>NC_067146.1:17719730-18319730 GCF_903995435.1 Acomys russatus | reverse complement strand
GCATGTACACCTTTTACAGAGGACCCAAGTTTGGTTCCCAGCATGCACCTAGGGTGGCTCACAGCCTCTTCTCACTTCAGCTCCAGGGACTCTAATTCCTCTGGTGTCCATAAGCACCTGTAACCATGAGCTCACACCAACCAACACACACACACACACACACACACACACACACACACACAATAGTAAAGTAAATCGTTAAAACTTTCACACTGTAAAAGAGATGAGTATAGGACATGCCTGTTACCGCAGCTTAGCACATCCACCCCACTGGAAAACAAGTTCTATATGAACATGGCCATCCCGTTTCTCACATTTATGATCCCAGTGCTAGAAAATTTGAGGCACACAGTAGGCTTTGTTTGATCATCTCTAAGGTAAGACAAAGCTGTTTCAATTCAGTACCTAAGACCCTTCTGAAGCAACAGTCTCCAGGAAACCGATGCAGACTGGATGAAGCACTGAACGTCAGAACCAGCTGAACGGATGGGACTAGGCACCTTCACTTGCTGTATCTAATGAGACTTTAATAAGATGCCACCCCGTGTGAATCCCTTAGGTTAATACTATTTGACAGCAATGTGACATAAGCTTGACAAAAACTCTTTGCAACACTGAAGGAAGGATCAACGGAGTCAGTGTCCCAGCAAGGGTTTGCTCAGCAGGTGACAATTACTGAATGTCCTGAGGATGTAGCTCAGTTGATAAAAGAGCTGGGCAACACACAGGAAGCATTGGGTGTTGACATAATACCCAGCCTCACACAGAATAGACAAGGTAGCACTTGGGAAGTGGAGGTAGGAAGATCAGAAAACCAAGGACATCTTCAGCTACACAGTCAATTTGCAATTACTCTAAACTACACAAGACCTTGTGCCCCCCCCCAAAAAAGAAAGTGCTTTCTGGATGATGCTGTCATTTTTTCTCTCCCTACAAATCCACAATTTAATTCTACTGGTGAGTCCACCCACACAGAGTCCAGTGCAAGAGTCAAATTTCATGTAACATGAGACTTAGTACGGTTTCAAGGGAAGGTAGTTACCACCAGCTCTGTATCCCTAGCAGAGTGAATTTACCTTGGTGCTAATATTACAATACATGCCCAGGATACGGGGGCGGGGGCTCCTCGAAAATGAGTAATAATGGAGCTGTGGAGTGTTATTCATGGACGACTGTCAGTTGCCAGTTGTGTGTAAGATAAAGATAAGAAGGCAGATGACTGTGCCTGCAATCCAAGATGGTTACCATTTGCATGTTGGTGGTCCCCGCCAGTCACACAGCAGCAATCCAGGATGGTTGCCATTTGCATGTTGGTGGTCCCCGCCAGTCACACAGCAGTCCACCACACTAAGAGAAGCTAAGCAGTTCTCAAACACCCGACACTTCCTGAGGCCTAACCCCTACCTAGCAGAACAAGTTTAGGAAGGTATATTCACATGGTCAAACTGGAGAGAAGGGCCCATCTTACACATAGCTTTCAAAAATCAGATGATCTTGTAAGAATGAGAAAGCTACCAGATCATGAAAATGTAAAAAGTTAATTCGGGCAAATGCAGAATTCATCCTGGACACTCACCGTGTCGGCATTTAACAGAGCCAGCTTCGAAGGAAAAGGAAATAATGGGTTTCTACGGATATTTTGGCACTGTGAAGCACCTGGTAACACCTGGTTCGTCTCCTGCTCTCTTACTAAGCAGCTCTGTGCTGTAAGATCAGAGACTATCAAAACTTTTTGTTGAAAACTACAGTAGTCAGGAGGAGGCAGTTTACACTTGCTGATGGATTTTAAGTCTTTCTGGTACAGGGAAGTAGCCTCAATTCCCAGCCTGGCAGAGCTTCATAAAAGAGATGACTATACATAGGATTACACTGTTCTCACTGTGCAGTTTCAAAGAAACAGGATCTGGGTGCGTTTTTCAGTGATGCTGGCCCATTTATACCAGGCCATTCTTTGTTCTGAATCTATCAAAAACAATCTGTTTTACTTGGATTTCAATAAACTGTACTCTTCTTTAAAATATTGTCTTGTGTGGAAGTATACACTGTGATCCCAGCTGAGAGCCTGAGGCAGAAGGTGCATGTGTTCAAGGACACCCTGCTCTACATAGCAAGACTATATTTCAAAAACAAACAACAATTCCTAAGACAAGAGTCTTTCCCTGGTTTGGTGAGAAGCCCTACAGTGCCTCCTCTAGTGTGTGACCTCCTTCTCTTCAGTAAATCAACAAATCCCTCTCTGGGGAAGTGTAGATTTGCCTCTGATAGTCTCTAGTTGGCAAACCTAGGGCAAAACTTTAAGAAAGGCCTTTTGGGAGACACGTTTTCATTATTATTTATAATAAAAAAAAAATGGCTCAGAGATTTAAAACTGTTTTCCCAGAGGAAACAGACAGCACATTTTCCTTTGTGCTTAGTTTGGCTTAAATGACTTGTCATTTTCAGAGAGTAAGACCAGTCAGGCCCCAGGTTAAAGATAACCATGCTTCCGAAGCAGAAACATGTGCTTATGGTCCTGTCCACAGGGCTTGTTTGCACCACTCAGGATGGCTGCTGCTGCAGCTGACGACCAACAGAAAGCAGAAGTTGCCTGTTTGCTCTTGTTCCCAGGGCTTCAGCGGTCTACTACTCAGGTGTCTTCAGCAATAGAAAGTGCCAGGCTGCAAAGGTCATGATAAAGGTTCTTCCTGACCTTAGCTTGGCTGCACTGGCTACCCATCAATGTAAGAGGTGAAGCCACTGTGAGCTGAAGAGCATTATTGTGGTTATCAAGGGACCATTAAGACTGGACAGATGAGTGATACCAAACACAGCACACTAGAGGACATTTTCTGTTTGTCAGAAAGGCAAACAATGTTGGGCTAACTCAACTCCCCCAGCACAAGAACATTTCAAAGAAGGGTTAACCTCTAATTGGTTTAGTCCTCCAAAGGCCCAGTAATTAGTAGGGAAAGCTTCTACTTAATTGCCTCAACCACTTTATCTTACTTTAGAAAGCACTCAAAAGAAAAATGGCCTCCCAGAGGATTCTGGTAGGGAAAACAAAACAAGCAGCTATTTGCCATACACATCACCCCTTCACTCCCAAACACCTGTAGTCCCTGAACTAGAAAGCATTTCTCTTTACTCATAGCAACATAGCAAAAAATCATAATAATATACATAATAAAAATTTACATTAAGATTAAAATATCTACATGTAACCTGTACTTGTGAAATAAGTAGTAGCGTTATGGCTGTTTTCAATGGTTATTTGTGTAAAGATCCAAGTGCAAAATAACTAAAACAACAATAAAATCCTATTAATTTGACTGTATAAAACTTCCTCATTCAAGCCAAAATGTAAAACACCAACTAGAAACCAAAGATATGGGTGACGAGTACAAAAATTTAAGAAACAAAGTTAAAGTCTGTGGACTTCTCTGCTCTGGGGAGAGAGAAAAGTTAGTTTCCAGTGCACAGAACCAGAACCCATTGTGTGTATGAAGAAACAGTGAATACAAAATGAAATAAAACATGGCACTCACCCGTTCTCTTGGGAAATAAAACTCTAAATGAACAATGCTAAAGGAAAGAAACATAAGAAATTTGTCATGTGCTCAAAGGATCACTGAGCAAGATCTGCAAGGTGGAAAACAAAGGGCCCCCTCATAAGAAAACTTTAAAAGACAAAGTTCAATGTTTAAAATTGGAGGAGCCAGGTCTGGTGGCATGGGCCTGTAACCCCAGCTACTCTGAGAGCTGTGGCAGGAGAATCACAATTTCAGATCTAACCTGGGCTACAACATAAGTCCACGGACCAGCCTGGGCAACCTAGTGAGAATGTGTCTCAAAAAGAATTTTTTTTAATTTAAAACAAGATCAATAAAATATAAAGAACAAAACTTTTCAAATGGGTGAAATTTTTTTAAAAAATGATATTTTACTAAAAATGATCTTGGAACTGAAGAATATGTTTCTCCTCATCCACTTAGCCTGTTTCATTATTGAAAATAAAGGCTCCTCCATTATAATAATCAATGGAAAAGCCATGACCCACATGCCTTAAAGTAAAGGCAAATGAAATCTTAGCCAGCCCTTCTCATGAACAAAACATCGTCTTTAATCCGTATGAAACTGTCCTTCATTAAATGCCTAGATGCAGTATCCGCCTCCCTCAGGCCCTTCCTGCACATCACAGCTCATCAGCAGAGCAGGGTCTGAAATTTGTTTCCGGGCTGCACCGTCAGTCCCACCAGCTGACCTGCCACTTCGAGATACACAGGCACAGAAACACACATCGTCCTCAAGCCGAGCGCACCTGAGCACCTTCCTTTACAGTTGTTTCTAGCCATCAGTTCTTAACACTAGAGGATTTAGAAATATTACTTGTGAGGTTTATTCATGTGGGTGGTAACAAAATCAAGAAGGAAAAAAATACAGATTGCTATTAATTCTGGACTCAGCATGCAGTTGTCTGGGAGCATTTGTCTACGTCCTTCAGTCCCCTCCTGCAGCTGTTTGGGTGTCTGTTTAACACACTGACCAAATGGAAAAACGTGAATTAAACGGTGGGAGGATAGAGTAGCCGTTGGCAATGCTTGAGGTTCAGACGCTGGGCTCTTGTAACTTCACAGTCTTAGGAAAGGGACTCCCCCTCCTGGGTATGAAGAAGGTTTAACTTCCATGTTTCATGCCACAGACAGAGCAGTAGGGGACAGAGATGCAATTCCTGTCCGAGAAAGAAGTGCCAAAGTAAATTCCTAAGCCTTGCTGATCCTAAGTCTTCTTTTGAACCTTCTCATCTTCCTTGGGTCATTTCCTTTGACTCTCAATCTAGAGTTTGCACCAGACTGAGCAAAGGATCAAAAAAGTCAAGCACGTCCGTAAGATGTCCCAGCACTGCAGTACCATCCATGTCTGCAGCAGCTTTTCCAACACACCTTGGATAAAGACGACACCAAAATCCATTAGCAGATAGGCTAAGATTGAAGGGCTCTAGCAATCTATTTACTTCACTCTTGCTTTACATAATTTTAATTTTTTAATGTTATTATTGTTGTTGTTAATTAGTGTGTGTATTTGTATGTATGTGAGTGTGAGAGAGTACACGTGTAAAAGAAAAGAGAGTGTATAATGTGTCAGAGTTTGTATGTGAGAGACTGTGTGTGAAAGAAACAATATGTGTATGTGTGAGAAATAAAGTGTGTGTGTGTGTGTGTGTGTGTGTGTGTGTGTGTGTGTGTGTGTACCACATGTGTGATTTTGCCCACCAACAGCAGAAGTTGCAGGAGCCCTGGACCTCCAGTTATAGGAAGCTACGATGTGCTCTGTGGGTGCTAGCACTAGGCTCTAGCCCTCAGCAAGACAGCAAGTGAGAATAACTGTTGGGCCATTTCTCCAGTTCCTTAGTTAATATTTTCAAATAAAGCAATAAGACAGAACAATCTATATAAAACCTCTTACTTTGGGGGTTTTGTTTTTCAATTACAGAGAAAAGTTTTTAAGACAAAGAGGAACTGTTAACAGTATGGTATAATATAAACTATCTGATCAGAACCCAAGCATCACAAATTATCAATCAAAAAGTCACAAAATTATATAGCCAGTGAAATAATTTTTCTTATATACATCTTTTTTTAAAATCACCACTGGTAAAGAAAATACAATTTCTATCAATATCTCAACGTAAGGGAACCAAATGAAGTGGCTAATTCTGTCTAAGCAGCAAGCCAACACTCTGGCATTCTTGCATGGAATACTAAAAAAAAAGAAAAAAGAAAAGAAAAAAAGAGAAAAAAGAAAAAGGAACCTCAAAACATAGAGGCAAACTTGGATGTCAATCAAACTATAACTTCAAACCAAGCACACCCTGTAGTGCTCATACCAAGCAAAAAAAAAAAACCCCAAAGTCTATTATGAAGCACTCCGAAACAGAACAGATTAGACCACTAACCTGGCAACATACCTGGAAAGAAAGAAAAGAAAGAAAGAAAAGAAAGAAAGAAAGAAAGAAAGAAAGAAAGAAAGAAAGAACTTCTTTTTAAACTGTCTACCACGGTCTGAATGTCTCTGCCCCCCCCCCAAATTCCTATAA
Source organism: Acomys russatus (assembly GCF_903995435.1). Taxonomy (NCBI): domain Eukaryota; kingdom Metazoa; phylum Chordata; class Mammalia; order Rodentia; family Muridae; genus Acomys; species Acomys russatus. Next base: position 18,313,657 of record NC_067146.1, on the reverse strand, counting down.
TGAAGTTCAACCCTCCCAAAAATTCAAATAACCTTTAAATATTGAGTCACAAGAGGTAACTGGGTCTCTGGGCTGTTGTAAGAGATGTGGCGCAGCTGGGTGAGCTCCCGATGACGTTCCAACCCTCACGCCCTTTAAAATGCACTCATTTAAAGAGGCACCCAAAAGACACCTCACCCCCTCAGCCATGTGAGGGCAGGAAACAGCAGTCTATGACTCTAAAGTACATCCTCACCACCCACCAAATCTTCCATGCTTAATTTTAGACTTCCAAATCTATTCTCTAGGGCTGTCAGAAATAAATTTCAGTATATGGCATTTTGCTGTTGCTGTGTGAATTATCTAAGACAGCAATTCTTTAAAATTCTAACAGATTTGAACAAGCACTGGTAAGATTCCCGAAAGTTTTCAGAAGGCTGTGCTATGGATTTCAAATAAATTGGACATGGTGGTCTTTCAAGTACTCTGCTTTCTTTACAAAGCAAAGGCATGAAATCAATCATAAAATGTTCTCTTTGAAACACGGAACAGTAAAGCAACCAAGGTAGGTGGCTTGACTCATGGTAAGAAACAGCTATCAGCAAAACGTGATCTCTCCACAAAAAAATAAAAAATAAAAATAAAAATAAAACGCCACTTGAGAACACAACAGTCCTGCAGCTTCCGAACCCAGAACCCCAGATGCCTTTTGTACAATTCTAAGTGCACACATACATTATATATTCTGTATATTTGTACAAATCAAAACGCTCATATTGGATCTCTGTGTGAAGAATACTAAATGTGACTGAAGAAGAAATGTCGAGGCCACGCCTTTCAACCATCTCACGATACAAGATGCACTAATTTTCTATAGTATAAAGGCGTCTACTCTGAGCCTCCATTTACTCTAAGACTTCACTCTTTTCCTTTCCTTTTTCTTTTTACCTCTAATGAACAGAGCACTTTGGTCCATATCTCCAGCCTCTACCACTGAAGGGGATTCTTTTCCTAAGACTCAAGCCACTATTTTCATCTTTGTAATACGTGATAACTCGTCATCACTGTCAACTTTACAGGACTTAGGCTCACCAGAGAACCAAACCTGAGTGACGCCATTCCCAGAAAAGACTGAGGAAGGAAGATTCTTTGAGTGTAGAAGGTGCCATTCCAGGAGTTGAATGAATAAAAAGAAGAGAGCAAATGCTACCTACACAAGCACTTCTCTCTCCACTGTGCTCCTGTGAGTACAAGGCACCGGTATCCTCACACTCCTGCTGCTCAAACTCAAACTGTAAGGCAGAACAAACCCCTTCTCCTTATGAAGTTTCCTGTCAGGTACTGCCACAGTAACCGATGCACAACCCCTTTAAAACTGCCAACAGAAAGCTGGGAGTGGTAGCGCAAGCCTATTAATCCCAGCACTCAGGAGGGAGAGGCCAGCCTGTCTACAAAGCAAGTCCAGGACAGCCAAGGCTACACAGAGACACCCTGTCTTGAAAATAAAAAAACAAAACAAAAAACAAACAAACAAAGCCAATGGATACAATCTTAAGTGACCACCAAAGAAGCACTCTACCACAGTAAAACACTCCTAACCGTGAAGCTTTCTTCTTTCCTTCAGCCAGGGTGTTAACTCTGAAGAACAAGAATCAGGAGATAGAAAGGGCCCCATGGTCCTCTCACACACACAGCTCTATTTGACATAAGAATCAATGTTCACCCAGCCTCTGGGTCCAGGAAAAATGCTGGTGTCAAATTAACCGTATGATTTTCACCCTATACTAGCTAAATTATCTGAGTGGTGAAGTGTGTGGCAAAGGTCTTTTGAGCTCTTTGTTAGAAATGGAACTCAGATTCCCCAGCGGGTGTGTGTTTCCAGCCCCTCTATTTACTCTGTTCAGCAAATGCTGACATGCAACCCATGAAGACAGTATCTGTGAGTCCCTAGCTAAAAGTCTAAGGTTACCAGGATCTCTCTCCTGGAGAACTGAGTTTGCATCAAAGATGCACACAGCCGGCTCCCTACTCTTTCCCCCTCTGCCTGGAAATCTGAGTGCTTGACTGAGGGAGGAGGGGCTCATACTGAGAAACCACTCAGTCTAACAAAGGTATCAGGGGCCTCTGTGAATGAACTAAGACTTCTGCCACCCAGGCCTTGATTTCCTCTTTGGAGTCCCTGCAGCTCTGCAGGGGCCTCAATCTCCTCAGAGCATCCCCATCACGAGGATGTCTGTCTGTCCATGGAACTAAATAAACCTTGTGGCTTCTAAGTAGCTACAATTGTGCCTGAGTCTTTCCCGTGTCACTGATCAGACCACACAGAAATCAGGCAGCCTTGCTCAGCTCACGTGTTCCCAAGATCAAGAGTAGAGCAGGAGTCTGCCCTAGAGGGAGGCTTGCTGACGAAGGTACATGCCACATCTCATGGCACTCAGGGAAGGTGGCTGAGGTGAGGAGGACAAACACATCCACCTGCTGAGGAACAGCTCACATTGACAGGAACGGTCTTTCTGTAAAATGGTCTCACCAATCACAGAGTTAGAGAATAAATTAACCGTAAGTTGCCTTATAAGCAAAATCCAAAAGAGATTCAAGAGTTGGTGCTGTTTCTGCCATTCAAGAATGCAATGTTTCCTGTTGGGTAGCAGCCTCAGATCATGAACTGAATCCAGATGTGCAGGGTACTAGCCCCTAGCCATAATGAATGGCTTACTCCCAATCTGACTTTTTGCTCCACCTGTTGGAACAGTATGCCCAACTATGGAAAACAAGCCACCCTGTTCCCACTCAAACTCCAAAAACATCGTAGCTTCCTGGTAGCCACTCAAGGCCATGTGCATGTGAACACGCCTGTCCCCAGCTCTGCCAAATGCACTCAACCTTCATGCCACGGAAAGGCTGAGGACCCTCATGGCACCAAGAACGCAGTCTTGTCTGCTTCTCTGCCTCAATTTTCTTATAGATCCCTTTAAATGTTAGTTCTGGATGATGGGAATTAATTTTGAAAAATAAGGTGTAAAAACTGTTGTATCTAATCAGTGCAAGAAACATCAGAATACAAACATGATGCTATTCCCTCTCACTAAAGGAAAGAAACAGACTCTATTGAGTGTGACCACAGGGAATAAATATGCAACCTACAATTAACCTGAATAATGCTAATCAAAAGAAAGACTATCACCTACTTAAGTGACGAAGGTGACAGTGGCACTCACATCGGTCACACATGCTCACCAGTGACCACTCTAGTATTGAATTTCCTGATGCTTATAGAGAAAATGCGCAATGACTCACATGTATATTCATTTACTCAACACACTTATTGGTGAAATAAGAATTCATTTGACCCCAAATCAAGGGATGGGAATTTTCATGCTGTTTTTCTTAACCAAACAAGTACTTGAGAACATATCTTTGTTCTTTCTCCTCAGGGAAAGAATATTCTCCTGGGAAGCAAATGACACCACATCCATACAGGGCTCAACAAATGATATTTTGTGGAATTTGCACATAAAAATTATTTCACTGTCAAGTATCAAGCTTGGTATAGATTATTACATCTATAATAAAATAAGCCAACAAATAACCCAGGGACAAAATAGCACTAGTGTTATTCTTGCAACATATATCAATTTAAAATTTCACCATTTTTACAACAAATGTTTTGTTTAATGTAGCATTTTGGAAACTTAATTTGTTTCTCACAAGAAGGAAGGAAGCAAAGAAGGAAGGGCAAGGGAAGGAGAATGAGGAGGAGAGGAGGAAGAAGAGGAGGAGGAAGAGGAGGAGAGGAAGAAAAGAAGGAAGAGGAGGAGGAAGAAGAGGAGGAAGAAGAAGATGAGGAAGAAGAAGAGGAGGAAGAAGAAGAGGAGGAAGAGGAAAAAAAGTAGGAGGAGGAGGAAGAGGAGAAAGAGAAGGTGGAGGAGGAAGAGAAAGAGGAGAAGAAGAGGAGGCAGCAGCAGCAATGGCATAAAGTGTTCAATATAACTTTTCCAAATAAGTTACCAGAGATCAATTTTACCTTAGAAACAGGTCTGTGTTTTAGAAGCCATGCAATCTTTATGAACACAAATTAAATTCCAGAAAAGATAGCTTTAAATATTCCATCTATATGGACCATGAAGGAGTTTTATTCACAGTCAGATTCAGGCCTGGAGATAAAGCATGGAGCTTCAGACACTGTACTTCTTGGAAGTTCCCATATGGTAACTGCCTGAGACAACTATGAGACAAGCATATCTTTGTGCTCAAACCCAGGCATAGAAGTACATCAGTAATTATAAATAATGCTATGAAATGCAAAACAATTAAGGCTTATAAGAGGAATTCATAAGAAGTCAAACATGTCCTAAATAATCTGTTGGCTTACTAGATTAAAGGAGAAAAGTCATATAATCATATCAGCAAATAATTTGAAATAATATAACTAAGCGTTTGCTAACAAAATGCAGTAATGAAAAAACTATTTCAAGTCCATTTAGTAAAATATATTTAGCATAATTCTCCATATATAATAAAGAAACCTACATAAAACATTGTGTATGTTTCTATTCGATCATAAAACGGTAAGGATATCTATTATATTATATGTAGTTTACAGACAACGTTATGCAAGCTCACAAGGACAAAGAACAATTTCCAAACCTACCATAGTGAAAATCGGTGTCTACATGTAAAAATAGAAAGAATCAATTTATGAAATATTATTGGAATTAGTAAGACCTTGGTAAAAATTCAAACAATAAAATCAATATACAAACAATTGAAAATAATATTTCTCACAAAAGAAAAACTTTGAATATCTAGAGCTTCATATAGGTACAATCTTTTTAAAATTTTTCCTAAGGCAAGCCTGATGGTATACGCTTATTGTTCAAACTCTCAGGAGGCTGAGACAGGAGGATTATGAGTTTCTGTCCACCTCCAGCACATACCAGGTCACAGAATACCCTGACTACATTGAGACCCTCTCTCAAATGGAGACGGGGCAGGGAACATCCCTAGAAGCAAACTATACACCTTCTCCTTATTCATTTGTAGAGGAATCTCTACTGTGTGATATAAAGTGTGTCACTATTTGCCCCATACACGACAACAAAGGGCCTAATATTGTAAAACTAATATACATAGTCAATATCAAACTTAATGAAGAGAAACTTAAATTAACTCCATTGAAATCAGGGACAAGGATGCCCACTCTCATTTCTCTTCAATATAGTACTTGAAGTCCTGGCTAGAGCAACAAGACAACTAAAGGAAATCAAAGGGATACAAATTGGAAAGGAAGAAGTCAAAGTATCAATATTTGCAGATGATATGATAGTATACATAAGTGACCCCAAGAATTCTACCTACAGCTGATAAACATCTTCAGCAAAGTGGCTGGATACAAAATCAATTCAATAAAATCAGTAGTCCTCCCTTATACAAAATACAAAGAGGCTGAGAAACAAATTAGGGAAACAACACTCTTCACAATAGCCACACAAACCATAAAGTATCTGGGTTTAAGTCTAACCAAACAAGTGAAAGACCTGTATGAAAAAAAAGTCAAGTCTCTGAAGAAAGAAATTGAAGATGTCAGAAGAGGGAAAGACCTCCCATGCTCATGGATTGGTAGGATTAACATCGTAAAAATGGTCATCTTACCAAAAGCAATCCTCAGATTCAATGCAGTTTCCACCAAAATGCCAGCATAATTCTTTACAGACCTTGAAAGATCAATTCTCAATTTCATTTGGAAAAAAACAAAAAACCCTGAATAGCTAAGACCATCCTATAGAATAAAAGATCTTCTGGATGTATCTCCATCCCTGCTCTCAAGATGTACTATATCACAACAGTAGTAAAAATGGTATGGTACTGGCATAAAAACAGACCGGTGGATCAATAGAATCAAATCAAAGACCCAGAAATAAATCCACACACCTATGGACACTTGATTTTTGATAAAGAAACCAAAATCATACAATGGAAAAATAGATCTCATCTTTAGCAAATGGTGCTGGGCTAACTGGATGTCTACTTGTAGAAAAATGCAAATAGACCTTTATTTATTACCCTGCATAAAACTGAAGTCCAAGTGGACTAAAGATCTCAACATGAAACTAGACATACTAAGTCAATTAGAAGAAAAGGTAGGGAAGAGCCTTGAGCTCACTGGCACAGTAGACACTTCCTGAACAGAACACCAATAGCTCAGGCTCTAAGACCAATTAATAAGTGGGACCTCATGAAACTGAAAAGCTTCTTTAAAGCAAAAGGCATTATCAACAGAACAAAATGACAGCCTACAAACTGGGAAAAGATCCTCATCAGTCCTACATCTGACCAAGGGCTAATATCCAAAATATATATAGAACTCAAGAAAAAGTACAAAGATAAACAGAGAATTCTCAACAGAGGAATATCAAATGGCTGAGAAACACTTAAAGAAATGCTCAACGTCCCTAGTCATCAAAGAAATGCAAATCAAAGTGACTCTGAGATACCATCTAACACCCATCAGAATGGCTTAGATCGAAAACTCAAGTGACAGCACATGCTGGTAAGGATTTACAGAAAGGGGAACATTTCTCCATTTCTGGTGGGACTGCAAATTTGTACAACTATTTTTGGAAATCACTCTAGCGTTTTCTCAGAAAATTGCGAATAGTTCTACCTCAAGCCCCAGCCATATCACTCTTGGGCATATATCGGAAAGATGCTCCACCATAGAACAAGGGCATTTGCTCAATTATGTGTATAGCAGCTTTACTCATAATAAGAAGAACCTGGAAACAACCTAGATGTCCCTCAACTGAAGAATGGATAAAGAAACTGTAATACATTTACACAATGGAATACTACTCAGCTATAAAAAAACAAGGAAATCTTGAAATTTGCAGGCAAATGGATGGAACTAGAAATGATCATCCCAAGTGAGGTAACCCAGACCCAGAAAGACATGCATGGTATATACTCACTTATGTGGATATTAGCTACATAATTCAGGATAACCATACTACAATAAACAGTCCTAAAGAAACTAAACAAACAACAAAGAGAACTCTAGGGCGAATTTTTCATTCAGAAGGACAAATTGAATAGCAGTTGAAGAGAAGGAACCAGACAGGAGTCTACCATAGAGGTCCTCTGAAAGACTCTACTCAGTAGGGAATCCAAGCAGATCCTGAGACTCACAGACAAACTTTGTGGTGGAGCACAGGGAGTCTTGTGGGAGAGTTGGGAATAGAAGAACCTGGAGGGGACAGGTGCTCCCCAAGGAGACCAATGGACCCAACAAATCCAGGCAGAGGAGAGGAGTGCTGCAGAGACTGATGCACCAACCAAATACCATGCATGGTAAGGACACAGACCTTCTGCTCAGATGTAGTATATAGGCAGCACAGTCTCCTTGTGAATCCCATAATATGGAGAGAAGGGACTACTGAGATGCTGTCTGGCCCCCACAAGTTGATCACTTCCCCCTGATGGGACAGCCTTGCCAGGCCACAGAGGAAGAGGATATAGGCAATCCAGATGAGACTTGACAGGCTGAGGTTAGATGTTGGGGGAGGAGAGGTCCCCTTTCTGAGGGTTAGGGAAGGTAGGGAGTGGGAGGGAGAGAGACAGGCAGGGAGGAGGGAGAGGGTATGAGGGAAGGAAGGTGGGATTGGAACACAAAGAAGGAGGGGGCTACAATCAGGATGTAAAATGAATAAACTAAAAATAAATAATAAAATAAAACTAATATACATCTACAGAAAAAATATCAGAGATGCTCAGACTCCTAAGTCATTCTCTTTCTAATCCAGCAAAACTCTCTCCTGGTCCCAGACTCCATCCTTCCTCTTCCTTGGCCCTACACATAAGGTAACAGCATTGGTCAGCCAGTCTCACTCACGGGATCTCAACTCTAAAGCATCTCTTCCATGGCTTCCTTGCCTACGGCAGGGCTACACACATATCCTGTATATGCTTAACCATCACACCGCAAAGTAAGATCCACTGGGCCCGTGTCTACCTACTTCTTCTTGAACACTCCATAAGAATGGATTCGACTACCCTCTGCACCATATTCCTCTTGTCATTATCTGCAGAGCTGGAGCATGCCTGATTTGCAGTTCTCAAATATTTAAGTATGTTCTTAACGTTTCACTATTCCCAATATGGCTGGTTAATTATACATGAATAAAAGAGAATATACATCCATTAAAATGCTGTTGACTAATTGAGAACAGCTGTAAAATATCCACACCAGAACACACTGCAAGGCAAATGTCTCTATACAAAAGACCTAGGTAAGCGTGCACATAACTGATGACTCTCGTCACACTAATGACAAGTATGATGTGATTTTTATTTACATTTATTTTATTTTGCCTTTTCAAAAACTAACTGCATTATTTCTAAAGTTATAAAGCCTCCATGTGGGTTTGCTGTGATTGTATGTGTATCTGTGTGTAAAGGAAATTAGCTTCTGCACTTCCTCCAACCACCTTTGTCTTTGTCCCAATGTCTATAAACTTCAAAAAGAACCCCAACAAATATACAATTAGATTCAACAAAAACAGCCCCTCAAAACCATACAAATTTACTCAATTCCTTATCTCTCTGCTTCTAAAAATTTAGGAAATCTTGGGCTGGGGATATAGTTCAGTTATAAGGCACTTGCCCAGCATTTTCAGGGCTCTGGGTTCAATACCAAGTACAACTGCCTACACAAACGTACGTGCACCCATGCACACATGCACCCATGCACCCATGCACCCATGCACCCATGCACCCATGCACCCATGCACCCATGCACCCATGCACCCATGCACACATGCACACATGCACCCATGCATATGTACACACTCGTGGGAGTGCAACTACTTCATTTTCAAAGTAGGAGCAATAAAATAAAGTCCCCTTTAAACTCTCACTTTGCTGGTGTACAAAGAGCAAGCGATGGATGCCTTGTTATCACAGAACCTTATTTTAGGAGTTAAGGAAACATTATACTGCTGCCACTGTGACATAAGCTTGTCATTCCCTATGCTATTTTCTATCAGAATCATGTATGAAAATGTGACACACATCATAAATCACAGCAGACTTTTACCACTAGATGGCAGGCTTGTGACTTAGGAGCTCTTGCCTCTGGGGTCACAAGCCTTTTCAAGCCTTTTAAATAGAAAGCCAAACTAAGAAAGAATCCCCATTTCATTCATCATAAAGTGTTAATGGTTTAATTCAGAAAACAGTTACTTTGCAACTAAGCATTATGCTGCTAATAGGCTAATTATCAGAGCATAGTTTTTGCTCTTCAAACAATCAAACTGGAACACTTACATTTACTTCTAATGCAAAAATATTTTAGTTCCAAAGTAACTTGGGGATCAGGGTACACTCCTTACTAAAGTAAACACTGGATTCTAGATGTCTAGTTTTGAGGCATCGCTTACCCATCTCTTAGTGACTCTTGAAGAGCAAGAACCTCTATAAGCTTCAGCCAGGCCTTCTTAAAGTGACAGCTGTACTGTGAGCAGCCCTATTCCCAGCCCCTCTACAGATGACTGTGAACAAAGAGATGAGCTCTAGTTTGTCTGGTCAAGTCTAGGGCTGAAGCTTTAACCCTGATCTTTGGGGGGTCGCCTTTCTCCACGTGAGGATGAAGACATCCACAGAACGAGGACTTTTCTACATGGACAGATGGATAAATTCATTTTAAAGTGATTTCTTATAACACAGAACAAGGCTATCTATAAACATCCACCTAAAATACATATTCACAAATGCTAAAGTCGAACTCATTGTATTTTTACAACCATGAGTATAAACTACATTATGGTTATCGTTTTTATTTTCAGAAAAAGATTCTCACTATAATTAAGCATCTGCTGCTGAAAGTCCATGATGAACAGCTGACAATTTTAGAATCACTCATAGCCTAGCTTAAAGACAAAATCTCATTTAATTTACTGTTTTTATAGAATATTTCTTAAACTGTAAGGAAATAGTAGCGATTTTTGGTAGAACTGGAAGATGTATTATTAGAGAAATAAAGGGAAATCATTTAAAACATTCTTGAATTGTTTATTATCACTGAAAATGTCAATTACTGGTCTAGATTATAATACAGAATACTAAGGTGTCACAGTGGGTCTGGTTTATTGTATTAAGTGACTCTTAACAGTCTTGTGTTTGTCACATTCTTTAGCATGTATTATAGTCCCTAGGTCTTGCCTTGAAGTTATCCAAAACTTCTCACTCTATGTCACTATGCCACGTATATGAACTCACACCTACATCTCCTGGCTATCAATAAGGGGTGCTTAAAAACGAGACATGCTGGAGCTGGTGTGAGGACTCTACGGCTAAAAGTAATTGCTGGTCTTGCAGAGTTCAGTTCCCAGCATCCACATGGCAGCTAAGGACTCCAGTTCCAGGGGATCCAATACTCTGTTTTGGCATCCAAGGGTAGCAGACATTGGTACATAGACATACATGAAAGAAAGAGTTGAGAAAGATAAACACAAAGGAAAGAAAACAGGAAAGATGTATGAAAACCCGTAAGAAATCATACTCCTAACTAATCACCTAAAATATACACTATATATCCTTTTTTAATAGGATATAAGGCTTTTCAAATTGTTTGAAGGAATCAATCTCCTCCGGAGATGGGCAGAATGAAGTTGCTGCTATTTCAGTTCTAAGGACCCAAACCCACAGGTTGTTTGTCCTGGGCAAGGGCAACACCACCGAGCTACATTCACAGCCCTGGCAGGCAAACATTCCTGTTTATCACAACAAAGCTGTGACGTCAGTGGCACACTCGTGTTGCCTCCTAGGCATATTTTACCATCTGTATGTGTGCCTCATCTTCTTTCGTAAACTCCAAGTTTTGTTGCTGTTTTGGGGGATTGTTTCTGGTGTTGTTTCAAGAGGGTCACATGTGTCCCATGCTGGTCTCGATCTTGCCATATATGGCTGAAGCTGGCCCTGAATTCCTAATCCTTCTGCATTCATCTCCCACAGGCTTGGGCTCTAGGCATGCACCAGGTGCAGCTAAGCAGACAGAAGCCACATGAATCCACTATCTACCCGACTGACTCCCAGCAAAGGCACTGTGACTGATGACGAAATTACACCCATGTACTTTTGCCGTTTGCTTCCTTTACTTGTACCATGGGTGGATTTGGTCAAACGAATCATGCTTCACCAACTGGGACACTGAAAGAAACGGCTGAAGCTCTTCAGAATCATTAACTTATAACCTAAGTTGCAGTTCTCCACAAGTTATTGCCTCCTTTACACAGAAGCACCACGTATTCCCGTTTCGTGAGCGTCATCCAAGCAACTAGGGCGGGCATTAGAAACCACAGTGAAGTCCCCTGCACTGCCACACACTGAGGGGGCCCAGCAGTTGACATGAGAAACAGCCTCTAAGACCCATGCCCTCTGTAACTCGTTGAGGGCTGGCTGCCTCCCCCAACAAAGATAAAATGTACCTGCTGTGATGCCATATGCATACAGCTGCACAGGGCCACATAGTGAAGAACACTGGCCTACAGGGCTTCATGTTGGCGGCTCGTTGTTTTTAGGCTTGAACTCTCCAACAAAATAGCATTTTCTCCTCACTAAGCAGCACATCCTTTCATCTGCATTTAGATTTCTGCTAGCCCTCACCTTTGTTATGTGCTTACTTCTAAATGTTGGGATAAATTATACTACGCCTGTTTTATTTTAAATGTTTGAGAAGCTCTTCCTGTGCCAGGGTCACGCTACGCTGAGGCTTGTTTTCCCAGAAGGAATTCAGAGGGTAAATTCTTCACAGACTATAAACTAAAGCTAAAAGGGTGACTCTACATGAACATTTTCTTATTTCTGGGGCTTCAGAATTAGTACTCTTTTGAGTGCATAAGGCAGTTTTGTGATTACCTAGCTTCTGTGTAGAAATAAAAACACTTAGAAATGGTAATAAAAATAATTTGACTTACATCAATCTGTTCCCTAGTAGTGCACTCACAGAATGAAAATCAAAAACAGAAACAAAAAAACCTAAGAGGGTTCTGATCAGAAAATGCGGGCTAGAATTTAGATTTTATTGCCCCATTAATTCTTTTCTATGTTACCTAGGTTGGCTTAAAATAAGATGTCTAGATAAAGACACTAATCACCTGGAGTCTTAAAGCTATTAACAGCAACCCTGCTTAACTTCACCTTTCTACTGCAGCTCAGCCTTAAGGAGATTTTCTGAAACATTCTGTTACAGTAATTGCAATACAGACTATTTAAACTAAGAGTTAAGTTAGTGCTAAGAATTTTGTCAAAATAGTTACTACACACACACACACACACACACACACACACACACGGAGTTCTTAAACTACTTTTTAAAATTCAAGTTTGGAAACTTGTTTGGCCTACTTTCTAAAGCTAAATTATTTTAAAAATCAAAGTAAGCTGATCTGAAATCTCTTAATGTTTGTTAATCTATGGAAAAGGGGAAGAATAGGTGCAAAACTATCAATCTTTTCTCTCATGAATAATTTCATCATTTATTGACTGCTCTTGGGTGAGAGAGCTGAACTCAAGAACATATTCCTTTTCTTGTGAACATGATATGTTTGTCTAGGAAACACTAGAATGGCATCGCTAAAATGGCCATTTTTAAAATATAAGTATAATACTCTGCTAGAAACCGACTCAGTCCAATGTTCTAAAGCCAGCTCTCTCATTTCCTTGGTGCACTCAGAAGGCACCGGTGTTCTCAGCTGGCACTCTCTGCTATGTTGGCTGGCTGTCCCTGTGATTCTAGGATGCTATGTAACATATGCTTTTGATATTATAGCCAATATGGAACTCAGCAGGAAAGTTACCATCAAAATGCCTAGACCTAGTCTTCTTCCTCCACCTCATCAGATTAGCATAAGGAATAAAATTTAAATTGTTTACTTGATCTTGATTTAACTTTGGTAAATAGTATATATCAAGAATAGCAGCCATTTCATTAAGATTTTCCAATTTTATGGTGTAAAGGTTTTTGGAGTAAGAGTTAATGATTCTTTGGATTTCCTCGGTTTCTGCTGTGATGCTCCTATTTCATTTCTGATTTTATAAATTTGGATATTCTCTCTGTGCCTTTTAGTTAGTTTTGCTAAGGGTTTGTCTATCTTTTTGGTTTTCTCAAAGAACCAATTCTTGGTTTTGTTGATTCGTTGTATCATTCTCTTTGTTTCTAATTTGTTAACTTCAGCTCTGAGTTAGATTATTTCTAGCCACCTACTCCTCTTTGATGTGTTTGCTACTTTTTGTTCTAGCGTTTTCAGGTGTACTGTTAAGTCACTAGTATGCAGGCTCTCAAATTTCTTTATGAAAGCACTTAGTGTTATAAACTTTCCTTACTGCAGTGCTTCCATTGTGTCCCATATGTTGGAGCATGTTGTGCATTTATTTTTATTGAATTCTAGAAAGTCTTTAATTTCTTTATTTCTTCCTTGACTCAGTGGTCATTGAGTAGGGAGTTGTTCAGTTTTCATGAGTTTGTAGGCTTTCTGTTGTTTCTGTTGTTGTTGAAGTCCAGCTTTAATCCATGGTAGTCTGATAAGATAGAGGGGGTTACTTCAATTTTCTTGTATCTGCTGTGACTTGCTGTGTATCTAAATATATGGTCAATTCTACAGAAGGTTCTGTGAGGTGCTGAGAAAAGGTACATCTTTTCGTGTTTGGATGAAATATTCTGTAGATATCTGCCACGTCCATTTGATAATATCCCAGTAGTTTCATTTTTTTCTCTATTTAGTTTCTGTCTGGATGTCCTAAGCATTGGTGAGAGGGGAGTGTTGAAGTCTCCCACTATTGTCTGGTAACTGATGTGTGATTTAAGCTTTAATAATGTTTCTTTTAAGAATGTAGATACCCTTGCTTTGGAGGCATATTCAGAACTAAGATGTCATTTTGGTGGGTTGTTTTGTTTTGTTTTGTTTTGTTTTGTTTTGTTTTGTTTTACCCCCTTGCATGAGTATAACTTGTCCTTCCCCAGCTTTTTTAATTAATTTTGGTTGAAAGTCTATCTTATTAGATATTAGTATGGTATTCCAGTTTGCTTCTTCTTGGGTCTCTTTTCTTAGATAATCTTCTTCTAGCCCTTTACTCTGAGGTAATGTCTGTCTTTGTTGTTGAGGTGTGTTTGTTGTATGCAGCAGAACGATGGATCACATCCATCCAGTTAGCTTGTATCTTTTTATTTGGTACTGAGCCCATTAATGTTGAGAGATATTAATGACCAAGGATTGTTAATTCCTTTTATTTGTGGTGTGTGTGTGTGTGTGTGTGTGTGTGTGTGTGTGTGTGTGTGTGCATGTGCATATGCATCCCTTCTTTTGGTTTTGCTAGTGTGGAATTATTTAGTTCCTATGATTTGGGGGGGTACTTAATTTCCTTGAAGTTTCTTTCTAGCATCTTCTGTAGGGCTGGATTTGTGGATAAATATTACTTAAATTTGGTTTAGTCATAGAATATCTTGTTTTCTGCCTCTGTGGTGATTGAAAGTTTTGCTGGATCTATAAGTCTGGTCTGGCATCTGTGGTCTCTTAGAGTCTGTAAGACATCTATCTACCCAGGCCTTTCTGATATTTAGAGTCTCTGATGAGAAGTCAGGTATAATTATGACAGGTCTGCCTTTATTTGTTACTTGGCCTTTTCCCCTTGCAGTTTTTAATATTCTTTCTTTGTTCTGTACAATAAGCATTTTGATTTTTATGTAGTGGGAGGATTTTCTTTTCTGGTCTAATCTATTTGGTGTTCTGTAAGCTTCTTGTATGTTTACAGGCATCTCTTTCTTTAGGTCAGGAAAATTTTCTTCTATGATTTTGCGTAAAATATTTTCTGGACCTTTGAGCTGGGAGTCTTCTCCGTCTTCTACTCCTATTATTCTTACGTTTGTTCTTTTCATAATATCCCAGATTTCCTGGATGTTCTGTGTTCAAAACTTTTTAGATTTAACATTTTCTAGAACAAAAAGAAGGATCTCAGTCTTCATGTGGGACTCCTAACAGCAGAAGCAGGAGCTGCATCTGACTCTGTTGTCTGCCATGGCATCCCTTTTCCCTAATTGGGCTGCCTTGCCTAGCCACAATAAGAAAAGAGTGCCTAGTCCTGCTACAATTTGACAAGGAGGGTTGATATCCATGGGAGGTCTCGCCTCTCCTGAGCCTTTTCTGAGAGGAGGAGGAGGATAAAGGATTGGGGGGGGGAGAGTGAGGTGAAAGGGAGGGACTGGAAAGAGAGGAGGGAACGGAAGCTGTGATTGGGGTATAAAATAAGTAAATTAATTAATTAAGGTAGCATTTTACAAGAGATGGCTCAAATTGTTTCATCCTTCCAAGCTTCTTCTGATCATCCCTCTAAGATGTACCACCCCAACCCTTCATTATTTCTTTTCTCCTTACACTCAATAAGATCATACTTAAAGTAAAATTATGAAAAAGAACAAACACTTTAATTTTCTATACAAGTTTAGTTTTAGGTTTAATTATATGAACAGCCTACCATAATTACATTGTTTAATTATGCTAATTTATAATAATTACATGTGAGTCTTTTGGATGAAATGTTATTTTGAAATCACATAAACTGATCATTTCAAACTGCTGATTACCATAAATGGAGTGTTTATTGTTCCCTAGTCAAAGCCATTCAAAACCACTGTCACTTGTAAATTACCTTACTTATTTATGCAGAGTCTCTCCAGTACAGAAATGTTTGTGGAAACTGAATTCTATCAAGACAGATTTAAGAAAATAGCTGTAACTGGGTAGAGGCTGAGAAAGCCATCTTGCCATCTCACACATAGAAGACGGAGTGATTCTGAAGAAGAGAATCACGCTACAACTGCTCTGTTATGTCCTGTGGCACCCTCAGCACAGCACAGAAAGGAGGCTATTAGAAACATTTCCTCGACGAATGTGCAATTTTAAAACCTACATATGAAAGTAGACACAAAGTCCCAACCCTAATCAAAAAGCTATTTGCAGTTGTTATCTGCTCAGAAAGGGTAAACTGACACCAGGTATGTCAAATATACTTCAGGACAGGACCAGTGCCCAGGAGCAGGTGGCCAGCACAAAGTGGACTCTGTGTACTTTGAATGCTTCTTTTGTCTTTAGTATGGCTGGTTGGTTCGTTCCTTCCATCCTTCCTTCCTTTCTTCATTCTTTGTTTGTTTGCCTTGACTTTTGGTTTTTGTGGGGATGTTTTGAGAGACAGACTATGAAGCTGAGTTAGGGACATGGGAAGGATGCTAGAGGTTATGAAAGGGAAAACAGCAGGGTAACAAAAGCATTGTATGAAAAAATTATTAGAATAAGAATCGAGTTTCCATTCTCCAAAATGCCACAAACTGGAAGAGAAGAATCATATATTCAAACAGAAAGGCAAGGTTCAATCAGAAATTATTACCTGCTCTCATTCATTAAAACAGGGACTGGTCTAGGGAGACTAAATGATGTAAAATTGTTTAATAAATGAATAAAATACATAGGCCAAAATATCCCCTCCCCCCCCCATATAACTCAAAATTAATGAAAGTGAAGCCTAAGCTGAACATTTAAAGATAGCATTTACTCTTCATGCTCAATTTTATAATTGTTTTGAAAAATACTTTATAAATGCATATATATGAACCTGGGCAAGGCTAGTCATATTATTCTCACTTTGTAACCAAATAAGTTGGGGGTGAGGAAAAATCCCCTCCAACTATTTACCTATGCCATGCTTTTCAGATGTGATCTCTAGGGAAGATCTCAGAACAAGTAACAGAAAGAAATGAAATCAAATCTATGGAGATAAGCAAAATCCTAGAGGAGTAAAATATTCATTCAAGGCTAGCCACTAATGCAAAATTATGACATTTTTCTTCTCACTGTGATGAGGCTGAGAGGAAACAGATGTGGATTCTTGGGGATTTGAAGAAAGCCATTGAAGGATGCACCCTGACCTCGGCACTAACACTGCAAACAGTGCTGGCAGTCACAAACTCTGTAACGCATGGGGTCAGCAAGCCGAGGGTCCCACAGGCTAAGCACGTCTTCACACAGTTAAGTGGTTGATAGGAATGCTGTTCCAATTCCTGTCGTGGAAATTACGTAACATTAACACTTCACTGTCAATAAAAATATCTGAAGGGAGCCCAACTGTACTCATTGTTTGTAGAATATCTATCTTTACGTTCATCCTACAAAGGCAGGGGTGAAGTACTGTAACACAGATTAGCACCGAGTATAACATGTTTGCTTTGTAGTCTGACACAGAAACTGTCTGCTGTGCTGTATCACAGTACTCACAAACACATCTTCTGTATGTTTTCAGTCTATAGATTTTTTTTAAAAAAGCATTCATTATTATTTTTGTTGTAAACGAAACTATGATGCTAACCATATATAATACGGGGGGGGGGCAAGAACTCAAAGAAACCTGCTAAATGATAAACACTGTGTAGAATATTTAAATAAAATCTTTTCCATGAATGAAAGGAAAAATATACAAATACACAGAAAATACATTGTCCAAAGAAATACAGATAGACCAAAAACCATTACCATGGTAGCATATAGGACCACAAATGTACAAGATAGAGAAGACAGTGTTTAATTCAACTTTACGTAAGCTAGATCATCTAAAAGGAGGGACCTTCAGTTGAGAAAATGCCTCTGTAAGATCCAGCTGAAGGGCATGTTCTCCCCCCCAACCCCCCACCTCTGAGACAGGGTTTCTCTGTGTAGCCTTGGCTGTTCTTGGCTTTGTAGACCAGGCGTGCTGTGCTACAATCACTTTGTAGACCAGGCGGGCCTCGAACTCACAGGGAACCACCTGGCTCTGCTTCCAGGTTGCTGGGATTACAGGTATGCGCTACTACACCCAGCTGAAGGGCATTTTCTTAATCAGTGATTGCTAGGCAAGGGCCCAGACTATCGCGGGCAGTGCCATACCTGGCCTGACTGTTCTGGGTTCTGTAAAAACTAGGGTTGAACATGCCATGGGGAGCAAGCCAGTGAGCAGCACTCATGCACGGCCTCTGCATCAGCTCTTGCCTCTAAGTTCCTGGCCCACTTGAGTTCCTGCCATCGTTGCTTTTGATGATGAACTGATATATGGAACTGAGAGTGAAATAAACTCCTTCCTTCTCAAGCTTCTTTCTTTCACCACAGGAATAGTAACCCTAGCAAAGAAAGTGTTGTAGGAAGATTTTACTGAATACATAGAATATTTGCTTTACAGTTTTGACCTTGGAATCAATTTTTGAGGTTATTTCACTTTCAATTGAAATTTTTACTGAGATAATTGCAGTCCTGTGTACATATTAAAGACAGAGACACTGCCAGTTTGCTCCAATGTCAACGCCTTGCAAAACTACTATTTGAAGCACTATATTTATGTAATCTATGTATTTTATTCACACTCACCCTCCCTCACCTCTGTCATATCTACCAGGTACTAATGAAGTTCTCGCCTCCTGTGTCACCGAGGACAAGGGAATCTGGGCTCTACAGCTATACAGTAAACTGGCACAATTCCAGTCCCATCCAGGTGGTGGCAGAGGAGGCCTGGCGGAAGCTGTAGCTTTCACCATTCCCATTCCCCTCCGGGCATGTCTATGTCTGCAGAGAACAGACTGCAACTCCAGGGCTGCACAGCAACCACACAGGGCCCCACCCACAAGTCACATGATGCTGAACGGAGATCCTGGGCTTGTACACGGGAGTAATAAGACAATGTTCTCCTTTCTTCTGCAAAGCATATGAGAGCAACACATACACACACACACACACACACACACACACACACACGCATGCACACTCAGGCACACACATGCACACACACACACACACACACAGGCACACATGCGCACACTCACACACAGTTTGAGTAACATTCAGGATCACAAAATGTTAGAACATCAGAACGTAACAGGAAAGTACCTACGTTTCAAAGGAGATGACACCTACATGGAAATGGCAGAGATATTGTATCTGCCTTATATTTGAAAGCAACTGATTATAGAAATTATGCTTGAAAGACTAAGCATTACTATGTCGTAAGCTAATGAAAAAGGATATAAAGGAAAAACAAACTAAAAATTTGGTAACGAGGTATATACTAAAAATGTTAAGAATGTTAGTGTTGGAAGTTCAGTGGCAGAATGGGTGAAACAAAGAAGAAAAAAATCAATAAACTGGAAAGCAAAATAGTGGTGTTGGGAGTAACTGAGAAAAATAAACACAGTATTGAGGAATTATTACAAATAACCTATATTTTGTGTCACTGGAGTAATAGAATAAAACTAACAGCAGAATGAGATTGAACACCAAAGATATAATGGTTGAACTCTGCAAATCGGCCAAGTGACATAAACCTATTGATTCAAGAAAGCAAGATATTTCAAAGATTAAGTCTGTTTCAAACACTTCACCATTAAATCTCTGAATTCTAAAGACAAAAGAAAATCTTCAGAGTAGATGAGGAAAAAAGCTATATAAAAATTAGAGCAGTGGTAAGGCTCCTCAGAAGCAAAAAGGGTTAGAAGTTAAGTGGCAAATGTAATTTAAGGGTGGTCAGTCTACAACCTTGTATCTATCTATCCACACAGCCTTCAGGAAATTAGAAGGAAATCAATTCACCCTCAGATAAAAAGAGAAATCTGAGAGAACTTTTGTCAGTAAATTTACTCTAAGAGAAAGCTTAAGTGAGTTTTCCAATAAGAAAGATGATCTAAAAGAAAAAGAAGGAAAGAAAGAAGGAAAAAAAATCAAAGTTGTAGCAACCAAGAACATCAGGAGGAAAGGAAGATCAAAATAAGCCGTGGCAAGCCTGCAGATGATAACAAATGACAGGCTTGCCTTCTCTTCCTGAGCTTGTAAATCACATTTAGTAGCCAAACAACAACAGAAATAACACAATCTCATGTTGATCTAGAAAGAGGGAGAGTAAGGATACCTAAAGGATGTGTCTACACTTCATGCCAACTGTTAATTGCATGGAACCTGTGCATATTTTGGCGACATTTAGAGCAAACTCTGAAAGAAAAAATACCAACTATAGGTAAAGTAAAATGAATTGCTAAAATACATCTGAGCAACCCATAGAAAGGCAAGAAAAAGAAAACAGAAACAAAAAGCCAAACACAAAGCAAACTAGTCACTTAAATCTTAACATTCAGTCATGTGGGATGTGAATGGGTTAACTATTCTAATGAAAGAGACAGGCACGGTGGATTTCAGAACACCTCAGCCATACACATTACAGAACCTCATCTCAAACACATAACGACACCGGCAAACTGGAAGTGAAGGCGAGGGAGAAGGCACACCATGCACACATTAATCAAAGCCAAGCAGGAGTGACAATGTGCCAGATAAATCAGACTTCAGAGCAAGGAGTGCTAGTGGAGATAGCAGGGGCATTACATAACATGCGGAGTCAGCTCACCCACACGGAGACAAGCCAGACGCACAGGTACACAAACAAAGCTGAAAACGTACGAACCCAAACTCCTCAAACTGGAAACATAATACATACTTACAGCCAGAGGCTCTGATACCCTCTCAACAGTAACCAGATTAATACAGAGATAAATAAAGTTGCAATTAACATGATGGCAATGTCAAACAAAAGCAGAGTTAAAAAAATCTATACAGGACTATCGTCCACAACATATTAACAGGTGGAATTCAGCACTGTATAAGAATTCTACGTTATGATCAAGAGGGGAGAAGAGTCCCAGTGAGTCCAGTGAATATTAGATGCTGGCCTGTGCTGGCTCATTTTTCTGTAGCACTGAGAAAGAAAAAGAGGAAGCAATGGCCTCGGCCATCTCTGCAAACGCCCCCTTTTTCCTTTCTATACCATACATTTCCCCTTTCATTTTGAGGCTCTATGGCTTGGCATGCAGATGGATGTCTAGAATCCTGTGGCTCTGGGGCATTTACCCTGTCACCATTATGAATTGTCCTTACTTCTAATCATTTTATTTGTTCAGACTCTAAATGGCCAAATATTGATATAGCCATTCCTGTCTTTGATGAATGTTTGTGTGGCATAGTTCCTCCCAACCTTTGAGTTTGAACTTACCTATGTCATTAAATTAGAAATGAGTTTCTCAAAGCAGTTAATAATTGGTACTTACATTTTTTGATGTACTCTGCAGTCTCTGCACTTTGTGTGGAACATTTAGAATATTTCTTTCCAGGGATGGTTATTGCGTGGTATCACTGCAATGTCTCTTCTTTTTATTATTATTATTATTATTAATTTATTCTTGTTACATCTCAGTGTTTATCCCATCCCTTGTATCCTCCCATTCCTCCCTCCCCCCCCCCATTTTCCCGTTATTCCCCTCCCCTATGACTGTTCCTGAGGGGGATTACCTCCCCCTGTATATTCTCATAGGGTATCAAGTCTCTTCTTGGCAACCTGCTGTCCTTCCTCTGAGTGCCACCAGGTCTCCCCCTCCAGGGGACATGGTCAAATGTGAGGCACCAGAGTACGTGAGAAAGTCATATCCCACTCTCCACTCAACTGTGGAGATTATTCTGACCATTGGCTAGATCTTGGAAGGGGTTTAAAGTTTACCTCCTGTATTGTCCTTGGCTGGTGTCTTAGTTTGAGCGGGACCCCTGGGCCCAAATCTGCCTATCATATTGTTCTACTTGTAGGTTTCTAGGACCCTCTGTATCCTTTTATTTTGCTATTCTCCCATGCGTCTCTCATTTAGAGTCCCAATAGGATGCCCTCCCTTCTGTCCCAGTTTCCTGGTAAATGAAGGCTTTCGTGGTACATGCCCCTTGGGCTAGTATGCAGATATAAGTGAGTATATACCATTTGATTCTTTCTGCTCTGGGTTAATTCACTCATTATGATCATTTCTAGCTCAATCCATTTATCCACAAATTTCGGGAATTCCTTGTTTTTAATAGCCGAGTAGTATTCCATAGTGTATATGTACCACAGTTTCTTTATCCACTCTTCTACTGAGGGACACTTAGGCTGTTTCCATGTTCTGGCTATTATGAATAAGGCTGCTATGAACATGGTTGAGCAAAGTTTCTTGTTGTGTGCTGGAGCATCTTCTGGGTATATTCCAAGAAGTGGAATAGCTGGGTCTTGAGGAAGCCCTATTCCCAGTTTTCTGAGATAGCACCAGATAGATTTCCAAAGAGGCTGTACTAGTTTGCATTCCCACCAGCAATGAAGGAGTGTTCCTCTCTCCCCACATCCTCGCCAGCATGTGATGTCACTTGAATTTTTGATCTTAGCCATTCTGATGGGTGTAAGATGGAATCTCAGAGTTATTTTGATTTGCACTCCCCTGATGACTAAGGAGGTTGAGCATTTCTTTAAGTGTTTCTCAGCCATTTGATACTCCTCTGTTGAGAATTCTCTGTTTAGTTCCAAGCCCCATTTCTCAATTGGGTTATTCGGTTTGGTGGTGTTTAATTTCTTGAGTTCTTTATATATTTTGGATATTAGACCTCTGTCAGATGTAGGGTTGGTGAAGATTTTTTTTTCCAGTCTGTAGGCTGTCGCTTTGTTCTCTTGACCGTGTCTCCTGCCTTACAGAAGCTTCTCAGCCTCATGAGGTCCTATTTATTAACGGTTGACATTAAGGCCTGGGCCGTTGGTGTTCTGTTCAGGAAGTTGTCTCCTGTGCCAATGTGTTCCAGGCTCTTCCCCACTTTTTCCTCTAAGTGACTTAGTGTCTCTGGTTTTATGTTGAGGTCTTTCTCTTCTTATTGTTTGACTATGTATTTCCTCTGGCTCCCATTCCTCAATTTCTCTTTTACTTCTTTGCTTCAGGTTGCCTGACCATTTTTATAGAACTGATCTTAGTGTCCTTGATGTCTTAAATAATCTTTCTGTATACTTTTCATAATCGCTCATTTTTCAGAGTGTTTCATATACATGTATATATGAACACACCTATGATTCACTATCATCTGCTAACACAAGTACAGTGTCACCGTCAGGAAAGCATGGAAACTTTATTTTCATTTACTTCTATTTGCCTCCTCTACTTAAAAGTATTGTTTTGAAAGTATTATGTGTGGCCTTATGATTTTTGTTGCAATCATCAAACATGATTTGTAAAAGTCACGAAGAGATGTTTCGTCTGTTCTTTGAGTTCTACTGTCCCACCTGATTGCCCGCAACTTCTTCTTTTACCATTTCCTTACTGAATAAGAACTTTATCTAACCTAAGAACTAAAGTCTTTCAGTAACAAGTTGGTTTACTTATTTTTCTCCAGTTAGGAATGATTTTTCCCTGAGTGACAATATTACTGAGCCACACCTTGCCGGGGATAACTCTGTTGCTTTAGTAGCTGAAACTGTTCCAGGCCGGACACTAATGGTCAGCCTGGATGGTCTCTCGTTGAGTAGAATGGAGGACACAGGTACCTCTGCTGCCGCATTGTCCAAAGAACCTTGACATCTTCTTACTCAACTGAAAAGGTTTCAGTCAGGTTGTCTCCTATACCACTGATGCAGAACCAAAATGTACAAATGTCAAATAATTCAAACTCGACATTTTAAAAGTTTCTTCATCCTTTAAACTAACAGTGTGTAAAATAAAGTCAGACTTTGAAGACATGATACTACTGCTGGAATAACGGGTCAGAATGAGGTACATATTTCCTCAGTCACCAGAGAACGCCATCCTCTACAGCATGAGCAATCCTACTCACAGTTTAAGATAACGCATCAGAATTATTGATTCAAGTCAATTTTAATGTGATCTATTGTTCCATCAACTCAGGAGTAGAGAATACATGACAATGACTTATAAAATCTCTCTTCTTCATACTCAGAAATATGAAACAATATATTGATTTTCCTTATATTATATGCTTGACTATGAAAATATATAAACAGCATTTTTGGACTAGCTTCCCATATTACTTATGCATATAAAAAATCCCAACTGTTTAAGTGATTTTTTAAATGAAATACAGAAAGATGAATGCTAAAATGCACTGGCAATAGAGTCAGGAATCTTTCTTTTATATCATATCATGTAAAAAGGCATGACATAAGTTTTGTAGGAGAATCTTAAAATGTAAGTTCTACAGTGTTGTAGTCTACCTCACACTCAAACATCTTTAGGTCATCAGTTTCCATTACTGTATAAATAAATACATTTTAAAATCACTGTAAAAATAAACAGTTTTAAGATAACTATGAACCCCAAAATAAAGGTGAAGCCTGTCCATTTTAAAGTTGGTTTTTAAAGTTTTCATAGTTGGAATATTATTCTATAAGGCCTCAAAAATAGCTTTTTCTATCAAAAGGTGCCAATCAAACAGTATATCTTCACTTAGAACAAATTACGTTCACTTAAGCCACACTTACTCAAAAGACACATGAGTAGCCACTTTTCCAAATACTGTGATGATGCAATCAACGAGTAACGGTAAGGAAAAAGCAGGTAGTAGTGGCACACAGCTTTAATCCCAGCATTCAGGAGGCAGAGGCAGGTAGGGCTCTGAGTTCAAGGCCAGCCTCCTCTACAGAGTGAGTTCCAAGACAGTCAGGGCTACATAGAGAAATTCTGTCTCTAAAAACAACAACAAAACCAACCAAACAAAAAAAGCAAGGGGATGAAGATAAAGCAATTATATATTCATAAGATAAAGTAACTATATAGAAAAGGCAGCAAATGTGAGGGCCACAATCCTCCCCTTCAGGTGAGAAACTTAAGATACAACAACATATTTTTTTGCACGCTCACTATGACGACAGACCTGGTAATGGGCACAACTACCCTTTATCTCCAGGGTCCCTGAATTTACCCAGACACCATACTGCAGAGAGATGTCATCCTAGATGTCGGTTAAGTAGGGAATGCCCACTGCAAGATATAAAGGCAGAACACACAGAATTCACAGAGAGAACTCCACTAATGGATAGTCCCACAGAAATAACATGAGATGGCTTAAACCTTTATATTCCACCTTCCACAGCTACAATCTCACTCACCTGCAAAGGTTTACAAAGAGGTAAGAAAATCCTACATAACAATGTTCAGAGACTTTAAGGTAAATAAACAGTAAGAATGTAAACAAAGTAAAAGGTAAAGTAATTGCCGCATACCCAGTGTGTTAGCCACAAGTAAGCAGGCTCAATGGAGAATGCTCAAAAATTTGCCCTTTCAATTTGTAATGGATAAAATAACTGTATCTTGGCCCTGGAGTATCACCAATCTTCCATCAAATAGCTTATTCAGAAAACAAATAAGAAAATAAAAATGTTCATTAGAAAGCAAAGCAACAATCAAGGCAAAAAAAAACAAAAGGCTAACCCCACTGTACTTGATTTCTTTAAAAAACAATCATTTTATATTCTTCATCTGTAGATCCCAGCTACAGTTCATGAAACCCAAATAAAGAAACTCAGGAACATATCACCATTAAGAAAAGCAAGCAGACTTTTCACTCAACAAAACATACAATAAATAGCAGTAGAGGATTTAAACAGAAGTAGAGGATTTAAGAATTTAAGTGGCAGAGGCAGGTGCATCTCTGTGAGTTCGAGTCCAGCCTGGTCAACAGAGTGAGTCCAGGACAGCCAAGGCTATACAGTTGAGAAACCCTGTCTTCCATGAAGCTTCCTATATAATGGAGAAACTAAGGTTTAAAGCATTACTACTAGGCTACTCAAAAAGAAACTTTGAGGATGTGTTAAGAGAAATACCTCTATGTAGGGGCAGAAGAGATAGCTCAGTAGATAAATTTCCTATAAATTATATATCATACAAGTAAGAAAAGCTAAGTTTTCTTGCAAAAGCCAGGTGGTAGCAAGCTTCTAAATACCAGGACTGGGAGGCAGAAAAAGGCAGACCCCTGGAGCTCACTGGCCAGCCAAACTATCCCATGGCTGAGCTCCAAACTTAGTGAAAGACCTTGGCTCAAAATATAAGGTAGAGAATGATTGAGGAAAACATCATCTGTGAGGAGACAGGGAGGAAGGCAGAGGAGAGAGAGGAAGAGGGCTACGTATGCCTATATCCGTTTCCTCCTAACTCTAAATACCAAGTCAGCTCCTCTGTGTCTTGTAAAGAAAAGAGAGAGAAAGGAGGGATGGACAGACAGATGGAAGGAAGGGAGGAAGGAAGGAAGGAAGGAAAAGAAAAAAATCCAACACCACACTCTTAAGTGAGTTCTCACCAATTTAGTTCTGTATTAAACCCTTATTCAAACACACAGCATATTGTCCTTACCATGTTGTGATTGGGTCTGCACTTTCTCCTAATATAACTGTAACCTTATGCCCTTTGTATCAGTGAAAGAGAGAAACAGCCCTGTCTTTGAAAACAGTATCTTCAGTTAAAAACTTTCATCTTAACATCGCATTTGTAGTTCAACAGCTCACAAAGAGTATTCAGTTCTGATGTAAGTAGGACGTTAGAAGGACAAAAAGATGGCTCAGCCATTAGGAGTGCTTGCTGCTCTCCCAGAGAACCCAGCTTTGGGTCCTAGCACTCACATCTAGTGTCTCATGACCTCCTCAACTCCAGCTCCCAGGGATCCAGTGCTTCTCCTGGTCTCTGCAGGAACTGCAATCATGTGCACAACACCCACCCCACAACACACACTCACACAATTTATTAAAAGTAATTAAATGTTTTTAAAAGACCCGAGAGATAGAAAAATGGGGAAATATTTCAATAATTCATCAGGGCAAACGGTAGTGTCGCTGTTTTATATTAGGTCACTGTAATTACTGCCACAGATTTTCAATCACATGAAACTTACTTCTATCTTTTCATCTCAGCAGAGGTGGACCCCTGAACCTGTGAAGAAGCTCACCTTTCTCACACTAAAGTAATTTTTGCAGAAGATCATAGATCCCTTTATACTGTAAGTGATAGAAGAACAGGTTAAGGGAGGGCACCTTGTGGAAGAAAAGCAACCATGGAGGCTGTAACTAGAGTGCCACTCTCAAATATAAAAATAAGGGACTGGAATTTGTAATAAGTTATGAAAATCTCTCTCCTTTCAAAATTTATGGAAATCTAAGAAAACAGAAATACCAATTTATTATAAAAGAAAAACTATTTTACTGCACCAGGAGAGGTGAGTAGTATCCTTCTGATTAGAAAACACAAACGCAATATCAATCATGTCTCATTTCTATGTGTATAGATACATTTAAATACATATACACATATATTATTCACACAAAAATAATTCAAAATTGCTTAGTGGGTGTCAAGGACATGCAGACAAAAAATAGTCAGCTTGACATAATTCTGGACCTATGAAGAAGAACAGTATTTGAATAAATAATGTAATTCTCTTTAACCATCAGAAAGTTAATTTCCTGTCACAGTACATTGATTGGAAAAGCCCGTTTTTAAGACTGAACCAGACGGCTCAGCAGTTTAGAGCACTGTCAGCTCTTGCACAGGTCCTGAGTTCAATTCCCAGCACCCACATGGTGACTCACAACCATCTATAATGTGATGTGATGCCCTCTTCTGACATGCAGGTGTACATGCAGATAGAGCACTCATATACATTAAGTAAATAAGTAAATCCTTAAAAAATTGAAGTCATCTGTAAAACAGGAAAATAACAAAGGTACATAAATATTACAGAGTATGCAAGGGAATCAAGCACATGCCTATAATAGTATTGATAATTACTAAGTGTATGCACTCATGCAAATGCCTATAATAGTATTAATAATTACTAAGTGTATGCACTCACAAGGAGTCCAGAATGAGAAATTTCCTCTTCTAGGTGCCCCCCCAACTGTTCAAATTGTTGAAGAAAATGTTGTGCCATGAATACAATTTAAAAGTATTCATGTGTAAATTGATTTATGCAACCACCCTGTTCAAAAGTCAATGGAGACTCTAGGGTAGTCTTTCATTTGCATTAAGTGGAAGAAGAATGCCCACAGACTCTTCCACCTGTGCTAGGAGAGGTCCACTGTGTATACCTATGGGGACAGATGACAGAATTGCCATAAAAAAAAAAAACACCCAAATCCTCATTTCTCCAAATGAGTATTTTTCCCACTAGGGATGATGCCATTGGCTTTTACAAAAGTTAGTTCACAGAAGAACTCATCTCTTCAATATGAACATGAAAATGAATCCATTCCTATTTCAATACAAAACAGCAGTATATTTTGACACCTATTTCCTGTTAGGAATGTGGAAATGGCATGCCATAAGTAGAAACACATGCCTGGCAATGGACATCTGACCAACAACGCCTAGTTGAGGAGCTCACAGTCCCAACAGTAAACCTACTACTACTACTATTCTGTTAAATAGACATAGTATCAAGCTGCCCTATAAATTAGTATCTCTCGACTCATAGATTGGTGTAGCTCAAAGATTTCAAGAGAGAAATATTCTTCGAGTGATGGACGATGGTTAATGAAGAAAATCAACACTGGACAAATACAGAGTGTCAATGGTGTGCTCAAGCATAAACAGGAAGTCCAAATGGCATCTTCTTTCCAAGGCTTAGGGACCATCACGGGTGAGGTAGAGCAGAAAGGGTGTAATAACCAGAGGTCTGGGAGGACCAAACCAAAACAGTTTCTTCTCATAACTTCACCTAGGACTCCTGGCAGCTGCGGTTGCCTGCACAAGACCTGCCCAAGTTCAAGCCAGTCATTTTGGCATGATGTCAGAGGGGCGCAGGGGTCCCCTGCCCTAACCACAGAGCTGCTGCCAGATGACAGCTTCTGAAGGACGGAGGGTAGGTTTTCTGTGCCGCTCCATACCTATGTGAGCAGCACAGACTGAACTAGGGGAGATACTTTAAAAACAAGTAGATGCAAAGTTAAGAGGGGAGGTATTCAAAGATGTTTTTATTATTTCAAAGATAGAGTTGCAATGAGACAGGTTAACGCCTGGCAACACCCAGCCTATCTCAAAGTGGATGATGAGCATCAAAGAACCTCCTTATGGAGATGGCTTCAAATGTGGCTAACAAGCCACTGGGCAAAATGTCCTCATTTCTACCACAGACAGAATTCTGCCTAAAAAGGGAAAGCATGGATGCAGGCAGAGTCGATGGCCAAACTCTGCCAAGACAGGGTAAGCAAGTGCTCAGTAGTTCCTGCCTCATAAATATGTCTGTCAGATATACTGGGCCAGAAGGCTGAAGATGATGCTCCAATGTTATAGAGTGGCAAACTGTCTCTGTCATCTTCTCATTTGGAAAGCTGATAATCTACACTCCTGGAATACTCAGATAATCATATTTTTTTATTCCTTCTCATGTCTCTGACAGGGTTGAAGACCAGGTAGCTTAGTTTTATAATGAAGCTTAGTTGTTTAGGGGTTAAGATGTTTTTCGTTCTAGATAGATGTTTTAAGTTGATAATGATGAGATATGATGGAGACTGATTTACACTCAGAATTTTAGATGCACCAAGATAGGAAAGATGTTTTCTTCAAGGCTTTCAAAATACAAACAGCCAAAACACTAAGAATGTAACATTTATATAATTCCTGACTGTGTTGTGGTTCTTCTTGCTGTAGGTAGTTTATGTATATATGTGTAATAATATAAATGTATATATAAAAATAAAATTAATATTTAATAAAAAAGAAAAATTCAAAAAGAGAAAATATTAAAAATTAAAACTAGCCTATCTCATATGATGACACCTAGTAAACAAAATCTGCAAGAAAATATTGTAAAGTGTAAATGAACAGTAAGCTTATTTTTTTTTCTCTTGAGGATAGTTAGAGCTTACAGAGTAAGCCAATTAACCTCTTCCATAAAATACTGGTAGAAAGAAGAGTTCCCCCAATGGAGAATGCGGCAAAATGAAAAGTAAACCCCCCAAATCGATATGAGTGTGCAGGTGAATACCTGACAGGACGTCAGACCTGAACTGGGCTCTGTAGATGGCAAAGGAATGAAGCAAGCATCTGCTAGGGAGGTCCTACCAGGCAGGAGGAGTGAGGGCACTAACAGCATGCACGGCATGGAAAGTGCAGAGGGACTAGTGGTTAGTGGCAAAGCACAAGGCTATGACATGGCCCTGGGTGCTGCTAGGTCTCTGGCTCTTCTGCGCAATTAAGTGCCAACTAGGAGTTTAATCAGGTGAGTGAAAAGATACCTGGCCAGAGAGCTTATCCACAGAATAACATGATTTAATGACCAATGCAGCTGCTACAATGCTTTCTATTTGACAGCCACAGTGCTAAGGAACTTTAGTTAACACTGCTGGATAGGTGTGTCAGAAACTCTATAGTGGCATTTCAATGGGCCAACAGTTGGGCTGGGTTCAGAGGGACACACACACAAACCAAAGGTCACAACCGCCTTCTCAGTCATCTGAGAGTGTCCATGACAGCACTTTCTAACTGAAATCTGGCATGGAAACAGTGGGCAGTACCTCCTGGTTAACTACACAGGCATTCCAGCTAGAAGTATAGCAACTATAAAACTCATTTTTATATATCTTTTGTGTTGGAATAGAAGTTAATTTTACTTTTCTTTTTTTTATAGAACAGTTTTATTTATAAAAGGAACTAAAGCCAGGCATGGTAGCATATGCCTTTAATCCCAGCACTCAAGAAGGCAGAAGCAGGTGAGTTTAAGGCCAGCCTAATGTATAAAGTGAATCCAGGACAGCCTAGGCTACACAGAAAAACCCTGTGTCAAAACTCCCTCTTCCCAAACAGAGAAAAAAAGAACTGAAAACTTGTATTTTTCACTTAGTCTTACACATAATTATTAAAAAATGTTCCTCAACTTTTCCTTATCTGTTATCATAATTTTCACCATAAACCATATCTAGGTAGCAAACAGTATGTATAAAATACTCTTGGATATGCACATTTATAATAGCTTACCATCTATAAAAATATGTCATTTTATTTTTCAGTTATAGGCAAAGATTATTTAAAACATCCAACCGTCTATAAAAGACTAATAAAAATTTATTAACCCTCATATTTGGCTTTCCATTTGATTTACGGTGATGATGAAAAGAGTTCGTTCACTTTGTAGCTAAGAACACTAAACATAAACATGTGCATCTACACCTACGCCTGTGATAAGTAACATGCAAATCTTTTGTTCTAAATACAAACAGAACTTCTTTTTATTATAACAATGGTCTGCTACAGAGACTCCCTAATCATCACTAAATATAGATGAGTAACACCATGGCAAATGTTACAGGCCATTTTTTTTTTTTTATCTTTATGCTGGAAAACAGTTAAGTGGTCATCAACACAGACTATGAAACTGTACAAAGCTCCACTGAAAAGGATGGCAACTCAGGAAAAAGAGAAGAAATCTGTCTGCTCCGGAGACCTGCTGGTTTTCTCTCTTTAGCTTCTTCTGCCACTGGAGGTAAGAATCACGCTACACCCCTAGTAGGCAGTGCTAGAGAAGAGCACAGATGTGCAGCGTAGCTTGTGTAGACCACCACACTCTAATAAAAGTTACCAAAAAAAAAAAAAGAGTCACATATGAAATATTAATGAAGCTAACAGCGGCAGCCTCCAATTAACATGAAAGGCCCTCCTAGACCCACAATCTGAAAAACCTAAGACATTTCAAATTATTTTTGATTAGTCCTTTGAGAATTGCATACAGTGTATTTTGATCATATTCACTTCTTTCCGCACCCAATTTCACTCAGATACACTCCCCATCCCTTACCATACACAACTTTGTGTCTTCTTTAAAAACAACAAAAAACATGAATTCCAATTTGTGGTGCTCCTATATTCTTGGCTGTGTGGCTTGCTTGACCAGTGGACACACCCTTAAAGAGCACTCACACTCTCCTGGTGGCACTTAGCTAGGGGTGAGGCTTTGTGTCCATCTCTACCCTCTGTCCTGAAGTTTTGTCTGATGTGAGCCTGCACAGTTTGTATACAAGGTGTTTCAACGGTTATAAATACATAGTGCAACTACCTTGCTGGGTTCAGAAAGTACTGTTTCCTTAAAGCTATTTGCTACCTCTAGCTCTTAAAATCATTGACTCCTCCTTCAATGATCCATGAGCCTTGGCAGGGGGGCAAGTGATACAAATGTCCTAGTTAGGCGGAAGTGGGCTTTCTACACTCTCTTATTTTCTACACCATAGCCAGTTGTGAGTTTCTGTGTTAATCATCTACTGCAAAATGAAAGTTCTCTGATGAGGGCTGAGAGATGCACTGAGCTCTGGGTATGACAAAAGATCATTACAAATCTGTCCAATGCGATGCCCATTTACCAAAGTAGTACAGCCTACTACCTGTCAAGCCAGAGATCCTTAGCCCCTACACTGGCACCAAACACGAGTTTCAACTTATAGAACAAGTCTTAAAATTCAATCAAAAAGCATTTGGCTACTCCCATGATATTCAGTGTCATTGTCGCACCCCTAAGCATGCCTTGCAAGGCTACTCATTGCTGTAGCTTGTAGCTACAACAGCTATCCAGCAAAGCACCAGTTTGATTTCTCAATGTTCAATGATTCCTATGTGGTATCTTCAATAACAGGCTCTTACTGTCACATTCTGTAGGGGTCACCATGAGCACTAGTAATAGCATAGAATGCTTTGGGGGAGCTCTATGGGACCTCTCTGGCCAACAACTGTAAAAGAAGTAACCCTTTTCTGGTTCTGGGCTTCTTATATATTAACTCCTTGTCTCTAACAGTAACAATACTGCTTTCTTATAGGGTCACTCAATTTTAATTTCTGTGTGTGTATGTGTGTGTGTGTATGTGTGTGTGAGTGTGTGTGTGTGTGTGAGCTTCTACAGTAAGTTTTCATGTGACTTCTACAGTAAGACTTTCATGTGTCATTTCATTCCACCATTCTTCCTATACCTATCACCTTGTGCCCGCACTCTTCCATCTCATGGAGCCCTTCCTAGTCCATCATTTCTCCTTCGACTCTTTGTACTGCTACCTTCTACCTATTCATCCTTGAAGTTCCCAATAATTTTTAAGCAAAATTAATTTTGAAAAAAAGGTAAAAATTGGATAAATATAGTAAATCATTCAAAAATACACTTGGATCATGGAAAACTGTAGAACTCCTCTCTAAATGTATCAGGTCCCTAAAGAGGCCCACAACCACCATCATCAACAGACATCGCAGTAATAAAATGTATAAAGGTCTACTTTCAACACAATACCTACAGAAGTCTATTGGCAATATTTAGTAAAGCCACAAATACAATGAATCTTTCATTTTTTAATACATCAAGTAGAGATTAACATAAGGCAACAAAACCTAAAATGTTTGTAAAATCCTAAAACTGAATGAAAGTGTACTTAAACTGAACACAATTATGTACTAGTTCTGTAATATAATATGTCGACAGAGAAAGAATACATGTTCCTCAATTAAAAAGGATATGACAAATACATCAATTTTCTTTAGTTAACACTTACATTCTTTGTACCCTAGTCCTCTCAAAGGAAACTCATTGACATAGCAAATCAGATTTTCACTTGGAGGGAAAATATGTGTTGTCAAGTACCCTAAATGACAAACAGGGAGGTGATCACCTAAAACCTTACCTGGTACATTTATTATGAAGAAACAATCACAAAAGCCATGGTATTGTATCCAAAATTATAAAGCAGATGGATGTGAAAACTAGAAGTCCAGGAAAGATCTAATTACAGATACTTAGTACACAGTGAATTAGGCATCATGAAGCCAGAGGACTAGGAAGAATTATGTCATACACAACTAGATAGTATATTTCACCTAAAACTTTTGATGTAAATTTATGTCTTTTTTTAATAAAATATTTATTCTGTAATAAAGAAATTGTGTGAAAAATTGATCAAAATAGAGGTAGAAATGAAGAGTGAGTACTTATTTTCTGTGAAGATATTAGTTTCCCTGGAACTCTGCTCTGCTTTAAGAACAGGAGAAAACATAAAGCTGAAAAACCGATGATCCAATGGTCAGCTACATGGGAAATGTAAAAAGCCTCTAGACCCCATCACAACCACAGAAAAAGAAGAGCTGGCTTAGGTTCTCAGTTATTCCCTTCAAAAGAGCCAGAAAGAGCTGAAGAGCTGACTTCAGGCTAAGTCAAAACAACCCACATTTAACAGGGAACCCAAATCCTGGTGGCGTGATGTACAATATCTCCCACTCAAAGCACTGTGTTCAGCTTGTTCAAGTCTCAACCAAAAAAGCCACAGGACACTTGAATGGGATACGCTGGAAGGTTTCTTTGCAGAAGGTGATTCACAAGCTGTGGAGTAAGTCACAAGACATGAAGCAGCCTGGGGTCCATGAGCTAAGCTGTCACATCCTAAGCCACAGCTAGATTATTCATAGGAAATAAAAGTTCCATCTCAGAGATGTTGATACCAAAGCTTCCCTTGTGAGGCCAGAAACAGGCAACAGTATTTTGACTTTCCTTCTCTGTCTCTAAACCATCAAAGAAAGAGGGTTAGAGGCTGCATGGGTCAGCATCTAGGATAAAGGGTAAGAAGGAAAAGAGAGGAGACACGTCTAGAGAAACCCAGGGTACCCTCACAGCCACCCACCTTCTCAGGTTCCCGTTTGCATCTTGTTCTTGTCAGTGTAAGCCCTGCGTTACACCCCAGGGGAGGATCCTTGGCTATGGGAGGCCATCTTCCCTTTCGTCTTTAGCCACTACATAGATGTTGAACATTAAAGTGCAAAACTTCAGAACAAGGCAAATGATCAACAGCATGACAAAGAAATGAGAGACGGGTTCCTTATTGTGAAGCCCACATGTAAAAGTGCTTACATGACAGAGTACGACAAAGATTATATCCTTTAACAGCTGAACATTGTAGGCATGTGAGCAACATATATCAGAAATGATCATGCCACAAAGTATGGCTAGGACACAGAAAGGGGTAGGAAATATGCGAAAGGGAAGGACACATCTGTCTGTAGTATCCTATGAGGACCCAGATAACACTTGAGAAGAACCATAATTTTGCTGTAAAGACAATTAAAGGAAATAACCTAGGGAGCTTGCTAAGCCTTTAGCCACAATATCAGGGAAATGTGTTGTTGTTGTTGTTGTTGTTGTTTTAAGTAAGAACTAGAAATAGAAACATACGTACATGCGAATGGGAAGAAAGCACAAGGGGACTAGCACATTTTAATCTTCTATGATCACAAAACTCAAGAGATTGTGTTTCTTTTCAAAATTAAGATTATGCAAATTGGGGTGGAGGGAAAGCTGCATTAAAGGGATGTTTTCAATGTTTCAAGTCCTCATCCTAGAATCAATGTTAGAAAGAAGCCCATCACTATATAAATAAAAGCCTATTGCATGGGATGTTTCTTTCTAATGGTATATTTGCTGGCTAGTTTTATGTCAGTTTGATACAAGCTAGAGTCATCAGAGAGAAGGAAGCCTCAATTGAGAAAATTCCTCCATAAGATCAGTTAGGCAAACCTGTACATTTTTTTAAAATAGTGATTAGTATGAGAGGGCCTACCCATTGTAGATGGTGCCATCCCAGGTTGGGTGGTCCTGGGTTCTACAAGAAAGCAGGCTGAGAAAACCTGTCAACAGCAGCCCTCCATGGCCTCTGTATCAGTTCCTGCCTGCCTCCAGGTTCCTGTCCTGACTGCCTTCGATGATAAACAGTAATATGGAAGGGTAAACCAAATAAATCCTTTTCTCCCCAAGTTGCTTCAGTCATGACAGCAACAATAAACCTGACTAGAGCATCATTATACATAGGTGAAAATGCAAGGGAAGTCACAGAAATCTATTACATAGATATTTCACCAGAGAGAGAAAAAACCACTATCAGACTGGAACGTTTGGAAGGCTCATACCATCACTTTGACCTGTGAGCTCCTTCTGTACCAAAAAGCTACAGCTCAACAATGGAATGAGAGGACACTTGACACAATACTATAACTGCTACTTCAGAAGCTGGAGTGCTTACTGGCAATGCCCAACAGCCCCAAACGAAGGCCCTAATGCATCTGCTACTCCAGCTAACTCAAGTCTAGTGAGTTGCTTTCTTCATGGTTATACTGGAAAGGATCTTATCCCAAAAGGAACCGACCATAACAACTTTCTGGAGACTTGGTCTGAATTACATCATCTGGTCTTCACGGGACAATCAGTCCTACAAAGAGGCCAAAAATCACAAGTCACTTCAATTGCTACTACTACCCGGTCTACGTTCTCAATCTTGGGAACACCTAACAAAATTCACCCAGGAGTTGAAATCCCAAAGCCGGGAATCCTAAATCACTACCTTTCTCACAAGCTCATCACATTTGTGAAAAATCCTCACTGATTTCTTTTCATGAGTGACTCTAATGTCCAACATTTGTCCAGAGCCATCGAACCTAAACAAGTGTTTCCTACCCCTGCCCTTCAGTGTGAGATGAGAGGCCAGCACTGATTTCTCACCGCTGCATGGTGCACAGGCACATTACAAGTGCCTGCGTCCCACAGACGGCACACGGACAACAACAAAGCAAAGCGCAGCTCCACCAAACCACCAAAGCCAGCCTGGGAAACCAACTAGCTTATCAGGCTTTGTTTCCAGAGCGTGAGTGAGGGGATGCTTACAGAAGCACGGGCCCAAGCAGCCACCCCATCAAAGTCTCACGCACTTGGGAGGCAGAGGCAGGCAGATCTCTGAGTTCAAGGCCAGCCTGGTCTACAAAGTTCCAGGACAACCAAGACTACACAGAGAAACTCTTTCTCAATCCACCCCAAATGTCTTATGCCCAAATGGATGACAACCTCCCCACAATGGCATGTACAGTATCCCCCTCTTCAGGTAATCTTCTAAACACTATGTATTCTAGCACCTTCAACAACAACTAAGTCTCCTAAAATTAGGGTAAAATCATTCACAGCTGACGGGGATATGCAGGAGGGGGTGTCAGGAATCCAATGACCCCTCCTCTTATGAGTCAACAGGCCAATCTTGGTCTTTTGCAAGTGGTTACTGTGGGAAAGACTGTAAGCTTTGTCACAGGTGAAAGCAATCTTCGCGGGCTTTACCCTTGGACACATGATGGATACTGTGAGATAGATTGGGTGGAGCCATCCTGGGCCTGGAATTCAAGAAGCTGACCTGGGGACTCCACCTGGACTATTGTTTTTCTAATCTACCCTCAATGGGAGGAGACAACCCTTTGCAAGTGAGACAGGCAGGTGGAGAGGAGAGAGCAGCAACAGGTTCAGACCGGGCTTGAGGGCATGTGGATTGGAAGGAAGATCAACAAACAGGCCAGACCAGCACGCAGGCCAGAGACACCTAGGGACCCTTCCGGTGAACTGGATACTGGAAGGTTCACTGTTTTTTCCCTTTAACCTTTTTTCTCTCTTGTGTAAGCTAGTTGGGTTGTATAATAAAGTTTAATTGTTAAGAAACAGAGCCTACAGGTTACAGCTTTTCCAGTGAGGATAATGACTGTTAGGTTCAGAATACAGGGCACTCTATAACATTCACCTTGATTGCATTCTAGCATACGAGCTACAACTAACTTAATGCAGAGGGCGACTGAAAAAAACAAACAAAAAAACAAGTATCTGTTACATCCTTTCTTGCCTGAAATTCACCAGACACCATTCTCCCAAGTACAGCTTCCAGAACTATACTCTTGCTCACCTCGTAGCTCTACTTCCCCTGTATACAGGACCATAAAATAGACCGAAACAGTGATCAACCAACCAATATTCCGATCAGTTACTGTCAAATGTAAACAACAGCTAAGGGGAGGCAGCAAGAACACTGTGCCTGCACAGCCCACCAGCACCACAGAATCTGTGAAAGCTGGCATCACAAATGAAGAACAAAGGAGAAAAACACTGTGCAGAATTTTAAAGACACGCACACATGGGGCATCGGCCTGGACACAGGAGTTCCTTCTGAGCACTTCCCTGTACCAACCAGAAGCCACCCCACTTGTGCACATGACCAAACTCTTGAGGTAAATCACCTCTGGGTTAGACTACAGTTCTCGTCTCTGGTAGGAACAGCATGGGGTAAGCGGTGTGCTGACAGGAGAGATGGTAACACGCTAAGTCCAAGGCTGTTTACTTGTCATGTGCAAGAAGAGGTAGAGCAAACAAGACTTTAGTACCAAGCCTAGGACAGCCAGAGAGCAAGATGGCGCTCAAGCACCTTTGTTCAAGGACTTCTGGTTCCAGAGTCAAGAAGCTTCTGAGGTATGGCTGCTCATCCTGCCCTCGATACTGTGAGACAATTCATATTATGAGATGATCCCTTTATTATGAATCTCTACTAGTTTTCTGGTTCCCTCAAGTAGGTTTCTTTACTTAAAACTAAAAATAAGTGTGAGTAGTACAGGTTTAGCCTAATTTTATCTATCAAGTATGGTACAGACAGAATGAAAGCAAGGTTTCCAACGGTCACAGGCTTGGGTGGAAAATGAGGGCCCCAAACTAAAATATAAGCTACATTTAGGAATCCCAGATACATAGCTAAAGGGAAACAGAAGCCAAAAGTGCCCAGATTTTTAAATGCCATAGCATTTTGAAAACGAGAATACAGCCAAATATTGAAATAGCAAACGAACTCAAATGTGAAAAGACAAGAGCCAAAGTAATACATTTTGAAGAGGTTAAGAAAAATTTCCCAAGGTCTCACAGCTAATATTTAGCATAAAGAGAGTTTATTCTCCAGCATTCTGGTGTCATATCTAATACTCCTATTACACATGGCATCTGTCACATATAACCAAGGAGTCTCTATGAGGAACTTGATTCCTTTTTTCATTTAGGCCTAAAGATGAACATTTACACAAAAACAAAACAATAACTTAGATTATCTAGATTTAAACCCAAACACTAAAAGTGAAAGCCAACCTTGACGCTTATACTATCATATCTTATATTTGAGGGGAAATGTAACATTTCAAAGAAAACAACTATTATGTGACATAAGCAGGCATAGACTTAGAGTCACCCAATTGCGGGGCTGTTCTTACCACGGGAATCATGAGGGCTCAGCACAGAACAACCAAACCTACAGCACGTGAGGGTGAGAAAGGCACCGACCTCACCCTTCCTGACCACAACAGCTCCTCCACACAGGTGACCACAAAGAAGGTCAGACCCTCCCTCACCCTGTGGCATTATCGAGGTCTCTGAATCTAGCCACAGCTCCCAAATAAAAGAGGGTCTGGTTGGCACTAACTGAACAACAGACAATACCGCTGGGTGATCCTGGGCCTGCTCAGGACAGTCCAATAGATGGAAACTTGTGATTGGCTCCTAAGCTAACTCCAACCTATACCAATATAAACATGTTTGCGAGGTTTTAATAGATATATATTTTTCTTCAAAAATACACTTAAAAAGCAATCAGACATGAATCAGTGGAGGACTGTTTTGCTAGGGAAATTTACCAATAGCCATTTTCTGATTTCTATAAGCACCTCGCTGGCCTACCATGGTATTCAAATTCCTGCTGCAATACTGTTCATGAATCTGTACTGGTGACTCATATGATTTTATATGGATATGCACAGATGCATCTCAATTTTTATCTTCTAAGCTGTTTAATTTTATATTGATATTTTATCATCAAAACTGTGAATAATTACTTACATATTGATAAGCATTGTAACATTATTAAACTTAGCTTTACTTCTTTATATCTTTGTAAGATATTACATCATTTAACTATAATTACATTGTCTAGAGGTCTGTTTTAGTATGGAGAAGTGGTATTATAACTGATTTGTTGCTTTAACAGAAAGCCCTCGTCTAATGGAATTAAGAGTAAGTGACAGTCGCTATTCTGATTTCATTTTATTTATTTTTAAATATTTTATTAATTTATTCATATTACATCTCAATGGTTGTCCCATCCTTTGTATCCTCCCATTCCTCCCTCTCCCATTTTCCCCGTACTCCCCTCCCCTATGTCTGTGACTGAGGGGGAACTCCTCCCCCTGTATATACTCATAGGGTATCAAGTCTCTTCTTGGTAACCTGCTATCCTTCCTCTGAGTGCCACCAGGCCTCCCCGTCAAGAGGATGTGGTTAAAAAATGGGGCACCAGAGTTCGCATGAAAGTCAGACCCCACTCTCCACTCAACAGTGGAAAATGTCCTGTCCACTGGCCTTAAGGTCAACAATTAATAAACGGGACCTCATGAGGCTGAGAAGCTTCTGTAAGGCAGGAGACACTGTCAAGAGAACAAAGCGACAGCCTACAGACTGGGAAAAGATCTTCACCAACCCTTCATCAGCAGGTCTAATATCCAAAATATATAAAGAACTCAAATATTAAACACCACCAAACCAAATAACCCAACTGAGAAATGGGGCTTGGAACTAAACAGAGAATTCTCAACAGAGGAATATCAAATGGCTGAGAAACACTTAAAGAAATGCTCAACCTCCTTAGTCATCAGAGAAATGCA
Source organism: Acomys russatus (assembly GCF_903995435.1). NCBI lineage: Eukaryota > Metazoa > Chordata > Mammalia > Rodentia > Muridae > Acomys > Acomys russatus. Next base: position 18,273,291 of record NC_067146.1, on the reverse strand, counting down.
AATCAAAACGACACTGAGATTCCATCTTACACCCATCAGAATGGCTAAGATCAAAAATTCAGGTGACAGTACATGCTGGCAAGGATGTGGAGAAAGAGGAACACTCCTTCATTGCTGGTGGGAATGCAAACTAGTACAACCACTTTGGAAATCTATCTGGCGCTTTTTCAGAAAACTGGGAATAGGGCTTCCTCAAGACCCAGCTATTCCACTCCTTGGAATATACCCAGAAAATGCTCTACCACACAACAGGGACATGTGCTCAACCATGTTCATAGCTGCCTTATTCATAATAGCCAGAACATGGAAACAGCCTAAGTGTCCCTCAGTAGAAGAATGGATAAAGAAACTGTATTACATTTACACTATGGAATACTACTCAGCTATTAAAAACAAGGAATTCCCGAAATTTGTGAACAAATGGATTGAACTAGAAATTATCATAATGAGTGAGTTAACCCAGAAGCAAAAAGAGTCGAGTCAAATGGTATATACTCACATATATAGACACTAGCCCAAGGGGCATGTCCCATGAAAGTCTTCACTTACCAGGAAAGTGGGTCAGAGGGGAGGACATCCTATTGGGACTTTTGGGTGAGAGAAGCATGGGAGAATAGGAAAATAGAAGGATCCAGAGGGTCCTAGAAACCTATAAGAAGAACATTATGACACGCGGATCTGGGTCCAGGCATCCTGCTCAAACTATTCTGATTTTAAATGCTCCTTTAAAACTTAGTTGTTTGTGCCTTAGATCTCAACACTGCAGTTTCCTGCTACTCTCTAGGCGGTAGAGGGTTTACCTAACTGGAAGTTATGTCCTGCTTTTCTCATAGTGCAAAGAACTCTTCATTGGTTCTCAATACCCCAGGACCACTAGACATACAATTGTTATTATACCACTGCATGGCATATAAAGTAGCTTCCCAAAATGGAAGAAACCTACATAAGGAAATCAAGTCACAGCTTACGAAGGTACAGTGGCAGCCTCCCAGGAGGCGAGATGAAAAGACAGAGTTAAGATCAACTTGATCTCTGCCCAGCATTAATGTACTAAAACCAAATGGGTGCATTAACTGACAGATTAACTTAATTTTTTGTTTGGTTTAATGAGTTATTTTTATGGATTCATTTACTTGTATTGATTAATTACTGGATAAATATCCATTAAGGAACATGCAGGAAATTATCAAAATGTATTTGCTTAAGAGCTTGGCAGGCAGATCTCAGTGAGTTCGAGGCTAGCCTGGTCTACAAAGAGAGTCCAGGACAGTCAAGGTTACACAGAGAAACCCTGTCTTGTACAACCCAAAAAAGAACTTGTTTATTGAAATGTTCTTCCTGAGAAGGGTGAAATTAATCAAAGATAAGTGAGAAGAAATAGGCATGATTCCATCCACGGCTTTCTCCACTGTGTCCTTGGGAAAATTATGAAAACACTTAAGACCTTTTAAAAATTCTTCAGTCGTACGGCTGCCATGTGTTGATAAACCTAGACCTGAAATTGTGTAACAGATACTGTCATCGTAATAATGTGTAACAGACATTATCATCATAATAATGTGTAAATACTAGTTGAAGGTGGCAATGGGAAGAGGCAATAGGTAATTTAGCACGGAGAGTAACTAGCTTTTTAAATGCAGAACAAGTAAAGTATGTGCACTTACTCTCACCCACAATTCAGGTCCTTGGGACGTGATGACGCCCAATTATAACACTGGAAATAAGAAAGTTAGCTTCACCACAGGACGGAGCAGTCTGGCATGACAGAGTAAGAAAGGCTTGACTTGGAATTTCACACTGACCAGAATACAACAGCAAGAGAAAAAGCACACTAGGTAATGAAGAGGTGATACAGAGGGCCATGCATCCACCAGCAGATCTGGAGTAGCAGATGAGTCTGTGAAATGAAAAGGCAGGTGCGCGCATCACTATGGGGCAAAAGTACAAAGCGAAAATAGAATCCAGGTGAAGACCAGCCAGCTTGAAAATCGTTCTGAGCAGAGAAGCCTGACAAAAAAGGCGAGCAAAGAACTCAAGATGAGCATAGTGTGTCTGAAAGGAAAATGGATGCCCAGCAGAGAAGGGAGCATGGGTGAGTCAGACAGCAATCCAGTTTCCAGGCAACTGGGAGACAAGATGACTGTGGGACCGAACGCAAACCCAACGCAAACCTGGCTCCCTAAGATAGGACTCTCCCTGCCTGGGATGAAGCTGGGTACCTACCGTTTAGTATCAGATGTCATAAAAGCAAAAGAAAATCAATCAGCGAGAACAGAGACATAATGAGATGTAACTGGGCTGCATTGCCACATTCACATCAAAGTTTTCCCTCTAAAATTAATGGTGAACATTTTCTTCTATGATTTCACAGTTTTTAAAAATGGCCCATATGCCCTTGGTCCCAAAAGGGACACATGATGATCCATTAAGAATCAGGCTCTTTATTAACAAAGTCCTTATTTCCAATATATGAAGTGTGTGTGTGTGTGTGTGTGTGTGTGTGTGTGTGTGTGTGTATGGGTGTGTGCACACATGAGTGCGAGTGCATGCGCTTGATTTCTAAGAGTTTCCTGTGTAAGAATGTTATGATACAGACAGTGTCTGAGCCTTGTTCAATTATGCAGAGGGACTAGAAATTTCATATGATATCCTGTATTGTCACATTAACCACAGGAAACAATTTAGAATGGTGAAACTCAACCATGAGCATAGAAAGCAATATTGGCTAACAAAAAAAAAAGACAATTCTCATTTTTTAAAAAATCTATGTTTAATGTATCTATCCTGTTTTTGCAGTCTGATGGCAGAATCCTCAAGTCTAATTTATGCAATCTGGAGTTTTTCCAATGCCATAGTAGCTAAAGGGCTGGAAATCTAAGAACTATTCTGTGGTACAAAGGTCAGACAGCTGTTCAAGTTTAAGAGATAAAGTGAGGGAGTACAATTCAGCTAAGGATGAAATGATGTAGCAGAGCTCAGGGGAGAGAGACAAGAGGTCAAAAGCAACAACATGATGAAAAGAGGTTAGTGTCATTATTTTTTTTTGCAAACTATTTTTTTGTTAATTTATTCTTGTTACATCCCAATGGTTATCCCATCCCTTGTATCCTCCCATTTCTCCCTCCTTCCCATTTCCCCTTACTCCCCTCCCTTATGACTGTGACTGAGGGGAACCTCCTCCCCCTGTATATGCTCATAGGGTATCAAGTCTCTTTTTGGTAGCCTGCTATCCTTCCTCTGAGTGCCACCAGGTCTCCCCCTCCAGGGGACATGGTCAAATGTCATTATTTTAAGGTTTTGCTCTTTCATTTTTTTTTTCTAGCATTCCAGTTTGTCCAATAACTCATTGTAGGGGCATAGCCAAGATAATTTTAAGGAATTTAAATTTTCAAATAAGGCTCCTCAGTCATTGTTTCTAATTGAGGAAATGTAAGTTAAGCAACCCCACTATATATTCTCTTAAAGCACAGAAAAGAAGAGTTATCAAAGTTGGCTAGAAGCAAAGCAACAAAGCCAAGGAACCTTGTGGCCATGAATGCCTCTGTGTGACATTGGGTTGGTGGCTGTGTGTCACCACTCTATCTCCCATTTCACCTTCACAGACTGTCACGCTGACTCTCAGGTCTCCTGACACAGTATACCGTAATCTTGACAAGATACACAGTCCTACTACCTTAGTGTGAGTCGCCCACATCCATGTCTTGGCTCTGGCCATGATTTCACTCATTCACTTTAATCCATGTCCTTTGTCAATACAGTCTTCTTCAAGACCTCCAGACCTCCTTCAAATTTGTAGTCTCTCCATCTTCTTGGTGATTTTAATCACGCTGATGAAAATCAACCCTCTGGTACAGACATGACACACTTTCTTATTCAACTTTTATATAATTTATAAATTATTTATAAATTATAGGTAAACACATAGTCTCCATCATTATTTTACAACTGGAGGAAAATTACATTAACCATGGTACCTCAGCACCTAACATGGTGTCAGAGCAAAGGAAATTCCAGTCATCAAAGTCAACTTTCTTATAGATGACATTCAGTCAGTACGCAACTGCTAGTGTCTGAGTGTGCTTGCTTTTGTTAGCTGTAGCACAGCACAACATGTTAAGATCTTGAAACAAAGCTCTTTTGTAACAACTTTAGGTATCAAAATACAAAACAACCTACGGCACCAAGTAATACTGCAGAGGTTGCACAGCATACAAATGTGCTCAACAGAAGCAACAGGAGACTGTAACAACCCAGCTCCAGGAGGGCACTGCCTGGGCTGGGACCCTGGATCCATAAAAAGGAAGCCAGCAAACCCTATGCAGTGCTTTAAGGAGGTGGAATTGAAAGGAATGAAAAACTATACATCTGTAGATTTCTGTTCTAAATAAGGTGTGAAACATTAAAAGAGTTGGTGGATTTTCTTCTTCTTTTCTTCATTCATTTACTTATTTAATCACTTTATAGTCAGATCCCAGCGCCCTCTGTCCCCTCCTCCCGGTCCCACTCTGACACCCCTTCCCCCTATACCTTCCTTCTCAAAGAAGGGGAGACCTCCAAGGGGTACCAACCCACCTCAAGTTGCAGCAAGAATAAGTGCATTTTCTCTCTCTAGGCACAAGGCAGCCCAGCTAGAGGAAACAAAGGAATCTAAAGACAGGCAACAGAGTCAGAGCTAGCCCCTGCCCCCATTGTTAGGGGACAAACATGATAGCCAAGGTGCACATCTGTAGGGAATCTAGGTCTAGCCCATGCATGCTCTTGGGTTGGTGGCCTCTGTGAGGCTCCATAGGCCCAGGTTAGTTGACTCTTTAGGGCTTCTTGTGGTGTCCTTGACCCCTCTGGCTGACTCAACCCTTCCTCCCACTACCGGACAAGACTCCCTGAGCTCAGCCTATTGCTTGGCTGTGGGTCTCTGCATGTGTTTCTATCAGCTGCTGGTGTAGCCTCTCAGAAGACACTTATGCTAGGCTGTCTGCAAGCAGAGCAGACATTCATTAATATTGTCAGAGGTTGGCTCTTCCCAATGGGGTAGGTCTCAAGTTGGGCCGGTCATTGGTATGACATTCCCTTAATCTCTGCTCCATCTTTATCCCTACACTTCTTTTAGGCAAGACAAACTTTAACCAATGGGAAAATGTTACTTTGAAGAAAAATTGGTAGAGAAGTCCAAAGAATTCGTAAGAAAGAGTTGTTGGGATACAGTGACTTTCTACCCTCTGGTACTGCTGTTTTCCAGGAAAAATGAGACCCGACCCTTAAGAGGACATTAGGACTTCCTGCTATGCTGTCCCTTGGGCATGGGGAGTATCACAAAGCACTCCAACTACATCTAAGACTGTGGATAACAGGTGAAAGATGCATACAGGAGCCTCTTATCTAGGAGCAGAACAGACTGAGAGGCCAGAATGGGCACAAAGACTCTCCCCAAATGCCAACATATCATATTGAAGGTGTGGGGGGGGGGTGGAGCTCTGTGTGGGCACACACGTGTACTCACACACACACACACACACACACACACACACACACACTTGCGCATGTATACACTAAGACTATGCATAGCCTAGGAAGGACTTATTTTGTCTTATGTGACTTCAATCCTCTTGGCTTGTGTAGAATAAGTCCTAAAGAGGGAATGCAATGGTATGAAGTCATGCCAACTAGAAAGAAGAGAGCCACAGCCACCAACCGAGGCCAGAGTTAGACTTTCTCAGGAAGGGAAAAGAGAAACAAGTGGGGATGACATCAGAAAACCCTTACCAGGCAGTTAACTTTAAACTCTTGCCTGTCCTGGGAGACATGAAGACACGCAGAGCTGTCTTTATTGACCTGAATTGCTTTTCTTCCATTCACCTCTACCCCAACCTCACTGGGAGGCAGACACAAGATGCTGAATGCACTACGAATTAGCCTAGCACACCAACGCTATCCACTTGCCCTGCACCTGTTCCCAGCACACAGACACACATACACACGCACGCCCACATGCACACATTACCTCCACCTCCGCCAGCCTTCCAAAGGGCACTACCAATGTGAAGCTCACCCAGAGAGGAGAGACTAGTTCACTTTAGATGTCCTTAGAGTTCTGGTTATTATAAAAGATTGAGCATTAACTGTTGAGATCATGCTATGAAATTAATCACAACAGGAATACATGATAGAACACCCATGTTTTTTTCCAAGCAAAGTCATGGGTACCTACCTGAGATTCTATCTGTGTAAACAAAACACACTTGAAGAACACAACGCCATATTGTGAGTGATATCATGTGTTCCTTCATCCAATGTAATAGTTAAAAAAAAAAAAAAAAAACACTGGAGCCATTGTAAAAATTCAAGAGTAAGGAAACGTGATATATTAAGCTATTTTTTCTGAAAGAATTTTACAGGTCTGAAACATCTGTTGTAATACAAGGTACTAAACACAAAGTTTTCCATCTTACATATTCCATTTAGCCATATTAAAATTAAAGTGTTGAGAATGTTCAAATATTAAGTGATAAAGGTACTATCAAATCTAGTACCAAGGTGTATTCATCTCTACTTCAATAATAAAAAGACATAAAATGAACTTAACAACCCTGTTTAAGAAAAAAATCACTTCGTACATGAGAATATACTGTATAAGAAATTGCAGCCTAAAGAAAAATCTGTAAATCTTTGGAATACCAAGAAAAAAAAATGTAAATATTTTACAAATACTGAGGCTCTTGATGGGCATGCTGAAGTGAACTTGGGATGGATTTAATTGTATGCTAAGGTGGCAAAATGAAGCATAAAACCAAGAAAAAGTGCTTCAAATATTGTGTCAGAATACATACATAAACTATATAGATTCATATTTAGAACGAGAACATATGAAGAAATACATAAGCTATGAGACTGACAAGTACATTGGTATGCCTCCAGACACAGACGCCAATAATTTTAAGAACAGGACAGACTAGTGATTTATATTCTGATAAGAACAAACTGGAAGGAATAAACCAAAGCATAGTCAAAAACAAGCTTCCAAGAAACAGACACAAGATGCGAAACTCTCACAACTCCTAAAAAGACATGACCAGGGTGTCTCCTCCATTGAAGTAGTACGCCAGGCTCCATAAGACCTCACAACAAACTGCTGGCATCTTAATGTGGCCATTAGCCAAAACTCCCATGTTTATGAAACACGTACCCAAGTCTCTTATCAAACCTGCTGACCCAGTCTGCCTGGCAGTAGGCCCTGAGTACACACCGTGAAGGGCTCTTCAGGTGACTACCATATAAACCAGAGCTCGAGACCCAGCGCTCTCAGCACGGGAATGAAGTCCCTTCACTATTCCTCATAGGCAGCACTTCCAATCTACTTCAATGTTTACCTCCCCACAGAAGCCTTCCACGATAAATTCCAACCCTGCAGGATCTTGCATAATTATCTGTGCAGTCCTGGAAGTTTTCCCATTTGTAGTTACTGTTCTTCAATTGTTCTACTTGTTTGTTAAATAAAAATAGAGAAAACTTGCAAAGCTTTTGTTCCATCTTCTTAATTCATAGTTTTAATCCAATCATTAACAACAGCCTTGCAGGAAAAAAAAAAAATAGGAAAATATGGCTTCTAAAGGTTGCTTTAATTCACACTGACTTGGCAAGAACAAGGGTACCCAGACCACCTCATCAGTTATTACTCTAAACTGTTATTTTACATGGGTTATGATCACCTTTTATCATCTTGGTTTATAAGAATGAATGGAAGTGAAAAAAAAAAAAAAAGTGCAGTTGCATTGAACAGAAGCAGCCATTGGGTAAAGGTACCACAGTGTTCATCAACTTATATGAGTCAACGAAATCTAGCAAATCCAATGAAAGAATACGATGATCCCCAAGTAAAAAGCTTTGTTTGGAAAGAACACAAGCAAAGTAGTGTTCAGTAGCAACAGCATGGCGGTTCGTCAGGACAGAGCCTTCTGCGCTGACCACAATACAACATGCAGGACTTTGCTTTTAGTTAAGGTCCTCATAGCTTTTATAGACATCCACCCGAGAAGCAATGGCCCTCTTCAAATAACCATGGTGTGGGCAAGTCAGATGTAGCCACTGAGACAGTGCTCCTGGAAGATAAGATGTTCCTCAGAAACTCAGTACCCAGAGGTTACCACCAGAACACGCAGAGGCCACAGCCTCAGACACACTTGGTTTTCTCCCCCACTGTGCTGGTTCACCCTCTCCTTCAGAGGCACTGCATGTTAAAATATACACTTCCAAGTAACAGACTGCATTAACATTTTGCATCTGTGTGCAAAATGTAGAGTTTTTTCCCCTAAGAATTTTCAGACACCAAAGCAACGAGAAGCTTTTAAGGAACTCCCAGGAGATAAGGATGATGGGCAAAGAAAACCTGGTGATTTAGATGCAAAAGTCATCTTTTAAAAAGACTTCACAAGGAAAAAAAAAATGCCACCGAAACATCAGTGGCTTTTCAGGTTCTCCCGAAAGTTAGGATACACGAGCATGCCGCCTGCTTCCCAAAGTCTCAGGCAGGCTGAGAAACAATGACTAAGCCCCCCAGCCATTTATGGAAGCTACGCTTCATATGCAGGGTGGGAGAGGCCCTCAGGTCCTCAGTCCCCTTTACATCTGTGTAAGAACAGCCAGACAAATCAGTGAGTCACTTAATAGGCATGCTCATAGCACAGATCTGATTTACTCGTGTTTATTACATGTTAAACCTTTCTTTTAAAATAATGTTGGAACGGTCAGTAAAATGTCATGACGAAATCATGACCTTTGAGTAACCGGATTAAATATAGTGGGAAAACAAAACAAAACAAACAAATAAACAAACAAAACCAAAGTGAAATGAAAGATTTTTTTCACTTGCATTTTGCCAAACTCTTTCTTTAAATGGTTATTTTTATTGTATGTGTATAAGGCTTAGCCTGCAGTATGTATACATATATGCACTATGTATGTGCCTCGTCTCTACAGAGCTCAAACAAGGACATTGGATACCCTGGAGCTGGAATTACAGATAGTTGTGAACCACCATATGAGTTCTGGGAAGCAAACATAATTCTTCTGCAAGAGCAGCAGTCCTCAGTTAAATCTCTATAGAAATGCCTTCAATCACATGCCCAGAGGTGCATCTCCCACGTGATTCCAAACCTAATCAATAAAGACTGAGCATCGAAAATCTACCTTTTGTCAAAGTCATACCCACACACATCACAGAGGTAATCATTCTAAGACAGGACAACGCTAAGAGAAGGTTCACAGTGGGACTGAAGATGCATTTAAGCAGAGGAGAGACTCTCACTGACATAAATGATGAGCAAAAGAGAAGGTAAGACAAGAGTGCCTGGGGAAAGCCCACTCAAGGAAGAGAGAACAATACCAGCAAAGCGGGAGCTCCACAGGCATGGAGGAGGTGAGCCAGAGAGTGAGAAGGGGAAAGCAGTTCAGGCTGTAGAGACAAGGGGGGCCCAGTGCTGGACAGCCTGGGAGGCTATTCCCTGGCTTTCAAAGCGAGGACAACAGAATTTCCATAAGAACCTAAAACAAGAAAGCAATCTGACTTCTGATACAAAGAATTCGCCCCAACCCCTGTGGAGACTGAGTAAAAGAGGATGGAAGAAAGCAAGCAAGCTGAGGAGCCATCACAGAATCCTGTGTTGTGAGCGCAAGCTCCAGTTCAGCAATCTCAGGGCAAAGATCTTAAAGTGGAAGTGATGCGAAGTGCCTTTGGGATGTAGCTTATGCTAAGAGTAATCCCCTGAAGCCCACGTACTGGACCAATCCAGGCCTTTGGGGTCAGGCCTTTTTCTGGGTGTCTCCAGCCTTCTGTGCATAACTAAACCCTGCAAATGGCAGGTCCCACACTTCCTTTATGACTGGGTTTTAATTTCAATAAACTGACAGAGGCCAACGGGAGACTGAACCACAGCAGAGGAAAGACGAGGGCATTTCTGCCGCCCCCCCCCCCCGCCCCGCTTTATATAACATTTACAAAAGCAGCCACATCTCAGATTTCATTATTATTCTTATTCTCTGTGTCTCTTTCATTGTACCAGTCACACTGGGAGTGGACAGCTGGTCCTAGGTTCTGTTTCCAATGGGTGGTTTTCTGTCTTCCACAGAAACTCACTCCTTGGGTCTGATATCAACTCCCACTATGTCTCATTTGCTCACAAGTTGTTAAAGACATCCTGCCGTCGGTAAGCTCTATATTACACACAGATCTCCATTTCTTCTTTACAGTTTTGATATACTTATCATTAATTTCCAGTATTAATTCACATCTAGAAAATGACCTGGCAATTGTTATTTTATGGTATGTTAACTAACATAACTCTATATAAAAAGAATGTGCATTTATGTAATTATGCTTAGTTTTAAAGGTATGCATACAGAATCCTATATGATCTGTAGTAGTCACAACGAATTCCTCCTATTAGCCTCGAGTATAGAGAACAAGAGGAGACAGAGAGAGCAAGAAGAAACTGGAGATTCAGGAAAAGAGGTGAAGGGGCGTGTACAGGGCAGTGTGCCATGGTCTCCACATGCGGCAAGCATTTGCCTCTTCTGAATCCCAAGGCCTGACCTTCCTCATGCTAGCTGGAGTCCCGGGTGAAGAACTCTAGAGTGTCCTCTAGAAACGACTGACCATCCCTGGGCACCATTAACAGTGACAAAGCGCTGGTCCAACTTTCCTACCATCTGGTTACAACATACAAAATGAAGTCCTAAATATATAAATACAACCTGCTCAGTCGATATATTGTTACCTTTATGTATATGTTCTCAGCGTTGACAGTTTTGCATTGAATAACCAGTTGACGTGATCATCCCTGAGGAAGGCTTGTATAACAAAAATCATCTTAAATTTCCTTGTAATTTATTATCAGTAAATATCTTATTTGTAAAAAAAAAATCTGTTATTGTTTTATTCCCATAAAAAGTAAAATCACAAGAGAGAACGTGCATAAACAAACACGCAGTGGAGAGAAGCACGCTACCATGGCATCAAGAAGACAATCTCATTGCACGCTTGCTCCAACAGCATAGTGGGCCTTGTGTTGTTTAACTGTGCCGGAACAAAGCATGCCACGCACATGCAAGGACAAGAGAGACTTCCATGAGCATCCCTGAAGTTACTGCTCATTATCACTGCAGGGAAATCAACAGGGATGAACATTCCGTGTCAAGTGTGTGCAGAGAGTAGGAGGTTCCATAGGAAGAACACTCAGGGTTACATTGCACTGTCTACGTGTGTGGTACAAGAGGACGTTGATGTGGCCTCGGGAACAGGTATTCTCACTGACATGAAAACATCGCTTCTGCACGACAGCTGTTAAACACCACTTAGTTTAATTCAAAAAGAAACCCGCGTCCTTGCAACTGACATTATAAAGAGACATTGTTATATTTGTGCACAACCAAAAAAAAAAAATTAGATAATGTTTACTGAGTTGTTATATATGAAAACACAAGCCGTACAAATATAACCTGGAAAGGGCTTTAAATTACTTAAAAGCCTTTCTGCCGGAGTAGGAAGTTGTGTATAGTAGAGTGTGAGAGCCTTTTAGGTATAACTTTGAACCCACCTACTGTAGGTAGTGCAGGAGGGGAACACTGATGGGAGAGAAAAGATGACCCCACCCCACCCCACCCAGAGAGGCTACTAATTTCCGGGAGGAATTGTTTCCTTGGTGTTAGCAGTAGTCCTCCATAGCAGTGTTCTGCCTGGAAGCCAGTCCTTCGAATGTCAGTACTGTGAGGAAAGAAAACAAAGGAAGCAGCTAATTACAGCGATAGCTACTCCTCAGATATTAATATATTCCATGCCTCAAGTACGGAGAGAGGTAAAGAGATGGGATTAAAAGAATTTGGCTACCGCCATACTTCTGTCACACTGCAGATCAGAGTTCAGTTCTAAACACAGAGAAGGAGACCCTCCTGCTTACACACTAGCCGACAGAATCCTGAGAGCAACTGGCTAACAAAATGGCGACTTAGACCGGAATGGCGACTTAGACCGGAATGACAGATGCCACGGTGAGCTTGACCTTGTGCAGGGTAAGGTCCTGATGCAAGAGACTAACTTAAGACCTCACAACGGAGCACCATTTAAGGGGGAAAGCCATGGATGGACACAAGAAGCAAGCAGAGAAACGAGAATTTAAAAATTCTTTAGAAGCACATCTTAAACCATAACTATGCCTATGTCTAAAACACGCATGCGTTTTTCTGGATTCTTACCAACGTTTTCATTTCTTTGTTAATTTTTGTGTGCATGCACATGTATGATATACGTGTGATTACAGGTACATATGTGCCATACCACACATGGAGATCACAGTACAACCTCCAGTGTCGATCTTCAATGTCACCTTACTTGAGCTATGGCCCCTTTATGTTGGGCCTTGTTGCCCGTGCTAGGCTACCTTGCCAGAGAGCTTCTGGGAGTTCTCCTCTTCTCTCTGCCTTGGTTACTCAGTAAAAGCACTGGAGTTACGGATGCATGCTACTGCAACTGGATTTTACCTAAGCTGTGGAGATTTGAACTCAGATCTTCACACATGTACAACAAACACTTTACTGTCTCAGCTATCTCTGCAGACATGTTTTTGAGACAGGGTATTGTATATCTTGGGCTGGCCTCAAACTACATGCCCAGCCTCTTGGTAGTATTTTTCATTGGATAAAAATATCCTGCACAAGCACAGGTAAGACTGAGCCATATTCCTGAAGACTGGTGGGTCACCTCCTACTCTAAATCCCTCCCCTCTTTACCTCTAAAAGAGATATTTGTGACACCACCGCCGCCAAGCCCAGCCAATGGCACTGAGCCATGGTCCCCATCCCTGTGCCTTGCAAAGAAGAGCCCAAGGGGCTTATGCTACTGTTAAGTACATTTCTTCACGTAGTGTCAAAAGAACATGTACTGGAATTTCCTCCAGTTCTTTCCTTCCGTGTTTCACTTTTTGGTGATAACTCCATCCTGAAATACCTCCAGCAGGATCCTGAAGACAGCCTACAAATCCAACACGTTCAGATCCTGCTGGCTTTAAGGATCTCCTCACCCTCTTTTCTTCTCTGTCCCACCATCCATGCCTGCTCCCTTCTCTACCAAACTGTCAGAAGCTCCCCTCCCTCACACTGATAACTAAGCTGCTGAGACCTCTGAGCCTCTATGTGCAGGCTTCTCCCACACAGCTGATCCTGCAGAAGCCTTCGGAGTAACGGGCTCATTCATGGCTAAAAGGCGTGTGAAAACCAGACCTCTGTCCTGAAGTTTAACACAAAGTAAGTAAAAAGCAAGTGAAAGTTAGGTACAGTGGCATATTCTTACAACCCCAATGTTCAGAGGCGAGGCAGGAAGGTTACAAATTCAAGGGCAGCCCAGGTGCATAATTAGACCTGGCTCACGAAACAAGAAAGGGAAGGAGGGAATGAGTGAGGAAGGAAGGAAGGAAGGAAGGAAGGAAGGAAGGAAGGGCTTTACAGAGCAAAGTAATCACTAACTAAGCTTCTAAGAAAAAAAACTGACTTAAGAGGATATTCAGGACTGAGAGCTGAAGTCAGGTAAGTATTGCCACAAACAAACTAGCCACAGTCCAAGCTGTATCGGTAGCCCTGGCCCACAAGTGATTCAGTGTGCCTTCAAAATGTGCACATTCTAACTCACCTCCTGTCTAGAAACACTGACTCTCTCCTCTCCCATAAGGTCTGTAGCATACAGTCATCACAACTTAAATGTTATGGTGTGTAGCCACAAAGGAAGAATGTGAGCTTCATTAGGAAGTATCAGCAAAAGCTCTTTGAGTGGGAGGATATTCGGCATAGGACGCCAGTCGGTACAGAACTGCATTTGTGGCATGGTCAGTGGGGAAGCAGGGGGAACAGCAGTGATAACAGCCAACCCAGAACTCACTGCTCAGGTTATCGCTGATTTCCTGCTGTTGTTCTGTTCATTAATTCCACAGTCTCAAAGACACATAGAACATCTCTGGAGATGTAAGATAATAAAGAAGCTTTTTAAAAAGCTAAAGAAAAACAAATAAACAAACAACAACAAAAGACTTTTGGGCCAGAGGCCATGTTAAATGATAGTATCTTCTCACTACCTTGAGGAAGGGAGTGGGGACGTTCAAGAGGGTCCGGGTCAGACGCTTGCAGCCAAGATCAATATTGTCCTTAGTGTTTGGACAGAGTTTCTTACATTATGCAAATACACAATTCTAATTATGAGTTCCTGGTATATTTAAGATTTCTTATTTAAACTGTTTTGCAAAAACAAAAACAAACAACAGAACACTACCTAAGCCGCTTTATAAAGCCGCCGTTGAGTATGACGGAGGTGCCACGGCAGGGCATCCGCCTCCAACTACGCATAGCAATGCTTTAGGGGCACAGTGTTTGTTCTGCAAGAGAAAATGATCTTAAATTCACTGTAACTTAAGAAACCAGTTTTAAATAACACATTTTATGCAAGAAACAAAGCAGTCCTTAGTTTTTAAGGGCAAAAGAAAGACACCTTGGGAAACCCTCGAAGGAAAAAACCAAGGGTTTAGAGGCATGGAAATGCAAGTTCAAATCCAAGCACTGTCATTGACAGACTGGGTGACCTTGGACAGACTCTGTGTTCTCTGAGCAAATGCAAAACCGGAAATAAGATGATTACAAACTTCTAAGACTTAAAAGTGCCATTTAATCCTCTTCTTTTAGAAGCTATGCATGCTTTATCGCTTGCTTTTTAGCTTCCATTCTCTGAAGAATAACATCTTGGAAGCTGATAAGCATTAATATTTCAGGCACATTATGTATGGCTGACATTTAGAGACTATATATTTTTCTGGCAATATTGATACCATCCTGCTATGAGGACTCTGGACGGCAATATCCAAGTTTGAAATGAATGAAAATACTGGTGACTTACTGAAGTCTCAGCTGAGAAAAAAAGTAAAAAGTGTATTATATAAGCAATAGGCTAAAGAGTGCTGTCTTTAGTGAGAATAGAAGAGGCTTATTCCTAAAAAGTGAAAATGTTCTCCCAGTCCCATAGTTGGCTCTTGTGGGAAAGGTACACAGCTGGTGCTACATCCTGAAGCTGTTGTGTGTTGACATGGTCAGGCCGTAGGGCCTGAGGGCCAGGCACATAAAAAGAACTGGGCAACTTATGCCCAAGTTTCTCATAGAATTTAGGCCCCCAACCTTAGTACACGCTTCAGAAATCTCTGGAATTAACAAAATATTTTCAGTTTTATCATATTTTCATTAGCTGAGAGTTTAAAACTAGTTTATATTAAAGAAAAACACTTTGAAAAGCTGTGTTTAAATATGTAGTTGAGCTCCGGAGTCATGTGTAAATTTAATACGAGTGAGGTACTTTCAGGCTTACTCTGATCATGACGCATGCAACAATGAAAACTTCCTACCACAGTGCCCTACAGAATCCCTTTTATGTCTTCCCCAGGGCAGGTGTTTACATTTTTATCCCATCCAGGTCATTTTACAATATATATGGGTCTTATTTTAGTTAACAGCTCTGTTGATACACAGAGGAGTCAAAGAAAGAAAAGAAATATATGACAAATGGGAAATAGTCTAATTATGCACATGAACGAGCTACTACGGGGATTTTTGATTCTCCAGAACGATCTATACTATTCGGCACACAGACAAGAAAGCCAAAGGGCATGTAAAAACACCAGCTAATGACAATCTTTAGAGTACGGTGACAAAATTCACCCGAGCAGAACACTGCAGGATTCATAAGTACACTAATAAAGACAGAATAGCTTGAGGGATGCAGCTTACCCTACAGAACAGCAAACCTCACGCTTCTCTCCTGGCCACTCCCAACCCTGAATTCTTTAGAACAAAGAAAATATCCTAAAACTAAAGGAATATTCCTACCAGAAGGCTGCATCCAATAACTACATTATAAAATAATTTCTTTTTAGAAAACCAAAAGGATCATTTGAGTGTTGTAAAATGCCTCGAGGGAAAGGAAAAGAGCATTTGAAGCACTGAGAAATGAAGAAACAGGTCACTTAAAAAAAAAGAAGAAGAAGAAGAAGAAGAAGAATGAAATCACACTGCTGACTTTTCATTAACAGGGGCTGGCAGAAGACAGTGGACCAATGCTGCACAATCCGCTGTAGGCAGAGGCCAGCCCAGAATTCAATACAGCCAATTTCCCCCAAAACAAAACGAAGATTTTTAGGTCATCACGGAATCAGAAATTTTATTAGATACTCTTAGAAAGGTACACGTGGAAAGGCTGAAATAGAATCAGACAACAAGGTGTCAATTTTGAAAGAGTTATAGGGAGGGAGGGACGGTGATCAGCCTCTGTTCGAACACTGGCTCACATCAGAGCTTGCCAGATGCATAGCGCATGCCTAGAGGAAGACAAAACAGACTACAGCTGTCCTCTGGACCAGCCATTCAACACCCAACCAGATAAAACACCCCACCACCACCACCATTCAATGTACAGGCTTCCTTCCTTCCTGAACTCTTGCACCCCCAGCCTGGTCATCTTGATGTGTGTCTTGAGAGGAAAGGCCATAGGGGTGTGGCTTATCAGTTTCTCTTTCTTTCCCTTTGGTGAGGCTTGAGCACAAAGCTGAGGTGAAGGAAAAGACGGAAGGGCTTTATGTACTCAGCTCGCACACTGATGCTCAGCTCATGCTGCCAATCTTCACAGGGGCCCCAGCTCTTGGCCTCCCTCTCTCCAGAGCACCGTTCCTCCTGTTCTGACCACAGCCCCCATTTATTCCCTCTCGCCCTAATACTTAGGAAGCCCCCCACAAGGAACCCCTAGACAACTACATCATCTTTCATGCTTTCCTAAATCCTACCTAACTCTGTCATCTGCGAACTGTCATTTAGAGTACACACCAGTTCCTACCTAGTGAATCCTACATGATTAGACAACCTTAAAAATAATAAGTAATTTTTGACAGCCAGACATAAAATTAGTGGGTAGAACAAAATATCTACACTGACATTGTGTGTGTGTGTGTGTGTGTGTGTGTGTGTGTGTGTGTGTGTGTGTAATCCTAACTAGAATAGGAATCATCAATAAAAAGAACATGGCTCTCAGTCTGTAAATGCTCAGACATAACTGGTCTAGAAGACAAATAAACCAGGTGCAAAGAGCTATGTAAATAATGAAAAGTCCAATTGCTAGGTAATATTTTACCAAATACTGTCAACACTGTTATTTTTGACATTTTTGAAATAAGGGCTAAATAGGTTATATATACCCATAAAATCAGGAGGAAGCTGACAAGTGAAAATGAAGGCTGACACACGCATCCTGCAACAGGAAAGCGAACAGCAAAACATCACTGTGCCTGGTGGCACTGTTCTCCACAACAGCGAGCAGTCCAGGAGGATGCTCCTCACAAAGCCGAGATCAATGTGCTCTCAACTTTCCTGGGGATGGTTTGCATGCAGCCTAAATACATTGCTAATTGATATGTGAAAGATATACTGCATTGGATAAATAAATATTCTAGAGCCAAGTAATTATAAGCAAGCTTTAAAACAGATTTTAGATATTGAAACGTCGTGCAGGATAAAATAGAAATCCTCCTTGAGCTGTATGGTGTTTCTAGCATGCCTTCTTCCTGCCAACTACTAAGAATCACAAAGAAAGAGGCATTGCCACTATTTTTTTTTCTTTCTTTTTTGGTAAAACGCTTGCTGGAAAAGTGGGAAAGCCTATAGTACACCTAATTCTTTCTGTACAAACCCACGCGCGCGCACACACACACACACACACACACACACACACACACACGCGCGCGCGCGCGCGCGCACACTGGGCTGACGATGTTTCTTCCTCCCCTGTTGAACGTAAGCCTCCACACCACTGAAGATACCTGGCCCTTCAGACAAAGGCCCCAGCGGCTCCTGAGCTGGAACCCACCCTGAAACCTCTGCTCACATCCCCAGGAGAACTTTCAATGAGAGAAGCACCCAACAGTCTTACCAGCTATGACACTTATAAACTACAACCACCACCACCATGGGGTCATAGTCCTATGAGTGCAGTAGTAACACCCAAACTTGGTGGCAACCAACAGTTCTCTAATTGGATTTGAGACTCTGTCAACAGGATGGAAATCACAGCTAAAACTGTTAACCTAGATAACTGCTCAGCGCTAGTGACATCATAGATCTTGGAGAACCTACCACTCCACTCCACCACAATCCCTCACTATGTCCTTATTCCCACAGGTAAGTGTTATCCTCACCCTTCGTCACGTGAACTACTTTCTGCAACAACCACCAATCACAATGCAGAGCTGTGAAGTCCAGTCCCAATGGATACATCTATAAAAAACCCACCGCTAAGGCTCAGGGGAAACTGCAGGCGAGGGCGAGGGGGGATTATGAGAGTCAACTGACGAGGGCATTTGCTATGAGACTGTGTCTCCTAAAAATCTTCACCCTTAAACTCTCACAGCTTGAATGACTAACCATGTGCTGAACAAAGACAATGATAGGAGACATGCCGAAGGGGATCAGGGCAAGCCCATGAGGCCTCAGGTGGGTGGCGCCATTCCTCTGCAAAGTTGTCCTTTTAACTTGTTTCTTTGGAACTCTAGTGGTTTCCCCTGCTGCAAACAAACTCCATGAGCGATAGCAATCTGTGTAGGAAAGGATTTATTCGGCTTATACTTCCACTTCACGGAAGGAACCCAGGACAGGAACTCAAACAGAGCTGGAACCTGGGGGCAGGAGCTGAGGTGGAGGCCACAGAAGAGTGCTGTTTACTAGCTTGCTCCCCCACTGGCTTGCTCAGCCTGCTTTCTTAAAGAACCCAGGACCAAAAAGCCCAGGGGTGGCCCCAACCAAAATGGTCTGGTCTCTCCCCATCAAACACTCATTAAGAAAGTGCCTTATAGCTGCATTTTATGGAGGCATTTTCTCAACTGAAGCTCCTTCCTCTCTGATGACTCTAGCTTGCCAAGCTGATATAAAACTAGCCGGTACAGGACCACTTAAAAGGGGGGGGGGGCGGGGAGCAGCTATCAATTTGTCTAAATAGTCGTTCAAATTCCTGTTGCACTGAGACTGATATGGCAAGCAGCAGGAAGAGGAGACATCAGGAAGGAAACATTGTTTCGAGTCAGGGAACATTGGTGTCTATCACTCTCATTAATAACACATTTTCACAAACTTTAGTCATCATCTTCATTATCATCTTTGTTGTCATCATCTCCTCCTCCTCCTCTTCCTCCTTCCTCCTCCTCAGCCTCCTTGATCTCCTCTCCCCCTCTCGCACTCTTCCCTCTTCCTCCTCCTTTCTTCTTCTTCCTAGTTTTAGGAACAAATATGGAATCCTGACAATTCCAAGTCAGTGGTTGACACATCTTTGGGATGAATAGTCTTTCTTAAGAGAAAGTTCAGTCGTCTCTAACCCAGCAGTTCCCAACCTGTGGGTCATGACCCCTCTGGGAACACATATCAGATAACCACATTATGATGCATAACAGCAGCAAAATTAGTTATGAGTTATTAACAAAATAAATTCATGGTTGCAGGTCACTACACGAGAGGAACTGTATCAAGTGGTGGCAGCATCGGGAAGGCTGAGAACCACTGCTCTAACCTTCCTTCTGAACCGTCAAGGTTAAAGTGTTGCCTCTGTGATTCCTCATTGACGCTCATCATGTCAAGGTCCCATTTTCATTTGGGGAAAAATAATAAAGCTGGTTTGTTTCCAAAGCTGTGTTTTCAATTCACTTCTTCTACAGACAACCATGTTAGGCCTCATTGCACTGAAGGGAAGGAACTGAGAAGATGGGAAATACGGTCTTCAGTCAATCTGCCATACGGCCAACTAAAACTGCGGTGCCTCTAAGGAGGCACTAACCAGATAAGAAGGGCACTAGCAAAATCCAGAACTACAAGTAAAATCCTAAAAAAAAAAGGGGACCAGATGATTGTATCAGTAAGCTAAATCCTCACCCTCATCTCTCCACAAGAGTAATAGAAACAAGAAGCAGCTTGTTTAGATTTTGGAAGAGTTTTCTAGAAGACCTAAGAAACATGGGCTGGGAAAATAGCTGTCAGAAAAGTGCTTGCCTTGCAGGCAGGAGAGCCTGAGTTTGGTTTCCAGAACCCACCTTAAAAAGCCAGGGGCAGTAGCGCACAGTTAGAATCCTAGCACTGGGGAAGCAGAGATAGGAGAGAGGGGATGGGGCTTGCTAGCAACAAACTTAGCAAATCCATTGAGCTCCAGGCTAAGGAGAGCCCCTCATCCCAACAAAGACTGGGGGGGGGGGGGGGTGGCTCCTGAGGAAAAACAGCCAAAGTTGATCTGATGTCAACTCACATAAGTAAACTTACGAGCACACACACACACACACACACACTAAGTTCTGCAAGGCTCAGATTTCTAAGCATATTTTAATAAATTTAAGATTTCAGCAGAGATAATAGCACAATTTTGTCCCATTCCTCGTCAAATTTATAAACAAATATTTAGTAAATACTATGTCATATTCTATATTGTTTCTTGACTCCTGCACTATCTAAACAAAATTAGTTTATCCACCTCTATTCTTGCCAACTAGAAAGGGATAAGTTAAATTTCTTGTACGAGTTGCACACCCCTAGCTCCAGCGCCAAATTATTCCACGGAATGACACTGCCCATTCTCAGTGTAGTCAGTTTAGAATCTGAACCAGGTTATTTCCTAGTCACAGAAAAAAACAAAAACAACAAAACAAACAACAACAACAAAGTTGCAACAGCTCCCCACTACACTTAACTCCCCGTCACTTTCCACAGCCACATATTGCATGCTAGGTGACCTGGATCTCTCTGTAGTTCTTCACAAGAAAAGCATATTTATTCTCAGGACATTTTATACTCTCCATGCCTTCTCCTGCCCTAAGTAGCCCCATTCTTCACTTAATTCAAGTCCTTTTCAGCAGCTACCTGCTCCCCCATGAGGCTCTTCCTGCCCATCCCACCCTGCACAGGGGGCAAACCCTCTCGCATCACTATCTTGTGGTGTACATGCATGTACATGTGTGTATGCTAATCACTACCTGTACTAGACTATCAGGTGCCAAGAACCGTATTTGTCCACATCTATATAGCAATACCTAAAATGGTGCTTACCATGAGAAAGCTTTTTTTTTTAAATTCACTTTGTATACCGATTGTAGCCCCTCCCTCATCCCGCCTCCGGATCCCACCCACCCTCTCTCTTCCCTTTATCCTCCCCTCCCCTACTCCTCAGAAAAGCAGAGTCCCCACCAACCTACCCCAGCACATCAAGTACATCAGGACTCAACACATCCTATTCCACTGAGGCCAGGCAAGGCAGCCCTACCAAAGGGAAAAGCAAGCAACAGAGTCCATGTCAGAGAAAGCCCCTGCTCTCCTTACTAGGGGACCCACATGAAGACTAAGCTGCCCATCGGCTACCTATGTGTAGGAGGCCTGGTCCGGTCTGTGAATGGTCCTTGGTTGGTGCTTCAGTCTCTGTAAGGTCCCCTGGGCCCTGGTTATTTGACTCTGTTGGTCTTCTTGTGGAGTTCTTGTCCCCTCCATGTCCTTTTATCTCCTTTTCCCCCTACCACCTATCTCCCCACCCCTCTGCCTCCCACCCCCCACCCTCCACAAGGCTACCTGCACTACACCTAATGTTTGACTGTGACTCTCAGCATCTGTTTCAATCTACTGCCGGGTGGAGCCTCTCAGAGGACAGCCATGCTAGAAGCTGCTCAAATATTTGCCTTGATTTTTTTTTAAAAAATTAAAATTAAAGTATCTTGGGGATGAAGGGCTGGCTTTCTGGGTAAAGCACTTGCCATGAAAGATAAGGACTAGAGCTCAGATCCCCAGAGGCCACATACATGCCAGCAACACGCGTTCACTCGCCTGTGATCCCAGTGCACAGAAGCAGATTGCATTCCCTGTGACAAGCTGGATACTTGGCCTACTTGTATCACTGAGCATCAGGATTAAGTAACAGACCCTGCCTTAACACAGCACATGAGAAGCAATTGAGAAAGACCCCTAACTTGGCCTTTGAACAAACACACACATATGCAATCGAATCTGTTTCCCTAAATGTAGCCTATGATAAAATTTTTTATTAATTTATTCAGATTACAACTCAATTGTTATCCCATCACTTGTATCCTCCTATTCCCCTCTCCCTCCCACTTTCACCCTATTCCCCTTCCCTAGGTCTATGACCAAGGGGGACGTCCTGCCCCACTATATGGTCATAGGCTATCAAGTCTCATCTTGGTAGCCTGCTTGTTCTTTCTTTGAGTGCCATCAGGCCTCCCCACCAAGAGGAGGTGGTCAAATATGGGGCAACAGAGTTCATGTCTGTCTAAGTCAGTCTGTGATCTACACATAACTGTGGAGAATGTCCTACAAGAAGAACATCATGATGGGTGGATCGGGGCCCGGGGGGGTCTGCTCAAGCTATTGCACTATCCAAGGACAATACAAGTAGCAAACATCAAACCCCTACTCTGAGCCAGCCTATGATAAAATTTTAAAGAGAAAACTCTTTAAAGTTCTTGTCTAGGCCAGGTACTGGAAACTCTGCTTTCCAGAAATCATTTCATATAATCATCACAGCATCCTGCTGGAATAAAATATATTACAACCTGGCTTCACTCACTCAGGTTGATATATATTTGAACACTTGCTTACCATCTAATCTATGTTTGCTTTTTAAATTCACAACTGGAAGGAAAACAGCTAAACTTTAATGACTTTACATTAACATTAAAGATTTACTCTTGCCAGAATA
This sequence comes from Acomys russatus, assembly GCF_903995435.1. Taxonomy (NCBI): domain Eukaryota; kingdom Metazoa; phylum Chordata; class Mammalia; order Rodentia; family Muridae; genus Acomys; species Acomys russatus. The sequence continues at coordinate 18,250,499 of NC_067146.1, read as the reverse complement.
CTTGATGGTCTTCATCTCGATCAGGCCACACTTGAAATCTATGTTATCATTAATTTTTAATTTACTATTATAAAACAAAACACAAAATATATACATGTAGGTATGCACATTAATATTTATGTAGCACCCCCACTTAAAAAATCCTTTACAAAGCCAAAACTTACAGGGGTTAAGTGGCAGACCTACTACTAACTGAATCCTCAAGGTGTTCAACTCAAGTTAGAAAGGCAGAATCAGTGTGTAAACACGCCATTTAGGAATGTCAGCGTATGAAAGGTGGTTATTTACAAAAACTAAATTGAGTTGCTTGGGTCAGTATTGGTAGGGTCATCATCACACTCATAAATCCAGTTAATATTTTCAATCCCTAACCCACCTGATTTCTTTACAGCACTTGGCTCAGTCTTCTGCGGCCTGTCAAACAGATCTTTCATTTCTCTGACATATAGCATTTTAGTCGTCTTTTTCTGTATCTGGCTATTCTTTTTTCAATGTTCTTTGTCATCTCAGCCTTCTAGTTTAAGGCCAGTCCTTGCTGAGCTTGTTCCTCAGGCTCTCTTACCCCATGCCCTACTGACAATTACCAAACATATGACAATCCTTTCATTCTTGTCCCCAAATCTCTCCTTTGAACACTAAATGTTGATGATGTTGTTTTTGTTGTTAGTTTGGCTTGGTTTTTTGAAACAGTGTTTCTCTGGGTAGCCCTGGCTGTCTTTGAACTCACTTTGTAGACAAGGCTGGCTTCAAATTTACAGAGATTCACCTGCCTCTGCCTTCTGAGTCCTAGGTTAAAGCAATGTGCCATCACTATGTGACAACAAAGGACCATAAACTCAGTAACTCACCAATTGGGCATCAGCTTCTTACAAGAGTAGTTTGCATATGCAATAGTATAGATAAAGAGAAAAATAAAGGCAAAAAAAAAGCAAATTTGAAGCATACGAGTCTAAGGTTTGATGATAGGAGTTTGTGGGAATTCTTCTGGTGTCAAACACTTGACATATATAACTAATTTTCCATAATTACTTCAATATTGGAGACTATCTCTCTGTCATTTCATAAGTATATTGTTCTAAAACAATGACTATCATTTTTAAATAAATAAAGCTTATTCCTTAGGAAGAATCTTATGAAAGTTCTTTTATGATTTGAGATTATGAAACATTACATCACTTCCCGCAGAGTTTTCCTCCCTCTAAACCCTATATTCCCCTCTTTATTCTCTTTCAGATACATGGCCTCTTTTTCATTGTTGTTTCATACATATATATATGTATATATATCTACATGTTTATGATTTTTTTTCATAAATACAACCTGCTCAGTTAGTATACTGGTACTTGTATGTATGTTTTCAGGGCTGACCATTTGGTGTCACACAACAAGTTGGTGTGCCCTTCCCTGCAGAAGGCCGCCTCCCACCCCTCTCAGCATTCCCTAGTTGCCTCTGGTTTCTGTGTAAGGTTGAGGCTTCATGGGCTTTCAGTGTCCACGTTAACGTGTCTACCGCTAGTGTCCCTGTTCAGCTCCTATTTCGGCAGACATGTGGTGAGACTTTACGGGCGGGGCTCCCGGCATTCCGAGGAGACACGGCCTCACAGCAACTCCTTGTTCCTCTGCCTCTTAAGAAGCTTTATGCAGGAACGACTTACACAGAGTATGTAACAGGAGCCTGGCTTAGTGAGAGCACAGATAAGAAAGTTAGAATGGGTTCCCATCTCACCCCCACCCCCCATCCCAATCCAGAATGCACATCATCCTCCTGATCAAGGAAACAAGGGCTGACATGGTGTAGGCCAGAATTGCCTTGTTACATTTAGAATTCCTTCTGATGCTATTCAGCATTTTTAAAACCTTTTAAACTGGAGCAGTACTTTTAGCTTTAGTCTTCTTTTTTCTTTTTGAAGAGACCTAAATTAAGACTTGTATCTTTAAATAAAATTTGGAATCTATTTCCCTAAGACTGAAGTAGTAAGAATATAGGTTTCAGGGTGGCAGAATGTCTTTTTAGCTACCTTCCATACAAAATAATTCCAAGTTGATTCTTCTCTCTCTCTCTCTCTCTCTCTCTCTCTCTCTCTCTCTCTCTCTCTCTCTCTCTCTCTCTCTGTGTGTGTGTGTGTGTGTGTGTGTGTGTGTGTGTGTGTGTGTGTGTGTATTTAAGAGTAATACTTTGGAGATTAGACTATTGCTAGCATTGTAACCCAATTTCAAAGGAACATTCACTAACTTTGTAATCTTAAACCAAAACTAGAACTGTAGCCAGGCTTGACTAGTAATCCCAGCACTAGGATGGCAGACACAAGCACATCCCTGGGGCTCGTTGGCCAACCAGGCCAGTGCACTCGCAAGTCTCAATAAATAAAAGACTGTCTCAAAAACCAAAACCAAAACCAAAACCAACATGTATGTTACTTGAAGAATGATAGCCATTGTTGATTTCTGGCTTGGCTCCACATACACAGGCACACACGTGTATGCACAACAGCACAAAAAGACACAAACAAAACCCATGTACATGTGCATGTACATATACATATGCACACACACAAAAATTGTGCATAGCAAGCTTGAGAGTATATGACCCAGTGGATAAAGTGCTCACTGTGAAAATGTAAGGACCTGAATTCAAATCCACAAGTCCCACATAAAAATCTAAGTGCACTGGCAGGTGTCTCTTACCCCAGTAATGCAAGGCACAAAGGGTTGGGAGTGGGGAGCAAAGGTGGCAGAGACAGGGACTCAAAGCCCAATCAGTCTAGATAAACAGGAAAGTCCCAGGTTCAGTGAAGAGACCCCATCTCAAGAAGTAAAGTGAAGAGCAAGGCCACCCTATGTTTATCTTTGGTCTCCACATACATGTTCATGTACACACACACACACACACACACACACACACACACACACACATACACATCACACACATCAAATTATATGCTAATATATTAAGGTGACTTAAAACGATATATATGCAATAATATCATTTGCTCAGATAATCCCATTCTTCGACAACATAATGTTAAAAATCTATTACAAAAGAGAAAACAAAATTCCTTCAGCCTTTGTTATGCTCAATTTATCCCTCTGACTATTTCAAAAAAGAAATATGAAACAAGATTAAATATTTAAATCTAAAATAAGATTTTTAAATGTAACATGGAGATTGATGACAGACTATATATTGGGGTTGCTGAGGTCTAAATGTGAAATGTACGCCAGATTCACAGATTTGAACACACAGTCCTCAGCTGGTGGTGTGAGAGCACCACTGGAGAGGGGAGAGCACCACTGGAGGGGGAGAGCACCACTGGAGGCAGGAGAGCACCACTGGAGGGGGGAGAGCATCACTGGAGGCAGGAGAGCACCACTGGAGGGGGAGAGCACCACTGGAGGCAGGAGAGCACCACTGGAGGGGGGAGAGCATCACTGGAGGCAGGAGAGCACCACTGGAGGGGGGAGAGCACCACTGGAGGCAGGAGAGCACCACTGGAGGGGGGAGAGCACCACTGGAGGCAGGAGAGCACCACTGGAGGGGGGAGAGCACCACTGGAGGTAGGCTCTGAGGCTTTATCATAGAGCCCCACTTTCTGCCAGACCTGTTTCCTGGCTGTAGACACCATGTGCCTAGCAATCTTATGCTCCTTACTTCTATGCCTTCTCTCCCATGTATTTCTTCATCTGCAAACAAAGATGAGCTTTTCCTTAAGCTTACCTTAAAACAGGTACCTTGACACACCAATGAACAAAATATCTAATAAAGAGGTACATTCATAGCTGTTTTCATTATCTTATCACAAAGCAGAAAAAAGCCCAGAGGATCACACTCTCATATCTCACCTTCCTTCTGTCTCTACCCAAGCCATCTGCCACCACGCCCCTCCCCCACCCCCAGAACTGTGAGAAGAGCAAAAACTATGGAATGGGTCATTGGTTTTTTTATTAAACACTTGAACAAGTATGTAAAGAGAAGGTATAAACAATTATAAAAAGATCTTGCAAATCTGAAGGGGATTTTGATGTAGAAACCAGCTCTCTGTGGGTAGTCATGGGAAAGAACTCACAACGAAACTGTACCTTGCTCAATACATCACAGTGAGAACAGAGGCTGAGGTCAAAATGATTAAGGATTAGCAAGGCAAGGTCTGGCACACTGATTTAGATGAAGAAAAGGACTTGTAATTAGACATGATATAACCAAACTAGACTAAGGACAGGAAGGCCAGGGCTCTGGCCAGTGACTGTCTGCTCTACCCTCCAAGTACTTCAGTCCTTTCTTACACTGTTGCTGCTAATGCACTAATTGAGGTGGGCTCAACTGTGTCTGACTGTGGTAACTTGCAACAGGAAACTCTTGCCCTGGAGGGGGCTTCAGACCACCACACAGACAAGGAGCTAAATGTGGTGAGCAAGAAAGCTTATCTCACAAAAGTGACAACAAAGAAAGGAGAATGGATGGAGCCCAAAACAGCTACCAGGTTGGAGGGCGACATTACCGACCAAGAGGTTAACCCATAGCAGACAGGCAAGGTCAGGAACTAACAAAGCTAGAGTCAGAGATGGACAGAGAGAGAGAGCTAGAGAGTGACCCGCTTAATCATCTGGTTAGCAGAACCAGGGAGACATGTACACAGCAGGTGGGCCTTCCAATGGCTTCATGGATGACAGCCCAAGGAATTAACCAATCTCAATAGAGATTACCTCAGCTTCTGTCCAATTTTAGCCATGGCACTATAAAAACACAAAATAATAGAATTCAATGGTGTTTTCTTCTCTTGAAAACCTCTCCCACTCGCCAGATTTTCTCTTCTTTTTCTTAATTTCTCCTTTTTTTCCCTCAACTATTCACTCTTCTATAAATCTTATTAATGCTTACTTCTGCTTTGCATACAGACATAGGAGTCCAGACCTTGAAGTGTCATCAACATGAGGAAATGGACTCAGAGTTACTGTCCCAGACAGTGGGTCTTTGGTGATTATCAGCATTTGACATCCTAGGTCCCTGGGTCAAATACACCTGAGTTGTGAGAGGTCAGGTCACTCACTCTCAAACCCCTCATCAATCTTTATTTTTATTTTATATTTGTGCTATGTAGAAGTTTATATATGTGCTATGTAGAAGTTCATGTATGTGTATGTTTGTGTCCATCTACATGTAAAAGCTGTAGTTGATGTTAACCACCTTATTTTTTTAAAGACAGGATCTTTCATTAATTCTTGAACATACCAATTTGTCTAGACTGAGACTAGAAATCCGACTGATGTTCCTGACTCTACCTCCTCAGCAACGGAATTGCAGGTGAGTGCCGCCGTTTTTAATGGGTGTCAAGGATCCTGACTCAGTCCTCACACTTGAACAGAAAACACTCCACCACAGAGACATCTCTACCAGCCAATGAACACTTTAAAAGGGGAAACATGAACTAAGATAATATTTTTCTAACTAGTTGAAAGAAAATAGTGGCTGGAGAGATGGCTCAGTGATAAAAAGCACTGGCTACTATTCCAGAAGTCCCTGGTTCAATTCCCAGCACCAACATGGCAGCTCATAACAGTCAATAATTCCAAACCCAGGGGATCCAATGCCCTGTTCTGACCTATGCAGACAAAAATCCCCATAGCCACAAAACACGTTTAAAAATAAATAAATAAAGCCCAACTAGTGGTGCACATCTTTAACCCTCCTTACCCAGCACCAAGATGCAGAGGTAGCCAACCTCTGTGATTCAAGGCCAGCCTGACAGTTCCTAGCCGGCCAAGGCTACAGAGAGAGACCCGGCCAGAGGAAGAGGAGGAGGAGGAAGAGGAGGAAGAAGAGGAGGAGAAGAAAGAGGAGGAAGAGGAGGAAGAGGAGGAGGAAGGGGAGGAGGAAGGGGAGGAGGAGGAAGGGGAGGAAGAAGAGGAGGAGGAAGGGGAGGAAGAGGAGAATGAAGGGGAGGAGGAAGAGAAAGAGAAGGAAGAGGAGGAAGAGGAGGAGGAAGGGGAGGAAGAGAAGGAGGAAGGGGAGGAAGAGGAGGAGGAAGGGGAGGAGGAAGAGGAAGAGAAGGAAGAGGAGGAAGAGGAAGGGGAGGAAGAGGAGGAGAGAGAGAACTATTACTACTGCAATGATGACAACAAAGAGAAGTAAAGAAAATCACGATAGTGAGAAACGAGTCAACTCTATACTACAGGCTTTGAACATTTTTTATGAAAATGGATGATTACTGTATTTGAATCTGAAGCTGATAGAAATCTAAGGTGGGTTCTGGAAATGGATAGTGTAATGATTAATTCTTTCAAATTCAAATATTCGAGCATGTGCACCCTAACAGTACTTGAGAGTGCAGACAGTGAGATATTTCTCATTTCACATCAGTATTTCCCTCAAATCTACAATGATGACTGTAAAATAGAAAATGACAGACCTTTCTCTTAAGAACGTAAGTATAAAAAGGAAAAATGAAAGCATACCAAACTTGATTAAAATCAAATCCTATGCAGGTAGAAATTAACCTGAAATTGTACACATAACTTCATAGAAAATGGAGGAATCTGATACTCATCAACCAAACAAAAGGAATCAATAATCTGCATGAATAAGAAAAAGAAATTTTACAGCATTCAGTATCAATGTCTGATGTTTTATCTTATTAGTGTAATAAAAAATAAAGTAAATATTTGAAGAATAAAGAGAATCTATCCTAAAATTTTAACCATCAATATACTCAATGGAAAAATTCACAAAGCACTCCAAGAAAAGGCATGGGAAACAGACTGGTAACTGCTTCTGGGCACTCTAACCAAAACAGTGAGATAGAAGATGGAAGGTGGCTGCTAGCTCACAGGACAAAGGCACCCCCATCAGCACCATTTGGCCCTGCCAGACAGAAGTCCAGAAAGATCGATATTAAAGGAATCAACTGTGTGCCGTCAATACGTACAATCAATATGACTAGTTAGAACATGAAAAATTAAAGAGCTCCCTATTTCTCTCTAATTAGATAAATAAATTATAGAGAATTATAGGCTACAATAAGAACAATAAAGTATAAAATGCTCAAAAAATCACCACAATTATAAACACAAGGGCTCTGTAAAAATCAAAATATAAAAAGAAAACAAAAACAAGAGGACTGAGGAAATGGAGAAGGCTGAGCTCCCAGGAGACTGAATATAGTACAAATATTGTTCTCAAATAGGCGTGTTAGACTGGCAGTTTAAAATGAAGGCACAGTGTGCACAGGTAGCTGGCACTACGCTAACTATGCTACACCCAGTATCTCACTCAGTCACAGGAACAAATGAAGTAGCCAAAACCCGCTTGGATGAACTGTGTTTACGAAGGCAATGACCTGAAGAACTCAGAAATGAAGGAAAGAATGTTAAAGGTCAAGAACTCTTTACACAGAAGAGGAAAAAACACTATTAGAAATTAAAGAATATAATAACTTTTCATCAAACGTGTATGGTACTGTGAACAGGAAAAGACTAGGTTAACATACTGAAATAATTAACATGAAAAGAGAAATATATAAATTATGTATACATATTTTATCATTAACCCAAGAAAGCACCTCTGTTTCTTTTATTACATTTTACATTGTTCTCAGAACACGAGATAATGTAGAACACACACTGTAAGGACTGAATAAATGGTTGATGAATTAATGAAACAACCAGTCCTTAAGATTTCAGCAATCAAAGTACGGTTTAATCAAAATTAAGGTTATAACAACCGCATAGCTGTTTTTGGAAAAAGAATAAATTCAACTTAGGTCCAACCTTTATTTCAGTGGGTAACTGAGCATAACTGAGGGACGAGCTATGAGGGAACACAGCAATGAAGCCTACCTCCAAAAAACATGAAAGACAGATGCTAGGAACAGGACGAGGAATGCCATCCCTAGCTCATGATATAACTAGCAGGGAAAACTAAAATCTCAGTAGGAAAATAAATAGGAAAAAGTATTAGACCACAGGAAGGGGGCAGGGAGGGTGTCACCCTCACAAGCAATCAAAAAGACCAAATTAAATTTCTTCTCAGCAATATGATTGACAAAAATAGCCTTTAAATCATTCAGGCCCTTTGGCCCAGTAACATTTCCTTTGTAGAAATTCATCACCAACTTGAAGGTTACATAATGAAAACATATTCAAACCATACGGGTTACAAAGCTTTGTGATAACATTTCTATATAAGCAAAGTAGACAACTGTGGTGTTTTCTTGCTTTTCTTTTCTTTTGTTTTGTTGTTGTTGTGTTTTCTCCTTCCTTCCCCGACCTCTCCCATCCCCTGCTAGGAACTGAACCTGGAGCCCTGCACACGCTAAGCAGAAGGTCCACCCAGAGCTACAACCTAAGCCCTCAAGACTTAACAATATGAGCTTGTGGCAAATTCAAATCAGTGGTTATGCAACTGATACTGTTTAAGAAAAATAGAGGCTTCTGATAAATGTCCATCTAATAATTTTCAGAAGCTTGGGATGAGGTAGGAAAACATTAATTCATTCTCAAATCTTTAAATGGTTCTAATGGTTTTATTTAATAAGAATACTTGAGATTATCTTCTATAACATACTTTTATGAGTATGGCAAGTTTTATCTTCTATTTTTGAGATTCTAATGTAATTACATTATTTCTCCCTTTCTTTTTCTCCCTCAAAACCCTGTCATACACAACTCCCTGTTCTCCTTCAAATTCATGGCCTCTCTTTTACTAATTGTTATTGCATGCACATATGTACAGACTATTCATATATTTTCATAAATATAACCTGATCAGCCCATACAATATTACTTGCTATGTATGTTTCCATAGTTGGCCATTTGGTACTAGGCAACCGACTGATGTGCTCCCGGTACTCCCAGATTTCCTTGGTTGCCGAGGGCTGAGGCCTTTGGGCTTTGGCATGTACACTGTGTTGCTCCTGTTCAGGCAGCCATGGTGGTGAGACTTTCTGTGGCGAGCGTCCTTACCTGTTGGGTGTAGCTCCTGTTATTACTGAGAGTCACAATCTTAACAGCAAACTCCCTGATGATCTGGTTCTTGCCGTCTTTCTGCCCCCTTATCCACAGTGTTCTCCGACATGTATCCATTGGGACTAGGCCCACAACCCTGTACTTCTGTTGTGGTTTTCTGTAGTGGTCTCCATAGTTTCAAAGAGAAGATTCCTTGATGAGGAGTAGAGACTACACTTACTTGTGGACAGAAAGTCGAACGTTAACAGGTTGTTGTTGATAGGGCACACCATGGCTTATTAAATTAGAAGTTGCACAGTCTCCTGACTTCACCAGCACTGAGTAGTAGCTGGGTTTCTAATACCAGGTATGGTAGTCCTCATGTTGGTCATAAGTCCAATTAGAGAGCTGTTGGATGCCACTGAGGTGTGCTTGCCACTACTGCACCCTTGGAGTTGTCATGCCATGTCAGTTGTTGATATGGGTCACTGGTGTCATAGCTACGCAAAATTATGTTCTGGAAAGCCTACTTGTATAGCTGAAACCCACTACACTCTTTTCTTGCATATGACTCTCCACTCTTCTTTTAGGCATTGTCTGGTCTCAACTCCGTCTCTGAGATTTCATGACTATATATTCCCGGTGGCATTTGAAAGGAAAGCGGCACTTAGGCTTACTTCCAGTCTTCCAGGTCCCAGTACTTATTTTATGTCGTTGCTAGTAGTCTATGATCCTATAACGAATTACAGTTGCTAATACAATTTATTATCATCCATGATATACCCTAAAGGTTTTACAAAAAATCTAAATTAATGTATTCTTTCCCATTGTATCAACTCAAAGAATTCCATATTATTTAGATATCTTTCTGTTTGCGTTACCTTTTACTCAATACAGAACACCCACCCACTCAATCACATAGTATTCTTGTTTATTACAAATACCTTCACCTTCCCTAGGTAAAAAGGAGCCACTTTCTCCTATAACTCCCCTTAGAACAGTAGATCTCAACCTTGGCTGCACACTGAATTCACCTGGGAAGCCTAAAGATACCTTCTCAACCTCTGAGACTAATTTAATTAGTCTGAAGTATCACCTGGATAATGGGATTTTTTTTTAAGCTCTCTAGGTGGTTATAATATGCAACCAAAGATGAGAATTATACATCTTCCTTAAGGAGAAAATACATAAATCTTTAAGTAACCAAAATATACTGGCTGTAAAAAAAATGTTAACAATTTTGGACAACTCCACCATTTGATACTTGACTAATCCTTACTCTAGAGAATGCGTCACCTCTGCCATCAATGTGCTTGTGCCTACAATTTGCAATCATGAGGTTCTTCCCTTATGGTTGTTATATCATCATGTCAGTAGGGGGAAAAAGTCTCAATTAAGTTTGAAATTCATATAAAATATGTGTAAGAACTCAAGTGGCTTACCCCAAAGTGTGATTTTTCTTTAAGAACTCTTTAAGGTATTTCATAACCTCAGAGTCATCTTTCTCAACTTTTAAATTTCATTTTTACTTATTTATTTTCTTTGAATAGAACGGAGACATAGACACACATGCCAGGGACAACCTGCAGCACTCAGCTCTCTCCTTCCACTAGGTGGGTTCCAAGGACTAAATTTGGGTCGTCTGGCTTAGTGACAGGTGCCTTTACCTGCTGAGCTATCCAAAGGACCCAGCTTTCCCAATTTTCTTTCGAAATACTTTAATGACCTTATAGTTAAACCTTTTCATGTGTCTTCTGATGAGTATAACTAAATGTAACTCTTAAAACAAAAACAGAAACAAAAGAGGTAAAATGCAATCACAATACTTTTATTTCACTGTACAAGCGGTCTTCACATATTAAAAAAAAAAAAGAACAATTTCATTTTTTAAAGAAAGGAACTCCAATAGCACTTAATCTATTTGAGTTCTCATTAGCATAGCTCGTTCTACCAAATTAAGTGCTGCTGCTGCTGCTGCCACCAGCCCGCAGTACCAGGGCACCCTGTGGAGGGGTAGATGAATCAGCTAAAGCAATAAGCCTATTTCTCTGCGATACCATTTTAAGTCCAGCCCGAGGTGTGTCTTTAATGTGTGGTTTCCAAATGGATCCCAGGAGGACAAGGTATTCCCTATTGTTAAAAGCAGCAAACACTGTAACCTAGTCCTTTGGTATTTGTCCCACACTGTCCCAAAGCCCAAGGAGCACAAAGGATGAATGATGCAGGCTCTTCTAGAACAGCACCGGGTCTCCTGGAAACCCGGCGAAAGAGCGAGAGGGATTGTGGGATTCACCACTGCTTTCTTGTCCCTCTGCTGTGGTGGTGGCATCGAAAAGGTTTCCTTGAAGTCATTGGTTCTGTGTCAGTAGAGATGTCCATTTCCAGAGTTTTCTTCAGAAGGGTCCTTACAGGTCTCAAAACACATTTAAGGGCAAAAGTTCCACAGAGAAGTAGAAAATGTGTATACATTTCTTTTATATTATCTTTCCTCCATTTTAGATCTCACTAATTCTTTGAGATATAAGTTAAATCTGAGACTCGCACATGCCCAGTATTTACTAGATTCTATATGCTACACACCACGTATGCTAAGTATACAGTATATTCATATATAGCATTGGGCCACAAATGTATCTTAAGCCTCAAAAGTAAGGCAACACATCACTGGGACAAAATGGTGCCATGCAAAAGAAAGACATCCTCTCGGCACTTGCAAACCTGTCACTCATTTCTAACAAGCCTGACTTTCCAGAGCCTGGGGATCATAAAAGTTATCAGAAGATTAAAAATAAATAAATAAAACAGAAAAGTCAACTGGTTCCGAAGGGAGATGAAAGTGGTCATTTTTGCATAGGTTGAATATGCCTATCAAAGAGCCTGGAATAAAAGTGTTTCAGATTTGGGATTTGTGAAAATTTGCATATATATTACATCGTATCTTGGGAATGGGACTCAAGCATAAATACCAAATGTATTCATGTTTTCTGCTTACCTTCCAAACATGGCCAAAGAGTAATTGCTGACAGCCTTTTTTTAGTTTGCAACTATGACTTTTCAAATAAAACTACATATGAAAGGATCCACTTGTAGACATTAAAAAAAGCTTTAAGACTGCTGAGCATTTAGGCTTCTGGATTACCAGATTATGGATGTTTTCCCCAAACTACAAATGTCAAATTAAAGAAAGGCAAATATTGATTGCATCTTATCTCATCCAAAACTGTCTTCTCGCAATGCAGTCTTGCAAATCAGTTTTACCTAAAAAATTGTGCAGATTCAAAGTATTATTTATATATATATTTCTCAAACCTAGAACTATCAAAGGTTATGCAAAATGATGAGAAATGAATGTACGGAAAGGCTGATTTCACAAAGTGCACTGGGCATCATCTTAATGGCAATGCAAATAGAAATACATGCACACAGGCATATGAATCATGCAAAAAGTTATTAGGTGAAAATTTCATCTTTTAAATTTGTTTTTCCTTATTTCTAGTTCAAACAGGATCTGGCTGGTTTCTCAACACATAGTAAAACCAAAAATAACAGAGTAAATGTCTGAGTACAAACCTCCAGTTCCTGCTTACTCCAGACTATCAGCTCTTTAAGTCCTACTCATCGTAAACACTTATGAACATAGACTTACAGTAGGAACAGGTCTGTAAATAGACTTCCCTTCTAGGCTGGCCAACATGCTTGCCGCGGTTTCTCCAGCTTTTAACCGAGGACTTCATTTGTTACTAGGGTCTCAATTATTAAATATATGTAATTTGCCTCATTTTTTAAAAAATTGTCTTTCTAGCTATAATATTGATCTCCTTTAATCACCTAGAACTACCCAAGGGTCATGATTATTATTGTTGGTTCTGTAATGGTGCAGATACAATCAAGGCAATAAACATGGGGGGGGGGTGCCAATCAGTACTTACTGCTCAAACTATTTCACAATTGCCTGTTTGTTACGTCATGCATGTGACCCTGCATATGTTCAGTTGAGGCAGTGGGACCACCTGGCCCAAGGCTCTGTCACAGAAACTAACCTAAATCTTCTGTAAAAGCATCTACAGCCACTGTGGGCCCAGCAAGCATCAGCTGTTACTCCTGTGTGTTCAAGTGTGCCAGTCAAAACTGCAGGCATACAGATTTTCACTGAACTGAGTCTTAATACTAGGAAACATCCTCAAAAAGCTACTGGGCACAGCCTCTTACTGGCTCTGAGGAGCATTTTAGGCACATGAAAAAGGGAAAAACTAAATGCTTCCTGTGACTCAGCTCTGGTTCCTAAAAGCCAAACAGTCCTAACAATGAACCTGACTACGAATCGGAGTCGTGGCCTCCAGGAAAAGGTTCTGATCTCTGTAATTAATCGTCTTCAGGATGAGGAACCTTTCAGACCACATCTCTGGTCCTCTTAAGTTCTCAGAGTTGGGAAAAGTGAGCAAGCAGTGATAAATTGTTTTCCTGCCTGTCTGACTACTTCAGGACACAGAGGAAAAGTATACAATGAGTTTTGGTGATTTTGCAATTATCCTGTTACTTCTTTTATAAAACCCATCTGTATAATTCAAGACTTAAAGTAAGTTTTGGCATTAATTGTTGGCTTGTGCATCAAATTCACATGAACACAGTTAAATTCCCTTTTTATTTTCCCTAGCAGGAAACCTGACTGCCAAGAATTGCTCCAGCTCCCTTTAGCAAGCCGCATATCTTAAAATAAAAAAATATATAGTAGGGGACCTTTTGAATAAGATAAATGCTTAGGCTGTTTGTTACAGGACCTCACTGTTAAAATATAAATCACTAAAGTTCACCTGATGATGCTTAAGGCTCTCAATATTTAAAAACAAAAACTTCTAAGCTTTTTTTTTTTTTTTTTTACTAATTTTGCATAGAATGTAGGCAGTGGCTTTTGTCCTTTAGTGAATCTGGGTTTATTTTAGTAACGTCTGAGTAACATTACATCAACAGTTTCCTCAGCAGCATTGTGAGTACACCTGTCTGCCAATTCAAATAATTTCTAGAGAAACAAACACTCTGTTTAAACAGGAAGAGCCAGGAGAGCTGCATTATTTGAACAACCAAGGGAGAGTCCCCTTCCTTAACAAACTGCAACAAGTGCTCACAGTAGAAAGGAGCCAGCAGCAAATGACTTTTCCCAAAAGGAGACTACAGGAAACTATTCCAAACACAAATAGCCTTTTGATTTGTACCGAGTAATATGTCTTCCACATTAACATACTGAAATATAAGCTAACATGCTATGTGAAAGGTGAAAACTAGACACTGGGTGATGCCCACAGACTTTGTGCGGACTCCTACCACAACATAAATGTAAAGCCCACACTTCCTTTAAGAGCGGCTGCTGAGGTTGGCACTTACTGAACCTAACCGGTTGATACAGACTGGGCACCCGCAGCACATGAGGATGTATGACCTCATCTAGGAGTGGAGCAGCAGGCTCACCAGACACGGCAAGGTATTCGCTCTTCACCTGAGGAATGACAGCTTTAGCCATGCCAAGTGCCTTGGTACTGGGAAATGCTACTGTGACCTACTTCTCTCGGACAGCATGAGGAGGCTGCCTGGAACCAGTTAGATCTCTACCAATTCACCACTCTATGAACCCCCAAGAGGGTTGGGCTACCTGAAGGGCTTCTGTGACTAGCCTGTCACAGTAGAGGAATGCCCCCAAAAGCACTCCAGAGAACGATGGGGCCGGAATCGCTGCTCTTTCGCTTCTGATTTTTCAAAGTTGGAAAGAACACTTAAGACGGATCCTCTTGGAAAAATTTGACTGTGTAAAGGTGTGGTTAACCTCAGGCACAAGCAGAGTTGTCCACCCACCCCCAAACTCAACCAGTAGCACCCAATAACTATGCACAGCTTTTAACATGCAGAGTATAATTCAAATAAAAAACAAACAAACAAATGTGGCTAGGAGGGTTGTGCTAGGGGGCATGGTGGGAAGTGATAGGAAACTCCATCCTCTGGTCTTCAGTTTTATTCTAAAAGTCAACTCAAAAGGTTCCCAAATCTCTAAAGGAAAGCTCTCACATACTGAAGTTACCATTTTGGGCTAGTAATAAAGGATTATATACGTAGGTAAGGTTTGTGGACGCTGTGCAAGCTCTGGTCTCGCTGGGTGCCCGTACCATGCCTCAGGCTGAAGAGACCGATGGAGATTCTTCAGAGAGTTCCAGGTTCCACTAAAAGGCTCCCTAGACAGTTTCTATTGTGCACATTTATCCAATTAAGGCGATTTAAGTCATCCCTTTGTGTATGGTACAGAACATCAGACTTCTGGGGTCCTGCTTTAAAACTGTCATGATAGACATTTCGTCTGACAGAACTTCCTTAAATCTTTGGAGAAGGAGCCAGAGGCAAAACGCCTGCACTAGTCCTTCATCTGTCATTAACAGTGGACTTCATTAAGCCTGCCACAGTCTGGAATCACTCACAGTCACTCTGGGTGCACATCTCCTTCACTGTTTGAATGCCATGCTCGACTGTTCGGTAATGCAGGAAACTTAGCAATGTAACTTTGCCTTTCATTCATTAAAGAAAATGTCGAGTCCTTTGCCTGAGTGGAGAAAAGTGCCCATGCTCCCTCCACCCGATTCACCTAGCTACACGTTTCTCAGTCTGTCCTAAGGGCAAAGCCCAGCTAGACAACCCCACAGCAGCCCAAATTAAAGTTGTTGGGAGTTGCATTCTAACCCTGTCCCAGCCTTATCTACCCAGGTGCAATTACTGCAGGGCCTGCAAGGTGGGATCTGCTGTTCAGTCCATGTCTTGAAGATGAGGTGCAGCTGCCAGCTCCTGCCAGCTCAGGCCAGCTCTGACTAGCTCCGACCTGCCCCCAGACACCCTACAAAGACCGACTAAAATAGTGTCCAGCCCCTCACAGAAGGACGGCAGCAGGTGCTCACCCAGGAGAAATCCCTCGGGGACAGCGGTGTGGGGTGGGTGTGGGTGTAAGTGGCCATAGGGAGCCCCCAGTCCCGCCACTCACCTTCTGCTGCCTCCGAGCCATGTCGGTGGGCTGCTTGGCGTTGAAGGGGTACGCGATGCACCTCACCACGAAGACGTACAGCTGCAGGCGGATGCGCCGCTCCTGCTCCTCGTCCAGCTGCCGCTCGGGCTCGTCTCGCCCCTCGCTGAGCACCGAGGGGCTGGGGCTCACGGGTCTGGCCGCTCCGCCGCCGCCGCCTCCTCCGGAGCGCCCCGGCGCGTCCCGCCGCCCTTCCCGAACCGTGGCCGGCGGCGCTCGCTGGGAGCCGCCCGGCGCCACCAGCACCTCGCGGCTCTCCTCCTCCAGCCCCTCGTCGGACTCCTCCTCGCTGGAAGAAGGGTCGAGCATGGTGCTGCCTGGGGGCCCGGGGCTCCTCGCCGAGCGCAGCTGTCAGTCCCCCGCGGGTCCGCGGGAGCCTAGGACCGCGCGCGGCGGCCGCAGAGCGAAAGGGAAAGTGGACCGGGCTTTCCGGACACGTCGAGTTCGGCGCCCGGAGTGTTTGCCGCGGCCAGGACGCCGGGCGGGAGAGCGGAGCCGCGGGAGACGAGAGGCGGAGTTAGCGCGGGGGCGCTCGGGGGTGGCCCGGGGACCGCGCGCCCAGCCTTGGCCCGCCGGCCCCGCGCGCGCGCGCGCCCAACCCCTGCCGCCGACCCCCCGCCCGCAGCCCGCGCAGGTGAGGAACCTGTGGCGCCTCCAAAGCAACACGTGGAACGGAATGTCTAGGAGCGGACACGGGGACGCGGAGCGCGCGTGCGCGCCGCCGCCGCCGCAGCCGCCGCCTGGGCCAGGCGAGTGTACCGAGTGCCCCGGAGCGCGCAGTTTGCAGAGGGCCGCTGAGCATCCGTTTTCTCGCAGGCTTCCTGCGGAGGTGGCTTTGGGATTGGGGCTAGGAACGCAGTCCCCCCCCAGGAAGAGGGGAGGGAAGGAAGTCTGGACACTGCTGGGACCCGATTCGTGAGAGCTGAGTGCTGAAAAGTGGGACTCTGCCTTCACCTCGAAGTATTCTTTCCATGGAGAGTTGAAAAAGTCCCTCTCCTGTCTTCGCTGCGGTGGGACACTCCTATGAGCAAGTTAGACTTTATATTTGCAAATGATACTCTCATTCAGAACAAACACAGCTCAATTGTTTCCTAGGTTGAGATAGAATTGACTCAAACAAAACAGGTTATATTCGGTGGACAGTCAACAAACATCCTAGAACAGGCCAGGTGTCCAGCATTGTTAGCTTGTGGCAGAGGCACAAGCTGGGGCACACAACACACGTCGCTCTCTTTCCTGGCCTCATGTGGGCGTATCATAGTTGCACCTGAAGCCTGTGCTATCTGAGCAGATTTCTCGGTGCCAGAACTGCCTAGCAGGTTCTTTTTTGTCATTCTGTAACTTCTGTCCTGAGCCCAGGCAGAAGGGGAAGATATGCAAATCAGACATTCAACGCTTAGGAACAGTGTGCAGTAGCCACTCCAGCCAGGAGGTTGCAGAGCTCAGAGGGAAGTAACACAGGACAAATTAAGAAGCCACCAACCAGCTCTGAGCTTCTCCGTCCTGTGGCCAAGTAGCAGTTTTAGCTTTTCCAGGCCATTTGATGGTTAGATACACAGACTTTCCTTCCGCAACTAATGGTGTTCTCCCTCGATGGAGAAAATCAGAGGACATTTTACCCCTAGGGACTCTTCTCTATTTTTTAATCCTTGATTGATCCCTTAGTAATAGACGGTCTTTACCAAGGCCCTGCCTCCTAACTGATGGTCAGTGCTAAGGGAAATATATCTTAAAAATTGATGTGCTTAAATACTTTTGGACAAAGAAGGCAATAAGTGGAAAGCATTTTATTTAGGGCCTTTTTTTTTTTTTTTTGTGCAGTTTGCAAAACTCTGTAGGCTATATATCCTGCACCATTATCCTAAGGCACATAGGTGACACTGTGCTAACGATCCTCTCTTGCACCAGATTTTGCTCTAAGCACTATATAAATGATGTCAGCTGTTCATCTTTAGTTCTATAGGACAGATATGCAACCTGAGTCTACAACACTGGCAACTAATGGATTAAGGACTCAACACAGGCTCTGATTCCTAGTAATGGTCTGTTCTGTTGTGATTTCTTTTTATTGTAAATAAGTAGATTAATATGTAGTGATTATTAAACTAGGGACCGAAATTATATTTTTCGGTTCTATTATTTACTACTACTTCTTGGTGGGATAGTCGATTACTTTTTCTCCATTTAATGCAATAGCTTATTTTCTTCCCATTAAAAATTACTAGTAGTGAGGGATCTCCAAGCTTTGGAGGTCCCACAGGAAAACAGGTAACATTTTTAAAAAGACAGTGTGTTCAGTGTTTTCTCCATGAAGATGAAAATAAAAGTCATAGATTATATATCCAAAATACAACAAAAAGTAAAGAAAAGGATAAAAGAACAAATAAAGGAATAGAGAGGGTTATACATTTCAGGTCATAGGGGGTAAAATATGGGGTAGGTAAAATCTAGGCTAGGCAGTTATATCTCAAGATTTGGAAGATGAATAAAATCTGGAGGTAGCTTTTGTGGTGGTTTGAATGAGAATGGCTGCCATAGGCCCACAGACTTGAATACTTGGTCCCCAGTTGGTAGAAGAATTAAATTGGTGGTGTTTTTGGAGGAAGTGTGTCGCTGGGGTTGGGCATTGAAGTTTCAAAAGCCCATTCCCACTGTATCTCTCTGTGTCGCCTGCTTATAGAGCAGGATGTAAGCTCTCAACTACTACTCCAGCGTCATGCCTGTCTGTCTGCCTGTCTGCCTGTCTGTCTGCCTGCCTGCCTGCCTGCCTGCTTGCCTGTCTGTCTGCCTGCCTGCCTGCCTGCCTGCTTGCCTGCCTGTCTGTCTGCTTACCTGCCTGCCTGTCTGCCTGCCTTTCTGTCTATCTGCCTACCTGCCTGCCTGTCTGCCTACCTGCCTGCCTCTCTGTCTGTCTGTCTGCCTGACTGCCTGCCTGCCTGCCTGTCTGTCTGCCTGCCTGTCTGTCTGCCTGCCTGTCTGTCTGCCTGCCTGTCTGTCTGCCTGCCTGCCTGTCTGTCTGCCTGCCTGCCTGCCTGCCTGCTTGCCTGCCTGTCTGTCTGCTTACCTGCCTGCCTGCCTGCTTGCCTGCCTGTCTGTCTGCCTACCTGCCTGCCTGCCTGCCTGTCTGCCTACCTGCCTGCCTGTCTGTCTGTCTGCCTGCCTGCCTGCCTGCCTGCCTGTCTGCCTGCTTGCCTGTCTGTCTGTCTGTCTGCCTGCCTGTCTGTCTGTCTGCCTGCCTGTTTGCATGTAGTCATGCTTCCTGCCATGATAGTCCTGGGTTCACCCTCTAAACTTTAAGCTCCAAATAAACCCACTCTTCTATAAGTTACCTTGGTCATGGTGTCTAAGGCAGATAAGTAGTTAGATATTGATGCTCTGGCGCCTAGTTTGGGAAGCCACAAAAGTAGGCCAAAGACACTGAAGCTCATTGGTTCTTGGGCTGCCTTTGGGAAGCATGCCCTTCTTGGTTTCCAGGGAAAGAGGCAATGAATTTGGCTGCTTGAGTAAATAAGTAAAAAGGATAAAAAAAAAAATATGTAGATACATGGCTTCAGGAAACAAGCATGTACCTATTTTTGCGTTCAGACACCTGCTATCCTGTTATAATTGGCAAAAAACAAACACCATTCAGGAGGAAGACTCCTGGGGGTGGAGCTCTGGACAGGTGGTAAGCCTGCATGACTGGCCATCTGAGCAGACAGTAAGCAGGGGCTCTTAGTGTATGGACCTCAATAATGAGAACATGGGTGCGGCCAAATTATGTTAGCATATCCTAGATTTGTTTCTTCCTACTAGTGTTAAAGAAAAATCTTGAAGAGCTTCAAGACCTCAGTCTCCTTAACTTACTAAGTCATCCCCCTTGGTTTCTGCTGGACACAGTTGCCTAAGAAAGAAACAAACAAAGAGGGAAAGCTGAGGAGGTCCTGAGTGAGTGAAGACCTGAGTGACCATGTGGTGTTAACATGGACACAGTCATGTCAAGGACTCTAGTGCCTCAGCCCCATGGGCATGGCAACGCCTTCCCTGGGTGAAGTTCAGAGTGATGGCAAAGTCTTCCTAGTGGCCACGTGCAGGTGTTGGTTGTATGTACAGAAAGTGTTTACTGCAGCCTCTCCACCCATCCCAGGATGTCTACAGCTGGAAGAATGCTTTCCTATGGAGACTGCTCGTCCTTGACCTTTCTGTATACTGTAAATCCTGCCTCCCTGTTCAGCTGTCTGCAGTAACACCCCATCCCCATTCCATGGTGAGTAACAGACACATTGAGCTTCCAGGGAACTGCAGCTTCTCCATCAGACAGCCCAGCAAACCAGACCCCAGGGCGTCTGTGTTAGTGTCTCTCTGTCTCGTACTCACTCCTTCTCACCATTTGTCACTGTTCCAGGACACAAGCCATGCAAGGGCTTGGCAGGACATGGGTCAGTGGAAAAGTACTCGGCTAGCAGACACAAAGCCCTGAGTTTGATCTCTAGCACCATATTAAATCCGGCAGAATGATAAATTACTGTGATTCCAGTTGTCAAAAGATGGAGGCTCACAAGTTTAAGATCACACTTGCCTACATAGGGAGCTTGAAGCCAAGCAACATGGGCTACATGAGACCTTTATTTATTTTTAAAAAGAAACCACCTCAAGTAATATAGTGGTATTGAAAGCAGAAACAAGCCACCAAGAGATTACTAAGAAAAAAAAAAAAAAAAAAAAAGTCTGGCAGAGATGATGAGTGCTCAAATTTCAGAGAGGAGGAAGAGAAAAGCTTTTGTGATAACAAAAGATGATAATTATACTAAGTAAAATAAGACAAGACAAGCCCCTCCCCCCAAAATCAAATAGCATATGTTTTCTCTAGTATGTAGATTTCAGATTGTGTTTTTAAAAGAAAAGAAAAGAAAAAAAAATACTTGAGATAGGAGGGGATGCTATTTGGGAAAAGAGACAGGGCCAGTGGGAGGGAAATAAAGGGGCAGATAAAGTAACGGGGAGTGAATTTGATGAATGATCAGGACACTTGAGTAAGGGAACAGCAAGAGGAGACCTACTGTTATGTACAAGGAATTATACTAATTGAACTTGCAAAAGAGAGCCACGGAGAAACCAATGGGCTACTGAGGATGTACTCAGGAAGAGGAGGACCAAGGACAGAGTGCACATCCCAGAGCAGAATAACCTCATCAGGACATACTGAAATATGTACTTTCAGAAGACGACAGAAATTGGAGAATCATCAACTCTTTGAGGGTTTCATGTTATATATCAGAACCCTCATAGACACAATTACAAGTGTAAACTGTTACATCCAGATAGGAAAATCGTCAGCGTATGTTTGGTAGTTGAAGTCGCTGTGTGGATGATAAGGTCTGGCAGTACTTAGATCCTAGTGAAACGAAAGCTGAAGATGTGACCCTTCCTGGCTGTCCTCTACATAAGGCATAGTTTGAAGAAAAGGTACCCAAATTAGTGTCTATTCATTACTAGTTAATTT
This sequence comes from Acomys russatus, assembly GCF_903995435.1. NCBI lineage: Eukaryota > Metazoa > Chordata > Mammalia > Rodentia > Muridae > Acomys > Acomys russatus. The sequence goes on along the minus strand of NC_067146.1, from coordinate 18,229,029 downwards.
TATGCTAGTAATTGTCATTAATTTTTCTACTTTTTACTTATAATTGAGTTCTTGCCATGTTCCCCTTAACATATTACCTTTGCAGATCACTATTATGCTCTTTGGTGCTCTGAATAATTGATTATATGATGTGCAACATTAACACTATGATTGGTTCGTACCATTTCAAAAATGCACACAATATACTTGGGGTTACTCTGTGATTTATTTTTGCTTTGGTAAAGGCGAGCATAAAAACAAATTGAAGTTATACAGCTTTTTAATGAAACACCTTGAATGCTAAGGAAAGATGGATGAACAGTAATAAAACATAAAATGTGTTTTGGCAATGATATTTAAATAGGTGTGTGATCTGAATATCTGTAGGTAGGTAGGCAGCTCTGTGTTACACTGATGGGTGCTTTTGACATGAAGGGAAAGTCTTAATTCTTTCCATCTCAATCACAGATAAAAATCATTCTTACCTTTAAGAGAATATGCACCATTCTAAGGACAAAAAATTTAGTCTCTATGAGGGAACAGATAAAACAGATATGAAAGCAGAAGAAATAATTATGTTATCTGTTAGAGAAAAATTATCAAAATATTCTTAAGCAATTGGAAAGTGTATGTTTTATTATGTTATATTATAAAACTGGATTTAAAATTATTTTGCAGCAAAAAGCAATATTTTTCATATTGAATAGAAAAACCGGTTTTGCAATATTTATAAAGAAACTGTCAAAACACAACCCAACTAATAAAAAGCACACTTACAGAGGTAAAATGAAAATTATCAATATTTTTGAAATTTTGAGATGACCGTTCAAAAGGATGCAATCCTCCTGAAAAATCCATTTATATCTTAATATTTCTCTCTCTCCTCTGCAGTTAGAATTTGAGTTCTATAAGAAATTGTTGAGCAATCCAACAATGTACAAAGTATTGTTGAAAACGTGTACAAATGTACATAAATTGACTTTCAATGAGCAACAGAGACATACACAGACACATACATGCACACACACATACACAAAGGAGTTGTGAAGATTAACATGAGGGAAAATACTTGAAAGACTATCTAGCATATATAAAATCTAAGTTTTTTTAGAAGTATTTAGGATCACTTTTATATTAGGTTTACTTTCAGACATAGAACTAGGGAAACAAAAAACTAAAGTTGTAAAGATACATATATACATATATATACATATATATACATGTATATATACACATATATGTATATATGTACATATGTATGTATATATGTACGTGTGTGTATATATATGTATATATATATATTTGTATATATATATTTGGTTGGGTTTTACACTGTTCAGATTTTGTATTCCTGCACTGTTAGCCTTCAAATGATCAAACCAATTCACAAATATTCATTATGATATTTTATTGGTATTTTAGAAATTTTATAATTATTGTAAGGTTTGGCTTGAAAGAAAAACCTAGTATGAGTTTGCTCCCAACACATCTCTAAGTGGGCACTAGTGATAGACTTCAGTTTGCTTGGTGTCTAATTTTTCCATGCTATGAGAAATTTGAAGAAAGCAAATAATTGGTTTGAATTGGATTGTAAAGTGCAGGAAGGTATTAAAAAGATAAAAATACATTGTGCTGAAGTGCTCAAACTGTCCTGAGGAAAGATCAAATTAATTTACATATGTGTGTAATCATGGTCTCTATGAAAGCTGATCTTAACCTCTGAGACTCATGTTTTAAATGTTAGATTACCCACAGACTGTGTAAGACTTTTGTGACACTGGATAAAGTTCAAAAGGTATGCTCCAAAGTGGACAAGGCTGTAAGCAGGCAGAATCCATTTTTCCCTCCTGCTTTCATAGTTCTTTTGTACTTATATTGACTTTGTTGTTAAATGCACTTTCTGCCAGTCAATAACATGTATCGAGTGCCTATTTTACATTAAGCACTACGATATGACACTGTAAAGAGAAAATTGCATTGATTGACTAAGAACTCAAACAAGTCTCACTCACAATTTGAGAATTCTACTATCGTAAACAACTTGCAATATGTCAACAATAGTTCTCAAGAAAATAACTACAGTGGAGAGTTTTCTCCAAAAGTTCTCATAAAATGGCATCAAATGGTAAAATAAAAATGTTTGATTATTAAATATTTATTTGCTTTTATCTGTAGCATTTACTACCAAACTCAATTTCAGGTTACATTTTTCTCTCTTAAAGGTTATTAATGATCCAAAATAACTTCTTTGTTTTTATGGACTGTATTGATTTTCAATATTGCTGTTGTTAGAAAATAAAACAGAAATAGATATTCATCTACAAATAATGGTCTAAGTTACTTTTCTGTTGCTATGATAAGACACCATAAGCAAGGCAACTTATCAAAGAAAATGTTTTTATTAGGAATTTATAGTTCAGAGGGGGAGCCATGATGGGGAGCAAAGGCACGGTGGCATGGACAGCTGAGATCCCCACCTTGATGTATAGCACTGGCAGCCCCCACCTTGATCTATAGCACTGACAGCCCCACCTTGATCTATAGCACTGACAGCCCCCACCTTGATCTATAGCACTGACAGCCCCCACCTTGATCTATAGCACTGACAGCCCCCACCTTGATGTATAGCACAAGGCGGAGAGAACAGACTGGGAATGACATAAGCTTTTGAAACCTCAAAGTAGTGATGTACCTCCTGCAGCAAGGCCACGCCTCCTAATCTTCCCAAATAGCTCCACTCTCTCAGGACCAAGTACTCAAACATACGCGCCTATGAGAGCCGTTCCCATTCAAACCATCACAACAACAAACCTCTACATAACATAAATTCTATATTCCTATTTTTGAAACTGTGCAAAATAGGTTTCATGAAAAGAGTTAGGATTATTTTTCGCACAATGGATTCCTTTAGTGTATGATTTGACAAAATCACTTGGCATCTCATATCAATTTCTCAGTTATTTTGCTGCTATACATTGTTTTGGATTAAATGGATTAAAAACTATGCCTCACATAAATATTTAGTCTAAAGGGAGTATATAGTAGCTTTTAAATTTTGTTCTTCCTGGAGAAAGCTTATCTCTGGGGGCAGGCTGTAGGGGACCGAAAGCCTTGTACCATTCCCAGTGTTCTCTCGTGTCTCTCTGTTCTCAGTCTCTGTCACTGTCTCTGTCTCTCTGTTTTTATCTGGCACTCTCTGTCTGTCTCCCTCCCTCCTCCCTCCCTCCCTCCCTCATTCCTTCCCTCCCTCCCTCCCTCATTTCTTCCCTCCCTGCCTCCCTCATTCCTTCCCTCCCTCCCTCCATACCTACAGTTTAAGAAGTGAGCTCCCAGATTTCCATTCCTGCTGCCATGCTTGCAGCATGTTGCATGCCTCTGCTCTGCCATCATGGATTTTATCCCTGTGGAACCACAAACCAAAATAAACTCTCTTAATACAGTTGCCTTGGTCCAGGTGTTTAATCACAGCAACAACAACAACAAAAATAGCAAATACGGTAGATTCTATTATACCAAAAATCACCATGCAGTAGTTTCTTTAAGGTTAGAAGCAATTAAACCATATCAATACACTACTCTCAATATATGTTACTTAACTTATCACTGTGTCTTGTACTTTGGATGGATCCTTTCCATGCACATGATTTTATAACGACATCTATGTGCCATTGTCGTTTGTTTGTTTGTTGTATATAGGATCAGAATTACATTTATCACTAACTACTAACCTCAAAAGAATAATCTTTAAGGGCTTGTATTATTTACTCTGCTTTTGCTGTGATAAAACACCATGACCAAGAGCAACTAGAGAAGCAAGATTTTCTTTGGGTTTGCAGTTTCAGAGGACGAGTACATATGGCAGGGAGACATGGTGACAGACATCTGGAATAGCAAGCTGAGAGATCACATCTCCAACCACAAACACAAATAAGAGAGGGTGAACTGGAGGAGGCAAGGTTGTAAGCTCTCAGAACCGCCCCCTAGTGATGCACCTCACCCAGCAAGGCATATAGTACCACTAACTGAGGACACCGTGTTTGCTTACCTGAGCCTATGAGGGACATTTCTCATCCAAACCACCACAGTACTGGAGAATGGTCAAACTCGGTGGGAGATAAAAATTTTGTAAGACTACACGTTTCACATGAAAACTTTTTATCATTGGCAGCAATACTGTCAGTCTTTTCACTAAGTGACAGCTCACTCTGCTCACTTCTAAGAAAATGTCTGCTGAAAACCCGGTCCTGAATGCTGTGGTATGTGTGTCAGTTCTCCCAAGTAAAACCTAAGTTCCAGAGCCAGGGAGATGGTTCAGCTGCTAAAGTGCTCACAGTCCAATCATGAGGGCTTGAGTTCAATCCTGAGCACACCTGTAAAATGCCACAACAGCAGATGCTTGTGATGCCAGAACTGTGGACACAGGGACAGTAAGACAACCAGGGCCTAGCAGGTTTGCCCATCCAGCTGAACTGGTGAACTCTGGCTTTAGTTGATATTACACTAGATCAAACAGACATAGCCAGTAGATTCACTGATACTTAGATATATAGAATCTAAAAATGTTTTCTTTCCTAGTTTATGTATTCAGATATCGAATTTTTCATGAGCTTTTGCTCAATTTGAAAATCATTGTGTTAAATTAGCAAGACTGTTCTACAATATTGCTAAATAAAATTAATATTTAAATAAAAATAATTCTGCTTTATAGACTTAACAATTTAGCTCTTGATGCATGTGTGGACACATATTATTATAAGTCTAAAGTTTATTAAATGTCTTTGTTTTTTGTTTGTTTTGTTTTTCGAGACAGGGTCTCTCTGTGTTAGCCTTGGCCATCCTGGACTCACTTTGTAGACCAGGCTGGCCTTGAACTCACAGCGATCCGCCCGCCTCTGCCTCCCGAGTGCTGGGATTAAAGGCGTGCGCCACCACGCCTGGCTAAATTTCTTATATTAAACTCTGTAAGGCCGGCTGGCATCAAAGCAATGAAAATAAAAATATATACATGATACTGTTATAGCTTTTCAATAATTTTTATTAGTGTGCACATCGAAAAACCACATCATTGTACTCAGGCACTGCAAAGATTAATCTTAATTGTCTTGAAAACCACCTAGAATCCCCTAGGATTGGAATAGCAATGAAGGATTTTTTTTTTTTTAATATTAGGTGGACCTCTGGGCATGTCAGTGGGGGATTACCTTTAATACATTAACTGAGGTGGGAAGACCACTGCACTGTGGGTGGCACCGTTTCATACTGAGGCGTTCCTTGTATAATAGCAGGCAGAGCATTAGCATATATCCATCCTTTCCTCTCTTCTAACTGCAGACCAAGTGTGAGCAGCTGCTTTAAGCTGCTACTGCAGTCATTTCCTCTCTCTGGTGAACTGTGTGCCTCAAACTGTGCTCTAAAATAAACGCTTTATTCACTCAGCTGCCTTTGTCAGACTATTTTATCACAGCAGTCAGAAAATAAACTAATATAGGAATGAATGAATTTATACTTGAACCAAAATTTAGAAATTTAGAATGAAGAGTCCACATATATAGAAAATGAGATCTAATGGGGATTTAGAGCCCATACTATTAAGAAAAAACTTCTGGATTGTTCCTTTGCACTCAACATCAGTTTTACATCATACTTTTAGGTAAGTAATGTAAAAATAACTTACATGAAATAAACCTATGAAAGCCATTTTAATGTGTCTTCTACATAATTTATTTTGGGGAGATGATGACCAAAAACCAAATAGAGATTGTATGTGTATATATGAGTTTATGCGTGAAGGTCTACATGGTTGTAATGTGATTATGGAGAGAAAAATGTATATATGATTGAGAGGGAGAAGGAGCACCTGGAGGAGAGAGACACAATATGTATCAAACTCACAGTCTTTGCGTCACTAGAGGATTTTTCGTACTTTTTTTTTCACTCCTCAGAAGTATGAACAGGCAAATAAATAAATGTTAAAAAAAAAAAAAAAACAAAAAACACTGTTTAAAAGTATACTCTAAGGAGCTTTAGGGAATCTAAAAACCTCTACATTGCATACAAACTGAGTTAAACCCATGGGCTTTTCTAAGGAAAGAATTCAAAATTTGTATCGTGGAATACAAGATACCCCAAAGCTAAGAGCCACTCTATCCAGGTACCTGCTTTTTGTTAGAGTGGTAAATACTCCTCAGGTCCATATTTGGTAGCGTGAGTGAACCGGAGACTAGTGATATATGCCGTATAAAAGCAGCTGTCCCTTAATATTTTACCAGGAAGTTCCGTTCACCGTTTTTCGTTACAACCTCATAAACCTGGCTTTGTGATTTACATTAAAATAACAAGAAAGACTATCAGGAAAGGTTCATCTTTAAATGTCCATATTTAAAACCTGAACTGTAGTGATGGGTATGAGTCATTTATGAAGGTAATTACATGCTAGATAACTATAAGGAGACTTTACTGGTGGTTACACAGGTTCTGCAGATAATTAAATAGCTATATGGTCACATCTGAATTTCTCGAAACTCTTTAGAGACTGTGATTCGCGACATTGGAAATGTTTCTACTCTCTAGTTGTCCTCCGCATCCACAGCATTCTACAAAGGTAACGGCCAGTCACGCCTCGGTGCCCTTCTGAGACTGGCGGTATTCTGGGCCAATGGCTGCCTCCATTTATTAATCTGTATTGTAACAACAGTCATTGATTTCCCTTATTGGCATAATTCTTAATTTTCTTTTTTTTTTCTTTTCTTTTCTTTTTTATTAATTTATTCTTGTTACATCTCAATGTTTATCCCATCGCTTGTATCCTCCCATTCCTCCCCCCCCCCATTTTCCCATTATTCCCCTCCCCTATGACTGTTCCTGAGGGGGATCACCTCCCCCTATATATTCTCATAGGGTATCAAGTCTCTTCTTGGCTACTTGCTGTCCTTCCTCTGAGTGCCACCAGGTCTCCCCCTCCAGGGAACATGGTCAAATGTGAGGCACCATAGTACGTGAGAAAGTCATATCACACTCTCCACTCAACTGTGGAGAATATTCTGACTATTGGCTTCACTTACCAGGAAACTGGGACAGAGGGGAAGGCATCCTATTGGGACTCTAAATGAGAGACGCATGGGAGAATAGCAAAATAAAAGGATACAGAGGGTCCTAGAAACCTACAAGTAGAACAATATGATAGGCAGATTTGGGCCCAGGGGTCCCACTCAAACTAAGGCACCAGCCAAGGACAATACAGGAGGTAAACTTTAAACCCCTTCCCAGATAATTTTTAATTTTCAAGAGGAAAATAATTCTAAATTCCCATATGCACCTTTACATACCAGAGCAGCACAATTACATGTATGTACACACGCGTGCACAAACACATGCATAGACATCATTCACTGTGCCTTGTGACCTCACTGCATTAGGAAGGCTCCGAGCACAACACTTCTGCTGGTGCTCAACCTTTCCTATTCCCAAACAGAAATCGCTTTTGGATTTCCAAATTTTACAGATATAGAAATATCCATAAGATGGTGCTGTATCTTTAATTTAATTTGGTTGGATTCTTAAGTTCTGGAATACAGCTATTACAAATAAGGTTAAAAGCCTGGATTCAACTTCCTCCCTCACTAAGAGTCTGAAGCTGTCCAGCTGACAATGAAAAGATAATCAGAACTTTTAGAGCAACTTCTCACATATCATATAATTGCCAAAATATCTTTGTTCCAGATCTAGCTGCCAACAATACATTAAAATATAATCAAAATTCTCATTTCAACTGGCATTTTCTGAACTGTAGGCACTTTGCACATACCAAATTAAACAAGGGAAGTGGTTGAATTATATACAGTTTTCAATTTCTACCAATGTCAATGATAGTCTCTAAAAGCGCTTTGAAATACTCAGTCTGATTGGGAATTAGACACCGCATGCAAATTGTTTCTTTCAAATGTTGAAGACTTCTATTAAGCATTAACTCAAGAAATTGCAATACCTAGTAAAATTATTTCTTCAGTGAAGGAAATATAATTTAAATATGCTAATTGCATAGTCTAATATAGGGTGATGTCTTCATAACTAATGTTTATTTTCCCACTTAATTATTGAAACATATTTCATAAATAGAATGTTTTGAATGAATAGTATTCCTCTATTATTTTTTAAGACAAATACCTTTATTTCAAGGGAATAAAACACTTTTGTCAAGAGGTGAGAAGGGAAAGTTTGTTCATAAAAGGAAGAATCATGACAGACAACGACAGCCACAGAGACATAGCCAAAGTAAGAGCCAAGTTCCATCAATAAATACATGGAAATCTCATATCAGGCATTTCCTGTTGTGAAGTTTAACTTCATGGGTATGATTTCCATTTATTTTCTCATTTATCTCTTTGGATATTTTTGCCTTCTGAGTGGCACCATCATTAGATCTCTTGTACAAAGCAATGCAATACTTTTATAGGAAACTGAATAGATATTTGTAGGCATGATAAAGTGTAGGTTACAAGAACACTGTACAACATGATATTTCAAAGTAGAAAACTTAATTATTATTTGTTGTTAGTAAGCTATGTATTTATCCTAGCTTTCCTATCAGTAATATACTTGGGGTTTTTTTTATTATAAAATAATTCTAAGAAACATGTCCTAGAATTAGTCTTTCTGAACGTTAACATAAAATTTTAGTATTCAAATAAAGATAAAAATGTTTAAATAGTGTTCAGGTTTATGTAACAGAATAACAAATTATATTTATTTGACAGAATAAAATACTGAAATTAAGAAACTAAGCCAGGGAGTTGAGGGTGTAGCTCCGTAGAAAAGCACTTGCTTAGCTTCTGCATGGCTCTAGGTTTAATCATGAGTACAAAAAAGAAGAAAACAAATAAAGAAGAAAGCTAAAGTCAAGTAATTTCATTCTCAGCCATTTTTATTAAGATGATCCACCAGCCTTTTAGCTATTTATTTTCCATTCACTTGACAATATTGTTGGTTCTATCATGACATATAATAAACATTTTCATCAATAAAACTTTTCCAAGGCCACTTTCTCTGGCAATGTTGATATCTAGTGGAGGAATGGTTTAAATACACACACACACACACACACACACACACACACACACATATATTATTATTATTATTATTATTATTATTATTATTATTATTATTATTAAAAGGAAAAGAAACTTTACTTATGAATGTTGCTTATGCATTCATTTTTCAAAATGCAGAATTGTTCCAGAGACCTGAAGATAAAAGATGGTTACTTATGGAGAAGAGAGGGATCAGCTGAAAAGATTATAGGCTCCAGAGCACAGGAGTTAGCTGCAGAAAATCTGATATCAATCAAAAGATCACGAAGAATGGGAAAAAAGCAACAAGAATCATGGGGTGTTCTTATAGGCATTTCTTTTGATTAATCGATTCAATAGTTATGAGGCATTTGCTTAGAGCCAAGCACTCTGGCAAATGTAGGGAATAAGGTAATGAGCAAAATGGACACCACCTTGATGAAACATAAATTCTAAAGGAGAAAATATATGTTATATCTAAACTCATTCAAAAACATAGTGCATGCCAAGACTACTGTAAAGTTAAGTTTTCTGGGTGTAATGTGATCTGGCAAAGAGGAGGACAGTAAGTGGCCCTTCACAGGCATCTTAAGGAGGTAAATTTCATAGTACGTCTGGGATTTGTTTCAAAATTATGGAGCAGGGGTGGAGTGGGTAGTGCTTTGGATGAAATAAGATTAGACATATGTTGTAATGTGAATGATCATTTCAACAATAAAAGCGTGTGTGTGTGTGTGTGTGTGTGTGTGTGTGTGCGCGCGCATGCGCACACGCACGTAAAGTGGGGGTGGAGGTTATGCAGAAGGTAGAATATGTTTGAAATCCCCTGAGTAAGGAGAAGCTTGGTTGGTTTTCCACTCCTGAAAGACAACGCAAGCAGCTGGAGCACTGAGAACTAAAGGCATTCAGTTCCAGGCTCTTTGCACCTAGTAAAGCTCCCTTTAGTTGAAGATCAATGATAAATACTAAATATCAGAGTCATACTTGTTTTGTTTTATAATAAAATCACTCAGGTTGTAAAGTAAAATTGGTGAGGGTAAGCAAAGTGGAAGAAAATGAAATGATTGGAAAGAAGCAATAGAATTTAAAATTTAAATATGTCACATGTGAAGAAATGGATGTTACACTTGTGCACCTGCATACACTGGCATACACACACGTGCACGCGCGCACACACACATACACACACACACACACACACACACACTTAACATTAGGAAAAGTTAAAAGAAAATATTTAATATTGTCACTCAGTGTTCCAAGTCTACAAAACTTTGAACTTGAACTGTTCCTGTTAGAAAGAAAAAAAGGAAGAAAGAAAGGAAAGAAAGAAAGAAAACTCTGTTTACATATAATTTAAAAAATACCACTTTTTGGTCTTGGCATCCTCTTCATATCATGAAACTCTAAGCAACACATGCTTTGTCTCTTTTAAACAGAAAGAACAATGGGGCCTGGGCTGGATCCAAGATGGTGGTGCAGATCACACACTTCGTCTGATTAGCAGGACGACCTGGACTGCACATCAACCTGAGGACCAAACTGAGAGATACAAAGCACCAGTGCTGCTGATTTCCCGGTGAGAGGGATCCACAGTGCATGGTGAACAGGAGTGGGAGTGGTTCTGACCTCTGGCAACCCAGCTAACCCACAGAAAAATCTCAGGCCCACATTAGCCACCACCTCTGGGCTCTGATCTCTCTCAGGCCTCCAGCTGCTTGCCGGCCTAGCCCAGCTGGGTCACAGAAAAGATAGGCAGAGCCCTGACATCTCAATATGGCCTGTGGAGCATCCCAGCATCTAGGAGTTTGGAGTTCCAATTTCTCACAACCCCTATCACGGCTCCCCACCTCCGGCTGCTTACCAGCTAGACCCATCTGTAACACGGAGCATACAGGCAAAGCTGAATCCAGGCAGGGGCCACAATCCGCATTAGCTGCCATCCCCAGAGTAAAGGGTTGGAAAACTGTATTCCAAGCAAATGGACCCAAGAAGCAAGCTGGATTAGCCATTCTAGTATCTAATAAAATAGACTTTCAACCAAAACTAATCAAAAGAGACGGGGAAGGTTACTACATCCTCATCAAAGGAAAAATATGTCAAGATGATGTCTCAAAATTCGGAATATCTATGCCCCAAATGCAGGAGCACCTACATTCATAAAAGAAACGTGACTAAAACTTAAATCACACATTGAACCCCACACATTAATAGTGGGAGACTTCAACACCCCTCTAAAAGCTATATGCCACAAAATTTGAAAACTTCAATGAAATGAACAATTTTCTTGATAACTACCAACTTCCAAATTTGAATCAAGGTTAGGTAAACAAATTGAATAGTTTTGTCACACCTAATGAAATAGAGGCGGTCATCGTCCTCAGAATTCTACCAGACCTTCAGAGAAGAGAATACCAATTCTCTTCAAACTATCATTCACCATGACCAAGTGGCTTCATACCAGGCATGCAGGGGTGGTTCAATACACGGAAATCCATCAATGTAATTCATCATATAAACAAACTGAAAGAAAAAAACCTCATGATATCTCCTTAGATGCCAAAAAAGCATTTGACAAAGTCCAACACTCATTCATGTCCATAGTCCTGGAAAGAGCACGGATACAAGGCACATACCTAAATATAATAAAGGCAATATAAAGCAAGCCTATAGCCAACTAAATGGAGAGAAACTTAAATCAATACCACTGAAATCAGGGACAAGGCAAGGCTGTCCACTCTCTCCATGTCTCTTCAATATAGTACTTTAAGTCCTACTAAAGCAATAAGACAACTAAAGCAGATAAAGGGCATACAAATTGGAAAGGAAGAAGTCAAACTATCACTATTCATGGATGATATGATAGTATACATAAGTGACCCCAAAAATTCTATCAAGGAACTCCTACAGCTGATAGCCACCATCAGCAAAGTGGCTAGATACAAAATCAATTCAATAAAATCAGTAACTTCCTTTATATAAAAGACAAACAAGCTGAGAAACAACAAAAGACAAACAAAAGAAACAACACTTTTCACAACAGCCACACAAACCATAAAATTTCCTGGTGTGACTCTAAGAGAGCGCAGTGCACTTGCACAGGACCCACATTCACTTATCACGCCTTTTTCAAATGGTTAACCATCACCTGTGACTCCAGCTCCTGAAAAACCTGTGCCATCTTCTGTACTCTGCAGCTGCCTGTGCTCTTGTGCACACACACAAACACAGACACACACATACACACACAGGTGTGTTTGTGTTAAATTTGAAATAAAACAAAAAGTCTTCTTAAGATTGAGGCATAATTAGGCAGTATACTGGTGTGTGGTTAACAGAGAAAGAGAAAGGATAAATGTTCATTTTATTCCAAACACTGTGCTTGCATCTTTCAGTATAAATGTTCAATTCATTTGACTATTTTCTGAACTATTTGTGTTTTAATTTTTAAATTAATTAATTGGTTTGACAGGGCTGGAGATGGATGGAACATCTCACACACACTAGTTGAGTGACAATGCTGGCCCCACTGTAATGTTTTACTATGTTGAGGCATGGCCTCACTAAGTTGCCCAGAATGAATTTGAATTCACTCTGTAGCCAATGCAGGTCTTAATATTGCAGTCTTTCTGTACCAGTGTCCCAAACACCAAGAATTACAGATCTGGGCTCTCAGACCAGACACTATATTCTACAAATAAAACTCCTTTCAAACTACAGAATACAATTAATTCAAATAAGCCTCCAACTAATAAAACACTCAATGGACCAAAAAGCCTCATACTAAAAGACTACAACAACACTCACATAATCTTGGGATTTGTAAAGCATTACTTTGGGTGTCATTAATTAGATAGTAGTGGAAGAAAATAAATCACACATCTTCTGGGCCATGACTATACGAGTACTGCAAAAAGAGGGTGTGACTTCCTTCATTATTTTTCCTGTTTTTGTCAAGAACAGACATGACTTACTTCCATAATTCAAAACATCTTTGGTGCGCTTTTACATGTCTAAGCAGTGGAAATCCTTTCCATTCAATCTAAGGTGACAAACAGGTACTAAGCACCTACTGAGTATAGACTGGTCACTAAAGACACGGGGAGAAGCAAGATCAGTATTGTTTGTTAAACTTGCAATTTCACCATATATTTTTGGAGAATCTCTGATGGCTATTACTTTTATGGCAGTGCTGTAGCGAAATCTGAGAGATTAAAGGAGGCACAGAGATTTTAAAATGTTTTTCCCTGGTTGAAGTTTCTTTATTCAAGACCCACACACTTTCACCTAAAGTAGAGATCTTTATCTCAACGGCCACTGGTTCTCTTTATTTGCATGTCTGAGAATTAGCTCATTATTTCATTAGCACCATGGCACTGACTTGCACCTCTGTGTCCTGCTTTTTTTCTGCCTGCCCTTTCGGTAGTTGAGCAACAGCAACCTCCTTGCCCAGTGGTATAAATACAATCAACAATTTCCTCACCTGCGGATCATCCGCTCCAGGAAAGCCGTGCCCTTTATAGGAGGGTTTCACAAGTAGCATCCTGATCATGATGTCATAGGCAAAGGAAAAAGAGATGGGACCCAAGGGGCCACAGGAAATATCATTAGGCTTTAAAAAAAAAGGCATTTATTGTGATTTGGGCAGCATTTTCAGAGTTGCATATATCTGTCGAAATTCAATAAACTGTATAATTTATATGTTTGTAGTCCACCATTTGTAAATTGTAACTCAACAAAGTTGACTTACAAAGTAAAAGAAATTACAAAAGACACTGAATTAATTAAAATGACCTGTGGCAAACTAATATTTTATTGGCAAAGGTATTTATTACACAACTAGGGGAAAGTAGTACTATTGAACATTAAACAAACAAACAAAAATGTTAGTTCTTTTTAAAATTTTATTTATTTGTTTACTTTACATCCTGATTGTAGCCCCCTCCCTCCTCGCCTCCAGGTCCTACCCCCCCCCATTCACTTCTCCCTATCTCCAGAAAAGGGGAGCCCCCCTACCAACCCACCCTAGCATATCAAGTTGCATCATGACTGAGTGCATCCTCTTCCCCTGTGGCCTGTCCATGCAGCCTGGCCAGGAGGAAGTGATGAAATAGCAGGAGACTGAGTCCATGTCAGAGACGGTCCTTGTTCCTCTTACTAGGGGACCCACATGAACCCTGAGCTACATTTGTGTAGGAGGCCTAGGTCCAGTGCATGCATGGACCTTGGTTGGTGCTTCAGTCTCAGTAAGCCCCCTAGGCTCTGACTAGTTGGCTATGTTGGTCTTATTGTGGAGTTTCTGTCCCTCCAGGTCCTTCCACCCTTCCTCCAACTTTTCCACAAGATTCCCTATGCTTCAACCAATGTTTGACTGTGAGTCTCAGCATTTCTTTTGATCCACCGCTGGGTTGAGCTGAGCCTCTTAGAGGACAGCTATGCTAGGCTCCCTTCTGCAAGCACAGCAGAGTATCATTAATAGTGTCAGGGGTTGATCTCTCCCATCGAGTGGGTCTCAGGTTGACCCAGACATTGGTTGGACATTTCCTCAATCTCTGCTCTATATTTATCCCTGCACATCTTGTAGGCAGAGTAAATTTTGGGTCAAAGTTTTGTAGGTAGGCTGGAGTTTTCCTCCCTCCACTAAAAGTCCTATCCACTTAGAGGGTGTCCTCTTAAGTTTCCATGACCCCTGCTACTGAAAGTCTCAGCTAAAGTTACCCCCATATCCCCCCCAGAAGCCTACTCTGCCTTAGGTCTCTAGCTTGTTACAGAGATGCCACTGACCATGGATTTACTTGTTCATCGATGTATATAGCAGCTTTATTCATAATAACCAGAATCTGGAAACAACCTAGATGCCCTTCAATTGAAGAATGGAATACCACTCAACTATTAAAGCAAGGAAATCGTGAACTTTGCAGGCAAATAAATGTATGGAACTAGAAAGATCATCCAGAGTGATGTAACCCAGACTCAGAAAGACACATGGTATGTACTTCCTTATAAGGAGATTTTAGCCCTATAGTACAGGATAACCATACCACAGTTCACAGACGCAAAGAAGATAAGTAGCAAGGAGGACCCAAGGTATGCTTAAATCTCACTCAGAAGGGGAGATAGAATAGACAGTGGAAGAGGTTGGAGAGAGGGAACAAGGTAGGAGAGGGAGCAGGAAGATATATGAGGGTGGAGATCAGACCTGGGGAGCACAGGGTGGGAGCACACAGGGCCTGTAGAGAGAAGAGAAACCACTAGTTAGTTCTTACAAATTAACATTGCACAGAAAATGGGGGTAGGGGCCAACCAAATCAATCACATTATTTTTACACCTTTGCCTTCTAATTCAATGAAGTTCTTCCTTCTGCCTCATCTTGCTTCCCTCTATCCTTTGGTAAAACAGGCATCGTGTTCTCTTCCCTGCTGTGTCTCCCTTTATAGTCTCCCCTCCCTCCCACAAATTGAAAAAAGTTCTATTATTTTTGACACTACTGATTGTACAAAAAGGTTGATTTTTTTTCTGTTTATAATCTTAAATGAGCTAACAGATAGAAAATTAAAAAACTAAAGTAGTATATATAATTCCATTACTGCACATAGACATGCTGACAAAAATAAACACCTCATATAACACCTTTACAATTCAGAGGTGTTCCCAAGGCTGTAGTAATTCGTGAATGCTTACAGAAAGCTCATGAAATTCATACCTAATTTAGCACATCTCTGAGGAAAACCTTGCTGGCTTCTCTTGGTTTCCCCCACATTCTTGAATCTGCAAATCAATCTTCCATTTGTTTTTCTTTCTTTTCTCCTGAGAAAATTTAATCAGGATGGAGTAGACGTTAGGGCCTGTTTCCACAATAAACTATTTTCCCAGTACTTCTGGCAGAGTCATGGGTAAGCTTTAGCAGAACAATCTCAATTAGTTGTTGCTAATCAACCCTTTTCAGCTTCAGTGTTCCAAAGGGCTAATAATAAATACATTAAATTAGAGGCGTCTTTGTTTTGTTTTGTTTTGTTCTGTTTTTAGGAGAATTGCTGCAGACAAATAAGTTCACTCCTAGTAAAAATGTATCAACACATATGTCTGCCCAAACCACAAAATTTCATGAACTAGATGTGAAAAGAAGAAGGAGAGGAATGATTTGAGAGAACAGTACTAAATAATCAATATTTTAAATGGGCAGTGGGCTGCCCAACATATTCACAGTCCAATCTTGTCAACAGCCATACACCATGCAGGAGACTAGGAGGATGACTGAGACTTTTCGAATGGAGACCAAGACAATATGGACATTTATTCCCATCATTAGCATTTAGGGAGTAATACCCATATGAACCCAAAAACAGTTAGCAACAAATTCCAATAGTGAGCGGTAGACAACAACCAATGAAAAGTAAAACTGTAAGTCTAATGTGACTGCTTTCTGCAATACCTCTAACAATTTACCCGGAATTACACAGAAGCTAGCCCAAATTCACAGCCTTCTTTTTCACACTATCTCATTATTGTTTGGAATTTGGTATCTAATCACCCTGAAAGTAAAATATTTCATTAGCTACGAGTAACAATAGTCACCAGCAGCTGCCATTAGAGCCTGAAACGCTGCCATCTAGAAAACGGAGGGGCACGCGTATCACGTGCCAGCTGTACTTGTAAAAGCTTTACAGAAATACTTGCACTGGATTCTCACAAAGACCCATAAAGTGGCTTCATTTGTTCTACCTACTTTACAGTGGAGACCTGGGACGGCAAGTAATTTCTTCAACGTTGTAGAACCAGTAAAAAAACGAAGCCAGAACTGATATGGAAATCATCTTCTGCTGGACTGCAGCCTTTCACACTTACTAGCTTTCATGTGCAGTGTCCTGAAGGAGACAGATTCATCAGGGGACCTTGACCTAACGAGCATCATTGAACACCTGCGTTGGTGGCAGCTGTGTTAGCTTTTAGGTTAGGTAATAAGGATCAGATCTACAAGGCTTGGGGCACACGGTTGGGGAGCTCACAGGCTACGAATGGGACAGCTACACAGAAGGCTAGCTGTAATGGGGAAAGTTGTGGTGCCCTGCACGAGTGTGCGGAGAGTACATGGGAGGCAGAGAGGAGAGGACTGTGTGGCCCTACAGAATCCATGCGATCTTTCCAGAGAAGGCATTATCTAAACTCATCAATTAATTTTTTTTCTTAGAAAAAATATATATTTTAAAAATGTGTCCAGGTCCTGGGAAACGAGACAAGATGGCAAGATTACTAGACATGAAATTGCAATTCAAATACTGAGACCCAGGTCCAGACAGACACTCAATGAATAAATTCCCAGTAGTCTAAAATTTGTCATTATTTTGCTCTGAAGCTTATTTCTAGAGGATAGTTAACGAAGATAAGCAGACAATAAGGGGGAAGGCAGATATAATAAGCAGAAATGGGGTGCCGCTCAGATAGACAGGAAGGCAAGGACTGACGACATCTCCTGGCTTTGCACAGTGTCCTGCCTCTTCTTCCTTTAGCAAATGGCAGCATGAGAAAGAAACCCAAACTTTCGTTTATTAACTTGGGACATGAGGGGAAACAACCCCACCCGAGTGGAAATGTTTCTAAAAAGAGCTTCTGAGGCATCGTCAGTACTGGGCCCTGCTATTTAACCCTCCGTAATGGGGCTGTGATCTTACTGGAGGTCTTCGCTTTTACAGTTAACAATCCCCCTGGCTAAAGTTCACGGGCTCTTTTTTGTTTGTTTGTTTGCTTGCTTGATTTTCTTAGGCCAACCAGACTGAGTCAGGATAATCTCAGAGAATACACCAACTCTTTCTTGATACGTGAGTCCAAGTAACAGAAGGTTCTTTAACTCTCAAATTGGCTTAAGCAGTGAATCATTTGTTGGTGCAGAGGCCTGACCGGCTTTAAGTCCTTTCAATTTGATAAACTGAGCTTCTTGTCTTGGGCCTTAATGTTAGGGTTCCCCAGGCTGCTCCTTTGATGATGACAGCACGTCGCCATCTCCACACTAGAGAAAGGAGTCTAACTTGGGGATCCATCTGCAAGCTGGACAGTGTTTGTTTGTTGGTTGGTTGGTTGGTTTGTTCAAGAGCTTTTCAACAAGACTGAAATTCATCAAATTCTGAGTGCGGAGCCCACCCTCCATCAAAACAAAACCCACCTTCCAGTGTTGATGAGAAAGCACCAGCTTCTCTAGAGGTATTTGAATTGTGAGAGAGGAGAAAATGATAAAACCAAGGCATCCAGGACAGGGCTTTGGTAGAAAGTGAGAAAGGGCTAGATTCTAGGGACAAACATCAGGCACAAATTCTTCAGTTTAGTGTGCTAAATCTTTACTAGCTCATTAAGTGAACCGGGGTTGGGGGCGGGGGAAGAAAGTCAGGGAGTTGCCGTATTAAGTTTAGTGAATGAAAAGCTCAAAAGGACTTCTTCTCTAAACGGATATAAAAATCATAATTAATTGTCCTGTTTACTATTTGGATAGAAGAAGTATCCATTCTCCACCCCCCACCCCCCACCCCCGCCTGTGAGGCAGATCCTCAACCTCATGTTACATCTCCTTACCTTCAGGAAGCAGCTCAGTGGGTAAGGCAGCATTACCAAAGGCAGATGCATCTCAAGTAGTTGATAAGCTGCAGAGCTACTGTAGAGAATTGGTCTGAGAAGTTAACGCTGAGGCAGCCACGCCATGTTTTCCTAATGCTGAAACCTGTAAGACAAATGAAACAAGGAACAGAAACATTTCTTACGTGCATCTGTCACAGAACATTTAGGTTTTTAAAATCTTTATCTCTGAGTATTTAAAGTTGTGCAAACTTTCCTGCAACTATTCTTTTCAGTAAATAAATAATTTGGATAACATATTGAGCATACACTCTCCCTCTCAGTAAAACATGTGTGTGTAAAATTCTTCCACCCTTTCCTTCCTGTAGAATTCACAGTTAATATCCCACACTGACGACAGCATGGCTGGATGGGTTTATAGATCTCACCGTAATGAACTTTCACAAGCTTAGTGCCTTGAAGCACACGTTTATTTTATTAACGATATAGTCAGTGAACTAACACCAAATTATCAAAAGGTGGCATTCCTTTTGGGAGGGGTTAGCTGGTTGCTTTTTTATGCAATCCTTATCTCCTATGCCATACACATTACTCATGATCACTATTCTGATTTCTCCTTCCACATTTTGCTACTTTTTTTTTTTTTTTCACTGAACCTACCTAAACAGGCTGGGGAAAATCTTCTTTTTGTAGAATTATCCCACAAACATCGGCTCTCTTAACTTTCTTTGTCATACAATGTAAACACACACACACACACACACACACACACACACACACACACACACACACACACACACCCCGAGGGTTGTGATGTAGATATTTGAGGGAGGCCATTATTTGGCACACCACACTGTTAATTAACTTTCTACCTGTATTCTGTTTCTGTACATCTCTAAAACTACCTCTACCAACCTTCATGGACACTGTGCTTACTTTAGGAGCTCCTTTTGACTATCTGCCCACTTTTTCCTTCTTACTTCCAGACTTCATTCTACTGTCTTTTTTTTTTTTTTTTTTTTAATTCTCCTTCTCTTGCACTCCTCTGAGCCACGGGGCAGATTTTCACTGGTTTTATGTACTTAAAGGATTCTCCCAAGTGTATGTTTTTAGTCTGCTATAAGAAGCATCTAAAATGGTCCTTCATCCCATAACTGTCCTGTTGGGGACTTACCATAAGTAAACTGTAATTTTCAAATATTTTCTAAATTAAGGAATATGTTGCAAGGATGAACTAAACTTTCCTTCATAACTTTGTATTAACCTCTTGTTCTTGCATTAATGTTACCTGTTACACAATTACAATTCCGTTGACAAATACTCTGTAATATTCACAACGTAAATGCATCACAATTTTATGGCCATACTATTGTTTTCACATTATTTCTTATATAAGTGCAATTTGTCTAATTGTGTCCTTTTTAGTTTCATGATATTCAAACCCCTTGGCTATATTTTTGAAAGAAACTAAATTATGGACACCAGTAAGGGAGATTCAGTAATAAAGTCATTGGAGATGTGCTCATATTTTAATACAAAAGCAATGCACTATGGTTTTTCATTGGTGTCACATGGGACAGGAGTTCACATGAAGCTCTGATTTAATCAGATATTTCTGCTTTTGTACTGCCATCTTTCAGTATGCATCTGGAACCAAGATCTGTCACTGCTGTAACTGGGAGGGTGTTTTGATCATATTACGAGAGACCCCTATCTTCTGCAGGACATCCCCAGTCACTTGAAAGACTCAAGGGTAACACACGCTCAAGGCCAAGGCCATGTTTGGTGTGTAATGATACCCTGTAGAGCTGGCCACAACCAGCCATGTGTCTCTAATGTGATAAAGACTGACATACTTGACTTTATTTCAATAACCTTTTTTCTGACCCCTTTACTTAACCAGCATGGAAATAGGCTAAAATAATTAAATATGATTATTTGGATTCTTTGTAACTAAACCCAAGCATATTAAGATAAAACAGTAATTTGATATATTACTTTTTGTGGCACGTTGGCAAATGTTATTGAATCTTAACGTTTATCAGAATTCAACTTTTAACCCCAATTTTCTCTCTTGTCTTATTGATTAAATAAAACATTATAACAATCTAGAACAATATGAGATAAAATGACATGTTACCTAGTAAATATAATTTAGCTACTCAAATCACAAAATTTTGTATTTCTGAATAAATCACATTTTGTGATGTAATAATGCGAGTAGCTATTGTAATTACATCAGCCAAATTATGTATAATTTGCTTGATTAATACTGAAAATGGTAAGATAAAATTGATGGTTAAGACCAGTATTAAAAGTCATTGCAATTAAAAAGCTTCTAAAAAGTAGGTGTTTGTTTGGAAATGGAAATGAAAATGAGGCTTCAGTTGTTTTCTCAAGTTCCAAGTGAAATTTCTAACACAAAGTAAAGAGAAATCCATCTCTGTGTGTAAAATGTAGGTGGGCAGATGAATGGAAACCAGAAAGCTCCAAAGTAGTTTAGATTAGGCTTTCAATTATAGATTGCTAAGACAAACAAGACAACAAAAACCTTCTCTGTTATTTTCATTCTCTCCTTTGCTTTCTCAATTTCCATTTCAAAAATATATAAAGTCCTTCTAGAAAGCCAACAAATCCAAAATATTCCCATTATTAGTGCTCTCTTTTTTCTCTATGGCATTTCATCTCTGTTAACATAATTGACAATGACTATATATATTAACCCTTTGGGGGCTGAGGTTAGGGGAAGCTGTAGAGTTAAGGTTCTATTCATCAAGTGTCCTTTTTCCTATAAAATGTGGCCAAGGTATAAGAATTCACCATATACTTGGTATTACTTCTAGCTTATGGTGAAATAGGTAATACTTTTGAAAAATTAGAGTTACTCCAGGACACATGATTAAAATATTTTATAATCAAAATGCAATTTAATATCAATACCAAGGATTTCTTTTTAGTATAAGCACAACTGAAAGATGGGAAAATACAATATTCTACGTACCAAAAACAGAACCTCAAAACTCAAAAAGGTGAGTAGTCTGGGTATAATCAGGTTGACCCTGGCTGTCTTCAAGGTGCAGTAGACACCACTGAAGGGCTGGCAGGTTCTTCTGTCTCAGGGGAATATGAGTAGAGACATACACATGAAGCAAAAGCATAGGCAGTTCAGAGTCCTGTGTGCTCTCAGTGCCCTGTGTGTATGAGCAAAGTAGTGCTAAGACCAGAGTAGAGTGATTTCGTCCAACTACTGTCTACCCAGCTAGGAAGGGGATGTTGTATCTGAGAGAATGTTCTCGTCTCCCTTGAGGGATTCAGAAGGAAATGTGAAGGCTCCCCAGCTCTTACCTGTCATTAATCTAAAGTCACCATCAAGACCTGAACAAACATTATTTGGTTTTGGGTTTTTTTTTTTTTTTGTAAATATTTATTTATTTTATGTTATGTATCTGCATGTTTTGTCTGTAGATGTACATAGATCACATGAGTGCAGCTATTGCAGAAGAAGCCCATAGAGGGTGTCAGCGTCCATGGAACTAGAGTTACAGACAGAAGAATGAGAGCTACCATGTGGGCGCTAGAAAGAAATGTGGGCCCTTTAGAAGAAAGAATAATAAACGATCTTTAGTGCTGAGCCATCCCTCCTTCTCAGGCATCACTTGTTGTCTTTTTTTTCTTTCTTTATTTTCCCTCTGTTTATCTTTGCACCCCATTTAAACATTTTTTTACTTAGTTAGTTTATTCAGATTACAACTCAATTGTTATCCCCTCACTTGTATCCTCCCATTCTTCCCTCCCTCCCTCTTTCACCTTATTCCCCTCCCCTAGGTCTGTGACAGAAGGAGACCTCCCCCCCACACACACACACCATATGGTCACAGCCTATCAGGTCTCATCCAGACAGCCTGCTTCCCCTTCCTCTGAGTGCCACCAGGACTCCCCATCAAGGGGATATGGTCAAATAGGGCACACTAGACATTACTTGTTTTAAACACTACATGGGAGATCCTGTCACAAAGAAGAAAGAAGAAAGGCTTCTCACAGGATGTAACAAAATTAATCTTTGAAATCATTATTTTTGAGACAAATTCTTAGGCTGAAGATATATACCATGGGAATCATAGCAGATACAAATAAAAAATTGTACCGATTTAATGCATCGGAAATAGCTAATTTAGAGCAAAGTAGCAATGATCAGGAGTTTGAAATAAGGAAGGAGTTGTGTTTTGGAAGCATAATAAGAAACTAAGGCTCCTCTCAAGCCAGAAAAACTTCCAATAAGGTTAATGAGAATCGGACATAGACTATGTCCATGCAATTTAGGGTAGCAGATCTCAAATGTGAAAATGTTTTCCTTGGCTGACACTGGAAGTGTCTTTGGCAGTTTCCTCCTTGTTAGAAGCCAGAGATGTCAGAAATATTTAAGCCAAAATGGCTTTTGGTTTTGCTCTGGCCAGAGACCAGTGGGCCAGAAGGGAGGCTTGCATTTTCTTTAACTCTTTTCCTCTGAATGAGTACCGTGTTTCCGGAAACTGTACCCGAGGATGCACTGAAATCGAGAGGCATATGGACTCGTGGGAAGGGGCCAACTGGACCATCAGTTCATCTCCGCTTGGTGCCTCTGTCCAGTACAGCCTTATTAGCTCCGAAGCCCTCAGCGGATCCCAGTTCCAGGACTCTGTTCCTGCTACACAGGAGCTCTGTCTTCTCTCTTTCTCTTTTACTCCCACCTATGTATCTATAATAAGCTTCTTTGTAAAAAAAAAAAAAAATCACCCCCTGTGCTCTTTGAGTTTTCACTTTTCAAAATTGAGAGATGGAAAGCAAAAAGCGAAAGGCTCAGGGTGGCTTTGATAGACATGGAATTTTCTGGGGCCCAGCCACCCCAAGTTAAACTCACCTAGAGTTGAGAAAGGCTTTATTGTTCTTGGAAGACCAGGAGCTAGGAGTGTGCCTGAATACCCATCCTGCTCTGTAGGACGTTGACTGAGTTTATGCCTGGCTAGGGGAAGAATGCACTGGCAAGTTTCCAAACAGGGCTAGAACTTTGAGATAGCTGGACTTGTAAGGTCTATGGGAATATGTAGGGGCCCAGAGCAGGGCCTGGGAGAAGCATAGCTCTCACTTGGGATGGAGCGATAAGTTGCATGGTGCTAACTGTCGAAGCCACCACCACCAGAGGGAAAGCAGCTAAAACAGCTGCAGCAGGAACAGGCTGGAGACACCTCTGCTGCTAGTGTTGACCCCCTCTAACTATGCCCACTGTGCCTGGGCTCCCTTGCTTCTATTGTTGCTTTTGCTTTTCTGCTGGGTTATGGATCGCTGGATATGAGGAGATATCTTGTCCCCTGTATCAGTTAATAAAAAAAGATAACCTCACCTTCTGACCTGTGAACCAGAGACAGCACTTCTTTAGCCAGATAAAACCATACTAGTGCTTTTGCTGTGCCACAGTCAGGTAAGGAAAATGCTAGAACTTGTGTAATATACCCTGCAGGGCCCCTGTACTAGAAGTTCAAAAACACAATGGGGAATGGAGACGAAGGCTTCTGTCCTATTAATAAGACTATATTGCCCATCTTGTCCTGTAGTCCCCAATCCATATGTCCTACTGACTCAAACCCCTGAAGGTACAAAGTAGTGGCATTTAGTAACTTAAAAGATACTTTCTTTGTCATCCAGCTGTGTCATGGCTCCTAACGCTTTTCTGCTGTCGTTACACAGTTACACAGTTGCCTTACCCAGTACGGCACCTAGGGCTTACAGTGAGTCCCCACCTTTTTGGGCAAACATTGGAAGAACTTACCCAAATTTTCTCATCCTCAGGTTCTCCCACTGTGCAGATGACAACCTTCTCTGTGCCCCAAGAGGTGACAGAGGACTAGAGCACCAAGCAAACAGTGGATAAAGCCCATTGCCTCCTACCCATTCCCTAAATGCCACAAGCAACTTAGAGGTGTCTCAGGAGCCACAGGCTCTGCTGGTGGTGGCTCTCTGGATATGACAAGCTATCTTGTCCCCTGTATCATTTAATAAAAAAGGATATCCTCACCTTCTGACCTGGGAACCCGAGACACAGCATTTCTTTAGCCAGATAAAACAAGACTAGTTGAGGCTCCAGCCTCAAGTCTTTCAACTGGAAAATTATTTAATCCTTATGCGCCTAACAGCCTATTGGGTGCCTAAGGATTGAACTGGATCTTGTCCACTTCTCCTGATGATTCAGGCCTGCTTTCCTCTAATGGACGTTTCTGGCTAACTGATAGTCGCATCCGAGGAGACCAGCCAGCCCACCTGGAGAGGCCAGCTATTCAGTTAGGAGCTTGTTCTTTGTTAAATCTGGCCACCTTCCCCCTAGAAGAGGCAGGTAGCCCAGAAGATAAATAATTTCTCCCAGCTATATGCCTTGAGAGGATCCATTTAAGCTCAGCTCACCAAGAACCCAGAAAAGCCCCATTGTTGTCAAAGACACCCAATGTTCCTGTATTCTGTGCAGAAGAGCATGGAACTGATTATTGATGGTTTTTGTTTTTTTGTTTTGTTTTGTTTTGTTTTGTTTTTTTTCCCCAGAGCTGAGGACCGAACTCAGGGCCTTGCGCTTGCTAGGCAAGCGCTCTACCACTGAGCTAAATCCCCAACCCCCTGATTATTGAAAGAGCAGTGAAAGGGCACCAAAGACAATGAAGGGGGTGCCAAAGGCGATACACTGGTGAGACTGGGAAGGCAAAAGGAGAGCTTTTCACAGCCAAGTGAGTAATGCATTAACACAGGATCTCAAGATGAATAGATCCTTCCCGTGAAGACTCACACCATTTATCACCCCTAGTTCATCCCCGTTTCACTGACTAATTGAGGTGAGTATCAGTGTTAGCTAATTGGTCTTATCAAAGGAAAATTAAACCCTTGCAGTTTTATCACAGGATCCCTTTGCAGCTGGGGAAAAGGCTTGCACTGGCGTCATCAGCCTCCCTCTAGCTATACCATCTCCCTTCCTCAGAGACTGAGACCTGATCTCCCATCTTCCCTAGTGATTGCTTCTCACTTGGGGGCCATCACGCTGACAAGAGGCCTGCTTAACTCTTAAAAGGGTTGCATGTGTTTCAAAAAGAAGACCAAGAATGTGTAAGTGTTCATGTGAACACCTTAAGGAAAAGGGAGGGCGTGATCTCCTCCCTAATTTTCAATAAGGAAAATTAAGTCTCTCTTATTTTTCATTTCTGTTTTCAATTGGAGTTGAAACATTTCTGTGCTTAATTTGCATTAAGCTGTTTTGTCAGAATTTCCCTCTAGAAGCCTGCATTTCACTTCATTGCCCCTTAAAACTCACTTTTCCATTCATTAACACACTTTTCCTTTAAATACATCGCTGTTTTCATTCAATCTGCTTACAATTAGCCAGGAAAGCCATCCAATCTCTTCGGCAAATTTGCTTACTGATTCTTTCTGCATTGATTTCAAAGTTTGTCTCTTAAGACAAGCTCATTTCCCCTTTCCCCCCAAGTTCTCCACAGCTATTCCTTGTTCTACATAAAAACAAAACAAAACAAAACAAAAAACCCAAAAACTAATCGCCGAGTTTATCTGGGTTAGTGCACTGCTACAACAGGCACTCAGGAGCTGTTGCAGATTGACTGACAAACCTCATTAACTAAAAGCCAGGCATAAGCTCCATTCCAGTTCAACTGGCTGCATATTGGCAATTACGGGAAAGGTTTCCATTTCCCTTTGCTGTTAAAAAAAAAAAAAAAAAAAAAAAAAAAAAAAAAAAAAAACAACTAGCAGAATTAAGCAATCAATGGCATTACCAAAATAATGGCTATGTCTAAAATGGAAACACTGCAATTGGTGTGTGAATCATTATCCAACCTCTTGAGATTTACCTGACTTTGTGAAATCACTTTGCTGTGGAAATTCAGAATAAAGAAACCTGGAGGCTGAGTTGCAGCTAGTGACCTATTCGGTTTCTCTCTCTCTTTGAACCTATGTGGAATCACTGTGTTAGCAGGCTTATTGCTGGCTGTTCTCATCCAGCCTTTGGCACTGTGAAACACACTCAAATGAGTAAATCCGTAGGAAACCTTTGCTTGGATCCCCTAGGGCTTGATTCATCTACGGTGACTGCTGGAAGAAGATCAGCTATCTGCGTCCACAGCTTTAAACAGGGAATGATCTCCAAGCACCGTTTCCTAGAGTAAGAAACTGTACTTGGCAAATTGCTTCTGTATCTGCCTCCAAGTAAAATTGCTAAGGATAACTTTTTTTTAATGTAAATTAACACTGCTATTTTAAAATAGATACTAACCCAATCACTTTGTAGTACCATGATTCCTCTAAGGACTCTACCAACTGCGTTTGTGGTTTTAGAAAATTGTTTGAAAATTTCATACATGTATACAATGTGCCTTGGTTATATCCAACTCACAACTTTTTCCTTTCTACTCCCCCGCACCCCCCAATACATCTCCAATATCTCTCCTAACTTTATGGATTTTTAAAAAAACTTTTTATTAAAGTAACCCAGTAAGTCCAATTAGTGCTGCTCATACATGCACAAGTGTGGTGCTGACCACTGGTCATGAGCAGCCTACCACTGGCTGCCTTGCCCATGCAGAGAAGCTAACTCTTGGTCCCTCAATAGATATGTACTGTCACTACCTCCTCATACAGGTGTGTGGGTAATGAGCCCCACCCTCAACACGCTACATTTTTAACTCTCTTGACCTTGTGGAGGTCTAATGTAATTCCATCTGCTGTGAGCTCCTGTGGGTAACAAGCGTGGTGTGTCCAGACGCCATACTTTTACACTCCTCCCCATCCTCCAGCTCTTCCAATATGTCTCTCATGAAAAGCTCTTGTTCGGCAAAGGAAACTGTTAAGTAGGAAACAGCCAATAATTTACATTTAGACTTTGCATATGAGAGAAAAATGCAATGTTCGTCCAGTTGTCTGAGTCTGGCTTAATTTGCTTAACATAATATGTAGCTCCACCCATTGTTATAGAAAATGCTGTGATTTTCATTTTTCTGTGTAGTTGAATACAATTCTATCAGACACATGTGCCACATTTTCTTTATCCATCACCTGCTGGCTGTACATACACTGAATTGTGTACCAAGAAACATGGGCATACAGGTATGTTGGTGGCAAACTGACTTAGGATCTTTTGGGCATAAACAAAGCAGTGGTATATAAACAATTCTATTCAAAAGTTTGAGGCAGCTCCACCATGATTTCCACAGGGGCAGCACCACCTGCTTCCCCACATCCTCGCCACACTGAGGCCCTTTGTTTCCAGGGGGCATAAAATACAGAACACCATTTCAGGCATTGGTTGGCCATCTGTGATTCCTCTTATGAGAACTATCTGCTCAGTTCATTAGACCGTCATTGACTGGATGATTTGTGTGTAGGTAGTTCATTTATTTATTCTAGGTACAATTCTCCTCTCAAAGGCAGGGTTGGCAGAGCCAGTGTGACAGTTTTTGTCACCTTTACACAAATTAGAGTCATCTGGGAGGTGGGAACCTCCTCTGAGGAACTGTCTCTGTCAGAACGCCTCTAAGTCTGCTTATTTGGTGACTGACATGGGTGGGCACAGCACACTGTGGGGGGCGCCATCTCTAGGCAGGTGTTCCCTAGAGAAAACTGAGTGAGCCCTAGGGAGAAGATCTGAAACAATGTTTCCTCTCTGTGGTTATTATTTCCTTTGTCATGCACAAAAATTTTAATTTTTTGGAGTTCTGTTTGCCAAATTTTGTTTTCCTGTGCTATTAGGATCATTTTTAGAATGTCTTTGTGTATACTTACATCGTTAAGGTTCTTTTCATTAATTAATTTATTTATCTACTTTATATCCTGGTGGGAAGTTCCTTCCTGTCCTTCCCTCTCCCCTCCCTTCCCCTTTCTTCTCAGAGAAGGGGAGATTTCCCATGGGTATCATATGGCACATCAAGTAGGACTTGGCACATCTTCTGTTGGGGCTAGGCCTCTTTTCACGGGGTCATTGATTTCTTGCATGTTTTGTGTCAGGAGTTTTTTTTTTTTTTTTTTTTTTTTTCGATTTAATACATCTACTTCTTCAATTGTATCTTCTACACCTGAGATTCTTTCCCCATCTCTTGCACCTCTGTGGGCCCCGTTCTCTTCTCTCAGTTTTCCATCTCCAGGATTTCCTTGGTTTGTGCTTTCTTTACTGATTTTTATTCCCATTTTCAGGTCTTGAACCATTTTATTCATTTCCTTCACCTTTTTTTATTGTGTTTTCTTGTATATCTTTGAAGGCTTCTGTTTGTTGGATTGTATTTTCCTGTATTTCTTTGAGGGATTTATTAGTTTCTTCTTTCAAAGCCTCTAACATCTTCAAGGCATATATGTGAGGTCATTTTCCTGAGTTTCAGTTGCATTAAGATATCCAATGTTTGCTGGATATAGTTCTAGTGGAGCCATATTGCCCTGGTTTCTGTTGATTTTGTTCTGGCCATTAGGCATATGGTTGTCCCTGGCTAGTTGTTCCTGAATTCTGCTGTGTTTCTTAGGCATGCTGGAGGAGCTCTAGATGATGGGTGGAGGGCTGAATTTCCTCCAGTAGCCTATTGCTATGCTCTGCTGGTTGTGTCCCAGTTAGACCTATAAGCAGGGAGTTAGGGTACTAGGGTGTGGAGTTCTAACCTGTGTAAGCCAGTTAAGTCTTGCAGGTCTCCTCAAGTCAGCCAGCAGAGCCATGAACTCTGGGCTGGATCATTACGTCTGGAGCCCAGAGTTGTCCCCAGCATGGCAGGGTAGTCAGGAAGTTTGAGATGGCAGTGCACATGTCTGGCATCCCAGACCCCTTCCTCTCTCTCTGGGGAAACAGGAATGGATGTTGGCACTTCGGACTCAGCAGAGCTCCACAGCAGTGCAGTGGATTGCTCAACTAGCAGGCACATGTACTCAAACTCAGCTGGCCACCACTGTCTTAGAACCTCCTGATTCTTTAATATTTGGTGTTTTCTATTGTTTCTCTTTATGATAGGCTATACATTTAATTTGGTCAAATTTTAAGTTTATTAATAAGAATGTATAATGTCTTCAGTGTATTATCAAATATTTAAAGTGAGCTCTTTATTATGGAAACCTTATCATTTTTTAATTTCCAACATTTTACTTTTCTTTTCCTAAAGTTTTAATATGTCCTTTTGTTGCCTTTTAGTTTTCAGTGTTCCTTCTGAGAAAGCAACTATCATTCTTTATTTGTTGGAGAAAAATATATTTTTGTACCTGTTTTACGTTTCCTCCCTTCTCATTTGTTTTTTAACAACTCAATTACTATGAGCTTATATGTGATGCTTACTTTAAAATATCTTGTATACTTGGAGCAGTGCATTTTCACTCTTCAGGTGCACATTTTACTAATTTTGAAAAATTCTATGCTATTACAGTTTCAAATAATACCTCAGTTTGTTCCCTGGTCTCTTTCTGAAGCTCTAAGAGCTCAGGTTCACCTTGTTTGTTGTGATGCATCCTGTTCTTTTACATTTTTCTCCTTTGTGTTTTTGATCAGATGTTGTCTGCATATTATAGCAACTGCTACGCTCAGCATCCTGTTACATATACCCATGAAATATAGCAACTGCTATGCTCAGCATCCTGTTACATATACCCATGAAATACAGTAACTGCTATGCTCATCATCCTGTTACATATACCCATGAAATACAGTAACTGCTATGCTCATCATCCTGTTACATATACCCATGAAATACAGTAACTGCTATGCTCATCATCCTGTTACATATACCCATGAAATATAGCAACTGCTATGCTCATCATCCTGTTACATATACCCATGAAATACAGTAACTGCTATGCTCAGCATCCTGTTACATATACCCATGAAATATAGCAACTGCTATGCTCAGCATCCTGTTACATATACCCATGAAATATAGTAACTGCTATGCTCAGCATCCTGTTACATATACCCATGAAATATAGTAACTGCTATGCTCAACATCCTGTTGCATATACCCATGAAATATAGCAACTGCTATGCTCAGCATCCTGTTACGTATACCCATGAAATATAGTAACTGCTATGCTCAGCATCCTGTTACATATACCCATGAAATATAGTAACTGCTATGCTCAACATCCTGTTGCATATACCCATGAAATATAGCAACTGCTATGCTCAGCATCCTGTTACATATACCCATGAAATATAGCAACTGCTATGCTCAACATCCTGTTACATATACCCATGAAATATAGTAACTGCTACGCTCAACATCCTGTTACATATACCCATGAAATATAGCAACTGCTATGCTCAGCATCCTGTTACGTATACCCATGAAATATAGTAACTGCTATGCTCAGCATCCTGTTACATATACCCATGAAATATAGCAACTGCTATGCTCATCATCCTGTTACATATACCCATGAAATATAGTAACTGCTATGCTCAGCATCCTGTTACATATACCCATGAAATATAGCAACTGCTATGCTCAGCATCCTGTTACGTATACCCATGAAATATAGTAACTGCTATGCTCAGCATCCTGTTACATATACCCATGAAATATAGTAACTACTATGCTCAGCATCCTGTTACATATACCCATGAAATATAGCAACTGCTATGCTCAGCATCCTGTTACATATACCCATGAAATATAGCAACTGCTATGCTCAACATCCTGTTACATATAACCCGTGACATATAGTAACTGCTATGCTCAGCATCCTGTTACGTATACCCATGAAATATAGTAACTGCTATGCTCAGCATCCTGTTACGTATACCCATGAAATACAGTAACTGCTATGCTCAGCATCCTGTTACATATACCCATGAAATATAATAACTGCTATGCTCAGCATCCTGTTACATATACCCATGAAATATAGCAACTGCTACGCTCAACATCCTGTTACATATACACATGAAATATAGTAACTGCTATGCTCAGCATCCTGTTACATATACCCATGAAATATAGCAACTGCTATGCTCAGCATCCTGTTACGTATACCCATGAAATATAGTAACTGCTATGCTCAGCATCCTGTTACATATACCCATGAAATATAGCAACTGCTATGCTCAGCATCCTGTTACGTATACCCATTAAATATAGCAACTGCTATGCTCAACATCCTGTTACATATACCCATGAAATACAGTAACTGCTATGCTCAGCATCCTGTTACATATACCCATGAAATATAGCAACTGCTATGCTCAGCATCCTGTTACATATACCCATGAAATATAGCAACTGCTATGCTCAGCATCCTGTTACATATACCCATGAAATATAGTAACTGCTATTCTCAGCATCCTGTTACATATACCCATGAAATATAGTAGCTGCTACGCTCAACATCCTGTTACATATACCCATGAAATATAGTAACTGCTATGCTCAACATCCTGTTACATATACCCATGAAATATAGTAGCTGCTATGCTCAACATCCTGTTACATATACCCATGAAATATAGTAACTGCTATGCTCAACATCCTGTTACATATACCCATGAAATATAGTAGCTGCTATGCTCAACATCCTGTTACATATACCCATGAAATATAGCAACTGCTATGCTCAGCATCCTGTTACATATACCCATGAAATATAGTAACTGCTATGCTCAGCATCCTGTTACATATACCCATGAAATATAGCAACTGCTATGCTCAGCATCCTGTTACATATACCCATGAAATATAGCAACTGCTATGCTCAGCATGCTGTTACATATACCCATGAAATATAGCAACTGCTATGCTCAGCATCCTGTTACATATACCCATGAAATATAGTAACTGCTATTCTCAACATCCTGTTACATATACCCATGAAATATAGTAACTGCTACGCTCAGCATCCTGTTACATATACCCATGAAATACAGTAACTGCTACGCTCAGCATCCTGTTACATATACCCATGAAATATAGCAACTGCTATGCTCAACATCCTGTTACATATAACCTATGAAATATAGTAACTGCTATGCTCAGCATCCTGTTACGTATACCCATGAAATATAGTAACTGCTATGCTCAGCATCCTGTTACATATACCCCTGAAATACAGTAACTGCTATGCTCAGCATCCTGTTACATATACCCATGAAATATAGCAACTGCTACGCTCAACATCCTGTTACATATACCCATGAAATATAGTAACTGCTACGCTCAGCATCCTGTTACATATACCCATGAAATATAGCAACTGCTATGCTCAACATCCTGTTACATATACCCATGAAATATAGCAACTGCTATGCTCAGCATCCTGTTACATATACCCATGAAATATAGTAACTGCTATGCTCAGCATCCTGTTACATATACCCATGAAATACAGTAACTGCTATGCTCAGCATCCTGTTACGTATACCCATGAAATACAGTAACTGCTATGCTCAGCATCCTGTTACGTATACCCATGAAATATAGTAACTGCTATGCTCAGCATCCTGTTACGTATACCCATGAAATATAGTAACTGCTATGCTCAGCATCCTGTTACATATACCCCTGAAATATAGTAACTGCTATGCTCAGCATCCTGTTACGTATACCCATGAAATATAGTAACTGCTATGCTCAGCATCCTGTTACATATACCCCTGAAATATAGTAACTGCTATGCTCAGCATCCTGTTACATATACCCATGAAATATAGTAACAGCTACGCTCAGCATCCTGTTACATATACCCATGAAATATAGCAACTGCTATGCTCAACATCCTGTTACATATACCCATGAAATACAGTAACTGCTATTCTCAACATCCTGTTACATATACCCATGAAATATAGTAACTGCTATGCTCAGCATCCTGTTACATATACCCCTGAAATATAGTAACTGCTATGCTCAGCATCCTGTTACATATACCCATGAAATATAGCAACTGCTACGCTCAACATCCTGTTACATATACCCATGAAATATAGTAACTGCTACGCTCAGCATCCTGTTACATATACCCATGAAATATAGCAACTGCTATGCTCAACATCCTGTTACATATACCCATGAAATACAGTAACTGCTATGCTCAGCATCCTGTTACATATACCCATGAAATACAGTAACTGCTATGCTCAGCATCCTGTTACGTATACCCATGAAATATAGTAACTGCTATGCTCAGCATCCTGTTACGTATACCCATGAAATATAGTAACTGCTATGCTCAGCATCCTGTTACATATACCCCTGAAATATAGTAACTGCTATGCTCAGCATCCTGTTACATATACCCATGAAATATAGCAACTGCTACGCTCAACATCCTGTTACATATACCCATGAAATACAGTAACTGCTATGCTCAGCATCCTGTTACGTATACCCATGAAATATAGCAACTGCTATGCTCAACATCCTGTTACATATACCCATGAAATACAGTAACTGCTATGCTCAGCATCCTGTTACATATACCCATGAAATATAGCAACTGCTATGCTCAGCATCCTGTTACATATACCCATGAAATATAGCAACTGCTATGCTCAGCATCCTGTTACATATACCCATGAAATATAGTAACTGCTATTCTCAGCATCCTGTTACATATACCCATGAAATATAGTAGCTGCTACGCTCAACATCCTGTTACATATACCCATGAAATATAGTAACTGCTATGCTCAACATCCTGTTACATATACCCATGAAATATAGTAACTGCTATGCTCAACATCCTGTTACATATACCCATGAAATATAGTAACTGCTATGCTCAACATCCTGTTACATATACCCATGAAATATAGTAGCTGCTATGCTCAACATCCTGTTACATATACCCATGAAATATAGCAACTGCTATGCTCAGCATCCTGTTACATATACCCATGAAATATAGTAACTGCTATGCTCAGCATCCTGTTACATATACCCATGAAATATAGCAACTGCTATGCTCAGCATCCTGTTACATATACCCATGAAATATAGCAACTGCTATGCTCAGCATCCTGTTACATATACCCATGAAATATAGCAACTGCTATGCTCAGCATCCTGTTACATATACCCATGAAATATAGTAACTGCTATTCTCAACATCCTGTTACATATACCCATGAAATATAGTAACTGCTACGCTCAGCATCCTGTTACATATACCCATGAAATACAGTAACTGCTACGCTCAGCATCCTGTTACATATACCCATGAAATATAGCAACTGCTATGCTCAACATCCTGTTACATATAACCTATGAAATATAGTAACTGCTATGCTCAGCATCCTGTTACGTATACCCATGAAATATAGTAACTGCTATGCTCAGCATCCTGTTACATATACCCCTGAAATATAGTAACTGCTATGCTCAGCATCCTGTTACATATACCCATGAAATATAGCAACTGCTACGCTCAACATCCTGTTACATATACCCATGAAATATAGTAACTGCTACGCTCAGCATCCTGTTACATATACCCCTGAAATATAGTAACTGCTATGCTCAACATCCTGTTACATATACCCATGAAATATAGCAACTGCTATGCTCAGCATCCTGTTACATATACCCATGAAATATAGTAACTGCTATGCTCAGCATCCTGTTACATATACCCATGAAATACAGTAACTGCTATGCTCAGCATCCTGTTACGTATACCCATGAAATACAGTAACTGCTATGCTCAGCATCCTGTTACGTATACCCATGAAATATAGTAACTGCTATGCTCAGCATCCTGTTACGTATACCCATGAAATATAGTAACTGCTATGCTCAGCATCCTGTTACATATACCCCTGAAATATAGTAACTGCTATGCTCAGCATCCTGTTACGTATACCCATGAAATATAGTAACTGCTATGCTCAGCATCCTGTTACATATACCCCTGAAATATAGTAACTGCTATGCTCAGCATCCTGTTACATATACCCATGAAATATAGTAACTGCTACGCTCAGCATCCTGTTACATATACCCATGAAATATAGCAACTGCTATGCTCAACATCCTGTTACATATACCCATGAAATACAGTAACTGCTATGCTCAACATCCTGTTACATATACCCATGAAATATAGTAACTGCTATGCTCAGCATCCTGTTACATATACCCCTGAAATATAGTAACTGCTATGCTCAGCATCCTGTTACATATACCCATGAAATATAGCAACTGCTACGCTCAACATCCTGTTACATATACCCATGAAATATAGTAACTGCTACGCTCAGCATCCTGTTACATATACCCATGAAATATAGCAACTGCTATGCTCAACATTCTGTTACATATACCCATGAAATACAGTAACTGCTATGCTCAGCATCCTGTTACATATACCCATGAAATACAGTAACTGCTATGCTCAGCATCCTGTTACGTATACCCATGAAATATAGTAACTGCTATGCTCAGCATCCTGTTACGTATACCCATGAAATATAGTAACTGCTATGCTCAGCATCCTGTTACATATACCCCTGAAATATAGTAACTGCTATGCTCAGCATCCTGTTACATATACCCATGAAATATAGCAACTGCTACGCTCAACATCCTGTTACATATACCCATGAAATATAGTAACTGCTATGCTCAACATCCTGTTACATATACCCATGAAATATAGCAACTGCTATGCTCAACATCCTGTTACATATACCCATGAAATACAGTAACTGCTATGCTCAGCATCCTGTTACATATACCCATGAAATATAGTAACTGCTACGCTCAGCATCCTGTTACATATACCCATGAAATATAGCAACTGCTATGCTCAGCATCCTGTTACATATACCCATGAAATATAGTAACTGCTATGCTCAGCATCCTGTTACATATACCCATGAAATATAGTAACTGCTATGCTCAGCATCCTGTTACATATACCCATGAAATATAGTAACTGCTATGCTCAGCATCCTGTTACATATACCCATGAAATATAGCAACTGCTACGCTCAACATCCTGTTACATATACCCATGAAATATAGTAACTGCTACGCTCAGCATCCTGTTACATATACCCATGAAATACAGTAACTGCTATGCTCAGCATCCTGTTACGTATACCCATGAAATATAGCAACTGCTATGCTCAGCATCCTGTTACATATACCCATGAAATATAGCAACTGCTATGCTCAGCATCCTGTTACATATACCCATGAAATATAGCAACTGCTATGCTCAACATCCTGTTACATATACCCATGAAATACAGTAACTGCTATGCTCAGCATCCTGTTACATATACCCATGAAATATAGTAACTGCTATGCTCAGCATCCTGTTACATATACCCATGAAATACAGTAACTGCTATGCTCAGCATCCTGTTACGTATACCCATGAAATATAGCAACTGCTATGCTCAGCATCCTGTTACATATACTCATGAAATATAGCAACTGCTATGCTCAACATCCTGTTACATATACCCATGAAATATAGTAACTGCTATGCTCGGCAATCTGTTACATATACCCATGAAATATAGTAACTGCTATTCTCAACATCTTGGTACATATACCCATGAAAGAAGCCAGCGAACTTGATTGTGTAGTGTATGTCTCTGCCTCAGCTTTTGTTGGCTCTCTGCGACCTAAGTTGTAAGACATATGGGAAATGTGTTTGCACTTTGGGATATGTAAGCTTAAGACTGTGCCAACCCATTTTACACGGCCCTCAGCTTTGACATGTTTCTTGAGTATGAGTGTGTGTATGGACATGGATTTGACGCACACACTCTTCCACTGGCAAGAATATTTCCCAAGAGTTCTAAGATGTTGAGGATTTTCATTTTGCTTCTTAGGTGTTTAATGTTATCTGCACCCCCCACTCTTGGTTTGTGCTACCTTGTCAGAAGATTGAAAATGTATTTAGTAAATATTTTATATTGTAACACATCACACCAACCCACGTAGATATCAAAAGCGACATCAGTCTTTCTAGTAGAATCCCTTTGCATAGCTCACACAGTGTTATATCAGTTACTACGTAACAACTCTCACTAAATTAAATGGCTTTAAAAGTAGGGAAGAGGCAGCCATTTATTTGATTATAATTCTACAATTTAGCAATTTGTGTTGGAATCAGCTAGGAGATATTTCCATTGACATCAACTGGAATCCTCAAGCTGCTTGAGTCATCACTCATTCAGCTTGGACTAAGTGATTGAGGAGGTTTCACTTACATTATTGTACATGGTGAGATAATGAATTGGGAAAATCCTTTATTCTCATTCTTAACTATTATAATGTATTAAGTTAGGTAAAATATCTTTACAAGGAAGCCTTGGGCTATTATTCTAAGGAACAAAACTTTTTAATGTCTTGGTCTCTTGAACTCACAGTTTTAGTTTAGCTATAATTATCAGTTGAAGTAAGTTGCAAAGCAAGCATGCAATCAAAGGATGGGTAGGTGGACTCTACCTCTTCATGTGAGCAATGCAATGAATGCATTGTGAAGGGCATGCCACGTGGATGACACGAGGTTTAATGGCCGTCTGTGAAACACACTGTAGTTCATGCTCACAACTGTCAAATGCCTTTAAGGGGAGAAAGTGTTTAGTGAGTATCAGTTTACCAAAGAAGAAAATGATGTTTTAGTTTTCATATTCCAACAAACTGGCTATTCATTGATTCTACAATATTCTTTAAGGAATTTTTAAAAGAATATTTTTCAATCCATTAAGTGTACAGCTAAATGGAAAAATATGAAATGTAATTTTTATAATTCATTAGTGCTTTAGGAGTTTTGGTGGCTTTTGGCCTTCCCATATTACAGCAGCAAGAACTGCTTACAAAAAATGTATATTTGTAATACTATTTAATTGCTATTGTCAAATTTAATAAAACAATCAAATACATTAAGTGATGTCAGTGCAGTATACAGATGATGTTAACACATAAACACTGTCAAATCAAAATGTTTGAAGATGTCAATGATCAACAGTTGATTCCTGTTAGTTTGTAGTAGTAGTAGTTGTTGTTGTTGTTGGTGGTGTGTGTGTGCTTCCCTTCTTTTGATTTTTCTGGTGTGAGATTATTTATTCCCTATGTTTTTTGCAGGTGTAGTTAACTACTTTATATTAGAGTTTTCGTTCTGACATCCTCTGTAGGGCTGGACTTATAGATAACTATTGTTTAAATTTGGATTTATTAGGTACTATCTTCTTTTCTCTATCAATGATGATTGAAAGTTTTGCTGGGCATAGTAATATGGTCTGGCATCTGTGGTCTCAGAGTCTGCAGCACATCCGTCCACGGCCTGACATCTGTGGTCTCAGAGTCTGCAGCACATCCGTCCACGGCCTGACATCTGTGGTCTCAGAGTCTGCAGCACATCCGTCCACGACCTGACATCTGTGGTCTCAGAGTCTGCAGCACATCTGCCCATGGGCTGGCATCTGTGGTCTCAGAGTCTGCAGCACATCTGTCCACGGCCTGACATCTGTGGTCTCAGAGTCTGCAGCACATCTGTCCATGGCCTGACATCTGTGGTCTCAGAGTCTGCAGCACATCTGTCCATGGCCTGGAACCTGTGGTCCCTTAGAGTCCACAGCACATCTGCCCATGACCTGGCATCTGTAGTCCCTTAGAGTCTGCAGCACATCTGTCCATGGCTTGGCATCTGTGGTCTTAGATTCTGCAGCACATCTGTTCATGGCCTGGAACCTGTGGTCTCTTAGAGTCTGCAGCACATCTGTCCATGGCTCTTAGAGTTTCCATAGAAACCATAACTCTGATAGGTCTACCTTCATATGTTATTTGGTTTTTTTCCCTACAGTTTTTAATACTCTTTCTTTGTTCTCTGTATGTTTAATATTTTGATTATTATGTGGAGGGAGAACTTTCTTTTTTGGTCCAATCTCTTTGGTGTTCTATGTCTTTCTTCCATGTTTGTAGGCATCTCTTTATTTAGGTTAGAGAAATTTCTTTTATGATTATTATTGAAAATATTTCTGATATATAGGGATGATAGGACAGAAAGTAGATTAGTGAATCTCCTCAAATTATTGGCTTAGTTGTTATTCACAAGGTTATTTTTTATATTTATTTATTTATTTATTTATTTATTTTTAGGTATACAGTGTTCTTCATGCATGTACACCTGCAGGCCAGAGGAGACCATCAGATCACATTATAGATAGTTGTGAGCCACCATGTGGTTGCTGATAATTAAACTCAGGACCTTTGGAGGAGCAGTCAGTAACTTTAACCTCTTAGCCATCTTTCCAGCTCACAAGATTATTTTTAATTAGCTTATATAGAGCTTCATATATTGATGCAAACTGAGTTTAATTTTGATACTTTGGTATAGAACTCAAATTTAAGATTATTCTTCACACATTTTGTGTGTGTGTGTGGTGTGTATTTCTACTCTAATATGAAGTATTGTACCCATAAAACTCAACTATAATAAAAGGCTTACTTCTATTGTTTTGAAATTGCTATTGCAGACTGCTTAGTATAATTAAGTAATACAAGTTAATTGTTAGTTGACGAAATCAGGGTTGTGTAAATTACTAGTCTATTCCTTATCACAAGAATATACACCCTAGGTTTAACAGATAAATAGGATTCTATAGATAAATAAGGTAAAATAGTTAAATATGGTCTTCAAAAACTTCAGAGACCTACAGAATATAGTATTTAAAGATGTTTTTATTACACAAGAAGACCATCAAGGCTGGCAGATCTGGACCCAAGGAGGTCCGCTTAAACTACTTTACCAACCAAGGACAGTGCATGCAGTAAACCTAGAACCCCTATCCAGATCTAGCCAACGAACAGCACATTCTCTGCAGTTGTGTGGAGAGTGGGAACTGACTCTGACATGAACTCTGATGCCCCATATTTGACCACTTCCTCTTGGTGGGGTGGCCTGGTGACACTTAGAGGAAGGGTAAGCAAGCTATCTGGATGAGACCTGATAGGCTGTGATTATATGATGGGGGAGGAGGCCTCCTTCTGTCATGGACCTAGGGGAGGGAAATAGGGTGAAAGAGGGAAGGAGGAATGGGAAGATACAAGTGAGGGGATAACAATGGAGACATAATCTGAATAAATTACTTAAATAAAATATATATTTTTATTAATTTAAAGATTCTTTGACAACAAGACAAATTAACTCCTGGCAACACCCAGCCTACCACAAAGAAGATGATGAGCGTCAAAGAACCTCCTGATGGAGATGGATTCAGATGTAGCAAACAGGCCATTGGACAAAATGTCCTCGCTTCAGCCACAGACAGAATTCTACCTAAAAATGGGCAAGCTTGGATGCAGGAAGAGTTGATGGCCAAACTCTACCAAGACAGGGTAAGAAAGCCCTCAATAGTTCCTGCCTCATATATATGTCAGTCAGATATATTGGGCCAGAAGGCTGA
Organism: Acomys russatus; assembly: GCF_903995435.1. NCBI lineage: Eukaryota > Metazoa > Chordata > Mammalia > Rodentia > Muridae > Acomys > Acomys russatus. Next base: position 18,188,024 of record NC_067146.1, on the reverse strand, counting down.
AGATGATGCTCCAACATTATAGAGAATTTTGGGTGACTGTTCAGACACCAAACTGTCCCTGTCATTCTCTCATTGTGGAAGCTGCTTACCCTTACCTGCATTTCCTGTCTACTCAGATAGCTAATTTTATAGTTATATAGTTTATTTTTATAGTTAAGCTGAGTTGTCTTGGGGTTAAGATGTTTTTAGGTCTAGATAGATGTTTTATGTTGATAAAGATGAGATATGATAGATATTGATTTACATTCAGAATTTTAGATGCACCATAATAGGAAAGATGTTCTCTTGGAGGTTGCCAAATACAAACAGCCCAAACACTAAGAATGTAACATTATATAATTCCTGATTGTTCCCTGGTTCTTCTTGCTGTAGGTAGTTTATTGTATATATGTGTAATAATATAAATGTATATGAAAATATTTTCTGGGCTTTGGGCTGTGTTTCTTACCTTCTCATAGTCTTGTTATTCGTAGGGTTGGTATTTTCACAGTGTACCAGATTTTTAAAATATTCATTAACACTAATTTTTAAATTATATAAACTAAAGCATAAAATTTTATCTAAATTCATAGCTGAGTAAACTTAAGATTAAATGAAATAATTAAGAGATACTTTTAGTTCAGTTTAGTCTGACAAAAATAGCAAATTTCCTTGAATTTGCTAAGCAATCTATTTAGAAGGTTTTAATGTTTCACTATGCTGAAATTCCCTCATTTTACAATTTTTTGTTATATTGTGTGTTTGCTGTAAAATGAAATTAGTCACAAAAACAAAATTTTCTTTCATCAAATGTGCTGGTTATCAGCCATTTTTCTGCTTCATAAGTAGTCTGTTGCATTCTGCCTTGTTCTAGAAGGACTGGGATTCTGAAACCATGTTTCTGTTCAGCCAGTCACCTTTGTTAAACTTTGACAAAAGAGCATTTTAACAAGAAGAATAAAAGGTCAGAGGTCAGAAAGAGACATGATCTTTTCCTGTGTTCTTCCTGTAACAGCATCTCCTGGTCAATGGCTTCCCCCTCCTCATCCCCCACCCCCTGCCCTGGAAATTGCAGTGTGCAATGATGGCAGTTGGTTCCATCTGCTATGTGTTTCTTCAAAACACCGTCGGTCAGCCTGCCTTTGCCTTGTTAGAGTGGCCAACATAGCTGGCTGGTAGTATGCCTTGAGATACTTGAGTCCCGCCCCCCCCCCCCAGGCCCTTCCTTGAAGCTCATGAGTTACAGCAGCAGCCAGGGCATCTCTCTTCCAAGAATTACCCTCTAGTTTCCATGGACTCGCCTCCTTTATCCTTGCCACTCCTATGGCATTTCATGTTCTCTGTGGGTGTTCTTGATCCTCTAGAGCCTGTTAAACCAGGTCCTTCTATTAATTCTCATTCAAATAATGAAAGAACGTCTGTTTTCCTAGCAGAACATTTCTTAATTTATGCTTTTTCCTTGTAGCTATATAACAGAAATGTACTAGACTAGATTAAGCAGAATCAGACTACCAAGTTACATGATTTTATTATGCTTTGTGTCATTATGTCAGACTAAGTCTTTTATGCAATGAACAGAAAATGACTTGGCTTGTAATGATTGTGGCTGCAGAGTCCAAGGATTAGGGGATGAATGTAGGGAGAGCCTTTTTTTCTACTCTATAACATGACAACTAAAGAAGTCTTTCAGGCAAGGGAAGAATAGATGCCTCCTAACTTCCTTTTGTAGCAAGCCAACCCCTGCAATACTTACATGCCCCATGCAAGAGACAGAACACTCACATAATCAACTCTTAATGTTCTCGTGGCCCAACACTACTGCGTTTGGGAATTTACTTTGCAATATATAAATGTTGGTGACATATTTAAATCCCAGCATATGTGTTTCTTCCAGGATCCTGAAAAAGAAGGTGTTGATCAGCTTTGGAAAGCAGTCTGCAATCATTAATATTTTTTTTTGTACCATTTGAGAACAAATGGTCTCATCTTCCCAGCCTCGCCCACCTTTCTATTTCCCAATGTAAGTCAATTACACACACACACACACACACACACACACACACACACACAGAGAGAGAGAGAGAGAGAGAGAGAGAGAGAGAGAGAGAGAGAGAGAGAGAGACAGAGACAGAGACAGAGAGAGAGAAACAGCTCTCCCAACACGTACTTGTCTCTCGAATTTTCAGTAATATCACCTCATAGTCCTGCACTTGTTTGGGTTCAAATAATGCTCATTAGGCAACTGGAATTCTAGTTGCAGACAGGAGGAAAGAGACTCTGGGTGTCTTGTTTATATACATGCCTGTGCCTAGTCCCACCAGCCCAAACCAGAAGGAACATACAGGTGCTTATTAAATGTAAGGACAGAGATTTTTGTGTGGCATGTGATTTATGGGTTTCATAACATAAATCCCATGTTTGTTTGTACATGTGACGAGATCAAAGCTTAAAGTTATATTTTTAGATGCTTTTTCTAAGTCAGTCTCCATTTCTACACAATAACTATCGAATTACTTTAACAAACTAAGTGTTTGCTCACTGAATCTATATAGCTATAGATAACCACAGTAAAAAGAAGGAGGAGGAGGAGAAGAAGAAACTGTAGAGCAGGAGGTGCTCTTTCCTGTCACCGATCTCCTCGGCTCCGTTAAGTGAATTTTAAAAATAATTTTTAGGAAAGGACTTTATCCTTTGGTTGATCATGTTTTTCCCTTTGGTTAAATAGCCTCATTTCTAAGGAGTAGTTTCTTACCTGAGTAATTTACAACAGTGAAAGAAAGGATATCAACTTCGATTTCACATTACTAAATCTGATTCTTCAACTCACCAACTTTTAATGTAAACAGTAAATTACATTTCTAAGTGCCTCTCTCCCACAGGACCTAGACCCCCTCCACGTATGTAGCAGATGTGCAGCATGATCAACATTGTAAGGGTCCCCTAACAATGGGAGTAGGGACAGTGTCTGACTCTGGTGACTGTCTTTGGATCCCTTTCTCCTAGCTGGGCTGCCTTGTCTGGCTCGGTGGGAGAGGATGCACTTAGTCCTGCTGTGACTTGAGGTGCCATGGTTGGTTGGGTACCTCTTGGGAGCCTCCCTTTCTCTGAGAAGGAAAGGGGATGGAAGGGGGGGGAAGGGGCATGAGTGTGGGACAGGGAGGAGAGGAGAGAGGGTCCTGAGATCAGGCTATAAAATGATTAAGTAAAAGATTTTGTAAGTGCAATTGAGGTTTAAATTGATTTCCTTTTCTCATTAATTTAAAAAATTATCATTGAAATAAATATTCACTAGTTTACCAAGAATCCTTTTTAGCCTACTATAACTTTGGTCAATAGCTCAACTGCATTTTTTTTTTTTTTTTTTTTTTTTTTTTTTTTTTTTTTTTAGTAAAGAGCATTTAAAAATAATAATCAGTAGAATCAAATTAGTTTAAAGGCTTCTATTCAAAGCTCATTGAACTATGTATATTAACTAATTTTATTAAAGTGTGTTCTTGGGTAATAATGCTTTAAATCCTGTTTATTCTAAGAGGCACATTTGTATTTTTCACTGAAAATTTCCAGCAATTAAATATTTAAAGAATAGAAGATTTCCTCACAGAAGATACAGTTGTATTTTCACCATAGTTCAATTGGCATTGGTGGTTTCTTGGAGCTGAGAATTTAGAAGGGGACTGACCAATGTTTAAATATAGATGATGAAAACAGATATGAGTAAAATGTCATAGAACATAAAATGCAGCAATCAGTTTATATTTAAATTAATTCAGGAATGCAAGGGAAATGTTTTAAGCTTATGCAATTACACAAAGCTTATTGAAAACGTTTAATTCAAGTAGTTTAATCTTTGGATTCTACTTTTAAACTGCATATTGCATGATTTCAAGTAATTTATAGCTGCCAATTCCCAAAGACATCAGACAGAGATGTTTTAAGTGATTTAGAAAAAAAATGAAAATCACTACGCTTCTTAAGAAAAATATCAACTCAAATCACTGATTGTTTTTTGTTATAAGACTTGCAACTTTGCTTTGTGGGAAACAACAAAAGATTCACATGTGTTAAAGTCTGGAGTGTAAGACATAGTCTATAACCAAGGGAAAGGAAGAGCTCTCCTTGTATTGTGAAAGGCTGTGACATTTCATACTGGAATTTGAATATTTTACTGAAATAACTTGAGATCTGGGAAGTCCTGAGAATAGGGTTTTCAGCTGGTTAGAATTAAAGATTATTTAACCTATGTAACTAATAGTTTAAGACAATTTATCAAGTGTTCACCCAAAATCTTGTGCCTATAGTCTCCTTTTAATTCTGAGCTTATGTTTAATTTCTAAATTTATTATGGAAATGTTGGGAAATGTGGACAATCAGAGAGAAAAAAAGCACAAGCTAGCCCTATCTAATGAATATTTAACATGTGTTTTGGGTATGGCTTTACTTTTGGTGTTAATGATAATTTTGATAGGTCTACCACTTATTGACTTCATGCTATGTCCTAGGCCCTGTAACCAGAATTTCATATACATTATTCCTTTTAACCCCTCCTAGTATCCTTGTGCAGTTATAATTATCTGATGAAATTAAGTATATTACTATCATTTGGGGTTCCATGAGGTTGGATAAGGGATGTATATGACTTATTGGGGTACATTTTTTTGTGAAAAATAGAGAGTAAGGAGAAGGTAGAAAAGTTTTCAGATATTTTTGAATGAAGACAGTGTCTATGACTGTTGTTTTTACTAAACATCCTCAGAAATTATTAAGTTCTTAGTTTTTATTTTTCCCAGTTAGTTGTAACAGGTAGAATATTTACTGTATTTTCTGAGAATCCAGTTAAATGTAAGTGCCACCTCCACTTTCAAGCTACACCGTAAGACTGGCTACTTGGCTTGCTGAGTCAGGAAAAGAGCTTGTGTGGGCTACATCAGCACTTTGTAGTGGTTTCTAATGAGAACGGCCCCCCAGGCTCATATATTAATACTCAAATGAGAACAGCCCCCCCAGGCTCAAATATTAATACTCAAATGAGAACGGCCCCCTAGGCTCATATATTAATACTGCAAGGCTGCTGTAGATGTTGAGGAGAATTCGGAGGTATGGCCTTGTTAGAGGAAGTGTGTCCCCCGAGGGTGGGCTTTGAAGTTTAAAAAGGCCATGACAAGACCAGTTAGGTCTCTCTAACTCCAACTTGCAGATCAGTATGTAAGACTTGGGCTACTGCTCCAGCTCCACACCTGCTGCCATGCTGTTCTGTAATAATGGTCATGGACTCACCCTCTGAAACTGTAACCAAGCCTTCAACTAAGTGCTTTCTTTGATAAGTTACCTTGGTTCTGGTGTCTCATCACAGCAATAGAACAGTAATTAAGACAGAGTTCATGTCCAACAAGAGCAATTTAGTGAACCCCCCTCCATCACCATGTAAAAATAAAAGGCAGGGTTGGTTTTATAGCTCAACGACAGAGTACTTGCTTAGCATGTATAACATCCCAAAATTAATCCCAAATACAAACAAAAGAAAGAAAGAATAAAGAAAATTAACCAAGATTAAGACTAAATAGGTGATCTCCACCCACCTGGTCCTTACTGGCCTGGCCCATCTGGGTAGGGTCCGCAACCCACATTAGCTGCCATCCCAAGTAGGACTGTGTGACACCCAAACAGCTTTGCATTTGGATCTCGCTCTACCCACCTGCTGCTTATCTGCCTGGCCCATCTAGGTCACAGAAAGTAAACCAGCAGAGGTGAGTCTTTGCCAGGCACAACTCACATTATCCACCATACCAAGGAGGCCTGAGAGATTCCTGAGCAGCTTTCAATTTCAGGCTCTCTCAGCCTGCTCCTCTCCTGCCTTAACCAACTCGGACACAAACAGGGAACCCAGTAGAGCTGAGCTGGATGCAGGCTCCAACACCCATTTTTCACCATTCTGAGGAGGCCTCTGGGGAGGCCTAGCAAACAGCCTTCAGTCTGGAGTTCTCTTTGTCTGCTCCTGGCCTCCTTGGCCCATGTGGGGCATAGGCAGTGACCCCATTGGAGGAACCTCTAGGCCTACTAACACTAGAGGCAACCAGAAGCCTAGAGGCCAGTGCGAGACCACAAGCAACAAAACACAGAGCCATATAACACCACCGGAAACCAATGGTCCTACCACAGCAAGCCCTGGAGATACTAACACCCATGATGTAGAAGAGGAAGATTTTAAAGCTGAAGTGATGAAAATGATAGAAGCCTTGAAAGAGGAAACTAAATCTCTCAAATAAATACAGGAAAATACATTCAACAGATTGATGAATTGAATAAGTCCTATAAAGAATTACAGGAAAATTCAATCAAACAGGAGAAAGAAATAAAAGAAAAGAATAAAAACATTCAAGATGTAAAAAAAGAATTAGAAGCAACAGAGAAAACACAATCTGAGACAATCATAGAGTCAGAAAATCTACGGAACAGAACAGGAACTGCGAATAGAAACAACACAAACAAAATACAAGAGAAAGAAGAGAGAATCTCAAGTGTAGAAAATACGGTTGACCTTGTCAATATCAGTCAAAGAAAAATGTAAAACTAAAAAGATGCTGACACAAAACATTGAAGAAATCTGGGACACTATAAAAAGACCAAGTCTAAGAATAATAGGAATTGAAGAAGATGATTCCAAGCTTCATGGCCAAGAAAACATTTTCAACAAAATCATAGAAGAAAACTTCTCCAACCTAAAAAAAGAAATGCTCATAAGCATACAAAAAGCCTATAGAACTCCAAATAGATTGGACCAGAAAAGAAAATCCTCCTGCAAAATAATAATCAAAACACTAAATGTACAGAAGAAAGAAAGAATATTAAAAGGTGCAAGAGAAAAAGAATCCAAGTCAGATACAAAGGCAAACCTGTCAGAATTACACCTGACTTCTCAACAGAAACTATGAAAGCTAGAAGGGCCTGGATGGAAGTCATGCAAAAATTAAGAGACCACAGATGCCAATCCTGACTACTATACCCAGCAAAACTTTCAATCACCATAGATGGAGAAAACAAGATATTCCATGACAAAACAAGGTTAATCAGTACCTAACCACAAATCCAACCCTACAGAAGATACTAGAAGGAAACCTCCAACTCAAGGAGGCTAACTACACCCAGAAAAACACAGGAAATAAATAACTCCACATCCACAAATCCAAAAGAAAGGAAACACACACACATTCTACCACCACAAACATCAAAATAAAAGGAACTAACAACCACTGGTCATTAATATCTCTTAACATCAATGACCTCAACTCCTCAATAACAAAAACACAGGTTGACAGAATGAATATGAAAACAGGATCCATCATTCTGCTGCATACAAGAAACAGACTTCAGCAATAATGACAGGTATTACCTCAGAGTAAAGGGTTGGAAAACTGTATTCCAAGCAATGGACCCAAGAAGCAAGCTGGAGTAGCCATTCTAGTATCTAATAAAATAGACTTTTAACCAAAACTAATAAAAGGAGATGGTGAAGAACAGTTCATACTCATCAAAGGAAAAATACACTAAGAGGATGTCTTAATTCTGAACTCAATGCCCCAAATGCAGAAGAACCCACATGCATAAAAGAAGTGTTATTAAAGCTTAAATCACACATCAAAACGCATTGATAGTGAGAGACTTCAACTCCTCTCTTTCCCCAGTAGACAGATCATCAAGACAGAAACTAAGGAAAAACCAGGAAACTAATAGTCATCATGAAACAAATGGACCTAACTGATATCTACAGAACATTTCACCCAAACACAAAACTGTGAGGACCTAGACCCCTGCTCAGATGTAGTGGACAGGCAGCACAGTCTCCTTGCCTAGGGAGTAGGGGATACTTCTGACATGGACTCAGGTGCCCACTCATTGATCACTTCCCCCCTCTGTGGCAGCAAAGGCCACAGAGGTCGAGGATAGAGGGAGTCCAGATGGGACTTGGTAGGACTAGTGGAGGGAGGGAGGGGGCATGCTGGAGGGAGGGGCTACAATTGGAATGTAAATGAACAAATTAAAATAAAATAAATTTTAAAAATCTGAAAAATGCACTTTTTATCTTAAAAAAAAACTAAACAGGCTACAAAAAAATTAATATTCAAAATAAGTGCAGCTATAGCCTAAGTTTTATTAATTTAACAGGGTAGATGTTTTCCATATTTTTAATTTAGCCTCAAAGTGCAGTAGTCAGTAGCTGTAAGGGCCTCTCTTGGCTGTCGGTGATGTTTCAGGCTGTGGGCCTAAGAATGTCTTACATGAGTTTGAAGCACTTTGATTGTTAGTAACTTTGGGGTAGCATTGATTGTCTCCTTCCTGCCATTACGCTGTGAAATTAGATTGGGACACGCACTTCCCTGAAGGGCTCTACAACCACAACTGTTTCCCATCCTTTGATATCAGTAGCTGTGTGAAGGGTCCTCTTGCAGAGAGGAGTGTCCCACTGTTACCCGTTGCCACCTATGGCAGAACAGCACTGTAAGCTTTGAAATTGAAAGAGAAGACGGGATTTGGTCATTTTTTCCCTAACTACTCTTATTATTTAAACTCATCTTTCTTAGAGTAGCCTGGGACTCCCATAGTTAATTTTAAAAAGCTACATGGAGTTTGAAGTGTGGTAAGCACTACCTTAAATGTTTTACAAGAGTTAACGCACTGACTCTTCACAGGAGTCCTGAACAAGGATTATTATCCAGACATTATGGATGGGGCAGATGAGGCTCCAGAGATTGTTCTAAAGCACCATCCTATGAGAGACAGAGAGTCAGTGCAATTAGATGACAGGAATTAGGTTCTTATTGGGTAAGGATTGTTCTGTGCCCCCTCCCAGTACGCAAACTCTCCTGTTTCTGCTTCTTCAGGTTGTGCTTTGTTTCAGTCTCCCTGATACCATCGGCCTCTGGGCTATGATCTCATCAGGATTCCAAGCCCAGCTGAGTGAGACTTTTAATGGATTCCATTCTAATAGAATCTGACAGTGCAGAAGTGAGTGACCGTGAGCTACAGCTGCCTTGTGTTATCTCCCCCACCCTCACTCTCTTTCCATATATATATGCTAAACCTATCTTTCACGTCTGATTAGCTATTTTATCATTCCATGGATGTGCTTGGTCCCGCACAGAAAGAGACTTTAAAGAACGTTTGTGCAAGGTTGCACTACTAATTAGTGCTCTGGACAGTTTCAGATCATTCTGAACAAACGCAGACCCCCTGTGAGAAAACATCAATTTAAAATTTTTCTCTGTCCCACCATTCTGAACTCACACTCTTTTGCCACTTCATTGTATTATAGAAGGTAATTTTTCAAAGTGGAGTTGCTGGCCTCCCTCCTCATTTATTCATTCAAAATAATCTATGTACTGTGGATTTCAATCTGCATTTTAAATAATCATTGCAGGCTAATTTCAGGAACTCACATTTTAAAACCTGTATTTTAGTGCTTAGACAGTACCTTCCACCAGAAGTTGTGATAATCAGGGAGGATTTTAACAAAAACATATCTCAGTTGGGGTATGGGGGCAAACATTTGTAATTCCAGAACTAGGGATCTTGAGGCAAGTGGATTATGAGAATTTGAGGCTAGCTTGGGCTACATGGTAAATTGCAGGTTACCCTACACTGGTAAGAAGACCATGTCTCAAACAGTAAAAATTAAAAAACAAAGGAAAAGAATTCAGAACATGCTCTGAAATCTGAAGTTTATTCCAGGGGCAGGTAATCAAACAATGGCACCCCAAGATCCTGATATAGATAGGCGCCCTATGTAAAGAAAACTGGTGTCATGGACGTACAACTTGGCGATTTCCACTGGTACAGAACTTAGCCTGGGGCCTGGAAGATGGCTGAGTGTGCGAAGACACTTGTTGCCAAGCCTAACTGCCTGGGTTTAATCTCACGTGGCAGAATAGAATCAAAAGTAAGTCTTGCATTTTTTCCCTCTGACCTTCATATGCCTGTCATGGCATATGTGCATATACACACACGCGCGCTCACACACACACACATACACACTCATGCGCACACGCGCGCGCACACACACACACCTCCCACAGTGGTAAACAACGAGTATCTTACTGGGTCTAAGGCCTATTCCACAGGAGGAACCATATCTATATCATGTCACCCTTATAATATTCAAAGCAGTCATGGAAGAGGAGATGGAGACAGTGTAGAAGCCAGCATCCGGGGAGGTTACCGGTAGTACAGATGAGACTTGGTAGGCTGAGGTCAGAGGTTAGGGGATGAGGGATCCCCTTTCTGAGGGCTAAGGGTGGGAAGGAGAGGGGATGGGGGAGGGAGAGGGGGTCAGGAGGGAATGAGGGAAGGGATGTGAAGAATTTTTACTGCAGAACAAACAGGAAACTTATACTGCTAATCCTACTATGTGAAAATAGCTCTGAGACTGGCTGAGACAGGAGTGTCTAGGCATAGACAATGCTGCTTGTTGGCTACAGAACCCCTAAGAATTACTATTCTATGCCACTCTTCATATGGCATGAATAAAGATTTACAGATGTCTTTTCCCCCCTGCTCATAAAAAGGGTAGAAAACCAGCCTTACTTGTCCTGTGCATCACACACACCTTATACACTTATAATTTCAGGACTGTAAAATGCTTGTGAGAAATTATATCCTTTCAGAACAGAAGAACCAGATACTGATGCTGGATCAGACCTGACAGGATTCATTCCTCTCAGCATGCTGGACACTGACATCCTTTATCTTTCATGTTCCAGCACCAAGTGCTTCAATTGCTCTTCCTCATCAGACAAGACAGCTCCCAGGACACTTCCAAAGAAAGCTTCCAATCCCAATTGGTCCAGCATTTCAGACTGTCCCACACAGGACTCCAATTAAGCCTGGAATTTCTCAAAGTTTAGAAACTGGAAAACAAATGCTATTCCTAGCTTTTTCAGTCATTTCCCCAATTTTATTTGGGCCCCTACAAAGTCATTATTCATCCCAAATCAGCCAGAAGAAACATTAAGAGAACAACATTCCACTTCCTCTAAGAAGGTCGAGTAGGTTTTTGGTTGCTTTCTTGCGCTATAGAGGATTATTTTCAATGGGAGTTGGTTACAAGTTATTGTTGGTCTTATTTAGAGAGGAAACAGGGTTGGACTTGGAGGTGTCTGTCTTTTCATTTATCTCCCATTCTTAGGTTTGGAGATAAGGTTTGAAAAGAAATACAGGGGAGTATAGAAATATATAGTGAAGATAGAAGAAAAATTAGATTAGTGAATCTACTCCTCAACTTAATGCCTCAATTGTCACTCACAAGGTTATTTTTAATTCACTGGTATAGAATTTTGTATATAGGTGCAAAATAAGTTAGTTCTAGATACAGTGATATAGAATTCAAATGTAAGATTATTCTTCACATACATTATATATATATATATATATATATATATATATATATATATATATATATATATATATATATATATATTTCTAATGTGAGGTATTGTACCCATATAACTCAATTATAATACAGGGTTTACTTCCAATACTTTGAAAGTGCAATTGAAGGGTGCTTAGGATAAATAAGTTATACAAGTTAACTGTTATTTGATCAAATCATGGTCATGTCAACTACTAATCTACTTTTACCACAAGAATAAACATCTTAGGTATGGCGGATAGATATGATTCTACAGAAAGATAAGGTAGGATAGTTAGATAAGGTCTTCAAAAACCTCAGAGACATGAAGAATATGGCATTTAAAATGTTTTTATGATTTTAAAGATTCAATGACAATGAGACAGGTTAACTCTTGGCAACATCCAGCCTAACTCAAAGAGGATGATGAGCATCCTTATGGAACCTTCTTATGGAGATGGCTTCAAATGTGACAAACAGCCACTGGGGAAAATGTCCTCCTTTCTACCACAGACAGAATCCTGCCTAAAAAAAAGGACAAACTTGGATGCAGGCAGAGTTGATGGCCAAACTCTGCCAAGACAGGGTAAGCAAGTCCTCAATAGTTCATTCCTCACAAATATGTCTGTCAGATATATTGGGCCAAAAGGCTGAAGAAGATGCTCCAACATTATAGAGAGTTTTGGGGTGACTATTCAGGTAGCAAACTGTCTCTGTCATCTTCTCATTTGGAAAGCTACTAACCTGCACTCCTGGCATACTCAGGTAATCAAGTTTATTCCTTCTCAAGTCTCTGATGGGGTTGAAGACCAGGTAGCTTAGTTTTACAATGAAGCTTAGCTGTTTAGGGGTTAAGATGTTTTTCTTTCTAGATAGATGTTTTAAGTTGATAATGACAAGATGTGATGGAGTTGACTTACAATTAGAATTTTAGATGCGCCAAGATAGGAAAGATGTTTTCTTAAAGGCTGTCAAATACAAATAGTCAAAATACTAAAAAATGTAACATTTGTATAATTCCTGATCATGTCATGGTTCTTCTTGCTATAGGTAGCTTATTTTACATATGTGTAGTAATATAAATGCATATGTAAAATGCTTAATTAATTAAAAATGAATATTGTGCTAGACTTCAGTTTGAAATATTCAGCTGTTGTCTTGGTTCTTTGAGCAGCTGGATCCCTTCTCAGCTCTGGAAGTGATGGACCTGTGGACCCACCACCAAGAATATGATTGCTAATATTGGCATCTGCACGTTTGTGCCAGAACATCTTTAAAATACCCAAGTGTCATCTCTTGCTTTTTTTTCCTTGCAATCTCAGAGAATTTAACAGAGAATTAGCATGGAAACTCAGCCAAGAACTGCTATTCAGTACCAACAAGTGACACAAACAAAGCACTTTTCATTTCATATTTCAAAAAGTCTGAGTCTCCAATGACTGGCTACATTTACTTTTGCCCTCTTTTAATATTAAAAGAAGAAACTGCAAGCCAGAATCCCAAGATAGAGATGATGAAAAAAGAAAGTGTTTCTAAAACTGACACTTGAGCATCCTGTACTGAGCCTCAGATGTTACTTAATCTCATAGCACTCAATGGGAAAGAGAAAAATAGCATTTCTTTAATCGTTCCCTGTCTTCCAAAGTGAAAACTGATTATCATGTTTAAATTTGGGTTTCATACGTATTTATTTGCCTTTGAAGACTGTTAATGTGCATGTACCTTGATTTTGAGCCAGAATATGGAAACATATGTTTCATAACTGAGGTTTCAGCATGTAGAGCAGTTTAGTACCAAACTCAGGATATAATTTATAGTTACATCCTCTCTCATCCAAAATGCATGGCTCTGTGATAAAGTGCACTTCTCCTTGCTCCAAATACAATTAAAACGAAGTGTATGGAACTCTGAAGGCAAATCAAAAACGAAGAAGCGCAGCCTGGCCTCCTCCCGTCTTTAGCTCTCTTTTCAGCCTCCCTTTCTTTATCACTGAAGACTATTTTGAAAAGTCAGCATTCCCTGGACTATGTGGTGGCCTCCCGGGAAGAGTGTGACATCTAATCTCCAACGCCCCCCCCCGTCCCCCCCCCCGCCCCCGCCCACCACTCTGGGAAGAGTGTGAAATCTAATCCCCACCCCCACCCCGCGCTCCCCTCTCCCCGCCCCACTCCAGCTGTTCCTTGTAGACCCAGCCATTCCTCACCAATCACCGGGCTCTAATCCTGTCCCCTCAGTATCCTGCTTCCTCTCCATTGCTCTATTCCCATCACTTTCAAATCTGCTGTATCCAACAGCGTAAGGTGCAGGCGCCACCCTCTGCTTGCTCTGCCTCATCTCCGCCAAGCTGAGCATTCATCCCTGCTCTCAACTGCCTTCAGATGTATTGCTTCATACCAAGGCTCCCATTTTATTGAAATCGCTTAAATTAAGAAGTGCCTAAAGGGACCTAAACCAAACATTTTTGTTCTCTTCTCTCTGCTCTGTGTTTGACAGTTCTCAGAGGCACAACCACACTCGTTTTTTCATACATCACTGTTTGCTTTTCAAGTTTCTTCTTTGCTTTATCCTTCTCATTGATTACTATCCTTTCGAGAGGAATTACTATCTTTTTGCTTGGCATAAAAACTACTTGCCAGAGCTCCTTATATGTTAATTACATTAATATACTTCCCCTGGGCTGGAGAGATGGCTCAGAGGTCAAGACCACTGGCTGTTCTTCCAGAGGTTCTGAGTTCAATTCCCAGAAACCACATGGTGGCTCACAACTATCTATAATGTGATCTAATGCCCTCTTCTGGCCTGCAGGTGTACATGCAGGTAGAGCATGGTATACCATACCAAAAAAAAAAAAAAAAAAAAAAAAAAAAACCAACCAAACCAACCAACCAACCAAACAAACAAACAAAAACCACTTCCCAATGCATTGCATCTCTCTGGCCACACCAAAAATCCCATTTATAACCTCTACTATATAACCTCTATTAAAATTTTATTTTCATCTTAAATTCAACAGTAAAGGCAAAGTCTTGTCTTACAGTCTGTGCTTTCTATATATTTGTTTTTGCCCCAGTTCTAAACCTCTGGACAGCCTTCAGATTTTTTACTTCCCTCCATACCTTTTCTTCCAGCTTAATTTACTCTAACAGTTTAGTGTTATTTTCACGCTGTTTTTTTAGACTTCCGTTATAATATCTTTAGTCTCATTCAATAAAAGTCTATTGGATTTGTTAGGAATTGTTCTCAACCTTATGGGAAAAGATATAGATGGTCATCTTTGCCTTCAGGATTTCCCAAATAGCACGTAAGCCAAAAGAGCTTTAAACACTTGTGTGACAGTATGTGAGAGAGAATCAGAAAGAAACATCTCAACTTAGGTTTAAGGACATAAAACTTTTTACCTTGATTGCTTATTATACCATGTCCAAAAGTACATCACACAGTACTCCATAAATACATACAGTTTTGCGCATTAATTTTAAGAAATCAGTTTTCCAATCACAGCAATACAAAACCAAGAAATGCCAGGCACTTTTCTGTTTATGTATATGGCTGCTCGGAGCCATCTTTACTTGACCTGGAAGGATTACTTTTGGAAACTTGTACTGATGTAACACAATAGTCATTCCTTGCTCTGGGAAGAAGCGACAAAAGCAGGTGGAAGTAGTCACAGTTTCCCAGAACCATGATTTCAGAGAGGAGGAGGACATTTGTGAAGAGGGAATAAAATTATTAGGAGCTATTGTGTCTCCTGGGGACATAGAAAACCACACACCATTTTTTGAGTTTGACATTCCAACTGTTCTGATTGACTGATAAAATTTCTATGACAGGAGACCACAGAACAGAAAGCTGCTTTAATTTGTCCAAGCTCAGGTACTTTCCAGGTTGTAGCATGTTCAATGCAAACCCAGAAAATCCTAGACAAACTGAGAAGAACTGGCAGCATCATCATGGGCTGCTCAAGTGGTGCCAGTCTAGGTTAGACATCTGCTCTGTGGTCTACAGACTCAGCTATCTTCAGAAGTCCAGACAGGTTACATGAGACACCAGGCAATTTCAAAGTCCATGGAAAGTATAGATGCAGTCGATGAGTTTGCAAGGACCACCTTAACAAAGTACCACAATCTATATTGCTTTAAAAAATACACTCATTGGTACATGTTTCTGGAGACCTGAAATACACCAATCAAAGTATCTGTAAGTTTGGTTTCTTCTGAAAGCTTTGAGCAGAGGAGAGTCTGTTCCCAATCTCCCTACCTGTCTTGGTGGTGGCTGCCCTCTCCCCATGTTTCGACATATCTTTGTACCGTACTTATGTTTGTATTTTGCTTTTCTACCTTTATGAAACATTATGATTCCAGCTCATGCTGGAATCCAAGAACATCGATTTAACTTGAGTATCTCTGTAAGACAATGTTTTCAAATAAGGTCACATTCTAAGATCACAATGAGAATTGGGACTTCAAATGAATTTTGGAAGGATCTGATTCAACGAAATCTAAATGTGATGGTAAAGAAAGAATATTTTGTACCTTTTCTTTTTTGTCTAGATGTCTACAAAAGACATCAGATTCCCTCACAGTAATGGCAAAAGTAATAGGCTCTCACAGATTGTTGTATTAGATCCTGGAAATTATCAATGAGCTATTGCATAAACCTAATCTTTACCTAGGACATTAACTGTAAACTTAGGAGGCCAGGTTTTCCTCAGGGATGAACTCAGCATTCTGGGAACTGGGTATATCATATACTTTATCATTCTAGGGACCAAGGTTGTGTTGGGCAGAAAAGATAGTAATAGCAATAGTAAAAATACAAGAGTATCAACGATAGAAGAAAAGTCCATATTGTGTACGGAGAAAATAGGGAATTAATTTGTCCCTTTGACACTCCTTCCTTCTGCTGCTGGTATTGGAGGCAGCACTAGGTCTTATGTTAGCTTTACATTTCTGTTCAACTAGTCATTATACATTTAGAAGCTTATAGTGTTTTCTGTTAATTAGCTCATAGTTCTTTGGGCCGGGAGACTGGGAACAGCATGAGTGAATTGTTTCTTCAGAGTCTTATAAGGCCCCAAATCAAGGTGTTGGACAGAGCGGGATTTTTATTATTATTATTTTTTAATCTGAGGTCTCTGCAGAAAAACCTGATTTTAAGCCCACTCATATTATTGGTACACCGAGGAGTATTGCAGCTGTAGGACAGGGTTCACTGATTTCTCTCTTGCTTTCCACCTGGTGGAGATCTCGTTCAGTTCTTAACTTCCTCTCTTTGTGCTGTGGTCCTTCTAAACTTTAAGCTAGAACGCCAGATCTTTTTCAGGCTTCACATCTCTACCCTTTTTCCCTGCTGTTTTCTGACACTATTAAAGAGATGTTATGAAGAGTATGTCAACCTGTGTCACCCGGATTGATCTCTTTGTCTTAAGGCCAATTAGTAACCTAAGGTCAAATAATTTGTAAACTTAATCACACTTCAGTGTCCCACTTTTTAAGCAGTATGATACATTAATAGACACACTATTTCATCATGCCCACTGTCTCTTCAGAGGTTAAGGCAAGAAATCTTAAGGCGCAAATTTTACAATAAAAAAATTACAAAAATAATTTTACAAACTACTATGGTCCCTTTGGAATGAACATACTTCTTAACTTATTAGATGATAACCCCAAGACATAAATGCAGAGGGCAGAGGGACTTGTCAATAGCGATAAGCAGTCACTTGAATGATTATTTTCAACATCGATCAAAAGAGGAAACTTGGGCCTGAGGTGATGTCTCAGTGGGTAAGAGCTGCTGTAGCACAAGCGCAAGGATATGAGTTCAAATGCCCCAGAGCCCATTTGTGAAGAAGTGGTCACACATGTACCTGTACTGTGTGTGCTATCAGAGGCATATGCGCTATGAGAGCTGGAGAGAGGTCCGTGGCTCTCAGGCTTTCTGTTTGCCAGCTTGGCTCGAGTCTCAGTGAGAGAACGTGTCATAAGGAAATGAGATGCTAGGGCATCAGGTCCTCTCTGGCCTGTGCATGTCATGGGCATACATTTCTGATATGCACACATGCCCAAGTGCACATGAACACACACATGCACACGCACATGCACACACGCACACACACACACACAGTGTTCATTTAATATTGTAGAGAACACTTGATTTCAGATCTCATTTGTAGTAGAGATGCAGTAATGGGGAAAGCATCAGATGAAGAAATAGGGCAGATGTGCAGGGGCTTTATTGATCATTATCTAGACTATATGTTTTTCAAGCAAACTTGATTTTTATCCTCCATAATGATGTTAACAGGTACTTGCCCTCCACAGACCAAACCCCAGATTCTACAATGTTAGAGGCCCTGGTCTTGAAGACATATGAGCTTTCTAGGATAGACACCAAAAGCCCCACTGAATTCTTGTTCCATGTTCAGACGCTTTGGTTCCTCCTGTCTTTGCACAAAGAGAAGAGAATAGCCTCCGTCTTCACAGGGATAATTCTCACTACTGAGAGTGAGGAGGAGGAAATGGAGCTGCACTTAAGGAACACAGGAAGATAAAAATAATTGTGGGAGTCAGCTGATTCATGTAGCTACCTATTGCCCAGTGAATGCACAACTGGAATAATTTATGATTTTATATATATATATATATATATATATATATATATATATGTGTGTGTGTGTGTGTGTGTGTGTGTGTGTGTGTGTGTGTGTGTGTGTATCAATTAGTGGATCAGACCAGTTAGAATTGAGGGTAGGAGTTACAAAATTGTGTAAACCGGGGAGAACTATAGAAATTATGTTAAAAAGAGTTTTTAAAGCATAGTGATCAGTGAAAGTAAAACGAGTTCCAAAGAATGTAAAATGACCAAGGGGCATTCATTGTTTTCACCTTACTAGGACAACTGTGCCACCTGTGACGGTGTTCATCTCTTGGGACCTAAGACCATTACACCAACAAAACTCAAAATCATGGCAACCATAGGCAGAACTTTTGCTATAGAGTCTAAAAGCAACTGTGCTTGAAAACAAGCAACCAGCCCCATAGTGCTGCTAGTTTCTATTGCTACTTAGAACCTGGTAGCATATGTACACTTGATGCCCAGTGACAAGAAGCAAACCAGTTGCTATCCCCACTCAAATGGCGCGACCAAAAATGAGTGGGAAGTGCATTCTTTCACAGCACATCAGTGTTTGAGATGGACTCGGAGTCTCTAGCGAATGACCACACAATCCAGAGCACCTTATCAGGGCAAGAATGTTTAACCCTACAGAAGCGTACATCACTACTCCAAATCAAGTAGACAAGAACATGCTGGGGAGGGAGGCATGGATGTCCATTTTTATCCCTAAGGCAACGCAGTCTTGTGCCTTGCCTTGTTATGAGTTTTCAGAGGTCAGTCTCACATTCTTACAGGACTGACCAACTTAAAGTGACAGAGTTGACAAAGAGAATGCACGTTTGAGCACTAAGTGTAACCCTGAACACATCTTTTGATTTCAAGAGGCACTAATCCTGGAGGAATGTGAATTTTGGCCAAGCAGCTTCTTCATAATTTTTTAAGCTATGCTTTGTCTTATTTCACCCCTTAATAGAAAATTATATATGTGTGCGTGTGTATGTATATATGTATATACATATATTATAAAAATATATAAATATCTATATATCTTGTATCTATCTATATCTCTATCTCCGTATCTATATATTTCCCCATGCCAGGGTACTGTTTGGGGACAGAGGGTGCACAAATGGCAGCCCTCTGTTAACGGTCAGGTTTTTCTTTCAAATGTAGAGAATACAAACTCCCCATCACCGTTGCTTATAAGATGATCCCTGAGAAGAGAACAGAATATGGGAGGTTAGAAGCTTGGTCAGGGAAGGGGAAGGATTACAGGAAAGAAGAGACGACAAGGAGACAAGATACCTGAATGGTTAGGGAAAGACACCGATTGGAAGATGAAATAGCTGAACACTCGGGGTGAAAGCTAAAGCTCTGTGACTTTGTTCACAGCTTCACCTCACGATGACTCAGCTGATTCCTCCTGCCCAGAATTATTTTATTTACCAATAAAACGTTATTTTTAAACATTTATTATTATTATCATTATCATCATCATTATTATTATTATTATTACTACTACTACTACTACAATTATTTCACATAATATCCAGATTGTATCGCCTAGTTCTTATCTTCCTGTTCCCCCTCTCCCTCCCTTTTCCGATCTTTTACCCTCCCCTAGGCCTCTGACTGGTGGGGTGTTCTCCCGCCCCCACCTTCTGACCACAGCCTATTAGGTCTCATCTGGATAGCTTGCATTCCCTTCCTCTGTGTTCCTACAGGGCTTCTCCACTAAAGGACAGTGATCAAATCTGTGGAAGTGTGTCAAGGCTTATGTTAGAGACAGTCCCTGCTCCCTGCCCCCTTTCTTTATGTGGAGAATGAGCTGCCTTTGGCTGCATCTGAACAGGGGTCTAGGTTCTCTGCTTGCCATGTCCTGGGTTGGTGCATCAGTTTGTGCAGGTCCCCTGGGTCCAGATCCGCCAGCCTTGGTAGTCTCCTTGTGGAGCTCCTGTCAAGCCCCTCCCCCATCCCAGCCTTCTATCACAAAACTCTTCCATACAACTTGCAGCTCTTCACCCAGAGTCCTGCTGCAAGTCCCAGTATCTGTCCTGATACCCCACTGGGTGGAGTCTAATATCTAATGTCCACTTATAAGTGAATATATACCATGCATATCTTTCTGGGTCTGGGTTGCCTCACTCAGGATAATCATGTAAATGTGCCACGGTTTCTTTATCCATTCTTCAGTTGAGGGACATCTAGGTTGTTTCCAGATTCTGGCTGTTACAAATAAAGCTGCTATGAACATAGTTGATCAAATGTCCTTGCTGTATGGTGGACCATCTTTCAGGTATTTGCCCAGGAGTGGTAAAGCTGGGTCTTTAGGTAGCACTATTCCCAGTTTTCTGTGGAAGCGCCAGATTGGCTTCCAAAGCGGTTGTACCAGTTTGCACTCCCAACAGCAATTGAGGAGTGTTCGCCTCTCTCCACATCCTTGCCTGCATGTGCTGTCACTTGAGTTTTTGATCTTAGCCATACTGATAGGATAAATAAGGTGGAATCTCAGAGTCATTTTGATTTGCATTTCCCTGATACCTAAGAATGCTGAGCATTTCTTTATTTGTTTCTCAGCCATTCCATATCCCTCTGTTGACAATTCTCTGTTTAGTTCTGTACTCCGTTTTTTAATTGGGTTATTTGGTTTGGTGGTGTTTAATTTCTTGAGTTCTTTATGTATTTTGGATATTAGACTTTTCTCAGATGTAGGGTTGGTGAAGACCTTTTCCCAGTCTGTAGGCTGTTGCTTTGTTCTGTTGACAGTGTCCTTTGCCTTACGGAAGTTCTTCAGTTTCATGAGGTCCCATTTATTACTTGCTGACCTTAGGGCCTGACTTGGTAGTGTTCTGTTCAGGAAGATGTCTCCTGTGCCAACAAGCTCAAGATTCTTACCCAGTTTTTCTTCTAACAGATTTAGTGTGTCCAGTTTTATGTTGAGGTCTTTAGTCCACTTGGACTTCAGTTTTGTGCAGGGTGATAAATATGGATCTATTTGCATTTTTCTACATATAGACCAGCACCATTTGTTGAAGATGCTATCTTTTTTTTTTTTTTTTTTTTTTTTTTTTAATCTTTTGGCTTCTTTGTCAAAAATCAAATGTCCATAGCTGTGTTTCTTTGTGTCTTCAATTGAATTCCATTGAAAACCAGTCTATTTCTATGCCAGTGCCATGTTTTTATTACTGTTGCTCTATAGTACAGCATGAGATTAGGGATGGAGATTCCTCCAGAAGACCTTTTATTGTACAGGATTGCTTTAGCTATTCTGGGTTTTTTGTTTTTCCATATGAAATTGAGAATTGATCTTTCAAAGTCAGCAAAGAATTTTGTTGGAGTTTTGATAGGAATTGCATTGAATCTGTAGATCAGTTTTGGTAAGATAGGCATTTTTACTATGTTGATTCTCTCTGATCCACAAGCATGGGAGATCTTTCCATCTTCTGAAATCTTCGATTTCTTTATTCAGGGATTTGATTTTTTTTCATATAACTCTTTCACTTTCTTGGTTAGAGTTACACCAAGATAATTCATATTATTTATGGCTATTGTGAAGGGTGTAGTTTCCCTAACTTCTTTCTCAGCCTATTTGCCATTGTATACAGGAGGGCTTTTCTTTTTTAAGTTCATTTTGTATCTAGTCACTTTGCTGAAGGTGCTTATCAGCTGTAGGACCGCCTCACATTGTTAAGAGTCTCTCTACATAGCCCTGGATGTCCTGGAACTCACCCTGTGTAGACCAGGCTGGCTTCAAACTCACAGAGATCCATCCGCCTCTGCATCCTGAGGAATGGAATTAAAAGCATATACCACCATGCCCAGCTTCCGCATTGGTTTTGAAAACAAGACTTTCTATTTAAAAGCTACTATTATTTTCTTTAAAATATTATTATAAGGTTTGGAAAAATATGGTGTTTAATAAGACTTGTTTAAATAAGAACTTGTCTTGCCCAGAAGTTAATGAATTCTTATATTATGATATAATTTGAGTGATTGTAACCATGTCACTCTGTTTTAGTAGTTATTAAATTAACATTTTCTTTTCTTTTTCTCTGTGTAGCCTTGTCCTGGACTGACTTTGTAGACCAGGCTGGCCTTGAACGCACAGCCATCTGCCAGCCTCTGCCTCCCAAGTGCTGGGATTAAAGGCGTGGGCCACCACACCCAACTAACACTTTCCTTTTTATATTAGAATGAGACCTATGTTAAATTCTGGGTGGAACCCTACTTTCTGCTTGTCACATGTTACTGCTGTTCCTGGGATGTTGAAAGTAATGAAATAATTATCACTCCTAATATACTTTTGAACACAACATCAGGCATGTTTAAAACAGACTTCAGAGGCTTCTCATAACTCAAGAGCTCAGGTTACATGAAAGAGCAGGCAGGCCTCCTTCCATTCGCAATGCCTTGAACAGTTAGGAATCTCAGGGAAGAACTTTCTTGATGACTGCGGATACGTAGACTGGATGAGCTGGGCAACAGCAACATCTGGCTTTAACTTCTGTTTCTCTCAAGTTTTACCAGGGGGATTTTTATAATGACTCTGTTTAACCTCATTTTCATTTGTCAGTGTCAGCCTCTTCTGTGGGAGCTTCAAGCTTACCTTCTGTGGCTGGCTAGTCATTAAGCAGAACTAAACACGTGAATATCTTTCTAGGCATTAGTGTCTGTTGAGCTCTCCAAGACATCAAGCTTAAATACTGCTCTTAATCGCTCAGATTCCCATCTGCTTGACTTTGTCAAGTTGGCCCGGATCAGTTCAGTCCCATGTACAGCTTTTAAAGAACCATCTCAAACATGTTGTCATTTAAAAATATCTTTTCAGTACAATGAAACAGTCTTATAGTGCAGACTACTGTGAAGGGACATGAATATTACAAACCCAAGAGGTTTGCGTTTAATTTATTATGCAATAGAGCAGCAAGGTGCCATTACATGCTGTAGTAACGGAATTATACCTAAGACAATTTTACCGTTTCTGTGGCATCCTTGGATCTTTAAACAGACTGATGAGACTCAATTAGAGTCCATTCTCTACTCTATAGAAAGAGAGCATTTCAATAAACCATATGACAACTGGCTCCTCTTATTTGAGTGTGATCATAAAACATGAGTCCTTACCAGATGATAGCATTCTTTAAATAGAAAGAAATATGTGTCTTGGAATTTCCACTCTCCTTGCACGTAGGCATGGAAGATAGCATGCTAGTGACTCTGTTACCCCACAGCTGCACCAGGGACATGAGAGGTACAAACCATGGACCACGTGGACATACATACTCACCATCCTACATCTATAATCTGCATCTGGAATACCCTCCAGAGGCCATGGGTTAAAGGCTTATGCACTAGCATAGTATTTTGGCAGGTGATGGAACCTTTATTAGGCGTGGCAAAGTGAGCTATTCTTTGGTCATCAGGGCATTTTTCTTTTGAGAAAATGGTGGGATTCTAACCCATCATCTTTTTTTTTTCCTGTCCACTAGTTGAAGGTTTTACTTTACCAAGTAGGCACTTGCATATTGATGAGCTGCCTTTCCATAGGTAATAGGGCATGGCTTCAGATTAGAGAGTGAATATATATATAATATTATGTGTAATATGTTTTGTATACAATATTTAATTAATATATCATGTAATATATCAAGTTGATTTATCTCAGGCATGCTATATTTATTTACTGTTACTATCAGTTTCTTTTTTTGGCTCACAAGTCATAGCAATGGAACCTATATCCTAGCCAGTTAAATCTGGATTCATCCATGTAAAGAACTTTTCCTTAGTTTGGAATTGAAGAGCAAGGCAAAGTATAAACAAGTAACTTTAGCACAAGGAAAATGATCCCAGATGGAACTGCGTCACTCTCTGAGCTGTTTCCGGTGAGAACAGCCATGATACAATAGGTGGCTCTACAGTCATTTTCTCACACAGTCCTTCTCAAGCCTCTTCAGTTGTGTTCGGCCTTCATAGTTCCTGGTATAGCAATGACTGCCTGTAACATCACTTATTCAGTATTTCCTTTAAGTTGATTTTATATAGTTCATTTAAAAAGGAATTGTCATGGCTTGGGGTAGACACCAGTAACAAAAATAAATGCTTTGACAGCAGAAACACACTAGAAAAGAGTGAGTTTCTTTTTGGTGCCATCGTTGGAGACATAATCAAAGGGAAAATTCTCTATCTTACTTGGGATTAAGTTTTACACAATACTTCTTGAAACCTAAAACCATTCAGAAATTCCTATCATGCACTAGAGGAAATGTTGTTGTTTAATTTTTTCTCCATAGCAATGAACCTGGAAGAGGAGAGAGGACCAGTCTTGTTCCTGTCAGTTTGGGAATCAGCTATGCTGTTCCTGTACAACCCATCCCTCTGAAAGAAGATGGAAAAATAGTCCACTCCTCCAGTGGGAGTGTCCCTTGGTGCACTGTACAGTTTTTTTCCCCTTTCAAATTTTTGTTTCTCAATGAGACATAAAATGCATTTTTAAAAAACCAACTAACCAATTTGTGATTTTGAGAATAAAAGCACATCACTGTGTTATAAGTGAAATGACTATCAGGAGCAAACTGGCTAAGCTTGAGTAGATATTTAACCTTAGATGGGAGAATAATAAGCATCCATGAAGAACGAGGTGAAAAGCAAGTGGGTCATTATACAAGTAAACACAGACTGCCTTAATTTGAATGGCTTCTGATTACAGTGCACTCTCTCTCTCTCCAAGCCTGTGGGCAATTCTGGTTTGGAAGCTGAAAGAACACAAAGCTTTGTTCAAAAGGTGTGTAAATGTGCTGCCTACAAAAAGCCAGGCGTGAGTGCTGCCTGTGAAAAAGAACGCAGCGTGGGCCAGTGTTATGGAGCTTCTCCGCAGGGCTTGTCTTACACAATGGGCCATCCATCAGGAAGGGCGGCTAATCCGATTGGTGTAAGTTAGTCATTAGCTGGCTCATTGTCAGGTTCTGTGTGTTTTAACATCTACAGTACACCTTAAGAATTCTCCTTCCACTTGTGATCTGAAGATCTGCAACACACACACACACACACACACACACACACACACACACACACACACACGCACACACAAAGCTCTTTTTTAAAAATAATACTTATCAAATAAGTGGAAGGTTTGTTTGGTCAAGACCTCCATTTACCCTTGATATCATGCATCCCCCACAGAAAAAATTAAAATACTTTTTCTCTGTTTTCATTCTCAAATTCATCTGGACTCGTGAAAACACATGATGTCTTCCAGCTTTAAAGAGCAGGTTCCTTTCCTGCCTGGCTTAGACAGGTCTGCACATTCACCCTTAGAGTTCCAATGTAGAGAATGTCCTGTCCATTGGCTAGATCTGGGTAGGGGTTTGAAGTTTACAGCCTGTATTGTCCTTGGCTGGTGCCATAGTTTGAGCGGGACCCCTGGGCCCAAATCTGCCTATCATAATGTTCTTCTTGTAGGTTTCGAGGACCTTCTGGATCCTTCTACTTTGCTATTCTCCCATGCTTCTCTCATCTAGAGTCCCATTAGGATGTCCTCCCCTCTGTCTCAATTTCCTGGTAAATGAAGGCTTTGGTGGGACATGTCCCTTGGGCTAGTATGCAGATATAAGTGAGTATATACCATTTGACTCTTTCTGCTTCTGGGTTAACTCACTCATTATGATCATTTCTAGCTCAATCCATTTGTCCACAAATTTCGGGAATTCCTTGTTTTTAATAGCTGAGTAGTATTCCATAGGGTATATGTACCACAGTTTCTTTATCCATTCTTCTACTGAGGGACACTTAGGCTGTTTCCATGTTCTGGCTATTATGAATAAGGCTGCTATGAACATGGTCAAGCAAAGTTTCTTGTTGTGTGCTGGAGCATCTTCCACAGTTGAGTGGAGAGTGAGCTATGACTTTCTCACGTACTCTGGTGCTTCATATTTGATCATGTCCCCTGGAGGAGGAGACCTGGTGGCACTCAGAGGAAGGACAGCAGGCTACCAAGAAGAGACTTGATACCCTATGAACATATAAAGGAGGAGAAAGTCCTCCTCAGGCACACTCATAGGGGAAGGGAGTAAGGGGAAAATGGGAGGGAGGGAAGAATGGGAGGATACAAGGGATGGGATAAGCATTGAGATGTAACAAGAATAAATTAATAAAAAAAAAAAAAAAAAAGAGTCCTGGTGTAACCAAGCTTTCTCGCTAACAGAATGGTGAATGGTGCTGTCCACTTCCTCCACCATAGTCTCTGAATGACAACCAAGTGATCTATCTGACTCTCTGCCAGCAAAAAGGGTGTGGGGAACTCAGGTGATGGTGATGACTAGAGATTGCCCCTATTCTGTCTCTGAATGGCTTCGTGGAACAACCCCCCCCACCTCTTTTTTGGGTGCCACTTCTTGGGTATTATTATTTAAGAAACCAAGAAATGAACTTATATTGGGTTAATGCTCTCTTTTGAGTATCTTCCTCTTGCTTAGTTAGCTTTATATGAAAGAGAGTTTCAGGTGACCGCTGAGGTCCGTGGAGCTGACACCAGTCTGGAGACTGTCTCAGCTCAGTGCGTGTTTGAGAAATCTTCACATAGGCAGTGCAGTGCAAACACGTTCCAGCGCCACACAGCATGCCTGCTGGAAGACAGCATCCCTCCTAAACTCTGCTTCCATACTTCAGGTCTGTGTCTCTCCAGGTAAAAATCTTATCACCTCCAGAAAAAAGAAGGATGTTTTCCAGAACGGGAAGGTAACCTTCAGTTTACAAGTGGGAATACGGAGACTAAAAGCGTTCAAGTGATTTGTTCACCATCATCGATTTACTTACTCATTCAAGCGGAACTCAGTCAAGTACGTTCCCTTCTAAGTCAGCAGCAGCAGCTGTACTCTGAAGCAGCAATGAGGCAGGCATAAGGTTCAGTTAGCATTTATTCATACTATACAAGTAAATATCGACGGTGGATTTAAAATGGTGTCGCGGTTTTAGCTCTCCTTCCATTAAGGAAAAGAACTACTCCTATTGACTTGGGATAGACTTTTATGAACTCCTTACATCTAGCAAGGGGGTTATGAGACTAGGTTAGAACACAGGGTGTCTACGGGGTTTCTTTGGAACAGACACTGTGAGATGTAATCACCATTTGTATTGTTTGGCTATGCTGACTTTTCCTGCCCTCTTGTAAGGTGATGTGTAGCACTCTCCTCTAGGCAAACACTAGTCAAGTGTTTCCAGAGGTCCCAGTTTCCCAGATGTCCTTGTCAGGGCATCAGCTATGTGAACAGGCACATCTTGACTGACCACATCAGCCTGTTGGGATCAGTTGTAAACCAAATAAAACCTCAGCAGACATCAGGCAGAACAGGCTTCCTGCACTGAGTCCTGCTTCAACCCCTGGCAGTGAAATTTTGATAGAAGATAAAAGCAGAACTTTTAAGTGGCTATATTTTGTGGTAATTGCTGTATACTTTCTCACTAAACCAATAGAACACCCAGTGATTGGCACATCCTCTATGGCACGGTTAGTGGCTAAAAGCTAATGAAGGAATTTGCTTGTCTGTATCCTGCAGAGGCTCCTATGAGAATCTACTCCTTGCCTTCTCCAGCTTCAGAGGGCAGCAGCCCCACTCAACTGAAGGTTGTCACTTCTCGTTAGTGAAAGACAGGTGGTGGTTGTTCTGGATATTCTAGGCTCTCCAGTGTTGGCTTAAAACAAATCAACTTGTGGTTTGACGACTTCAACATGGTAGACCATACAGAACTTAGGCTGCTGTAGATGATAGTGCTACAGACTAGGTGTCAAATATGGTAAGTTTTAGAAGATACATATTAATTTTGAAATATTCAGGTGACACAGAAAAACAAAGAGACATTCAGAAAGGTTACCAGCAAGAACCATTTTAACATTTTACCATTAGGTGAATAAGTTATTCCATGTAATAGTTGGGTAACTTTAAAATATATAGATAAAAAAGTCAAACTGGTGGTGTGTGGTGTATGCCTTTGATCTCAGCACTTGGAAGGCAGAGGCAGAGTGACCTCTGTGAGTTCGAGGGCAGCTTGCTGTATATATTAAGTTCCAGGGCAACCAGGGCTACACAGTGAGACCCTGTATCAAAACAAATAAATGAATGAATAAATGAATAAATACATAAACTTTCACTGGAGTATAATAATTTAACTGGAATACATATACGTAACAGCATACTTGATGTCGGTTTTCGTTTTTGCTTGTTTTTGTTGTTCTGGGTCTTCTCTTAGGTTCTCAGTGTGTTCGCTTCATCTAAGAATTTGTATCTTTATCTCAGAGAGGTTTTTCTTCTAATTATACATATGTTGGTTTACCATCGCCCTCCATATAAATTGTTTTAGCTAATTATTTTAATCCCCTTTCTTCTTCATCTGTTTTCATTATCTCAGCCTTTTAATGCACATATTAATACATTTTTAGTAAAACACATTTTCAGTCAGTTCTGATTCCAATAGTTTTAATGAACTCTGGAAATAATAGTATACTGATTTTCATGTTTTAAGAATCCATTTATACAAATGTGTTATCATCTTTTCTTTGGGTTCATGTTATATAACTTCTTATTCATGGTCATTTCTTTCATAATTCTGTATGGTTCTGGCAACTTCATCTTGTATATTTTCTCCTGTGAAAGCTGTTTGGTTTTGGCATTCTTCGTACATGTCCCCCTCCTACCTCCTTCTAACGTGCTTACCTGTTCTTGTTGGCTGCATTTTCCCCTTCCTCCATCTCTTTGTTGCTCTTGTCTAATGTGGGCAATTTCCTTAGGCAATCTTGACATGTAGCCCAGGCTGGCCTCAAACTCTAGCTTCTCCTGCCTCAGCCTACCAAGGACTGGAGTTATATGCCTGTGTCAGCCCATCCAATTCTGGGGTTTAGTGTAAGGCAGTTGAATAGGTTTTGGCATACCTAACAGCTACCTAAGGCTGTGTGGTCTTTGAACACAGGGTCCTCCTTCACAGGACTTCAGTGTCAAGTTCTTTTAATATTTCGTTAATGCCTCATCTTACTCTTCAAATGGTATATTATCTTGTTATGTATTAAAGAACCAATGATGGCTTCAGGCTTTAGATCCTTGTATGATTTTAGATTGAGCCCCAGAAATGGCATCTTTAACGTCTTGTGCCTCTACTAAGCTTTTGAGTGCCTGTCGTAAATCTACTGGTTTTACTGAAACCCTTGACCTGAGCTTTTCTCTTTCTGCCTACCTGCCTTACAATAGATTTCTCTCTGCGTGACAATATTAGTGAGGATTCTTAGAATTTAGTCATGCACTTCCCCCTCAGTAACACCTCTTAGGATTTCTATCTATAAGATTTCCTATACAAAAGCCCCAGAAGTTTCTTTTTCTCTTTGCTTACAATAGATGTATCACTTTGAAATTGTTGCTTATGTAATTGGCTTTTGGGAGTAGGAGACCTTGCAATTCCATTGCACTTTGTCATCTTTAAAAGGACTTATAAAGGAAAAAACAAAATCACTGCCTTTGAATAGTGTGATCAGTCTGCAACTGATTTCTAAGAAGACAATAGAAATAACAAAGTGATTGAAAATGTTGACAGTTAAGGAACACTTTCAATTGTAATTTAAGAAGGAGCAGAGAGAATCTGTACTCAGGGAAGACACAATCAGCAATTATTAAGCCTTTCTTATAAAGCACCGAACAGCTTCAGCATGTCTGGTCTCTGGCAAGGGTCATGTCTCATTGGGCTGTGGGTGGAGCTCAGAGGGAGCAGAGCTCAGGCTGGGGATGAGGAGAAACTCAGGGATGAGGGAGAAGGCTGTGACCTTGCTCTCCTTTCAGTGTCCTGGACATATTTTCTCTTGCCTTGTGAT
The DNA here is from genome assembly GCF_903995435.1 of Acomys russatus. Taxonomy (NCBI): domain Eukaryota; kingdom Metazoa; phylum Chordata; class Mammalia; order Rodentia; family Muridae; genus Acomys; species Acomys russatus. Next base: position 18,158,181 of record NC_067146.1, on the reverse strand, counting down.
GTCCTTACTCTTGTCTCAAGTTTTCCAAGTTGTTCTATTAATATTTTAGTCTTTCCCACACAACTTCTTTCTCATTATTCTGTTCAATCATTAAAGTAGACGTGAAGGCAAATGTGGTTTGTGATTTGCTGTTGTTGTTCATTTGTTGTACTTGACCCATCCTACTTTCTACTACAGGATCAGGAATGCAGTTCAGCCACTTGACTCAGCTAGTGACTGTATTTTAAGTCTATGCAAACATACTATCCTCAAATATTGCACTAGTTTGCTTTGCTATAATAGAGATGAAGCTTAAGCCTATATTTTATTTAACAAAAGATATTTCTGGTTTTCTAAAGCTATATTCTTTAATAATTTTACAAAACAAGGTGACTAGATATAGAGTATCACAACTTGTGAGGTATAATCACACAGTTTTCCTTTCAAAAACATGAATCCGGGTGGTATGGCATTCTCCTGCATTGAAATACATGTTTAGTGGTTTTAGGTTCCTGTATTTTTCATGTTCCAAAAGTTGCAAATTGTGTATTTGCCTAAACTTAGAGAATTTTAACACCCAATATAAAAACATGTAAAAAAAAAAAAAGAAACAACTTGACATGTTTAAGTTCTGGCCCACTTCCAGCCTTTATAAATAATGTTTTTTTTTTTTTCTTTTTTTTTTTTTCTTTTTTTTTTTTTTTTTTCCCATATAACTATGCTGAAGCCATTTATCTGAACAAGCAGCTACAATAGTAAACTAAATTATTAGATGTTGTGAGTGGGCAGGTTTAAGAATGTATATATGACACATAACTTTACCTGTTATGAACGTTTTTCTAGAGCAATGGGCTTAGCTTCTCAGGGTGTGCCATTCTAGAACATTGGGAAAGAAGCTTTTTATAGCTTAGTCTTATACTGTAGGGACTGGAGAGATGACTCAGCAGATAAAGGTACTGGTTCCTACGACTGACAACATGACTTCCATTTTTGGGGGGACCCACATGGAGGAGGAATAGAACTGGCAAGTTGTCCTCACAAGAGTTGTGGCACGAAAATGTGTGCATATGCACACACACACACACACACACACACACACACACACGCTCAAGAGTGGGGTGAGATAGAGATAGATAGAGATAGATAGAGAGATAGATAGATAGATAGAGAGAGAGAGAGAGAGAGAGAGAGAGATGTTTTTGAAAAGATTCTCGCAGTTTTGCTTTTAGACTAGAACACTGGGACATGTATTTCAACATGTCCCCTTTCTTTTCCATTTACTGGCAATACCTTCTTCTTGTGCTGAAAGAGTGTGACCAGCTCTCCTGATGCCCCATCTCTTGATGTAGTCACCCCTTAGTGCCTCACCTCAGGCCTGAATGCCCATAGGGATCCTTCTCTCGCCTTCCTCGTGTCCTTCCAATCTCTGTCTCCTTTTCTGACTCCTCTCATTTTCTTCCTCTTTTGACCCTGTTTTTAGAGAGGAAAGGAAGGTGTCTTAGTTGTGCTTTCATTGCTGCTAGGAGACACCATGACCATGGCAACTCTTATAAAGGAAGACACTTAATGGAGCTGGCTTACAGTTTCAGAGGTTTAACCCCTTATCATCGCGGTGGGGAGCATGGCAGCATCCAGGCAGTCATGGTGCTGGAGGAGCCCCGACTCCTGCATCTTGACCCGTAGGCAGCGGAAGAGAACTGTGTGCTACACTGGGTGTAGCTTGGACATAGGAGATCTCAAGGCCTTCCCCTACAATGACATATTTCCTCCAATAAGGCCACACCTACCCCCAACAAGGCCACACCTCATAATACTTCCTCTTCCTGTGGGCCAAGCATCAAAGACATGACTTTGGGCACCATTCCTATTCAAACCTCCAGAGAAGAGCCAAACATTCTGAGACATTTCTGTAAAATCTCCCCATCTCACGTAAAAACAATGTCTTCTCTCATTCTGTGCTGTGTATTTCATATTAGGGAAGGAAATATGGGAATAAAAGGGAAGAAAGAAAGGAAGTGAAAGGAATAAAAAGAATAGAAAGATTAAATATAGTTGTCCTGGGATTACAATGAAAATACAATGGTTGAATAGTGAGTGAGACCCCAGAAGCTGATCAAATGCAGGGGGCAAACCCTAGGAGGCTGACCTCCCTACCGCCTTCCGCTGTGGCTTCCCTTTTACTGTTTTTGTCTTCATTATATTCACTTTTTTGTTTCTTTAATTTCCTCCTGCCCATCTCTCCCCTACCTCACTTCCTTCCCATTTATCTTTGTTTTTTGTTTGTTTATTTATTGTAGTGCTACCTGTTATTATTTCAAAACTTAGAAAATAAGATGATAAAATAATAAGATGCCAGGCAACAGATATTATGTTATATAAGGTTTATTAAATAAGCATACGGAGAGAAGGAAAGGGGGAGGGATAACCCAGAGAGAGGGGGGTGTTAGAGAAAGGGAGGGAGAGAGAGAGAGAGAGAGAGAGAGAGAGAGAGAGAGAGAGAGAGAGAGAGAGAGAGAGAGAGAGAGAGACCAGGAGGAGGCTTTGTCCTTTTATATAGCTCTGGGCAGGGCTATGCCCCTATGGCAGGTAAGCAATGACATCACAGGTAGGCAGACTGAAGCACAGTTCTAACATTCCTACCTTTTCCTATAATTAAAAAATGATGAACACTGGATTGTTTTTATATAAGGACATTAAGGTAGTTCTATATAAGCCCCTAGCCCTGAATAATGTAGATCTGCCTCCTTGCAGCTGGGCAGCTGCTGTCAGGAGGTGTTTTTCTGTTTGTGCCCACAAGCCACTAAACTTTCAGTGCTACCACTCACTTGTTTCTGAGGTGACCTCAGGAGTGAGGAAGAGAAGTGTGTGTGTGTGTGTGTGAGTGTGTGTGTGTGTGTGTGTGTGTGTGTGTGTGTGTGTGTGCACATGCAACAAATATACATATACAACTCTAGCATGTAGAACTTAATATTTCTTTTTGGATGGGTTTAAATATCTAATAATTGCATTTCCACACTCTGTGGAAGCTGAAAATATTTCCTTAATTTGTTGGTATTTTAAAATTTTTCCTTGTGGTTCATTCAGAGTGTGTTAATCTAGCCCAAATAAATAGCGTGTCTGTCTTCCCCCTCCCCCCCTCTTCCCTTTCCTATGGTGATTGTTTCCTTAACAGTAGAGACCCTTTGTAATCCCTTAGCACAAAAGAAGTGGGTGTTATTTCCTGAGGGAAGGGCTGATTTATTTCTAGGGTTTAAACATCAAGACCTTGTACTGTCTATAAATACAAGCTGTGATCCAGGTAACTACAAGGACCTCCTCATGATCTTAGAGTTGTTTAACCAAGCAATTGACTGAAATAGGTTTTCAGATGGGAATGCACACTTTCCGCATGACCTTGACCTCAACTTATAACTATTTTTTTTTCACTCTTCTGCCCATAGAGCCCTTCTCCCATGTACATGGAGCAGGAATAGAGGCTTCTTTTGCTCCACTAGGAATATAAATATGGGAAATAATTTGCACAGCCCTGGCTGAGATGTTAAAGGTGAACTGTGTGTCACTATTGTGTCTGAGGACGTGAACCGCGAGAGCTGAAGGTTGTGTGGTATTAAGAAATGCTGTCATATTAATAATGCCCCTACTACATTTTAAAAGGCAAATTCTCGCTGGGGGAATAAAATCCAAACATCCGAAGCTCATCTCAGTGTTCACATATAAAATATTTATATGGCAGCAAAAAACAAATCTTTGCCTGACCTTTCCTACTCGCCTTCTCTGTTTTTGCTTCCACAAGGCTTTATTTGTGAAACTATCCTCCCTTAGACAACGTAAGAAACGAATGCTCTTCCAATATCTTATGCATTTCACAAGTTTTGTCTCCTTAAATTGGTTGTGCTAGTTCTTAGGCTCCTGGAGGTCGTGAGCCTCCATTAGACCCACCTGTAGCCCACAGCAAGGAAGGGAAATCAATGATGGTGTTCTTTGCTATCCCGCCCTTTAACCAGACTCAGGGAAACTTCTTTTATCCCTTTGGCTAACATGAGCATCGACAGTAAGGTAAATAGCCAGAGAAGAGTGGATTTTTAATTGTAGACAATATGTTGAGAGACTATTTTACCTGCTTTTAAAATCATGAACATGGAGAATCTGACCTTTGTATGTCTTGGTTGAGAAGGAGAGTAGCTCTGGTTAGGCACAGCCTGGTAGCCTTAAGAGTTAGGAAAGGGCAGAGGTTATAGAGCTATAGAGAATTGATAGAAATCAAAAGCAAGCTGAAATATACAGGCCAGTTTATTTTCTGTGAGGTCTGTGCAAGAATGTGAAAGGAATGACATGGTTATAGAGGAGCGGATTGTGCCGTCTCCTTGGACGTAACCAAGGAGAGAAATGAAGACCTGGAGACAATTGAGGATACATGGGAAAGGATGAAGGCCTGGGGGAGTCTGGGAATTAGACTTGTTCGAGAACCATTCTTTCTGTTTCTACTTATTTTTCACATCTCCCCAATCACTCTCACTCAGCCCCTGCAGATTATGTGCATCCTCTGTGCTCATTATCAAAACTCATGGAAAATGTAGAAATGTCCAGCAGGAAAAATGAGAATCGTGCTGTTCAGATGACAATACCACTGAGAATACATTTTGTTCTTAATCCCTTTTCCTTAAAGTCTATACCTCAAAATATAGTTTTAGTTTTTATCCAACTTATACATGTTTAACAGTTTAAGAGAACAATAGTCCTGTAAAGTAGACTAAAGTTAGGAAAAAAATTATTATTTCCAGCTTTAATGGGCTCTTTTGGAATCACCTTACCTGGCTATAAGTAATATGATTATTTTGCCTTTTCAAACCTTTCTGTTTTAGGCATTATCTGTTGAAAAGTTATAGTTTGTAAGATGTGAATACCATAACTTTTATGTAATCTTAAAACAAATATTTGTCAAACTGAGTGTTTTTTTATATATTTCTTTTTTTTCCTTTTTTTTTAATTTTTATTTTTATTAATTTATTCTTGTTACATCTCAATGTTTATCCCATCCCTTGTATCCTCCCATTCCTCCCCCCCCATTTTCCCATTATTCCCCTCCCCTATGACTGTTCCTGAGGGGGATCACCTCCCCCTATATATTCTCATAGGGTATCAAGTCTCTTCTTGGCTACCTGCTGTCCTTCCTCTGAGTGCCACCAGGTCTCCCCCTCCAGGGGACATGGTCAAATGTGAGGCACCATAGTACATGAGAAAGTCATATCACACTCTCCACTCAACTGTGGAAATACTCTGACCGTTGGCTAGATCTCAGAAGGGGTTTAAAGTTTACCTCCTGTATTGTCCTTGGCTGGTGCCTTAGTTTGAGCGGGACCCCTGGGCCCAAATCTGCCTATCATATTGTTCTACTTGTAGGTTTCTAGGACCCTCTGTATCCTTTTATTTTGCTATTCTCCCATGCGTCTCTCATTTAGAGTCCCAATAGGATGCCTTCCCCTCTGTCCCAGTTTCCTGGTAAGTGAAGGCTTTCGTGGGACATGCCCCTTGGGCTAGTATGCAGATATAAGTGAGTATATGCCATCTGATTCTTTCTGCTTCTGGGTTAACTCACTCATTATGATCATTTCTAGCTCAATCCATTTATCCACAAATTTCGGGAATTCCTTGTTTTTAATAGCTGAGTAGTATTCCATAGTGTATATGTACCACAGTTTCTTTATCCACTCTTCTACTGAGGGACACTTAGGCTGTTTCCATGTTCTGGCTATTATGAATAAGGCAGCTATGAACATGGTTGAGCACATTTTCTTGTTGTGTGCTGGAGCATCTTCTGGGTATATTCCAAGGAGTGGAATAGCTGGGTCTTCAGGAAGCCCTATTCTCATTTTTCTGAGATAGCACCAGATAGATTTCCAAAGTGGCTGTACTAGTTTGCATTCCCACCAGCAATGAAGGAGTGTTCCTCTCTCCCCACATCCTCGCCAGCATGTGGTGTTGCTTGAGTTTTTGATCTTAGCCATTCTGATGGGTGTAAGATGGAATCTCAGAGTTGTTTTGATTTGCATTTCCCTGATGACTAAGGAGGTCAAACTGAGTGTTTTAAAGTTACAATTCAGTTTCATATTTCTCATGATCCCATAAGTTGCCTGAACAGCTTCTGACATCTAAGAGTACAAGACCCAAAGGCAGCAGGTTGGTGCACATGTGTTTACACCACCGCTGGTCTATTGATCAGCTTGCTTAGTTCCTATGGACTGTGAAGAGGGCTATGGGTACAAAGAACCAAGGTTTATTAGGAGATTGTTCTACCACAAAGATCGGTTGCAGGGTATTTGATCGCATTGTAAACCGTGGCATTGTGTTGTTTACTGGAAAACTCTGTTTGTAGCTGTGGTGGTATGCCTCAGCCCTGGCACACACCTTTAATCTAAGAGCTTTCTGATTCAGTGTTGTAAACAGGATTAAATAAAGTTAACCCTAGGTCAAGAGGCAGTGCAAGCAAGCAGTTGACCAGAATTAAACACAGAAAAGAAAACATAGTAAGAGGAAGTCAGGAAGATGGATAGGGAGACTCACAGAAAGTAGAAGGAAGGAACATCCGATTTGGAAGGAGTTTTCTTTTTCCTTTTGGGATGTCAGCTGAGGAAAAAAGACAGTTGAGCACTTTCTCTGCCTCTCTGAGCTGGTAGGCTTTCATCCCAGCATCTGGCTCCTGAGTTTTTATTGGCAAAATTGAATGATAGTGATTTTTACTAAAAACAACAAAGCTCTTTTTAATTTTTTGTTTTGTTTTGAGATATTTCCTTCTTCTTTTCATCTCCTGTTAGAGCTTTGTTCAAATACCTGGAGATTGGTCAAATGTCTGAAAAGTACTTTAAGGTGGTAGTCTAGGCTATAAGGATAGGAGGCAGATTGGAAACACCCTCCATAGGATGGAGCCTTTCAAAGTAAGACTCCCTGCAGGGAGACCTAGCTGGGCCATTTGTCTAACGATCCCAGGGTCCCAGAAAGCACTGCTACTCTTCTTGCCTGAAATATGTGAGCTTGGCTGACAAGGCACTTTAGAGTGGGTCTTGATGAAAAGCAGCTTCCTTGCGATTATCTATCCCCAGAGTCACTCATTCAGGCACCTTCTAGATGCTGTAGTCAGCAGAACTGGACCCCAAAGCTTCAGCATCCTTCATCACTCTCCTGTGGTGTCATCTGGTTGGCTGTTCCACTTTACATATTGCCAGTTTAGGTTTCAGCTTCCTGGGAAGGCGGCACCAACTACCAGGTTGTTGCCTAGCTTCCCAAATGCTGTCTGTTGCCTGTTCTCCTTTCACCTTTGCTTTTATGCGTCATTCTCTGCCTTCTTTAGAGTGTTAATGTGATTTCAAAAGGAAACAGTGACTTCAGGTATGTACAGTTTTATAGGAATTTACAGAACATTCTGCTTTAAGCTTAATTGTACATATATATAAGGATATTAACTTACTGTGTGCATTATTTCACCCTCAAATGTGTGATGCTTGACACTACAATGACTCTTCTGGGTACTGTAGTGCCAGTGTATGAATCACCTCCATTATAGATTGACTAGGTCCCCATGCTGTGTTTTGTGACATTATTCTGGCTCCTGCCAGTTAAAGCAAGGGTGAGTACCTGCCCTTGTTAGGGTTTCATTGCTGTGAAGAGACACCATGACCATGGCAACTCTTATAAAGGAAAACATTTAATCGGGGCTGGCTAACAGTTTCAGAAGTTTAGTTCATTATCATCATGGTGGAAAGCATGGCATCATGCAGGCAGATATGGTGTTTGATCTACAGGCAGCAGAAAAAGACTGTGAGTCATAATGGGTATAGCTTGAGCATATGAGACCTCAACTCTGCCCCTCCCCCCACACACCATGACACACTTCCTCCAGCAAGGCCACACATCCTAATAGTGCCACTCTCTATGGGCCGAGCATTCAAACACACAACTCTATGGGGGCCAATTCAATCCACCACGGGACCTGATTTAAAGAAATCCAGTGTGTGAGTTATGTGTTGGCATTTGAGATGGTAACATACTCTATATTTATAAGCTGTTCCACATTGAATAGTGACTTCTGTTGTCCTATGTTGATGCTAGACACTGGACAGGTTTGTTTAATGGTCCATTGGATACAGACTTGAATAATTTACTAAGAGAGTTTCGACGTGGGATGGTGTAGGTCAAAGTGTCCCATGGGCACGTCTCTGCACATTCTTTGGTTACTTTAACTAAAGTGAGAAGACTATCCTTGCGGGTAGCATTATTCCTTGGGTTTGGGTCTCAGGAATAGAAGTGTAGAAGTGTAGAAAGGAGACTGAACACAAGTAAACACACGTACATTTTTCTCTCTGTCCTTGATATTGGTGTTATCTCATTGGGTGCTATATGCTCTTGCCTTTATTTTCCTACTGTGATGGGCTGTAAGCAAGAATTATAAGCTAAAGTTATCCGTTTCTTGCCTATTTTTTCCCTTAGGATATTTTATCATACCAAAAAGAAACACACATGCACAGAGAAAGTAAAGCTTCCATCATTGTGTTACTAGGGAAACATAGGGTCACATATTTTGGGTTCTTAGTCTCTTTCATAAAGGAAATTTAAAATCAATACAGAAGAAAGCTCAAAGACAATTTTATCAGAGTTTAGTTAAAAAAAAATCAACAGGGCAGGCTGCTAAGTCTCAGAGATACCTCAGACAAAAGGCTAACTGAACTGCCTACTAACGTACCAAAGAGGAGGGAGGGGAAGGTGGGTAGGGATGTGAAGTAAATAAACAACTTAATAAAAAAAATGCTTTCCCAGCATCACGCAGTACCTGTGGCTCCTCCCACGGGTACCTCCCTTCCCTGAGCTGCCGGTGCCTATATGACTTAGCTGTTTTGGCTACACTGCTTGGAGCGCTCTTACTTCCCATGTATTCTCTCAGTCCTCTTGGTCCCCTTTCTCCTCTCTCTTCTCTGCCTCATGGCCCAGTTCTGTCTAGAACCTTCCAGATGTCTGGGGCTGTGCATCCCTCATATCTACACTAAAACCCTTCTCTTCATCCATACTGAGGAACAGTCACATACTGATTTTCATTCACAGGCACAATGCAAAGTCAGTAGATACCCAGAGACGAGAAGGGAAATGGCGAAGAGGAAGAGAGAAAGCCTTGTGTTCTGCAGTGGAAGCCAACAAGCTGCTAAGTGAGGGCGGGAGAGATGATGAGCGCGAGGATGAGTGAAAAAGGTCAGAGTGGGGAAACAGCGTCAGGCTTTTGATCAATAGCCAAAGGAAAAGGATAGAAGACAAAGGAGAGTTTATGTTTCCTGAGCTCAGACAGGCTCCACAGTGCTGCCTAATAGAAGCACTGCAAGCATCTACCCCAAGGGAGGGACTTCTGGGAAAGATAAGCATATTATCTCATTAAAGGGATAATTAGTCCTCCCTTCTCCTTAGCCAGTGCTTAAGCAAATAAGATTCCCTGTGGCAGTGGCAGATGGGAGAAGGAGGGAAGGACTCCTGTTTAAATGATTGACAAGTCCTGCTGGGTTAACTCTTAAAGGGAGGAGACAATAATTTAAAATATTCTGGGAAGTTTAGAATGACAGATGTCCTCCGAGGGTCAAAGATAGAACTTAGATTTTATTTTTTAGGTAAAAGGCAGTAGTGAGAGAATAACACCCATGGAGGAAGTAACCTCAACAAAAGGCTCTCCCTTTGCATATGCTAATTTAAAATTTAAATGTGAGGTAAGGCTTCCCATTTTAGTGTTATCAGAGAAACAGGAGGTAGGGAGGGTCCAACACCGGCCTTGCATGAGGAGTCCATCTTCAATGGCCACATTCCATTAGTATCTATCTAGCTAAATAGGGACTAGAAAAACAAGAGCAGCAAAGAACTGCACTGGGTGAGAATAAGACTATTAGCACCATGTTTGAGCCGAATTTGAAGCAAAGTTCATTAAATACTGGCCAGGATGATGGGTAATGAATAGGTTCATGCCTAAGATTCCGAGAGAATGGCCACAAACTACGTCAGTCATATGCTTATAAAGGCAAGCCCCATAAGGCTGTACACACTTCTGGCTTGTCTAAACTGGAACAAGCATAAGTCCTGATGTACTTCCTAGCTATACCTCCCACCTACATGTGACCAAGTATATTCTGTGAAGTTGGGGCAACCAACCTTGTTTGTAGAAGTGACAACACAACACGTGGCTTCTTCTCTTACATGAACAACAGCCCCCAGCATTCCAGAAAGGTTAGGAGCATTAAAAAAAAAAAAAATCTCTTAAGCACAGTAATTGAAACTTGACACATAACGTTTTAGTCTCCACAGAAGTTGGCCAAGTCTGTACTCTATCGGGAGGTTATGGTAGGACAGGCATGACTACTGCTGTTTGGAAACAAAATTTGGGTCATGGGAACTGTTTTGTATTTACAATCCAGCCTCTGTGATAGTCATTCCTGCTGTTTCACTTACTCTTCAGATACATCCGCCAGTTCCAGATTAGTTAGCATAAGCTGAACATAGCTCCATTTCCAGTGCAAGCTAAATCTAACAAGGGTCTATTCTAACAATGGTGAATTCTTGGCTTAATATTGTGCTAATGATTACTGTGGAATAGAAATTCTGAAAACATTGGTCCTGTGTTACATTCAGTAGGATTTATAGGGGAAAATAGTCTCTCAATTAAATACCACAGACTGAAGTTCTAATTTTAGATTCCTCAGCAACTACCTGAGTTCTTACAGCAAGTATCCTAATCTACGGCACTGCTTGTTTTTCTGTCTGCCAACTGAAACTTTTGAGCCAGAAGACTGAGAGCTCTTCCCTAGTTCTCAAACGTTACACCGACAGAACCATGCCACCAGTCTTCCAAGATCACGAAGATCAAGACTTATACACAGCTTCCCTTTCTGGGCAATTCTTAATTCACTTCTTACTACTCCAAACACTGCTCCCTCATTATTTCTCTTACGATTAAGTAAAATCTTTCTCTGTGCAAACATCCAATCAGTAAGCGGGAGAAGCTTACGTTAGGATACTGTGGAGTTTCTAGAGAGTGCGCAGTGTGCTGGCATGTGTGCACGCATGTACCTGGTAGATGTGGTGTGACCGGAGAATGGGAAATGGTACAGATGGGGGAAAAGCACATGAGAGTTAGACAGTTGCTGGGATTTAGAATCACCTTAGATGCAAACCTTTGGGAACCTCTCTAAAATTTTTAGGTTATATTAACTGAGAAAGCGAGCACCTCCCTATGTTCGACTGAATGGAAAGGCGAAGGGACCTGAGTGGCATCCTTACTAATTCTCTTTGTGCTGGAGTGCAGACACAAGTTGATTCCCTCAAGCTCCCTCTGGCAGGACTCTCCTGCCAGACTGACAGACCCTGCAACTGTGGCCCAACACAAACTCTTCTCACCTTAAGTTTTTTTTGTTTTGTTTTGTTTTGTTTGGTCTGGTCTTTCATCACAGTAATGGGAAAAGCAATTGATAGAGAAAACTGGTACTGGGAACTGGGGGGCTATTGCTATGATAGCCCTGACCATGTGATTCTTTGGCTTTGGGACTTAGTTTGTGGGAACAAGTAGAAGAGTTTGGAGTTCTTGGCTAGAGAAATACTCTACTATTAAGCAGAGCTTAATGTGTTGTTCTGGAGGGAGTTCAAAAGGCCAGAAAGCTGGGAGAAATTGCAAACATCGGAGGCTGAGCTCATAAAGGTTCGGAGAATAACCAGGGCTTGGTTGGGAACTGAGCCAGAGGCCACCTAGGTATGCTCTGGCAAAGAACCTGGCTGCGTTCTGCCTGTCTGTTGAGAACTGGAGTGAGGCTGAATTTGAAAGTGATGAAAGAATGTGTTTGGTGGAGGAGATTTCAAGACACAATGGTATTCAGGTTGCTTCACTGAAATAGAACAAATTAGGAAGAAGGATACAAAAATGTATACTTTGTCGAAGAGCGAGAACAAGTTTAAAGTCATATTTAAGATAAGCACTGAGGATAATGTACTGTAGTTATTAAAGAGAAGCAACAGGAAAGGTCCCTGGGGTAAGACCGGACCCATCAAAGGCTCCGACTTTTGAAAATGCAAACTCATTTGTGAGGGTTGAGCCCAATTTGAAAGCACAAGTGAAGCCATTCCCTGCTTAAGAACTACTGCCTAAAAATTAATTTTGTGAATTCAGTCCATAGAGCTTGTAAAGACCACATAGCCATCAATCAAAGGTACCTAGGCACCATCAAGAGCTGGCAGCAGAACTTGTTTTGCATGCAAGAAGGATGAGAAATTGAGGGGTGTAGTGGTTTGAATGAGAAGGATCTTATAGACTCATATATTTGATTGTTCTGTTCCCAGTTAGTGAAACAGTTTGGGAAGCACGGTGGTTTGAATGAAAATGGCCCCCTAGGCTCTGGAAGTGGCATTATTGGAGGTGTGGCCTTGTTGAAATAGGTGTGGCCTTGTTGGAGTGGGTGTGGCCTTGTTGGAGTGGATGTGGCTCTTGGAGGAAGTATGTCACAGGCTTTGGGATCTTTCAGAGGCTCAGGTCCAAAGTCATTATCTCTTCCTGTGACCTGCTGGTTCAAAGGTAGAACTTTCAACTCTCTCTCCAGCTCCACATCTGCCTCCATGTCACTGTGCTTCCTGCCATGACGACAATGCACTACACCTCTGGAATGTAAGCCAGCTTCAGTTAAATTTTTTCCTTTTTAAGAGTTGCTGTGGTCATGTTGTCTATTCACAGCTAAGACAGGAAGGACAAGGAGGTGTGGCCTTATTGGAGAAGGTGTGTCACTGAGGTTGAGCTTTGAGGTTTCAGAAAGCCCAAGCCATTGCCAATTAGCTTTCCTTGGCTTCTACTTGCTGAAAAGGCTTTTGCTTACTGAGAAAGCACTCAGCTACTGTTCCCGTGTCTTGCCACCTGTCTGCTGCCATCCTCTCTGCCATGATGGTCATGGATAATAACCCCGAGAGCTGTGAGCCCCAAGTTAAACACCTTTCTTTTATAACTTGTCTTGGTCATGGTGTTTTGTCACAGCAACAGAAAAGTAACAAAATCTTGCTCCATAGCTGGAGAGAGTCACTAAGTCCAGACAATGTAAGGCACAATCAGATATGTTGCATGCAGGCCCTGATATGTCACTGTATGAAGCTCTGAAGGTGAAGCCTGAGTTTCAGTAGAGACTCCAGGATGCTGAGTATGCCAGGACCATGGACACAGGCTCACGGGAGGCCCACTGAGGAAAGCTGCATGTATATGGTAGAGCCCAGGACAGGGGAAAGACTGTATCTGCTCCAGTCAGGAGAACTCGAGCGGGCAGCCTACCCATGCGCTTTGGAGTGCAGATAATTCCATCTGGGAATTGATGTTTGCTCTGTTGGGTATCAATCGTGTGCATGGACAGAGTTTTCCTTCCTAGGCCCCCATTTTTCCCTTTTGGGGTAGGAATAATCATTCTCTTCCAGTGTACATTGGAAATTTGGAATTTGTTTTTGTTTTTCAGGAGTTCGTATTTAAGAGACTGTCTTTAGTCTCAGAAGGAAAATTGGAATTTTAACTTTTAAACAGTTCAAATTATTTTTAAGTCTATGGGTATATTTTTCTCCTTTTTTTTTTTTTTTGGTATTAAACACATTTACATTATAGCGTGCCATACATCTATGGGGACAAGGGATGAATGGTAAAGGCTTAGAAGTGAGCGTTTGAGTGTCAGGATGACAAGGGTAGAGTTATGCTCATCAATCATGATTGTCAACCTTATGGGATTTAGAATCACCATAGACACTAACTTCTGGACATGTCTGTGCTTGAGTTTCTGGGTTAGACTACTTGGCATAGGAAATTTTACCCTAAATGGATGGCACAGTTCATCCTGGGCAGAGGATGTAGAGAGAGCTGAGGAGTGGTACTTACCACTCTGCTTCTGGAGGACAGACAGCTGTCTGGCTGCTTCAAGCTCCTCCCAGAATGACATCCCTGCTGTGATGTTCTGGGCCCGGAACTGAAGTTGTTTTTGCCATGTATTTTGTTCCAGCAATAAGGAATGTGACTAATACAGAACTCTTCAGAATCAGTAATGCTTCATCATGTAAGTGAAGGGTAAAATAAGCTTGTAAACAAGCAATTTGCTTTACCTGGAAAATAGTTTTTAAGACAATTTAGAATGTTTCCATTAAAAGTGGAAATGTGCATTTCCATTTCACATTAATAATGAAGGAAACATTAATTTAATATTGGTAACATATTTCCTATGTCAAAATAGGAGCTATGCTGAAAAAGATAATATTCAGTTGAGGAAGGATTACTGAAGTGGTACTGGTTTCATGTACTGGTTATGAGATTATAACCTTGTTTCACCTTTCTGGAGACACATTGGTAGTGGAACTGAAAGCCATAAGGAACTGTTGCCTTCTGACCCTATGACTTTAATGTCTGTGAATTTAAACCGCACAAAATATGTTTTTGCAAGCATTCTTCATTTAAATGTTAAAACATTACCAACAAAACTTAAAAATTACCAAACTATCAAACATAAGAAAATATGGCAGTTTATGGGTTTGTTTATAATGACTAATGAATAAGATTAGATCTGGAAAGTCATTAGCTTGTTAGATTATTGTCTTTGCTGATTTTTATGTTAACTTTACACAGTTGATTAATTTAGAAAGAAAGAACCTCAAATGAGAAAATGTCCCTATAGTATTGATATGTGGGCAAGCCTTTGGGGTAATTTCTTGATTGGTGGATGACTGATATGGCTGGGCCCATCCTACAAGGTGGCCTCAATGATATAAGGAGGCAGGCTGAGCAAGCTCCAGGGAACAAGCCAGTAAACCAAACTTCTTTATGGCCTCTGGACTAGCGCCTGCCTCCAGGTTCCTGCTCTGTTTGAGCTCCTGCCCTGACTTCCTTCAGCAATCAAGTGCTACTTGGAAATGGAAGCTGTGATGAGTTCTTCAAGTTGCTTCTGGCCGTGGTGTTTTATCATATCAGTGGAAACCATCACTGAGACAATTATTGTCTAGGTGGCATTTCCTCTCTCCCGGAGAAAAGGACTACAGCCAATCTTATGTTTCCCTAGGACAGGATTATATTTCTTCTACTAGAAGTGGGACATTGTAGTCTTTGTCCTTAAATATGATTGATTATAATAAGGGAAGGAGAAGTTACCAAGATAGTCCTATTTTTTTCAATATCGGTAATTAATAAAGCCACCATTATTTTAATGGCCCAGAAAAATGGTCATACTATTATGGTAAATACAAAGTACCCTGAACTCTAAAACTTTGTATTTTTCACTAAATTAAAATTTCGAAGCATATAAGTACATGCACTTTTTTCCCACATAACAACTTAAAAGGCATAAGATAAAACATTAGGCCAAGAGGCACTGGTACCCTGTTAATGGGGAATATTATAATTTGTCAGCAGAATGCTAAACATCATAGTCATTTTCTAAATCAACTAAAAATAAGCATGGAATTATAGCTAAAATTTTTATGTGAGTTATCTTATTAAAATGTGATTAGAGCAATTAACATTTGTTTTTTTCCTAAGGTATACAACATAAAAGTATTGGAGATAAAAGTGTTTATTCTTCTAGCATTTTAAAAGCACATTCTCCTTTAACTGTAAAAAAACAGCTTGTTGCTATTAATTTTTAAAGGTATGGTCTGATAAATGTTTATTGTTAGGTTTATAATTATTACGGCGGTATTTTCTAACTCACTTTCACAACCAGTAAAGACACAGACACCTGATATATTTTAGAATATCCTTATTTTACCTGGGGGATGGCCTTTTATCATCTCTCAGCCTCTATCCCAAGCCTTCTGTTCTAACAATTTCTATCTGAGCTACCTCCCACCCGCAAGCCCCAAACACGTGCCACTGCTGTTAATCTGGGCCACTTCTTTCCATGTGGAACTTCAGAGCTCCTCCTCCAGGTTCACGAGGCTCTTTCCTATTCCACGGCGACCCTTTTCCTTCTTCCTCCTGTGGTACTGTCTTTCTCCCAAGATCCCTCTCTCCCCAAGCCTTTGAACCTTTGCTCCTCCACTTTCTTCTGCCTTGCCCAGGTGTAGGCTTTTTAATCAGCCTATCAGGGAGGCAAGGTTACATAGCAATACTTGGGGTACATTAAAAGACAGCAAGCAGACCTCGGGGAAGAACATAGTTAGTAATCAAACACCAGACAACGCTATTACAACAGCCAAGACGTTAAAAGATAAAATACAGCAATTTCTCACCGGCCCTCTCTAACTTTCTCAGAGAATCTAAAGGCACTAACAGTTAAGGTGTGGCAGCATACGCAGGGAGAACCGCTGATAGTACGTTGAGGTTGGGTTGAACAGGAGTTTGGATGTTGTCACCGTTTGTGGGACAAAAGCAAAGGAAAAGCTACTGTGCAGATGGATCCTGGACATTCTCCCGTCCCTGTGGGCCCAGCACCCTCCTGAATCCGAGGGCACGCCACTAGGTGTGCAGACGTGATGCTGTCTAAGTGGCTCCGAGTTCGACTACGGAACCTGGCAGCTTGTTGGGTGGAGCACGCGAAGGGCGTTTTGAATGCCACTCTGCTCCAACATCAGCTTATGAGCACCGGCTACGCCATACTTTTCTCTAAGAAAGTAGGATCGCCTGGTGGCCAACAGCCATCAAGTTGGGGGTTTATCTTGATAGTCTTATAAAGTTTCAACTCTGAGGAAGGTGAAGTCTTTAAACTAAAATTAAGAAATTATATGAATGTTTACCAAGGAGGAGATGCCTGTTGCGTACCACCACCCACATACACACATTAAATAAGGAAAACTCTGCAAGACTGCCTACGGTTCCGTCTCACGGGAAGCCAGTTTTACAGATGAGTGATTTAGAAAACATAACTTTTTAGAAAGCCAATTCTAACCACTGCCCGAGTTTCTTGATGAGTGTATGAGGCTAATCAGAACGACCTTTCTCACAACTTCTTCTTCAGTTCACTTTTACACCATAAACACTGAAAGCCTCACAATATACCAGAATTTTAAATTTTTTATATTAATTACATTATACATATTACATAATAATAACTGAATTGTTGACTACAAATGAAGTACTACATGTTGTTGAGATACTGTTTTATATCTTTGTGATGTACATTATGGTAATTTGACACATTTATACAATATGTAAGAATCAAACTAGGGTACCATGTATTTCTATCTGTTCAATCACTAATTGTTTTATGCTTAAAAATGAGGAACTTTTTCTTGTAGCGTTATTTGTTTAAATTTGTTAAAGCAATCAACAGAATTGAGTTTATTTCTGATGTTTTGCTCAAGTGTTATATTTTATTATTTCTTTTGCTTTTCGTTTTTATTATATGACTGCGCTTGATTTTGTAAATGCATCTTATAAATGATAATTAGGAATGTTCACAATACGTACACAGTTATTGCAGGAGCTACTTTATGTAGTATTTGTGTGTGGGTGTAATTTTATTTTTATCCTATTAGATCTAAAACCTCATTGGCTATGGCCTTTCCTCTGCATTATCAGTTAGTGTTCAGCACCTGCAGGCCGCTGTTCACCCACTGTCCTCAGGATTGTTGTTTTTACGTGGATACCTTTGGGCATGCAGGAGTCTCCTCCAGCAACTTTCTTTTTGCATGACATTCACAAACTTTGTTTGACTATACCTCACTGTTAAGAGTTTTGTGTTTATTTCTCCCCAAACCTTAGTAGTTTTTATTGTGTAGTTTTATTCTGTAGTTTCTCTAATTTTAGGAGTTTTCTCTTTTCGTTATTTTTTAAAGTTTCATACACACACACACACACACACACACACACACACACACACACACACAAAATGTTATGTGATCATGTGATTGTATTCTTCCTTTGTTACCTTTCTAGTTTCCTGCTTCTTTTCTCTGAACCCCTTCTTTTTCCTACCTAGTCCCCCAGTGCTGGCACTGTTAAAGAAAATGATGCCTCCCCCACTAGCAGCCCTTAACAGTGGTTACCTGTTTCTCTATCCCAGATGGGAGGCGGATAGGCTCAGGAGGTGCAGATATCCACAGCTGCTGTATCATCATGGTTTCAACAACAATGTCACATCCAACCACAGTGGCTCATGACACTATTGTCCATTCTTCATCTCTTTTTTAAAAATTTATTTTATTAATTTATTCAGATTACATCTCAATTGTTATGCCATCACTTGTATCCTCCCCTTCCTCCCTCCCTCCCGCTTTCACCCTATTCCCCTCCCCTATGTCTAAGACCAAGGGGGACCTCCTCCCTCACTATATGGTCATAGGCTATCAAGTCTCATCTTGGTAGCCTGCTTATTCTTTCTCTGAGTGCCACCAAGGGGGAGTAGTCAAATATGGGGCATCTAGGTAAGAGAAATATAGGAGAATGGGGAAATAGAAGGATCCAGAGGGTTCTAGAAACCTACAAGAAGAACATCGTGATGGGTGGGTCTGGGCCCAGAGGGGTCTGCTCAAACTACTGCACTAACTAAGGACAGTACAAGCAGTAAACATTGAACCCCTACTCTGATCTACCCAATGGACAGGACGTTCTCCACAGTTGTGTGGAGAGTGGGGGCTGACTCTGACATTATTCATCTCTAAAGGTATTTCCCCTCTTTGCCCTGTGATCTTCCTTGGGCCTTAAAGTCAGGGTGATAAAAGTGTCTTATTAAAGGCTACACACTCATCAGTTACTTTTCACAACACTTTCACAAGCATGAGTCTTTGAATTAATGGTCACCCTCTGAGCTTCTTTGTCAGAGACTGAAAACTGTAGATAGATATAAGAGTAAATATTTAGAAAGCTGTTTGACACCGTGTCCATTTAGGGAAATGAAAGCAGTATATTCCAATTAAGCCCATTCTACTCTAGGCATAGGGTTTCCGGTCAGGTCAAGTGTGTAAATGAGGTACACATTCTCTCCCTGTGCAGTGGTCCTCAAATCCAACCACACAACAGTGGTTATCCCCAAGGTAGTCATGCCACTATCGCAACTGTGAGCATATGCTGCCTAGTTGGCGTGGTATTATAGTGTAAATGTTCTGTTGCTCGGTGAGACCACTGATGCCTTTTCTCCCCCAGCAGCACCTTCTGTTACAAAGAGAAACTTTCCAATTCAGTCCCATCTTGATTACTCCTGTATTCTAGAAAGTTTTCTTACATTTTACTTTGGATATTTTTTTGTGTATGACTCTTCTATATATTCATAAGGAAGGACCAAAAACACACATGTTGGGTTTCCATTCATTTCTGTTGTGTTATCTCTATTTCCTTTTCATTTGTTTTGAAGGGTAGTTTAAATCTCCAGAAGGAAAAAAAAAAAGCTATAAATGTAGTATGCTCAATAAGTAAGACACTGAACACAGATTGTCTATTTCAAGAGGCAGACAACCACTAACACAGCCAAACCTGTCTACTTCTCCAAAAGCAACTCCTATCCTAATTTAAGTCTTTTTTCTTTTTAATTTCATTTTGCTTCCTCACCTTAAATTTGGTTGGCACATTTCTTAGTTTGAATTCAGGAATTAAAAAAAATTCTTCTTAGCACCTTCTGTCATAAATATGATAATTGAATTGTTTTCTTTCCCATTCAGGCTTATTTTGATCTTACTCTGTTATTTTTTTCTTATATCTCTTCAGTGCATTTTCATTCTTTATTTTAAGGGGTCTTGTGTAGCACAACCTGGCTTTAAACTTGCAGTGCAGCCTTGAACTCTCTACCGCCTGCCTCCACTTTCCCAGTGTTAGGATTACCAGTGTGTACCAGCTTGGCTTTTTATCTGATAGAGCCTATTTTTGTGGTTTAACTTGGGGTTTAGAAATATATTTGATCATGGTCATAATCTTCTCTATTGAGATCTTTGCTGTAATGTCCTCTTCATCAGCATTAATTTTATTTTGATTTTCTGTTTCTAATATGCTTGATATTAGTTTCTATTGATAGCCTTTCATTGTTGAATACTCTGGAACTTACCTCAATTTTTTATTTATAGAGAAATCTATGTGTGAGAGAAGGCATAATGCTCTGAGCTTGAAATTTTTATTACTCAATGCATGAGCTTGTTCGGACTTAAAATTTTAAATTGAAAATAATCAAATTATAAGAAAACATGAGGGAAAAGGATGTTAGGGAGACTTCTAATGGTAGCTCATAAACTGCAGTTTCATTGCCTTATGCATTGATTTTGAAATACATTACTTTCTAAATTCTACAATCTTTTGCTAAGAAATATGTGGTATTTCTAGACATTCGGTCCTACCTTAGTTGAATTTCCATTACGTCGCTGAAGTTTGTGTTTCTGTATATTTATGTGCGTAAGTGTTCGTGTGTGGGCGGGGGGATGTGTAAGCAGAGGTAGATATAATCCAGTGTCTGCCTCTGTAGCTCTTCACCTTATTTATTGATACAAAGTTGCCCTGACCAGGGTGGGGGGGGGGTCAACTAAAGTTGGGGAGGAGAATCACCTGAAAGAGGGACAGAAAACAAGACACAAAGGAGAGCAAGTCTGAATGTTGATCAAGCTCTCAAACCTTTATTTTTCAGGCAGCAGTTTATATAAGGCAGGACACAGGGAAGCATATTGCTACGGTAACCCAGCTGCAGGCTATCTCAAGACATGGGGAATTTCAAGCAGGGTCGTAACATCCTGCCACACAGGATATCTTCCTCTATTTTTATCTATCTTTAGTCTAACTGCTAAACCACAACAGGGTTGTTCCATCTTTATCTATCTTTAGTCTAACTGCCGAACCACAACAGGGTCAGCTGATTTCTGGTAAAAGCAACCTCTGGTAGAAACAGAAACTTAAAGGTGCAGGCTTAGACAAGATGACGAGACCCTGGATGTATAGCCCATGGCCCCCAGCACAAAGTCTCCTGTAGAACCAGTTGGCTATCCTGGCTGCTAGCAAGAGTGAGGGATTATCCAGTCTCTGTCCCTACCACACGCCAAAGAGCTAGGTTGGAGGGACACCCTGCCACACAAGCTTTTACATGGGTACTGGTGATCTGAACTCAGGACCTCATGTTTGTGTAGTAGGTATTTCTCTGTCAGAATTCTTTCCCAACCTCCAAGCTACATATATTTAAGGAGTCATATAACTGCATTTTAATGTTACCAAATATGGAGGTTCTAGTCCTGTTTTCACCTTCCCTGATGTTTTGTTAAAATTCAGTACAGAGAAGAGACGTGAGCTTTTTTCCCCTATCTTCTAAAAAAAAAAAAAAAAAAAAAAAAAAAAAGGAAATTGCTTTGTTCTCATTTCAATAAAATAAACATAATATTAACTTTATATGTTATATTTTACATTTATAAACCATACTTCTATGTTTTAAAGTTCTTATTGTATATATTCATTGTACATGGTATTGTGTTACATACAGGTATTTCATGCATTATTGCACGTTGAGAATATCTGACATTGCCACACCTCTCTCTCTTCTGTTCCCCCTCTCATTCCTTCCCTTTATTCTGTGGTTTCTCTTTTCATGTCATACACATACATGATTTTTTGATATTTACAAAAATCCAGGTAATCCAGTGAGAGAAAACAATACGGAATATTTTTCTAGCTATTGTTTTAATTAGCTTAATATGATTATTTCCAGCTGGACCCACTTTGGTGCAAATAGCTTTACTTCATTCTTCTTTAAGGCTGAAAATGAATCTGTTATATAAATATACATTTCCTTTATTCAATCCTGTATTTTTGCACACCTAGGTTTGTTCCGTAACTTAGTTACTGTGGAAATGAGGGTGCTTTAAATTTAATGTTTATGTTTTCTGTTATTTTCTTATTGGAAAGATAGGCAGTGGGTTTACAGAGTGCTCTTGATTGTTGCTTTATAATTAAGAAGATAGCTAAGTTACTCCTGACTTCATCATAATCAAGATCCTAACGCCCCCCCCCCGCCTTTTTTTTTTCTGAATAACTACAGGAGATAGAGCATTCTAAGTTATTAAGGAAGTACACATTTACAGTTCCTCTTCAGTTTCTCCAAACATTGCAATAGTACTAGCTGGTGCATATTCTCTTTAATATCTTTCTGTGAGACTTTGGTAAGGGTTGGGATGAGAAATGATCCTCACAGTCTCAGGCAGTTGACTACTTGGTCCCTAGTGGCTAGGACATTTGGGAAGGCTAGGGAGGAGTGACCTTGCTGGAGGAAGTGTGTCGCTGGGGGCCTGCCCTGAGAGCTTCCACACCCTATTCCCAGTTGACTGTGCTCTGTGCTTGTGGTTGAAATGTGTGTTCTCAGCGTTCTGTTCTTGCTGCCACTGCCTTGCCAGTATGAAGTCCAACTCTCTGGAATATAAGCCAAAATACACATTTTGAGAAAAAATTTTCTTTTGTATTAGTATTTTTATTTCTTGCAAGTCAAAAGTCAGGTAATTTTTTCCAACAAAGGAAGTCCTGGGAGCATTGTGGCCTGGCTAGATTTTACTGCCAACGGAAACAAGTGTAGGCTGTTTTACTTTGTTATTTCAAAAATACAGAGGCAAAGTGGGCTTTACTCTTTAGGTCTTTTGTACATGCTCTTTGATTCCTCTCCACAGGGGTTTTGTCTCTGGTAAGAAGGCAGAGGTATCTGATTTATACTTGCACCATCATCTAAGCTGTTTGTCTGTTTGGTGCTTGGCATCTTTGGCTTAGGTATCCTGAACCATTAGAGAGCCAGTTCTGTTTGACACACTCCGTCTTTTAACCGTTTCCTTATAAAGTACATCTAGGCCTATCATTTCTGAATCTGCTTTTTTGTTTCTTCCTGTGATTAAAACTTATCCATTGATATTCAATATCTATAAGAATTTATAAGTTCTCTATATAATTAGATGTATAATAGATTTCTCTCCATACATATAAAGACACAATTTAACTATTTATTAGATGTTTTGGCTAATTGAAATACATTTGAACTCGGGAAGAAAGTGATTTCAATTAGTGCTTCATTATTATTACTATTTATGTGTGTACGTGTGTGTGGTATGTGTGTGCGTGTTCAAAGTTATGTTATTGCACACATTTTCAGGTGTCTGTGTACTTGTTTTTCCCATGTGTGAAGACCTGAAGTTGACAACACGTGCCTTTTTAACTATTCTCCCCATTTTTTTTTTAAATTGAGATAGACTCTTTCATTGAATCTGGAGCTCATCAATTCTGGCTAGCTTTACTAGTCATCTTCTCCCAGAATCCTTTGCCTCTGTCTCCTTGGTGCTGGGATTGTAGACAGCTGCTATGTCTATCCAGATTTTGCACAGGTTTTGGGAGTCTGAAATCCAGTGTTTATGCTTGAAAAGCAAATACTTCATTCAATTTCCCTGTCTCCATATGGTGTTTTAACAAGAATAAGAAAAGAGATATATAAGTTGAAAGCATTCTCAGTATCATAGTATTTATTTTTTTTCATTGAAAAAAATACTACATATGTGCTTTTCATGATTCCAAGAAAAAAGAATACCAAACGCAGCAATGTAGCTTCACTGCTGGGGGATCGCAGAAGACGGATTTAGAGGAAAGCTTCTCCCTCAGGAAGGAACCTGAGGGCTGGGATTTAATTTTAGCAAAAGAGGACAGAGTTTGAAGAACTTAAGACTAAGATAGATGCTTTTTGATATTTCCCCTGAGATTAAGATTCTGTGAGTTTTCACACACTCAGAAATTCATATTCTAAAATATCTTAGTCTAATCACTTCCCTCTGTTTCTTTCCTCTCTACATCATATGCTAGAGGCTTACATATGTAGAATTAAAAAAGAACCCACTCTGATGTGGGTGCTTACACCTAGGGTGTAGAATGCTAATAAATATGTGCTTTTATATTTCAGAGAAAAGGACTTTAATACATGAGAAAATGTCATAACTTTCTTGAACTCATCCTAAAGTCAAGGGCCCAGGGCAACTGCAAAGACTGGCAAGCGGAAAGGAGCAGACTCCTCCAAGGAGAGAAGGGTTGTGAAGAGAGACCTCTTACAGTGCTGTCATCCTGCTGGAAGAAATGGCATCAAAACTCTAGGCACAAATATCCTTTATCTCATTAGCTACTCTTTTATGTAAGTTGTCTGGCATTTAGCCAACTATTACAAAACACTAGGAAAAAAAACCTCTTTCTCTCACAAAACAAGTTTCCCCATGTATTGCAATAATTAAGAACATTATTTGAAAAATATGTTTTATATTCTAGAACCATTTGGATTGATAGAAAAGTTGCAAAGGAAACACAAAACCAGCAACATTTGTCTTCCCCTACCATTCATGGAAATTCAATAAATATGCTTGTTATCACTGTAGATGATACGCTGATATATTCTTGTTAGTGAATGCTGGTTCACTGTAGATACTCTGATATATTCCTGATAGTGAATATATTCCTGTTAGTGAATGCTGGTATCCGTTTGAAGTTCTCTCCCTTTCTCTTAGTGTCTCTCCTCTAGGTTCATATTCAAGGCATCATACTGCATATGACCAGCACGCTTGTGATCCTATTTCAGCTTGTTATGATTTTTCAGACATGCCATTGATTGAGGAATTTTGAAGGGCCAGGTGTCTGGTAGAATGTCCTGTAGATTGGGTCTCTCTAATATTTTTGCTGTGCTGTAGACTGGCTTTCGGGGTGAAAATGGCAGAGATGGGGTGTCCTTCTTACATTCTGCTAAGATAGCATGCTGTCAGTTATTCTAGCACCCCAAGGAAGCGCATCCTGATCACTCTCCTGGTTAATATTAGTGGTATTCTCTAGTGTGGAATTAATATTTTCCCCACTGTTCATACAATAGTCTCTAGCACAGTGGTTCTCACCCTTGCTGATGCTGCAGTCCTTTAATGCAGTTCCTCATGTTGTGGTGAACCCCTCAACCACAAAATTAGTTTGTTGCTACTTCATAACTGCAGTTTCCCTGTTGTTATAAATTGTAATGTAAATACCTGATCTATGACCCCAGGGGTCACAATCCACAGGTTAAAAAACGTTGCTCTGGAAGAGTGACTAAATAAGTCCTCAGCAGAGGAGTGGAGAGTTAAGCCTCACTTCCTGGAAAGGCATTTTTAGAGCCTTTGCTCTTTTCCATTTGCTTTACATTACAATGTAACTAAGATGAGCTAATGTCTTTGCTGCTATTCTCCTAAAACAGGGAAATTTTGAGCAGAGTTTTCAAGGCATTATGTCAAAAGAATATTGTAAAGTGATATTTGTGTCACAGCCTTGAAATTAACAGAGGTTAGGACCTTGATTATAATAATTTCTAAGGAAGTCATATTTATTTATCGTTGTCTTCTATATATTTTCCAGGACTTATGAATTGTTTGAGAATTTTCAAGATTCATTGCCATAGCCATTTTAGGTCTGTAAGGGTTACACACCTGCTACTATCCAACATTGGTAATAGGTATGTGAAGTACATGGGTACCTAACTAATAGGCTATGCATTTCAATAAGGAAGTTGGGGAAAGATTTATCTTTATCTTAGTCTACAGCCTTCTTGTTCCATTCCTGTCACTCTTCACTGGAGGACAGAAAGCTAATCAGGGCGTTGAGTAGAGACATAGAGCATCCTTAAGCACATGAGGGTCCATATGTCGCAGGCTAAGCCAAATAAAGGTGCCCAGCAGAGGTACAGAAGCGGAGAGAGGGAGTGATCTGAGGTGGAGGCAGAGTAAGTGATATTTAATCTCAACACAGAGGAATTACATGCTTTGGAATAGCTGCACGTGGACTCTGCTTTCTGGTCCATAACACCATGGATGTGGAGTGGCAGGCATAGCTGCTATAGCAAACTTAGTGTGGTTAATTATTCCTTTGGATACCTTGCTTCTGTCTAGTTTGTCTGCTTTCCCAGAATTCCCTGAAACCTTCTATGCTATCCAAAGAATTCTTGCAATTCCTCCCTCAGCAAATCAGGGAGAAAGGATTTTTATTGCCTGTAACTAAGAACAGTGATCTAGACAACGAAAGTATCAGTTTAAACCACTGTCAAGATCATTCCCCAAATAATATCCCAACAAGGTAGCCACAGAGTGCCACATTTTCAGTTCTGCTTCTGAATTTTAGGAAGACAGTGACCATCCTGTCAACTATCTAGGGTGGTCAGGTTTGGAAATGAATTTGCACTACCGAAAAGAAAGCAATGAGAACAAGAACATGAGGAGCACAGAATGGACCCATGTCAGGACGAAAGATGCCAGGGAAGTTCCTGTTTAAATCCAAGCCATGTGATCTAAAGCTTGCAGTGAGAAAATTCATAGTGTGTGTGTAGGTCAGAAATGGGTACCATATAGCAACCTATCAATGTTTACCAAGCAACAGAACAAGCCAACCCACAGCGTACACTGAGTAGTACTGCTTTTCTGGCTTGTTGTTGTTGTTGCTGCTGCTGCTGTTGTGATGTTCTCACTGTGGTGAGAAAGGTTTTAGATCAATCTCTGTGAGTATCAAACGTCAGTACCGATATCTTAAGTCTGGGCGCAGAAGTCTTGCTATTTATCTTGTACTTACTTGTCCCAGGATACAGAATATTCCACTCACAGCTTCTTATGTGCCTGGATATAGCCATCAGAACATGTGAGGAAGCTGACAATCAGTGGTGTGAGCAGAGTGAAGCTGGGGGAATCGGTGTGGCCTGAGCTCAGTGGGTAGCAGCACGGAGGAATTGTGGATAGGACTTGACGGCTTTCAAATGAGCTGACCATGGGTTCCCCTCCCTTCACCAGACGTAGCGGACCAAACACGGGCCTAGCTTAAATGGGTGCTGCCTTTTTGTTTGATTGAGAATTTTTTTATTTTTTTCCTTTTCTTTTTCAGACCCACTCACTTCTTTTTCTGTGTAGTATGGACTTTGATATGAATGCTGAATTCGACTGAAGAACCCTTGAACCGTCTGTCTGTTGGATAGCTCTTAGATTGTTGCATTTAGGGGAGAAGAGGGGAGGAAAGCTGATTTCTTGAATCACATCAGAAGACCACCTTATTTCAAGTTCTCTGGGACTGTCTCATTCAAACCCTCAAGTACAGAGGATGCTGATCTGCCCACGTCCTCAGAAGTAACTACCTACACAGCCTATCTTTAGCCTTAAGTATGAAAGCTTGTGAAATTTATCTTTCTTCTAATTTTAAACTTAAATCTGAAGAGTCACTTTCCCCTGTAAATATGTAAGTGATTATTCTCAGTTATTTTGACTGCCTTGGCTGTAATTCAGTTCCATCTAACACAGTTTTAAAATAGACACTCATTTACTTATTTATTTTGAAAAAAAGAATCCAGCATTTGAATTAAAATTTAAAGAAAAGAATGGATCCATAAAGAATTTATATTATCCAATCAACGGGTAGCTTGACTTTTTTATACATATTATTAAAAATATCAATGTAGAAAAAATGTTTCATTGAAATTGTTTATCCGATGATTGCCATTAAGGCAACTCACACTTAGCATCACTTTTGGAAGTTTTTTTTAAAATAGAAGACACTATTGCAGAGATGTGCTGCCCTGCATTTTGGGGATTTGGTGAGTGGATAGTAAACACACCTAGGTTCTAGTAACAGCTCCAAGTAGAAAGTCTAGGATGTACTTGTCCTGTTTGGAAGCTTTTGTCTGTACTTGGAGTCACTGCAATGTGCTGTATCTTACTGAGTGTATATATTCTTCTAGAGCCTATGAGAAAAAAGTCCCTCAGATTCTCTTTCTTAATATACATTTCTGAAACAAAATCAAAATTGCAAGATATTAAAAAATGCTTAACAGTTACAATTATATTATAAATATTTTATTGGTAAATACTTTTGATACCATTTTCCTTGGTGATATCAGGCCTCTCTGTCTCTGACTGTTTTCTTTTAAAGCAACAGAATGTTTGAAAACACATCAGCATAATTTACCATATAAGTGCAAGAACACATGGAAAACACATGAAATATGAACACGAGCATCAGAACGGAATGAGAGTGGAGCCCTATGCTAAGGGATTTCTACCAGGAGCAGAAAGATTCTCTTGCAAAGCTTTAGGTTTCATGATGCTTTATCAGGATTAAGATGTAGGGAGCCACAGTGGTTATGGTGATTGTTTTCGTTAGGGTTTTATTGCTGTGCAGAGACACTATGACCAAGGCAACATTTATAGAGGCAAATATTTAATTGGGGTTGGCTTACAGTCTCAGAGATTTAGCTCATTATCATCATGGCAGGAAGCATGGCAGTGTGCAGGCAGACATGGTATCGGAGGAGCCAAGAGTTTTATATTTTGATCCAAATGCAGCCAAGAGGAGACTACAATCCCATGCTAGCAGGAACTTGAGCACAGGAGGCCTCAAAGGCCACTCCCACAGTGACACACTTCCTGCAACAAAGCCATACCTCCTAATTGTGTCATTCCTCTTGGGCTAAGCATTTAAATACATAAGTCTATGGGGGCCAAACCTTTGGCCTAACTCCTTCCAAGAAGTGACGTTATCTTGGGATAATTTTAAGTAGGATCTAAAACTAATGCACAGTGCTTGGCTCTCAATGTCAGAAAAAAGGTCAAGACTTTCTGTAGCTTATCAACCTTTGTACTTCTTATGATAAACTTAATGATTAGGTCAAATAAAAGGAAAAAAAAACCTCAAAATATTCTTATTCTAAACATTTTTCTATAATTAGCATTTCTCAACCACAGATAATATTATACATTTTACAAGTCTATGCAAATGTTTTCATTTTTTAAAAAGATCTTTAAGATTATTTACCTAAACATTATTCTCATACCTAATTAAAATTTTATTTCACCGCCTATTTTGATCAATTACAAAGTTGAGCCCTAACAGGGAGATAGAAGGGATAGTTTCTCATTTGCCTATCGTATCCTTTTATTTCTTCTTGTTTCTGACGGATCATCATATTGAAGGAAGCAGGAGAAAGAAAGGGATGTCTCTCTTGGTGGGGTACTTAGATGTCCTCCACATGGGAGTGAGTTGAAACACAGGCTATTTTCCATTCTTTAGAACATAAGGGCCTTTTGTGCTTTAACCATTTCCTGGTAAAGAAGACAGAGGAAGCTGTCCTCTAAATATGTGTCTACTGTGGACCTGCTATAAAACACTCAAGTCCCAAGCCAGGGCTTGTCAAAAGGAAAAACAGTCAGAGTTGCTATGATGTATCTACTTTGCCTGTCATTACCCACATGCATGACATGGCTTTGTGAGAGAACACAATGTCTTTGCATTCCCAGGAGACTACAGTAGATTGAGAGCATGATAAGTCATAATATTACATAATATTTATTTAATTCTAAATTCCAGAATTCAGACTTTTCACTTATCATCTCATTGTCATTATTTAACGGTAATTTAATTTCTGTGCATAGAAAACTATTATAAAGTCACACTTTTTAAAAATAGAGCTTGTCAATATGACAAAGCTCTCATTTGATACCACATGGAAGCGTAGTAGAAAGAGGAATAATTTTGAGGGACAAAAGCTTGTGGGAGATGTGACATTCATGCATGAACAGGAATAGTGGTTGGGCTAGAAAAGCAATTCCTTCAGAAAGGGAACACCAAATAGGAAAGGTAAATGACATCAACTGAGAGGAGTGCACTCTCTATGCATGGAGGCAGCCTATGCAAATATCCTGTGCACGGATATTGATATTCAGGAAGCAGTGATGAGATGTGTCTCATGCAAACACTGAGGTTTACATTGTAGATTATTGGGAGTTAAGACTAGGCAGGTGTTTCAGAGGTTGATGATGGACTATCTTGACGACCAGGTTCAGGGAAAGTCAAAAATGGTGCCATGAAAGTTTGTGAACCCATCATCCTATCTAGTAAATAAATCTGGGTGTATCAAATTATGAATAGACTCCATCAAACGTGTTATTAGGAATTCACCATTGTTGCCAGTCTTCACAGTGTTACAAGTCATCCAATATATATAGTGTTTTTCAGCTGTCAACCTTCAGTGCTTTTTCCTGACTTCACTGCTGCTACCAATGGGCTTCTGAGCACTTGTGCCTGAAACCTAGAAACATAACCTTCTTAGTTCCAGTATTCACAACACGTTCACTGATGAAGCATGGTGAGCTAAACTTTAAATGCAGTATTGAAGACTGAAAACAGAAGCACATAAGCCCCGTGGTGACAAGCTAACTAAAGCTCTCAGAAGGTTGCCCTTTTGTTGTTGTTGTTGTTTTGTTTTTTGCCCAACTTTGTCATTGTTTTCTACAGTGTCTCCCATTTCTATCTTTTCTGTTTTTCCATACTGAAACCCTTTGCTACCTTAAAAAGAAGCCCTTTGTTTCCTATCCATGTTCTTTGGTTTTAGATTGAGAGTTAACCATCAGTATGGATTGAGCATTCTTAGGTCTGCTTTCCAGCTGGGTTGCATGGGTGATCTTGACTTGTCCTTCCAGAGTGAGATAGAATAATGTATGTAAAATCTCCTTGGGAACTGGTGGGTGTCACAAATATGTAGGACAAGTATAACTTCTGTTTCTATTTTTTTTAAGACTTCTTCATCCCTTTAGCTTCTTTTAACACTCCAACCTCACGTATATCATGGATACGTTTTCATTGCACTTTATTCAAAGGAAGACAGTGAGAACACTAAAAATATCCCCCAGTCTCTGGAATAGTACCCCTGTGTGTGGTGGTGGGCGAGGGGGTTCCTTATGCTTCTTCTCTATTTATATACATGCAAAGAGAACAGTTCTTATTTCTTCCAGCTATCTGAGATTTTGGAACATGCAAGGACCCTTCTGGATATAGATACAAATAACATAGGTATAATCCAAGTTTTACTGGCTCTTGCTAATCCATTCTGAAAGGATCCCAAATTCTTACAACCTAGCTCCTTAGAGGCTTACAAACCATTCCTAGGAGACCTTGGTCACACGTGACACTTCAGGTGAGACTCGGCTCAGCAGACATTACCAAATACTCCAGGTTTCATGCCACCTTCAGCTGCAGTTGAGCCTCTGTAACCCTGGAAATATCCAGATAGCACGGCATGCTTCATTCTCCAAGAGCAACAGTATGTTTTCTCATCCCTACGCAACAGCAGGGATGCTGCTGAGAACTGCTAGGTTCAAGTTTTGGAAGTAAACTTTTAGGCTTTACTTACATTCATTCTCTCTGTATCAAACATGGATTCAACATGTCAGAGAGACAGACTCAAGAGAAAGAATATTCATTTCTTTCCAACCACTAAGATGTGCTCTCTCATAACCACACATGAATTACCCGTATTTTTTTTTCTCCAGTGGATGGTTTGCTTTCAGTAGTTCAGTCTTCCCAAGAAAGAGCCAGAAGTTCAGGTCACCAAATGTGTACACTATCTATAAACGTTGGAGAGTTATGTTCTCTACCTCGGAAGAGATGTGACTGTTTTTAGGAAAAAATATATCGAAAGTGTCTTGGATAAACAGAGGCTGAGAGATAAGTGCCCAGAGCTAGTTATTATTGAGATATTTGGCTCTTACTGAGTCAGTATGAAAAGCAAAGTTATGAAGAGAAAAATATATCAAGGGGAGGTAAGAACAGAGCCTTGTTAATTAACATGATGATACTTGTTAGGGGAAGTTAAAAGGATTTATATAGAACAATGGCATCTTGTGGGTGATTTCAGAATTGATTAATCTGTGTCTCCTGTATTCTTGCCTATTTGGGGGAGAACTTTGCATTGCTACGAGCACAGGATAATAAGGTACAGAAAATGCAGGCTGACATCACTCCAGTGTTACTAAGTAAGACAGATTCTTAGCTCCCTGTGTTTTATAGGGTAGTAGATAAACAAATTAAAAGAACAGGTTACAAATTAAGAAACGAAACTTCCCAGAACATTTATTCTAAGTTACAGTACAATTGAAACAAGACTCAAGACAATAAAAGTTATGAGTTGCCAACCTACTGAAATCATTGGTATTTAGAGATATTAAGGATGAGACTAGACTCGGTCAATGAAATAAAAGAAGAGTTAATTTTCCATTAGAGTTATAAAGGAATAAAGGGACAGTATTTAGAGAGAACAAGATGGATGCAAGTCACTCCATAAAAGTACAGAAGCAGCAGACTAGGGGGTGGGCAATGAGAGGACATTTTCCTTTTCTCGACTGAAGTTAGGTGAATTAGCTGGACTCGGTGGTGCATGCATCTAATTCCAGCACTCAGGTAGGCAGAGGAAGATGGATCTCTGTGAGTTCAAGACCAGCCTAGTCTACAAAGTGAGTCCAGAACAGCCAAGGCTACACAGAGAAACCCTGTCTCGAAAACAAACAAACAAACAAACAAGAAAGGTGAAACAATGGCTTAGTGTGGTAATCATCAGGGACACAAACAGCAAATTCCTGTCAGAGAGGGGGGTTGTTTGAATGTGTGAAGCAGTCAACAATCATGAAAATTATTTTCACTGTGATATATAGAGCATCCCATATTTAGTATTGCAGAGGTGGCTAAAACTAAGCAGAGTTAGAGTAATCACAAGAAAAATCAAAAACTACCTGCAGAATATGGCTAGGACAGGAAAGGAATGGGTCAACACACAAGAAAGACTGGTGATAGTTAATAGATGCAGGTGTCTGTGGACAGGAAAGGAAATGAAGGTTGCATTCAAGGCATTTCATGATGAGACAAGGACTGTGCCAAACGCAGCATCTCCTGACCCAGAGCCACTGCTGTACTTCATGCCTCAGGAAGGCTCTGGACTTCAGAAGTGTAGCCTCAGTACCTTTTTCAACGTAGGGTTGTTCATCAGCAGCAAAGTGAAGTGTACACAGACTAAACCATAAATTACAGCCTCGCAGACCCAGAACCATGATTTCTTATCAAATATGGTGCCAATCAAGGAGATTACTATAGTTAGAAAATAGGAGGTGAATAAGACGAAGAAGGCAGCAAGGGACTTTAGAGCAGTGGACTGAGCCCTCATGCTGGAGTCACTGGTGTTATGCTCCTTCATCTGCTTCCAGTGCCGGATCAGTGAGACGGTGAGTGAGATGATGGAAACCAGGAACACAAGGAAGGGAACACCATATCCAATCATTTTCAGAGGACGGGAAAAATACTCTTCAAGCATTTTAAGTGTCAGAATCAAGGAACCATTCCTAGGTAAATGATCCAGGGTCATTAATTTTATATGGATGTGGTTCTTAACAACAGAAGGGATGGTTGACAAACAAGAAGTTATCAGAGCACCCAATATCAACCAAGGAACCCATTTCAAAAATTTACGCCTCAGCCAGAGGAAGACGGGATGGGTAAAGAAGGAGACCTTGACACAGTAGAAGACGGCAAGCAGGCTGGTTAGCCAGAAGGTCAAAACGTTCATGAACTCCCAGACGACTGAGACCTTCCAAAATAAATGGACAGGCCTAGAATAGGTGCCAAAGTTGTACAGCACCGATGCCCATTGTTGACAGAAATGTGAGATGCCCAGGCCAATAAGAATCATTTCCACTGGTGACAGTTTCTGAAAATTCATCCACTCTCTGAAGAGCGTGGCAACTGTTAGGCAGCTCTGCACAATTATTACCAAGGACTCAAGCACGTACATGGTGATGGAGAAGATGGTGACTTGGATTGGCACCATGCTTCTGCTCTGAAGTATCTTCCCGGACAAAGACTCAGAAGCTCTATACCAACTTCCAAATATGAAACAGGCATGTGTTCTCACCACTTCTCTTTACAGATGCAAATCCTCCTGACTCTCACTTGACACAGCCATTTTCCTATCTGCGGGATTTGTCTATGCTTTGCTTGTTGGGTTGGATCCCCACAGGGATGCATGAAAAATATAGTTTGGATGTGGATTCTTGATCCTAAGGTGATTTGATTATTTTCATAAAGAGAAATCCATTATATATGCATGCTGCTTTTCTTCTTTACCTCTTTATCTGCTCAAGGTCCTCTTTTATTATCTTTCTATCTTCTTTAACTGATGTCTTGAAAATATATGCATTTAAAACTTGAACAATAGAAAATATGAATTGTTCCCTGTGTGTTATTTCCCTGGGCACTGTCACGCAGTCTTTCCTGGCCTCCCAATGGAGGTGAAGTAGTTTTGCTTACGCTCCTGCTAATTCTAGTGCCTTCAGTACATACTTTACATAGTTTTGGAAATTGTTCTTGTTTCATTAATTCTCCTTCCATGGCTAGGTCCTTCTTGTCACGTTTCACAGATGAATTGGAAGAGAACCATCTCACCACTAGTAAACCATATGACTTCTAAACGTGTAAGGCATTCTTTCAGAGATATGCAAGAAGGCTAGAGAAGAAATAAAATTTTCTCTTGATATTGGACAACTATGCAAATAGGCAACAACTGCTTAATTAATGGCTTCAAAAATGACAGACTCCAGCTCTTGTCAGTTAATGAGAGAAACAGGGTAAAAGTTGCTGCCTCTATGAACCCCAAGCCTGGATGGACATTTAGTTATTCAAGAATGGGAAATCAGAAGTCATCTAACATGAAATGTGGAGTTGCAAAACCCACTGAACTCAGTGGTGCAAAGAAAACAATATATGTTTTTAAATTGCGTCAACAAATAGAATTAAAATGAGAAAACATCTGCTTTGAAGTTTTGGTAAAGTGCAAAAAATGAAAAATGAAATAACGAAACACTACCCTGTAGCTATAGGAGGGACCGACTGAAATGTAGGTTCTCCACACAAGAGCAAAGAGAAAGACGAAACGTGAAATGTTTTTTTAAAAATATGCAATGGCAACAGTAGCATCTATTGGGTGTACTGGTCTGCTGAGCATGGTCCTTCCTCTATACAATGTGACCTTAGAAAGAGTGACCTGTTTCAAGCCTCTCTCAGGAATCGTTCAGTTGCAGACATCATGCCAACCCCCAGGACTGATATTATTGACAAGGGTTTAACCAGAATGAATCTCTTGTTGAAAGTTGCATTTTATATTTAGCTTACAGCTGAAGAGACATCTGATTCTCCCCTGCTTCACAGGGCATTCTTTGTGTGGCCATGGAGATGAAATTTCCTAGATATTCCCTTTGGAAGAGTATGACTGAGACACACGTAGTGAGTTGGCATTCTCTGGTGTTAAAACATAAAAGATGGGTTCTTCACTGTGTGGCCATGTCTCTTCACTCCCCACAGTAGTGATAGCCCTCTTCCACTCTCCGTTAGCACCCACCCATATCCTGTTTCCATATTGCTGACAATTGTTGCCTTTAACCAGTGTTGACAAGATGGCAGGGCCCATCTTTCAGCATAGAATCCCCCATCCAAGGTGCATCCTCGATTATTAAAAAAACAAAAACAAAAAAAACTTTTGCTACCTTTGTTTATTTGTGTGTACAATTCTCTGTGTGTAGTATGCATGCCACAACTTACATGGAGAGGGGTCGGGGACAACCTGTGGGAGGCAGGATTTTCTCTTCACCATGGGGATCTTAGAATCAAGGTTAGTTTGTCAAGCTTTGTGGCAGGTGCCTTTGCCCACTGAGCTTTCTAGCCTTCTGAATCTCACTCATGCTGGTGTCAGACCGGCAGGCTGCCTGCTTCTTCCACTTCTCTTTCGTTTTCTTAGACAGAGTAAAGGCCTGCCAGCTTGTTTCCTAATTGTTCCTACTCTTTCCTTAGGGCAATATAATATTCATAGTTAGAAGTTTTGCACCTGTCACTCCTGGTTCCCGAGGGAATAACTTAGTCTCATCTAATACTAATACTAATTGTTCTTACTTGTAAGTTTGGTATAACTAATTTGCTCAGTTCTAAATTTCAGTATTATTAAACAAGATATACACACACAGTCCTAAGCACTATTCTCTTTATTATTGAAAATAGATTTTATTCATATAATATATTCTGTTATGGTGTCTCCTTCCCCAACTCTTTCTAGATCTCTCACACTTCCCTACCAACCAAATTCACACCTTTTCTTGTTTTCTGTTTCTCTCATTAGAAAACTAACATATGTGTGTGTGTGCATATATTTACTCTGTAAATATTAAAAATGGGAAATTTAAAAATAACATCCAGTTAACAGAATGAAAGCAATCATAACCAGTAATCTCACAAAAATATACTTTTTAACATTCTTATCTCAGAAAAAATATACAATTTTGGTAACATGAACTTCAGTTGGGAACTATAGGCAAACAGAAAGCTGTATGCACGTCTGGAAGGGATGTAAATTAATAATGCTGCACTGAAAAGTCATTTGGTCTCATTAATAAGACATTACTTCTTGGGTGTATGTTGTATGTTATAGAGAAATTCTTACATATTTATGACAAAGGAGATGCTTGCAAGTCTATTGCAGAAGTGCTCCTAATGTCGACAGAGCAGAAGCTGTGTAAACGGCCAGCAGCTCGTAAGAGATAAAGTGTGGCACATTTATATGATGCCATAAAGCCACACAGACATTTATTTGCCTTCCTCCAAACTAGTTTACTACACTTGATTCGTGCCGGCAGAGTCTCTTACTGGAGAGGTTTTAAATGCCAGGAGTAGTTTAATGTCTCCTTTGCATATTCAGCCTGGGCATGAAAGTCAATTCTGGGGATAGAGTGGAGAAGACAAGCCCTGTTAAGATGTTCTATGGGAACACTGCTCTCTGACAGTAACCCACAGGTCCCTCTTTGAATCCTGTGTTATTCTGGATCACATGTGGTGCTGAGGAGAGCTACAGCCCTG
Source organism: Acomys russatus (assembly GCF_903995435.1). NCBI lineage: Eukaryota > Metazoa > Chordata > Mammalia > Rodentia > Muridae > Acomys > Acomys russatus. The sequence goes on along the minus strand of NC_067146.1, from coordinate 18,121,568 downwards.
AGGGGAAATCAGCGGAAGCACGCGCATATACTCACAAGGACACAGACGCTCCTCTTGCTGCAAGATGTTTAGTAGTTGTGGATTGAAGTAACTCTGTAAACTCTGAAATACTATTTAGTTTGCAGAATTTGTCCCTTAAGTTAAGCCACTGAGAGGCTCAGGACTGTGGGCTAATGTCAAGCAGCGAAACAGAGGAAAAGAGAGAAATAGAGTATTTTCTGTTGCTGAGTCAAGAGACCTACAAACATCCATTTTGTGTAGCACTTAAGGAAATGTCAAAGCAGCTGTTAGTTTCACCAGTGAGCCCCATTTCTCTCCTGTAGACTAACCCTAAGCAGACATGTTCAGACATGTTGTATGAATAAGGTGGTAACCCTGTATCATTTAACAGCAACAAATTAGCAGAGACGCCAAAATATGGGTACCCAGACTGTTGGCTACCTTTTATAGAGAAACTTGTATCCTGCTTCATTTCATTGAAATAAACACATTAAAACCAGATGAAAAGAAATGATGCTCATAAATTCATATACGTTATATATGGCATTGTGGTGAATATAGTTCCAAGATCTCCACTGATATGATTGTGCACTACCAATGAGCGTTTAGAATACTGGAACCAAATATGAGCCCCAAACTAATATATCATGACACCAGTTCACTCACAGTGTTGTGGTAAAATAACCACCCTTCAATGTCACATACTAATGCCCAAGCACATGAATATATTACCTTATGTGCCCAAATAGACTTTTGCAGACCTAACTGTGAGATAATCAAGTTTCATGTGAAGTTGTAGTAATTTGCCATGGCAGCAGTAGGAAAAGAGTATAAGAACCTAGTAGCCAAACTGTACTATTGCTTGGTTTTTAGTTTGTAGGTTTTTATATTTAGTAACTAGCACTAGCAATCAGAATTCATCTTTCATGTGGACTTGCAAAAAGTTTGCAACTGAAAATAATATCCAGTAGTAACTGAGAGGCAAGGAGGCCCCTGTACAGCACCTTGTCCTTCCTAATTCTGCTAGTCAGCTGCATGGCCAAAGGAGTCAATTTTTATTTGTTTTCTATCTTATCCTTTAAATAAAATCCACAGCACTAATTTGTTTAGTCTCCAACATATTGAGTGGATGAATTCCTGTATCTCTGGGAGCATGCCCACAGTGTAAAATTGAAAATTATAGAAAAAAACAAAACCTAGAATTTAATACTAACATTACCCCCTTTAATCGCCCTTGATGAAGTTCAGACTAAGGGGAGTCAGGTATTGCTTCTACCATCGATAATGAAACATCCATACTCAGTTTATGCACTTTACACAGGGAGCACCAGCTTCGTACGATAAAAATACCACAGATTCAAGTTTCAAGTTTCTTCTTTAAAAGACTGAATTCTAGTTTAGCCAAAAGATTCATACAGGCAGTTTTGTTGGGAACAAAGAAAGATAGTATTCTCTTCTTTTTTAAAAATTTATTTTTAATGTATATGTTTACTTTACATCCTGATCATAGAGCCCTCTCCTTGCAGTCCCACCCTCCCAGTTCCTTCCCCCTACCACCCCTCCCCTTCTCCTCAGAAAAGGGGAGCCCCCACCAACTCATCCCAGCACATCAAGTAGCATCAGGACTGAGCTCCTCCTCATCCACTGAGGCCAGGCACCTGCTCAACGTACTAGGGGGCACACATGAAGATCAAACTGTCCATCTGTTACATGTGTGTAGGTGGCCTCGGTCCAGTATGCTCTTCGGTTGGTTGACTCTGTTGGTCTTCTTATAACATTCTTGTCACCCCTTCCCTTCCTCATAGCTCTCCTCCCTCCCACACTTCCACAAGACAGTTATCCTAGGCTCCTGGCTGTAAACATAGCAAAATATCATTAATAGCATCAGAGGTTGGCTCTCTCTCTCTCTCTCATGTGGTGGGTCTCAGGTTGGGCCAGGCATTGGTTGGCCATTCCCTCATTCTCTGCTCTATCTTTATCTCTGCACATCTTGTAAGCAGACTAAACTTTCGGTCAAACTTTTGACCACTACAAGGTTTCCCTCCAACCACTACAAGTCCTGCCTGACTGGAAGGTGGCGCTAGCTGAGCCTCCTAGAGTTACCCGATATCCTCCCTGGAGCCTACCCTGTCACAGGTTTCCAGAGAAGTCCCCACCCCTGGTTTCCCATTTCTTCCCACTTCATCTCCCCTCTGCTCCCTACTCTCCCTATGTCTGACTCTCTTCCCCATTTCCCACCCTAAGCCCTCTCCTACCCATGAAATCTGCAGGCAAATGGGCGGAACTAGAAAGGATTACCCTGAGTGAGGTAACCGGATGTAGAAAGACACATATAGTGTGTGCTCACTTATAAGCGGATATTAGCCATACAGTACAGGAGAATCATGGTACAAATCATGGACCAATGAAGCTAAGTAACAAGGAGGCTCCAAAGAGGCCTCGAATCCCACTCAGATGCATATTTTCTTCTTTATCCCAATTTCATAGAGTAGCAATGCAAACAAGAACAATTTGAGAAACTACAGTCTAAGTAACAAGTGTGAATCTCCCATGGCAATCAAGTGTCATATTTTAACAATGTGGACTTTATTGGTAAGCGTGCATTACAGACTGAAAGCCCCGCTCCAAGGTTTGCATACTGGAGTCCTACCCACGCACTTCAAACAGAATTTGTAGATAGACTGCTTGAAAATTATATTAAGTTAAAATGAACTAATTAGATTAAGCCCTGATCCAATGACTAATGTCCTCACAAAAAGAGAAAACTTAGACACAGACAAGATCCTAGAAAATTGCTCCCAGGGAGAAGAGGGTCTTAGGGAGTGCCATTTTGTCCAAACCTTATCTCCTGCTTCCAGCTTTCAGAGCTGAGAGAATACACTTCTGTTGGTTAATCCACATGGTATCTGGCACTCTGTGTGTCAGTCCTAACAAACAAGTGCAACGTGCTAAAAGCTGTCTTAGAAGAGCCATGGTAAGCATCATAGTCCGGTTAGAAGTCCCACAAGAAAAAACTTTATAAGAGTGGAAACAGATGCAGGAAAACAGATATTGTTACTTCCTGAAAGGAGAAGGGAGCCATTTTTTAAAAGTACAAATAAAAGCAGATTTGTATAAAAGGGGGGGATAATCTACAGACAGACAGAGAGCAGATGAGCAGTTAAAGGCCAAGGGTAAGATACAGTACTTTGAGCAGCTTATAATAAACTATGGGCCCTTATTTTACATGGTAGAAGACAAACCAAGCAGTAAAAGGAAGTAAAAGACCAAAGACACTGGATATTTAAATGTGGAACCAATGGAAAGATGTAAAGTCATGGCCTTGGTTGGAAACGTTCAGATACTAAGGCCTCAGCCTGGAGGACAGCTGAGGGTCACCTCTTGTGAGTTCGGTTATACAGACATGGCAGAGCACTCAGAGCTTTCAGAACTGCCCAACAGATGAACAAACTATCTCCTACCCTGGAAGATACTGATGTGTTTACCTTGCAAAACAACGAATGCAGCCCTCATGTGGGGTACTAACTTCTCACAGATCTGCTGAGGACAAAAGCCATATCCCAGGAGGACCTAGTTGGGGCATGTTGGACTTTACAAAGAGGAAAAAGATAAAATATAAAAGGATCTGCAAAGGGTTTCTTTGTCCTGTGGCCAAAAAGATTATTAAATTTGAATAAGTAACAATAAAAAGTATCTGAAACAAAGCCCAGAGTGAATGAAAGCTTAAGTATAAAAAGACAGGACAGAGCTATGGAATGACTTCAAGTAGGAAATTTATGTGTAACTGGAGTCCTTGAAAGAGATGAGAAGGTGGGAGACAAAAAAAAAATAAGTTAAGGATTTTTTTGAGATATTTATATATTCATCAAATATATTACCAGTTTCCTATGTCTGTCTTCACACAACACCTGGAGTTAACTGCCTATGTGTTTCAGTACAGTTTTCTGACTTGTTTTGTTTTGTTAGACTAGTCTCACTGTGGAGCCCTCACTTGCCTCAGGTCCCTACGTAGACCAGGCTATCCTCCAACTTGCAGAGAGCCACCTGCCACTGGCTTCTGAGTACAATGATTACAGGCATGCGTCACCATGTCCAGTTCTGTGTTTCATTTGATATATTTAATAAGACGATTTCACTTAGAAATTTCTAGTGTTATTTATAATAGTTCCAGTGTGATAAATTGCATTTTCTGTAATCTATTGTTTTAGAATAAAGAAAAACTTAAGCTCTGGAATTTTAAAATTAAGTTTTATTTTAATGTATTTACTTATTTATTTTTAATTTATTCACTTTACAACCCAACTGTAGCCCCCTCCCTTGTCTCCTCCCAGGCCCACCCTCCCTCCCTCATACTCCCTCTCCTCTTCCCCTAGTCCTCAGAAAGGGGAGCCTTCTTCACCTAACATCTGCCCTCAGCCTATGAAGTCTCACCTGGACTGCCTGCATTCTCTTTCTCTGTGGCCTGGCAAGGCTGCTCCACCAGGGGGACGTGATGAACAAGTAGGCACCAGAGTCCATATTGTTGGACCCACAAGGAGACTGTGCTGCCTGTCTACTACATCTGAGCAGAGGGTCTAGGTCCTCACCATGCATGGTCCTTGGTTGGTGCATCAGTCTCTGCTGCCCTCCCCTAACCTGGATTTGTTGGCTGCGTTGGTCTCCTTATAGAGCTCCTGTCCCTTCCACATCCTTCCATCCCCCAGCTCTTCCATAAGACTCTGCAGTCCACTCCGAATTTTGGCTGTGAGTCTCAGCATCTGCTTTGCTGCCCTGCTGGGTGGAGTCCTTCAGAGAACTCTGTGGTAGGCTCCGTCCTGTTCCTTCTCTTCAACTGCTTCCAGTGTCTGTTCTATTTGCCCTTCTGAATGAGAATTGAGCGTCCTCCCTAGGGTCCTCCTTGTTACTTAGCTTCTTTATGTCTGTCTATTGTAGTGTCGTTAGCCTGTGTTATGTGGCTAATGTCCTCTTATAAGTGAGTATATACCATGTGTGTCTTTCTGGGTCTGGGTTACCTTATTCAGGATGATCGTTTCTAGTTCCATCCACTTGCCTGCAAATTTCAAGATATATTTGTTTTTAATAGCTGAGTAGAATTCTATTGTGTAAATGTACCACAGATTCTTTATCCATTCTTCAGTTGAGGGATATCTAGGGTGTTTCCAGATTCTGGCTATTATGAATAAAGCTGCTATGAGCAGAGTTGAGCAAATTCTTTGTATGCTGGAGCATCTTTGGATATATGCCTAGAAATGGAATAGCTGGGTCTTTAGGTAACTATTCTCAATTTTCTGAAAGAGCACCAGATTGATTTCCAAGGTTGGAGACATTTGCAATCTCACCAGCAATGGAGGAGTGTTCCCCTTTCTCCACAGCATGTGTTGTCACTTGAGTTTTGTTTTTTTTAATCTTAGCCATTCTGACAGGTATAAGGTGAAATCTCAGAGTTGTATTTATTTGCATTTCCCTGATGATTAGGAGCATTGAACATTTCTGTAAGTGTTTCTAGGCCATTCAATAGTCCTCTGCTGAGAATTCTTAAGATTGTATGTTCAGCAGGGAAGTGAGTATATTGACTGTGCTGATCTGATAAGGGAATATAGTTTAATGCTCCAGGGATGTAGATGTCATGGGCCTTGAAAAGATATGGCAGGATCCTATATGCATATTTCTAAGTACAAGAAGCCAATTTGAAAGTCCACACTATGCAATTCCAATTGTGTGACGTCCTGGGAAAGAGCACAGCTATGCAAGTAAAAAAAGAATCATTGGTGGTCATGAAGGATTAAGGGGTACACAGACCACCAGGTGGGGGCAGTTAGACACTATGATACTATATTAAGGGGTACACAGACCACCGGTTGGGGGCAGTTAGACACTATGATACCATATTAAGGGGTACACAGACCACCAGGTGGGGGCAGTTAGACACTATGGTACCATATTAAGGGGTACACAGACCACCAGGTGGGGGCAGTTAGACACTATGGTACCATATTAAGGGGTACACAGACCACCGGTTGGGGGCAGTTAGACACTATGGTACCATATTAAGGGGTACACAGACCACCGGTTGGGGGCAGTTAGACACTATGGTACCATATTAAGGGGTACACAGACCACCGGTTGGGGGCAGTTAGACACTATGATACCATATTAAGGGGTACACAGACCACCGGTTGGGGGCAGTTAGACACTATGATACCATATTGGTGGATAAATGTTATTTTACATTGTCAAAACCTATAGAGTGTATATCACCATTTGAACTGAATGCAATTCATGGGCTTTGGGCCTTTAGAGAGTGACAGTGTGGGTTAATCAAGTATAACGGAGGTTTCTGACGGTGAGGGCTAATTCTCTGAAGGGACAGGGGAAATATGAGCAGACCAGGTCCTTTCTAATCAATTAAAACTTTCTTGTTCAGTTTGTGTGTTCGTGTGATATGTGTATGTATGTGCATGTGGTGTGTGTGTACATGTCTCCTTGTGTGTATATGATTGTGTATTATGTGGGCATAAGAGGGCAATCTTGTGTGTTTTCTTCTATTGCCTTTCCTTTTATTATCTGAGATAGGGTATCTTTACTGAACATGGAGCTAATTGATTCAGCTAACGTGTTCAGCCAGTGAGATCCAGAGCTTCTCTTGCTTCTGTATCACTTGCTCAAGTGCTGGGATTATAGCTATTCACCACTATACTCAACATTTTAAAAAATGTTTAATTTTTCTTTTAAGCATTATGGGTGTTGCACTTGCATGGATTTCTGTGAACAATATGTGTCCGTGGACAGAAGAGAGACTGGAACCCTGGAACTGGGATTACAGACTGCTGTGACTTGTCACACGTGTGCTAGAACCGAACTCAAGTTTTCTGCAGGAGCAGCAAGTGCTCTGAACCACCGAGGCAACTCTCCAGTCCCTGGAGCTGACTTTTAATTGGGCGGTGGACATCTGAACTCAGTTCTTCATGCTTGACACAAGCATTACTGACCGGCCAGATCTCCAGCCATCACGGAGAAAAAAGGTCAGAAACAATTTCCAGTTGTCATTAAAGCTCTAAATCCACGGGCATGGACGTGGGTTCCACAGTTGCACACTCACATTGCACTCTCAGTACAGTGAAGAAGCTGACTGCAGTCCGTGCAGGTGGTGTGAAAACTCTGACTTCCTCCTCTCTGAAATATCCCATATCTAGTGTGGATGTAAGAAAATTATGGGAAGTTACTGAAATAATTGATAAACCCACTTATTTTAGAAATTGAGCACGTGTGCAATGAAAAGAAATGTGCTAGTATTTAAGAATGTAAAAATCTAAAATAGTTTTGCCAATATTTTTGGGCTCCAAAGATAAGAATGCTTTTTTTCTGTGCAAAGGAATTATCAGAAAATATACAGGATAAAAAACAACAAAAATGTGATTTTTAATCAATTAACAAATCTACAACTTTAAAAAAATCTGATGAAATATCCTTCCCACTTTAGTTTTCATGTAAATACAATGTTGAACAGTATTACACTGACAAGGTGACAACGAGCAAGTAGAAAAATACAGACGTGAAAAGACTATATTAAATTAATAATACATTTTTACTATGACTCAGTGTTGCATAATCATTTGTTTTGTGTCCCTTCTTCTTTGCATATAAATTTGCATTTGCAACCTCATCTCTTCTACTTTCTTTATTATCATTTAGGAGAAAAATATTAAGTGCAAAGGACTGAAATTAATTTAATTATCCTCATGCAGACGTGATACTGTGATGTTAGCATATCACGTAGTGATACAGCCTTTGTAGGTTCAGCACAATTTATCTGCTTTGCACTTGACAAACAGGAGAAAATGCACTCCTCAATATGAAAGAGTGAAAGCACCACGAATAGCCGAGTTAGCCAGCCACTGAATGCTTTATAAATATGAAATCCTTAGAAAAAAAAAATAGTCTTTAGAATTGTGGTATAGATCATGTGGACCTTAGAGCTTTTTGGGTGGTATTGACATAGAAATGGTTCTACTTCTCATCAAGTTTGTTTCTTACCGTTTTTTTTTTTTTTTTTTTGTTTGTTTGTTTTTTTAATTGCTGTGGCAAAATGCCTGAAAAGAAAGAAGCAACTTACAGAAGGAATTCATTCCAGCTAATGTTGTGAGGGATGCATTCCATCACGGTGCGGGAGGTATGGTAGGAGGAGCGGAAGCAGGTTGCCTACCTGTGTTTACAGGGTTAGTGACTCTCGCGGTTACCCTTCCTTACCTGCTTCCTCCTGTGATGCTCTAGCTTCCAAACTGCTCCGCAGCGTCTCAAACAGCGCCACCAGGTGGGAACTAGGTGCTCCAGCACACGAGCCTGTGGGGTTCACTTCCCATCCAGCCTCCCAAGTGGTTCTTATCGTGAAAGCGTGTGACTTCCATCAAACACATTGCTTTTCACATCAGAGATGGCTACATGGGTCTGTTCATTTTTTTTCCGTTGGTTGGTTTTCATTTGCAAAACCAAACTTGACTTTTAGTAACGATCATCTACACCACTCAGTTATGGTTGACATTCCTTTTAATTTGCTACTAAATTAGACTCCATAGCATTAAGCTGAAGAGTTTTGTGTCCGTGTTCACAAAGGTTGCCAACGTGAGTTCTTCTACCCCGCCCCCTTTCCTTTCAATCCCTTTCTCCCTGCTGTCTCTGAGACAGGGTCTCATTTTGTACCCCACACTCACCTTAAACTCATGATCCTCTTGTTTTTACCTCACAGGTGCTAGGATTAAAGTGGTATGGCATCATATGAACACACACACACACACACACACACACACACACACACAAACACACACACACAGAGTATGATATATATTTGACATAAGCGCATACAAATGGAAGTTTCTCGTACATAACCACTCTATCTTCAACATTTTGGTGTGCTGTGTTTTCATTGTCATTTATCTCCAAATATTTTCTAAATTTAGTTTGAAATCTTGTCTTTGATATATTACCTATTTAAAAGCCCATTATTGAGTTTCCAATGATTAATACATCTTCCAGTTTCACTTCTGTTGTTGATTTCTAATTTAATCCCTTTGTGATCAGAAACGATACTTTGTAAAGTGATTGTTTTTTAAAAAGCCACTGGGACTTGATTTCTGACCTAAGTTTGTATGTAAAATATATCATGTACAATATATCAGGTAAAGCTCCTGGTGTGTTAAAAACAGCTACAATGACACTGTTGTGTGATGTTGAGTTTGAATATAAAATGTCTCCTATAGGCTCTTTGTTTGAATGCTTATTTTCCTAGCAGGAAAATTTATTTAGTTTTTAGAGAGGAACTATAATTTGTAGGAGGTGAGAATCTGTATGGAAGAAACAGGACAATGGAGATGGGTCCTTTGTGATATATCATCCCTGGCTCCTTCCTGTAGTTATAAAGCAGTTTCTGATCATTTCTGATACTAAATAACAAGAACAAGCACAACAACAACAATACAGCCCACCTATATGCCTTTATTGAGAGCTTTTGAAAAATATACAGTATTAAGTTACTTTTTAAGTTCTTCTCTTCTCACCTGCAGGACCTGAGAGTCCTTTATCCAGACTTTACAGCAATAACACCAGGAAGTGCCGACTGCTGCCGATGCTGGCTGCTCCTCTGTTAGGAGTCAAGGCCCCTGATACCCAAACTTGGGGACTGTAACCCTAGTCAACACTTATATTGCCAATGTTACCTGCTGCAGGAAATCACTGAGAATTGGGCTGCTGGCAAGCTAGGGTCCTTGGTAGTTCAGAGCTGAACCCCTAAAGCTGTAAGTCTCTTGCTGTAAGAGCTGGAATCCATAAGTCTCTAGTTCTCAGCACTGAAAACCATAAGCCTGAGAACCCAGCAGGCTCTAAGGCCCTTAGACACTTGAGAGTCTGGTATTAGTAATGCCTGGGTCATCATCTTTGCTTGCTATATAGTTCCATCTACACAGAGTAAAATACCCCATCCATCCTGTCACTATGATGTAAATATATTAAAACAGAGGAGGGAAAAGATTACTAAAATTCCTGAGTTTTACATGGAGACCTACCTGCATGCCATTCTTGAGTCAATAAAAATCTGAGCTCCAATTTAAATTTTTGCTTATTCACTATCTACACTTGGCTATAAAGATATTATATGACTGAGATAACCATAACCAAAGCCCTCTAAAAGAGGAAGGTATAGTCACGTACCCATCTCTCCAGTCAGTGGCTTGGATTGAAAAAACCTTGTAACCCACCAATGACAGTCCAGGATTTGGAAGCTGAGCTATCTCCTTCCTACTTTGTACTATGGGACAAAATGAATTAACTTGTGCCTTACACATTTGCATTTGAATTTAAATTCAATGAATATTCTACTGAAATTTAGAATATTCTTCAACAACTTATTCTCCTAGGTAACTCATGCCATCGATTACAATTATGTAGCACTTTATTTATTTATTTTTTTACATTCAGTTCATTGTTATGAAGCAGATAGTGTTTAACAGTGTATTTTTCTATCATTAGGAAAGCATCAGTCTCCTGGTCATCCTTTAGTTACCTCCAGTTCTTTCTTTCATATTCCACGTCCAATCCATTGCAAATACAGCTGTTAGAAACATACAACTAGTCTTACATTTTTAATTCTTGACTGTCCTGGAGAAAACTCATTTCATCTTTGATCTAAAAATCTAGTAGTTTTATTCCTTCACATAAAACCCTCTAGTGATTTTCCAAGGCAAATTGCTTATGAGACCCTCTAAAAACTTTCTTTCCTAAGTAACTCATGATTTCTCTGTCTATACAAGTTAACAACCTCAGGGTCTCCCACTTAACCAAATGTCTAGTTTATTGTGTTAATTCCTATTCTGTGCACAAATATTACCATCATAAGGAAGCTTCGACTTTCATCCCATTTTAGATTTTTAGTCTCTCTTTATATCCACTTCACCCAGTTTGTTTTTCCTTTCTTTTTGCTCATGGAACTTATTATCACTTGCCACTCTCACATACTAAATTATTCATTTCATGGTTTACTTTCCATACCAGAACATATGTGACCATGAGGAGAGGGAGTTTTGCTTTGAATACCACTGTTACTCTACTGCCCACAAAAGTATCTGGAATTCTTGCAGCTAGTAGCATGAGATTGTTAGGCCTATTTGTGAATTCCTGAGGGTAATGACTCACTAGCACGGGGGGAGCAGACAAGGCACTGTGAATAGATGATGAGAAACTATATGTTAAGGAAGTGGTCAATATGAGGACTGAGATAGAACTGAAAAACAGGGATTTATTCATGGAAAATTCCACTCTGTGTGGTAACAGAGCTGAAATTTGCCTACTTGGACAATGTGGTATTTTGTCTAGAGTATATGTGGTTCATTCGTTGTGTCCTAGAGCAAGATTTAACTTAGTCGAAGCTATGTGTTTGTGAAAGTGCCATACAAGTAACATATAGTGGCAGTGAGGAAAACAGAAGCACTTGAGAAGAATGTCAGTTGGGTATAATGACTCTGTGATTATGAAATATGATAATAAACAATAATGCTGTTGCTTTGAATATGCCCAGAGACTAAATTTGCACAGGATGTTCTCCTTTCTTTTTCTGTTGTCATATGCAAAAATAGCACATTTTAAAACTTTACCTTGGAATGCCATTGCCTGAATAAGGACTTATTATTAGAGAAAGATGTCAGTCCTTATCTCTCCCACTTAGCCAGTCTTCTCTTTCAGATGCCAGGAGTCTGTTTCTGGTACCCTTCCATCTTCCTCATGCCATGTGTTCCTTATCACATTAGCATCCTTTCTGCCCACCCATGACTCCTGTTAACCCCCATCTTGACTTGCTCCATCCCCAACAATATTCTTGATTTTTGTTCTGTGCCTGAGATCATATAACTAGTCCGTATTTATTAGGTCATTTCTTCCTGGACACAAACCTATTTTAACTTTTATTCCTTTTCAGTCATACATGCTGACTTACCCACAATTCCTCAATAATAAATAGAGCTTAACCAGGCCTATAAAGGAGGTTAGAGGTTAAAAATCACAGTCCCTAATCTCAGTTTTCTCCATATTGCTCTGAAAATTTGAACCCTCTTTGCTGTGGCTTTGATCTTTGTTTCCGCAGTCTCATCCTTTCCACTTCCTCCTAGATTATTTTTATATTGTGTCTTCTCTTTGGCAAATACCATTTCTCTCATTATTTCCTCTGGCTTTTTTTATATTCTGATGCATTCTCATACTCCCAGATGATAAAATCAGAACAAACAAAACCAAGCAACCAGAAACAAAATTGCATAGGACCTTGTTAATACTCACAGCCTTTCTTTAACCTTCAAGACTATAATGAAAGACTCAGGGGCATAAACTCAACCCAAATTTATGCTTTTTCTTTATGTTCACACTGTAGGAACGACATCTTCTTCTCCTTTTGGCTTGAAACTACTGAGCAGAGCCACCCCCAAGTACGTCAGCAATACATTCTTTTCCTCTTCCCTTGGTGATCATTGGGTATCTAATTTATACATAAGAGGATAATGGAGCATAAAATACTGAACACAAAAGTTCCAGGCTGCTTCTACGTGGAAAGGCTGCATTATATACCCAGACTGCTTATACATAGGAAGGCTATATTATTTACCCAGTGCTAGCTGGAAAACAGGTGGGGGAAATGTGTCTATCTGTAAAAAGCATATGCTACGAAGATTATGCATTATATATAAGAACAGCACAAAAGACAAACATAGTAAGCGAGGAGAATTGTGGTTTAAGTGAGAATTGACTTTTTAAGGAGAATTGGTAAGATCAACTGGCTTAGAATCCTGGACATACCATGTTGCTCTTCATGACTTTAGTCAAGGTGAATTTAGTCTGTTTTCTGTTACAATGGACTAGCTAAGCCTACATAATTGAGAGAGAGAGAGAGAGAGAGAGAGAGAGAGAGAGAGAGAGAGACTTTTTTTGGTTCACACTTTGGGCACAGTACTTTCCCTACAGCATGGACCTGACTTAGTGAGAGACATTCTAACCTGCGTTCTGAGGCAGATATCATCGCACGACCACTGTCACACACAGAGCAAGCCAGCCTAGGGCAAACAGTAGGCGAAAACATGGAAGGGGCATATTTTAACAATTTTCTTTCCCAATAACTAACTTAGGATCCCATGGAGCTAATGTTAGTCCCTTAGGCGGGCAGCATCTCCAAATGTCACTGACTTTTCCTTCTTAAGGAGCCCACCACCTCTCTGTTATAGGAACCAAGATTTTAACTCATGAACTCTGGGGAGATAAACCACACCCTAGTAGTTAAATTTGTTCTCTGTAAAATGTGAATATAATTGGATGCAAAATGTACTTGTATTTCAAAATTTTTGCTTAAAGAATAAAAAGTTATTTAAATCAGTCATCCAGTTGCCCAAACCTTAAAAACTGTCAATTATTTTATTACCAAGTTGTCTACAGAAAATACTACTGGTGCTATGAAAAATGAGAAGGGGGAAGAGATTAGCTGTTCATGTGGCAAATACCCTTTTAAACAAATAAATATTTGAAATAAGGAGTGTTTGAAATAGATTGTGTGTGTGTGTGTGTGTGTGTGTGTGTGTGTGTGTATTACAGCACTTATTCCAGTATGATTTACTCTTGTATTGCCCACTGTTCATCATTTCATCATCTTAATTGTTTGGGGACTTGTAAGAGAAGTTGATAGTTGACCATGGTATTTTTATTCCTCTTCTTCTACAGCAGAGTTGCTTATCGTGTGGTTCATTGAGGAGACGCCCTTTTCCAGCCTTTTCACAACAACATGGGTGCCTATAGCTGTTATGGCCATTGAGATGTAAGCACACTTCATAAAGACTTAACAAAACTATTCCTTTTTATTTATTTATTTTTCTCCTGTGGCTTGAAGGGTGGATATGAGATCTTTGAGGAGCTATACTTGGTCACAAATCAGAGCACTGAAGATCACAAGGTCTGGACACAGATGACACCATAGCTGTATCTTTTTATAAACTGCCTGCTTTTAGACTCCTTTTGAGAAAAATAAACCACTTCAATTAGGACTGCTATTTTTCTTGCTGTTGTTATTACTAGTTCTACAAGTAGCTGTGTCCGACTCTATCTGACAGAATGTTTTCCAATTACACTCCTCAATAATTTTGTTCAATTTTCCCTATTTTATTTGTAGGCTGTTCTAAGATTTCCAAAATTCACTCACAGAAAGCAACAGGAAAATTATTTGAACTACATTTTTTCATTTTCAAAAATATTTTCTATTGATTCCTATTATGTTCCACTTATTTTCCAGCACAATCTCATTACTATATTTATTTGTTATCTTCATTTATTATTGTGGTACCAAAAATCCCCAAAGAAATAATTGCTTTTCTAGATGAAAAGGGAGAAAGTGGGTGATTAATCACAGACTGAAAAGAATAAAGGGAAAACCTTGACAAAGGAGAAGTTAAAAAAAAAAGTCACCTCTACAAAGAGAACCATGAAAAAGAACCATTTGTATTAGGTTGGACTTTATCATGAGGTTTGAGAAATATTGGAAAAGTGGTGTTTTTGCTACAAAGCTTCAATCACAATCTAAGAAGAATGTCTGCTTTATAAGTGATTGTCGTGCGTAAGGAGGAGGCCAGCTCCAATGGAACATAGTAATCAGGATTTAATGAGTATGGGTCACAAAGGCAGGGCAAGTCATTGAGGCTGAATTAGGAAGATGAACAACACAGACCTGTAACTATGGAAACACAATAAGCCAGAGATAATTCTAACACACCCCTCCCCCCCCCGCCGCCAATCAGTTTTTGTTTTGCATTAAATGCCACCTGGAAAAGAAGGAAAGTGAAGTGCTGAAAATGCTCAGACATAGCTACACAAAGCTTCTTAAACACAAATTAGCAGAGATGGATTGAATGTTTGCCACCACTAAAAGCAAAGCAATATGCCTGTGTGTGTCTAAACCAGATACGAGACTGAGTCCTGAGGGACTACCATAGGGCAAGCAGCATGCCCCCTGCCTATGTTAGATAGAAAACAAGAACCACTAAAACACACGAGCACGTGTCTGCGTGTTTTAAACGAAGTAGTGGATGAATACTGACAGACCAAAGAGGAGGATCCACAGTGCTATGTGAGCTCAACTTACTACATATAATTATTTTCAACATATGAAATTAGAAGCCAATCACCAACATCTTACATATGCAAAGGGCTGTAGTTAGCAACTGTGACCGAGCTCTCTGTTTGGTAAGCTGTGTCATTAGGAAGAAGGTATGGAGGTCCCCTAGGATAAAATGCAGCTCAGGGAAGTTTGATCCATTTGCATAAGACATTTTCTCAAACTCTTACTCATAAGATATTTACTCTTGTTTCGTATACCATTAGTTCAAAACGAGCATCAGGAATCTAGCCAATTACATGCAAAATCTAAGACATGAGGGACGGAGCTGCTCCAAAGCTGTAGAATGTGGTTACTACTAGAACTATGTTTAAAATGCCGTAATCGTGAAAACTCTGAGAATGTCTGTGGCGACTGTCTTATTCATCCTTGAATCTCAGAGTGGCATGCCAGCAGCTTGAAAACACCAAGAAATTAATTTTTTACTGTAGGTTACGATTCTAAGCTATACGATTACTGAGCGATAGACACACTTTGTTCTTTAAACAATTTGGTGTGGATGATGAATGCCACTGGATGGAGAATTAGTATCTGGGTGACGAATAACAGGCAAGAAAGAGAAGATGGAATTTTGGGGGGATAATGTTTTGTAAATACTTTCATGAGGAGTAAATGGCAATAATGAATTTTGCCATGAAGGGTCACATTTATAACAGAAAAAATTGATAGTAACTAATAGTTATAATAATGTGTGCTAGGTATGGGACCAACATTTTAATACACTTATACAATCATTTGTCTTTGAAAACAACTGTATAATAAAAATAGTGTGTTTATATAAATGAGACAAGGATCCATATCATAAACTATGATACTGGCTCTTAGCTGCAGAATTATAGTCTATGCCTTTGATATATATTTATACCAGCATATACCACATCTCAAGACAGAAATAGTTGTTTTTAACCCACCTTTTATCACATAGGCAAGTGGCATGATCAAATTATGTTTACCATAGCTTTATGTTTTGAGATGTAATCATATGCCAAATACTTAGCTAGACTTACAGGCATCGTTTTATTCTGTAGCTTAGATATAGTAGAATTCCATTAATATCTCATTTGTACTAAAACAGAACAAAACAGAACAGAACAGAAGCTTTCAAACGGTGGGGTAGAGCCTGCATTCAGAAGTGGCGTTTTATTTCTGAAGCACAGTGTCATGGGCAGACTGGAGTAAGTTTTTGAAGATATCTGAACAATTTCCCTTCAGTAGACATCAAAATTCTCTTTGATATTTATCACATAATTGTTTTTTCACTTTCCCTTGAGGAAAAGTTAACAACTGATAAATTATGTTTATGAATTCAGTTGTGCTAAGGTCTGTGCTTGTTTCTAAGAGTGATAAATTGCAACACTTTGTAAAGGGGATGATGGGGCTTTCTCAAACACCTTTGAGAATCCATACCTTTCAGCGAGATTATCCTCAGTTGCTACTCAATGTCAGCATCCAGGATGTACAAAAGAGAATTTTCCTGTTCACTAATACATGGCCTCTGCATATTAAGCAAGAGACCAGGGCTCTGATTGGCTAGTATGGCTGCCTATGGGCACTCTCCAAGTGAAAATAAGGTTTCCCACTTTGAAGCAGTGGCAGGACTGTGCATTGGCCACTTGAAACCTGCAAAAATGACCCTACATGTATGCTATGACAGGAAAGAGATGTTGTTTGCTAAGTGCCTCAGATGTTCTGACACATTAAAATATTCATTGTATTCACGCAGCAGCCTGACTCTCATGAGCTGCTTCACGATAAGTGAAATAGATACATCAATGGAGCCATTTGTGGGGAGAAACATATGGTTTCTTTCTACTGATCAACTGTAACCTGTAAGTCGTCAACTATGGGTTTCCCCCTAATAACTCTCTCTTATATATCTAACCCCATCTTAGTATCTCTTTCTTGTGGAACATAGGTTGGCAAAAGTGAAATGAGCAGTCGAAGAACATAGGCAGCAAACACCAGCAGGTGAAGAGGATGACGCATTGATTCACAGGTGGAACATGCACAGTATGTGGTATGAGCTGGGGATTCACTTCCTGAGTTTCCACTGGTGGTGTACTGCTGGAAAACTGGCAACTATGATGATGCTGACATTTTGGAAACAAAGGGAGAATGATGCTTTCCAACATAGCAAAGGTGGGAGATTACCGCTGTGTTGCACTGACACTAACGTAAGGCACTGAGACCTTTTAATCTGCATTTAAATAGTTAAGTGTTAGAACCAGAAATCCTTGCTAGCACTATATGAAGAGATGCTCATTATTTATACTAGAAGATGAAGACTTACTTTTGAGAGTAGCAGAGCTCCAGAGACATTTGACTGTATGTAAAACTTACGGTCCTGGTAGGAAAACCTCAGGGCTTGAAAACTGAACAAAGACCAAATGGCTGCTCTGTATCACATCTTTCCAAAGGTTTCTGTGCCCTGTAGGTTTGCTGAGGTGGACCATCGTTCTCTAGTAAGGGCTAGGACTACTGCTTTGCTACAAGGTTCTGCAGAAAACCACTCCTCTTTTTTTTTTTTCTTCATGCAAATCAACAGGTGTTCTCAACAAGCTTTATCCACCATCTTTTGTAGTTGCCAGACTGCCTATCAGGGCTGAAAACCAGCATAACCGAGATGGGACATACTGTATCTGAAGAAAAAGGAAGGAATCAACAGTGGGGGCGGGGGTGAGGGTGGAATGGAAGGACCTCGAGTATTCAGGAGCCCCACAAGGAGACCATCTAGGCCAGCAGATCTGGACCCAAGGTGGTGGGGGCGGAGTCTTCACAAACTGTTGTACCAACCAACTAGTAAACCTAGATCCCTTTTAAGGCATAGCCAATGAACAGCTCATTTTCCCTGGTTGTAGAAGGAGCAGCCTCTTATATGCACTCTGGTGTCTCCCTCACCCCACATTTGATCCCTTCCTCGAAGTAGGGAGGCCCAACAGGTACACAGAAGAAGGGAAAGTAGGCTATCCACATGAGATCTGATAGGCTGTGGTCATATGGAGGGGGAGGAGTACCCCTTCTGTCAGAGATCTGGGGGAGAGGCATAAGGTGGAAGAGGGAGAGAGGGTGAGAATGGGAACATACAAGTGAGGGCATAACAATCGGTATGTAATCTGAATAAATTATAATAAATTAAAGAAAGGGAGGAAGGAGACTAGAAGCAGAGAGTATCAAGCTTTTGGCCAACTGGTATCTTTTTTAAAAGCAATACTTATGTTCTTTTTGTGTTCTGTCTACATGCGTGTCTATGCACCATGTGATGCCTGCCACTTTCAGAGGACAGAAGAGGGTATCAGATCTCCTGGACCTGGAGTTACAGATGCTTGTGAGGTCTGTAATCCACTTGGACTTGAGTTTTGTGCATGGTGATAAATATGGATCTACTTGCATCTTTCTACATGTAGACATCCAGTTAGACCAGAACCATTTGTTCAATACACTATTCTTTTTCTATTGAATAGATTTGGCTTCTTTGTCAAAAATCAAGTGACCATATGTGTGTGCATTTATTTCTGGGTCTTTGGTTTGATTCCATTGGTCAACCAGCCTATTACTATGCCAGTATCATGTTGTTTTAAATACTTTTGTTCTACAATACAGCTTGAGATCAGGTATAGAGATTCCTCTGGAGGATCTTTTATTGTACAGGATTGTTTTAGCTATTTTGGGTTTTTTGTTTTTCCATATGAAGTTGAGAATTGATCTTTCAGTGTCTTTAAAAAATTGGGTAGATATTTTGATAGTGATTGCATTGAATTTGTAATGCAAATTCATTGTAATGTAAAAATGGCCATTTTCACAACCTTAATAGTCCTGATCCACAAACAAGGGAGGTCTTTCCATCTTCTGATGTCATCTTCAATCTCCTTCTTCAGAGATTTCAAGTTATTTTTCAAACAAGTCTTTCACTTGCTTGGTTAGAGTTATTCCTAGATACTTTATATTGCTTGTGGTTATTGTGAAGAGTGTAGTTTCCCTAATTTCTTTCTCAGCATGATTGTCATTTGTATACAGGAAGTCTACTGACTTTTTTGAGTTAATTTTGTATCCAGCCACTTTGCTGAAGGTGTTTATTAGCTGTAGGAGTTCTCTGGTGGAGTTTTGGGGGTCACCTATGTACACTATCATATCATCTGAGAATAGGAGTAATTTGACTTGCTCCTTTCCCATTTGGATCCCCTTGATTTCCCTCTGTTGTCTTATTGTTCTTAGCTGGGCTTCTTTCAGAGATTTTGTCTCAAAAAAAAAACCCCTCAAGGAAATATTTAGTAAAAGGCAAAAGATTTATACAATCTGAAGAGAAACTAGAGTATTGATACCCTATGAGCATATACAGGGGGATGAAGTCCCCTCAGTCACAGTCACAGGGGATAGGAGTAAGGGAAAAATGGGATGGAGGGAGGAATGGGAGGATACAAGGGATGGGATAACAATTGAGATGTAATATGAATAAATGAATAAAATACATTTTAAAAACCCAAGGAAAACAGGAAACTCCTCAGCCTCAATACCTTTTAGCTGTCTTCTTTGGAAGTTTGCTATGATGTCACACTAGAACAGAAACATGTATGAAGTCTTTTGTACCATGTACAGATCTAGGCCATCACATATTTGCTGCCACTGTCTCTACTATAGCCCTTTGTATTGATCTGACTATAGTCATGCCCTCTACTATCCTCTCTCCTCTAAAATGATTACGCATCCATCACTATTTTTAGTTAAATTATTAGTCATAACTGAACCTGGAAAGGGACGTGATTTTTTTTTTTTATTTTGTTTTTGTTTTGGCACAGAAATGAGCATGCTTTTTTTTTTTTTTTTTTTTTTTTTTTCAGGTAAAGGGGACATAGCTATGAGCTTCTTCATTTCGGCTTACTGTGCTCGAAATTTCTGCTCAAGGTTACTAGTGTCTGATGTGTAATTTGATCAGAAAATGGGTGGAAGCTGCAAAATGACAGAAAGAAGTAATGAGGCTGAAATGAAGATATAATTCACAGGAGTATTTGTAAATTGTACAAGATGGAACAGCTCCTTCGGCGTCCTGACTGAGTGCACTAACTTACCTGATGAGTGATTACAGGGTGGGAGGAGATCACTTAATTTGACATAGATTTTCATCATACTTTAACCTGCCTCTCAGTATGTCTCCCAGAAAGGTCATACTTTCAATTTCCCCAGTGGGTGAAGGAAAAATTGCCTTTCATTAACTTCAGACACTTTTTACTTTGTGTGAAAGACTGAAAGTTTGTGAAAGAAAGTAAAAGCCATATTCTCTATTTCCTGCCTGTCGGAAGCTGGAAAGAAAAATAGAAGGCAGAAGGAACAGAAAAGCCCCATAAAAGATGATATAAGTCCTGCCAAAGAAGAAATGATACATATAAGTTACCTGTCTGTCGAGACCATTTGTCACCTCATAAAGGCAGTCATCAGTGTACAGAGCTATAGGAAGACCTAGGCTGTAACCCACTCAACTGCCCAATCAAATGAGGCCGGCTCAAACTGGTGAGTCATGTCTGAAGAGAAGAAGACACACAAAGCAAACACCTCCACTTCCTAAACTTCTGTGAGTTTTTGGGTTGGTAAGTTGCAACAAAACATGTCTCACAAGGAAGGTAATGGAAAATAAAATTCCTGGAGGTTTTATGGGGGAATTATTTACATAATATTGTCATAGCACTTAAATTTTCACTAAGTATTAATTTAAAAGGAAAGCGGAATAGCAACTAACAAGGAAATGGATTAGCTACAATAGAAGAAATGTTGGCAGGAATAGGGTGATTGGTGAGAATGGTTTTTAAAGCAGGAATGTCAAACATTGATCTCTTTATATAATATTCACAATTGTGTCAAATTGCTTTTATATAATGGACAAAGAAAATGACTATTTTATCATTGCATGAGAATTTGACAATTAGGGAAGTCTAAATCCTAACCACGATAACCACGTATTTATGAATCATATTTATAAAAAAATTACACCCAACGTAAAAAAATATAGCCAGAACATTAAGGAAAAGAGGTTGGATCTGTTAGTTGTTACAAACAGACAAACAAACAAGCAAGTAAACAGAAAACCTCCCAAGCAATAGTTCTTTATACCTTTCCTGACCCTGAAAACAAATCAGGCAAACACCAGAGCACCAATCAGGTGGAGAGCATGGGCAAAGTCCATGGGTTTATTATGCACTTTGTTAACCCTTATGTTGTAATGAGCTCAACTCATATTTTTTAAAGATGTCCTCTAGCTAGTCCAAGACATTTAAATTAAATATCACTAAAAGAGACATCTAATCTGAGAGGTAGCATGAAAAGATGGCTGTAAGCACAGACCTGAAGGTTAATACGGCTGACACAGGGCACACCAAGACCAACACAGATCACAGGGCACACCAAGACCAACACAGATCACAGGGCACTCCAAGACCAACACAGATCCTGGAGCCTTTAAAGAGGGTAATACATTCCAAGCATTTTTGTCCCCTCTGTTTTTTTTTTTTTTTAATGTGTTATTTTAAGCTCTTCTTTGTGTGTATATGTATGTGTATATGCACTTTCAAAAATATTTGTGTCCTTTTACAAAGTGTAGTTGTATAAAAAGGAAGCAATGGTAAATATTGATCACATACTATGACTTGAATCATATTTGAAGGCTAACTTCACAAATGTTTTTTTTGCTTTGATTTTTAATTTCTTTCCTGATCATAATATTTAGAAATGAATTTTACTTTATTGTTATGAGGGAAAAAAATGAAATTCACAAGTAGGTTCAAATGTAAGTGGGATTCCATGAGTGGCTGAAACTTGTTAAGTAGAGTCAGCTTCTATAAATCATCCCATTTCTCTGGCCTCCTGATGTCCCTTTATGCTCTTCGGTGCGATGACATCATAGAGAGAGGAGAGCTCAATTCTAGAGAGGAATTTCAAGGCCCCTAATAAGCTGGTGATTGACAGCCCCATAGTTAGTCACGTTGTGATGATGTTGCTGTCAAAGAGGCTCCTTTCCTCCAGCAATTGAATAATAGATCTTTTTCATTTTTTTCCTTTTTGGCTCTTCAAACTTCTTTATTTCAAATACACACGGACAGTTGGAGCACAGAGACAGTTATGAAAGGCACAGTCAATAGGACATTATTCTGTTTCAATTATAGCAGCAGACTTGAAAATAAATAATCTGTCTTTAAAATTCAGCAGGTGTTTCCTGCCCTGAAAATACAGGAGCGGGTGAGCCGGCCCAGCCCTGAGGATAAGGGAGCAGGCCCTGATCCAGGGCTCTGAGTTGACCTCACCTCAACACCTACCCCATGCTGGAACACATGAGGGGGCCGGACCTGCAGATTGAAAAATTAAGAATCTTCTTGACACACGACAACAACAGGACACCCGACAGCAGTCCCAGTGAGGTGTAGGCCTCAAACCAGACCCATGACTCATAACAATGAACATTTGAAAGCAAATATATGTGGACAAAAGGCTATACTACCGCTTCTGTGACAAAATTTTTTGTTTGTCTGTTTATTTAATTTTACTAGGGGATGGAGAGGTATTTTGCTGTAAATCATAGTCATTCAATAAGAGTTAAAAAAAAAAAATCCAACAGGCACTGCACTTGTGATTGTAGCATTTGGCAGAACTGAAAGGAAAGGGGACTGGGCTACATGCTGCAGGGATTGTGGGCAACAGAAAGAAGACAGCAGGAGGAGATAGAATGTCACATGAAGTCTTCACAGCCTTGTACGTACCCTCCATTGTATCCACCATAATTTGCTAGATCGGTTTTCAGGATGGCCTTTAGTTCCCCTCCAGGAACCACGCCTTTCTTCTTCCCTTTGGCTTGGCTTGACTTTGCTTGCTTTCTGTTTTTCACTGCAAAGCACAGTCAATGAGTTGGTAATCTTTTTGAAGTCATCAGTTTCCAATGAAATATGGACATCTCGAACTAAGGCTTCCAAAAAACTGGCACAATATAGTGATTTTTTCTTTCTTTTTTTTTTTCTTTTTCTTTTTTTTTTTTATTAATTTATTCTTGTTACATCTCAATGTTTATCCCATCCCTTGTATCCTCCCATTCTCCCCCCCCCCCCATTTTCCCATTATTCCCCTCCCCTATGACTGTTCCTGAGGGGGATTTCCTCCCCCTGTATATGCTCATAGGGTATCAAGTCTCTTCTTGGCTACCTGCTGTCCTTCCTCTGAGTGCCACCAGGTCTCCCCCTCCAGGGGACATGGTCAAATGTGAGGCACCAGAGTACGTGAGAAAGTCATATCCCACTCTCCACTCAACTGTGGAGAATGTTCTGACCATTGGCTAGATCTGGTTTTTTCATACTGTGTAATTTTATCTTTTAGTAACTTTCCAAACTCTGTGAAGTCATCTCTTGAAGATGAGTTCATAGCATCTATTCCATAAACTGTATTATTAACACCAAAAGTTTCTTTTGCTAATTCAAGGTCTGACTCTTCCTGAAATTCCTTCAGCCAAAGTTGATCTGCTAATTCCTCTTCAGGTGTTGGCACTTCAGGCTCTTCTAACCGCTTCTTAGTCTTTTGTTGCCCTTTCTCCTGCTGCCGTCCTTTCTCTTTTATCCTTTCTGCTGTTGGTCTTCTAGGCTACAGTGGAAAAACTTTTAACAGAGTTTTGGCAATTCCTTTTCTTTATAAAACATGCTCAGCAAAGTGCAAGCTACAAGTTGGTAAATTGTTAACAATTATGACATCTGCGATGTTTTATAAAGCAACTAACTTAATAAAATCACTATTGTGAGGACTTTTTAAAAAATCCAACACGTACTTCAAATATTTCTGCAGCTATTAACTGTTCAACCCATGAAGACATTGTGAGCAAAGTACGTACAGAGAAAAGGAAGCCTTGATAGAACCTAGCAAAGCAGGTCCTTGGGCTGCTCCGAGAACGCCCCTAATGCAAAACGGACTTTGTGGATAAAGTGCTCCAACTGAGCTTTCACTCCATCGGGGAAAGCATATGAGGCTTAGTGGACTCTGCTGGTTGCATCCAACAGACCTGTCCCAGCAGCCATCCCTAAGGCTCAGAATGCTTTTCACGAGGTTTTACACCTACCCACAGCATTTCCAGTAAAGAATGGAAGGCTAAGCAAGCCGAGGGACCACCACCCTTTCATTTTTGGGTCCAATTACTAGTTCAACTATACCAGGAGCAGCTGTAGGAAGCAGCCTTGTTAGCACCCACTAGTGTTTAGCTGTCCCCGCAACAAACCAGCAAGGTCCAAGCAGCTGGAGTCTGGCTGGGCATGTTCTTGCTCACAGTGGAAGTAGATCCCTGCATGGGTGCTTCCCTTCCCTGTGCGGGTCACTGATTGATATTAAGCACTCAGGGCCACACACTGCGAATAGAGTGCTCACACACTGGCTTTTTAAGAAGAATTTTTAAAAATTTATTCTTTTTTTTTTTTTTTTTTTTTTTTTTTTTTTTTTTATGGGCTGGCCTTTTTCTAGCGCTTCTTTTTCTTTCTTTTCTTTCTTTTTTTTTTTTTTTATTAATTTATTCTTGTTACATCTCAATGTTTATCCCATCCCTTGTATCCTTCCATTCCTCCCCCCCATTTTCCCATTTTACATATACATTTATATTATTACACACACACACACACACACACACACACACACACACAGACACACGAAACTACATACAGCAATGAAACAACCAGGGATTATATAAATGTTACATTCACAGTGTTTTGGCTACCTGTATTTGTATTTTGGCCCATTATATATGGCAGACATATCCGTGAAGCAGGAACAATTGAGGACTTGATTACCCTGTCTTGGCAGAGTTTGGCGGTCGGCTCTGCCTGCATCCAAACTTGCCCACTTTTAGGCAGAATTCTGTCTATAGCAGAAATGAGGATATTTTGCCCAGTGGCTTGTTTGCCACCTTTGAAGCCATCTCCATAAAGAGGTTTGGTTCTTTTGTTTTGTTTTGTTTGATGCTCATCATCTTCTTTGAGGTAGGCTGGGTGTTGCCAGGAGTTAACCTGAGTTATTGTCAAAGGATCCTTAAAATCATAAAAATGTCTTTAAATGCCATATTCTATAATTCTTTGAGGGTTTTGAAGACCTTATCTAACTATTTTACCTTATCTATCAATAGAATCCTATCTACCTGTTAAACCTAGAATGTATGTTCTTGTGTTGTAAATAGACTAGTCATTGACATGACCATGATTTGGTCAACTAATAATTAACTTGTACAACTTACTTATCCTAAACAGCCTGCAATAGCACCTTCAAAGTATTGGAAGTAAACCTTGTATTCTACTTGAGTTATATGGGCACAATACCTCATAGTATAGTAGAAATATATATAATGTGTCTTAAGAATAATCTTAAATTTTAAATCTATACCAATGTATCAGAATTAAACTTATTTTGCATCAACATACAACATTATATACCAATGAATGAAAATAAACTTGTGAGTAACAAGGTGTTGGGAGGAGGGCTCTCTTTTCTGAGGACTAGGGGAGGGAAAAGAAGGGATGAAGGAGGGGGCTACAATCCATATGTAAAGAATTAAAACTGCAGAATAAGCAGGTAATTTATAGTGCCAATCCCACCACATGGGAATTTCTCTGAGACTGGCTGAGACATGAATGTGTGTGCACAGGCAATGGTTCTTGCTAGTTAAGGAATCCCTATTATCAGATGTCATTCTTCTTATGGCATGAAGATTTACAGATGTCTTTCTTCTGCTCATACGAAGATCAGAGAGCCAGCCTTAATTGTTCTGTGCATCCTGCGTACCTCACACATTTATAACTTTAGGACTGTATAATGCTTGTGAGAAATTATATGTTTGCAGAACAAGAGAACTGGACGCTGATGCTTCATCAGACCTCACAGGACTCATTCCTCTCAGCCTGCTGAATGCTGACATCCTGCATCCTTCATGTTCCAGCTCCAAGTGCTTCAGTTGCTGTGCCTCATCAGAACAGGACAGCTCCCAAGACAGGTTTGAAGAAAGCTTCTGATACCAATTGGTCCAGCATTTCAGACTGTCCCATGTAGGACTAGTACTAAGCCTGGAATTTCTCAACATTTAGAAACTGGACCACAAATGCTAGTCCTAGCTTGTTTAGCCATTTTCCTCCATTTTATTTGGGCCCCTACAAAGGTATTATTCATCTCAAATCAGCCAGAAAAAAAAAAAAAACTTAAGAGCATGATGCTCCTTTTCCCTTAGGGATGTTTGGCTAGGTTTTAGTTCTTTTCCTGGGCTATAGATGTTTATTCTCATTGTGAGTTAGTTATAATTTACTATTGATCTTTTTCAGAGACCAGAAAACAAGGTTGGACTCAGGGATATCTCTGTTTTCCTTTATCTTTCTTTTGTGGCTTTGGAGATAGGAATTGAAAAGAAAGAGGAGGAATATAGAAATATATAAGGATGATAGGACAAAAAGTAGATTATTGAATTTACTCACACTTGTTTTTTTTTTTTTTTTTTTTAGGTAGTGCAAAAATTGGAAAAGGGAACATTTCGGAAACTAAGCTCCATTTATGTTGACTTGCAAATGTGTCCAACCTTCTGGCCGTGCAGTCTGGCACTGTCAACCACAGAGTTCATGCTTGAGAACCACATGGTCCAGTTACAAAAACAAGAAAAATGTTTAAAAGCCTTAAGTAAGTTTACAGTTTTGTATTATGCCATTCATTGCTATCCTGGGACATAGGCTGAACATACCTGCTGGAGCTTAGGCGATAAGAGGTATAATTTCTTTTACATTTTTAGTTGAGCATCTAGCTCAACTGCTAGCTCACAGCTCTACTGTATGTTCCAACCAAGGTTTTGTATTTAGATGTTTACCAAAATACCTCTGCTTCCAAGCCATTAATTGATAATGAAGTTTTTTTTTAGTTTGGGTCATTCATTTGTGCTTATTAATAATTTTTAATGGCACTGCCATAGCCTTGAAGGAAAACAAACAGAACTGAAGGAAATGGATTTAGAGCTTAAATACTGTCAATTCACACAGCCTTGTGTTGTTACCTTCGTATGGTGAGGGACCTTAAGTCCCTGTTCAATACTTTTCTAGAAAGGGCATTGCTGGACTATGTAGCAACATTTATAGCTTATAAAATTTAAACTTTGACAGTTGTGGGGATTTAAATGATTACTCTTAACAGATATATGCTATGCTCATTAATATGCTCAATTTAATGCATGTGAGCATCCAATGCTAAAAAGATGACCAGTGTCTTACAAAAAGAAAAAAAAGCCCCAAGGATTTTGTTATCCATGCCCCTGTACTGTCACTCTCTAAGAATGGATTATTTTTAATATCTACATTCAGTTTGCATCTTATGATGACATATTATAAAGCAAAAGAAAAAGCTTCTGTCTTACAAAAGACTTTTCTCCTCACAGTAGGGAAGATACAGAAATAGAGAAGGTAGGGAACAGAAAATCTGCCAAACCACCTATACTCCTGACCTCTCCAAACCCACAATACATTTGATCACCATCTGTAGAGATTTGGAGACTCACAGTAACATCGGTTTTTGAATAGTTAAGGTATATTGTAGATACTTCTCTGATGGTAAATTGGAAATAATCTGGTGTAACTTTCTGTACTTTCTGGAGGGTGAAGAAATAGCCTATGTGAAATTAAAAGTACTCTGTCAGTTCAGTGAAAATGCAATCAGTTTTACTGCTTATGACCACGGTAAGGCCTTGAGCTAACCAAGTTTGGTTCTGAATGTTACTTTTAGTGTGCAGCATTCTTTCTTCTGTGTTGCTTCTTTTAGAAGCTCACTTGATACTGTGAAGACTAAATTGGCTAATAAAGAAAAGTGGGCTTTGAAAGTTGTGAACATTTACATAATTATGCAGTAATCAGCCTTCGAAGGAACCCACCCCTTTACTCATGTGTTTCGAATACTAAAGAGACTAGTCATATCTTTGGTATTGAATCTTCTTCCTCTATCAGAGTTTTGGTTTAGTCAGAATGGGAGTGTGGAAGCAAACGAACAGAAATGAATAAGACAAACCAACTCAGAATCCCCCGTGGGAAACTTCATGAGAGAAGGGATGCAGACAATGGGTATGTGTGTGCTGTCCTTCCTTTTTCCTTATTCTTTGTTGCTGCGATGTGTGTGCTTTGACCAGAACCACAACAGCCATCTCATGGCCTGGCAGTGACCTTAAGATTGGACACCACCAGTCAGGGTAGTGGAATGGCAAGGCAGTGATGCTGGGAGCAGCCATCATGTCCTGGAGCGGAGGCATCAAGCCCAGGAACATCCAACTTCACCCTGATTGTTTTCCCAGAAAGAGATTCCCCCAGAAGCAGAAAGAATCAAATGGTATATACTCACTTATATCTGCATACTAGCCCAAGGGACATGTCCCACGAAAGCCTTCACTTACCAGAAAACTGGGACAGAGGGGAGGGCATCCTATTGGGACTCTAAATGAGAGACGCATGGGAGAATAGCAAAATAAAAGGATACAGAGGGTCCTAGAAATCTACAAGTAGAACAATATGACAGGCAGATTTGGGCCCAGG
Source organism: Acomys russatus (assembly GCF_903995435.1). Taxonomy (NCBI): domain Eukaryota; kingdom Metazoa; phylum Chordata; class Mammalia; order Rodentia; family Muridae; genus Acomys; species Acomys russatus. The sequence goes on along the minus strand of NC_067146.1, from coordinate 18,092,840 downwards.
GGTCCCTCTCAAACTAAGGCACCAGCCAAGGACAATACAGGAGGTAAACTTTAAACCCCTTCCCAGATCTAGCCAATGGTCAGAATATTCTCCACAGTTGAGTGGAGAGTGTGATATGACTTTCTCACGTACTCTGGTGCCTCACATTTGACCATGTCCCCTGGAGGGGGAGACCTGGTGGCACTCAGAGGAAGGACAGCAGGTAGCCAAGAAGAGACTTGATACCCTATGAGAATATACAGGGGGAGGTAATCCCCCTCAGGAACAGTCATAGGGGAGGGGAATAATGGGAAAATGGGGGGGGGGAATGGGAGGATACAAGGGATGGGATAAACATTGAGATGTAACAAGAATAAATTAATAAAAAAAATATATAGGTTAAAAAAAAAAGATTCCCACCTTTTTAATCCACACTGGCACACATTTGCTTTTACAGTCAAAGAAGTTTCTAGATGAACTAGAATAATTATAGTATCGATATCTTCTGCTACTTAACTTAAAGTAGCTTTTATTCAATGGTAATATTTTATATTTATCCTGGTGTTTCATATGTGTCACTGTGTCTCCCTGGTATTTAAAGGAACTGAAAATTCAACTTATCTTTTTCAAAAATTCCTCCTATTAAGCTCTGTGAAGCTGTTATTATTCTCTTAGTCAATAAAGCAAAACTGTAGATGTTAAACTTTTACTTCCTGGGTATCAGCTCTGACCTTTGTATCTGGCCTTTAAACCTTTAATATCTTTTGTACAAACTTCTGCAAAATGCTCCATTCCCAGTGTAACTTCTAAGCTGAATATAATTCACTGGCTTAAAAAGCCCTCCCTACTGTCTAGAACAACATGTCTCTACTTGGCCCTTTATGATACCCATAAAATGTACATGTTTATTGGTCGTCATAGGTGAGACTATGTATCCAAAGTGACCCACTCAGAGCCCCTTACAGTCTTTCTAGTCACTGTAGATAAGTGTAGTTCATGAAGTGTTCACCTGTATCATATTCTGATGGCCTGGTTGACACAGTTTATCATTTTAATAAATTTTAGCTTGGAAGATACAAAAATTCTATAAGCTCTTCCAGGATCAAGGTGATGCCTTTCATTTCAAAATTATCTTGGACTGCATCCCTTCTTCCCCTCCCCTTCCCTGCCCTCCCTCCCCTCCCCTTGCCCTTCCCTTCCTTTCCCCACTTTCCTTCCCCCTTTCCTCCCCTTCCCTGCTCTAGTGAGTGATTTTACATGTGTAGTCAGGAAACACATGAAGACAATGCATGGAATGCATAAAGTGTGTTTAATGTATGTAGTCTGAAATCCTATAGGTCTTCCCAACAATTTCACTCTAAAGGTAAAATAATAGAAGTAAAAGTATAGTCCTTGAAATTTAACACTAGCAAAATTTGGAAAAATAGCTAAACATTCTTCTGTAGGCTATTGATTAAATATATATGCCATATCCACTTTCCTATAGGATGACATGAAAATACCTTTAACAAAATCTTCAGTGAGTAAAACAGGTATGCAGGATTACATACTCAGGGGTGATAGTAAAATCAAAAATCAAATCAGCACATAGATGAAAAGCACAGTGTTTGTCTAGAGCGATGTACGAGAAGCTCGTGAAAGCACTGACAGAGGACACAGATGCTGCTCCAGAAGGAAGGGCTTACATCTGCCTTTCACTGTTTGTGGAGTTTACCTTCAAAACTACTAAGTGCATACATTACCTATTAAATAAACAGGGGGGATGTATTTCAAGGGAGCCATGCACAAAAGGAATGAAACGCATGTACTAATGACAAGATTGTAACTAGTCAGTTTCCCCAAACTGCATACAAAAGAGTAAGCCTACAAAATTAACATCTGATGGCTATTAGAGGCTTAAATTCTTGCATTGTGAATATATATTTTCCCATGTTTTTATCAAATATTCATTTAGATCATAGTATGTTATTTTGAAATATAAGCATATGGAGATTTTACACACACACACACACACACACACACACACACACTTTCTCCCCAAGCTAGGTGTTAACTATTTTTATGTCAAATTTTTCACTTTTTAATGCATCAAAATAGTCATTTTAGATCTTTGCTAAGGAAATTAAAATATATTTATTGATTGTGAATGAAATAGTTTAGTTATGAGTCTTAAAGTCTTTAGTAATCCCAACCTCTAGCTATATGAAATAAAAATGTAGTACTATTCTTCAATGCCTCAAATAAAATCTTAGCATGTGCCATCTTCTTTAGAAATGGACTGATCCTAGAGAGTTATCAGCTATCGACTGGATTTATTCAGTGTACTCCTCAAGTGAGCTTCTAGATATATTCATAAAACTTCAAAATAGAGGTGGAATTGTTCTTAATAAGCTTTAAAATAAGAGCAAGTATTTTATATAATCAGCACACACTCTCCTGCTCGTATCGTTTGGGTTAGACATGATCTTAACGTTACTCTTACCTTTGAATTCTTATCACCCTGAGGGTCTTATTACTACTCTTCATCCTGTGCGGCTACTTTTCATGATGCAGTAGAAAATTTAAAGTTCTCCATAAATGCTTACAAGACTGAATGAGTGTGTAGGGACAACTACTATGGCAAGACCTAAATAATCCCTTTGAAGCACACCTTAAATGAATTCATTTTTATGGGTGACTCTCAGTTCCGCCTTTCTCCTCTGGGAGTGGCATCAGAATGACATAAGATGGAGTAATAAGTCTCAGAAATGGATCAACTTGGGAAGAGACACTGAGAATGTGGAAGAGATAGTGTGATGGGTCTCCAGCCAAAATATTTCGATGGCAGCAATAAGTGCCCATGGAGGATGATCTATTTAAGCAGTACATGTGAAATGAATCATCCATAGCCCTGTGAAATGATTAGATCACATGATCTCAGTGAGAAATTCTTGGAAAGACCTTCAAAGGATGGTTGGTTACAGGGAATGGTGGTGATATCTTGCAGAACAGAATGGTTTGGGAATGTAATGGAGTTTCATGAGAACCAGGAACAGTTGACAGAAATCCATAGTGACTAGAATTCAGGTTGGTTTAATATACATAGATAATGGTCTAGAACCATCATTCCTATAGATCAGTGTATCTGTCAGCCCTTATCACAGAACCTTCTTTTTGTTGTAGACACTAACTAACAAAGATACCCACCCAAGGGAGTAAGAGAGTTTGGAACACTTAGCCTAAGTGTGATGTTTTCATCAGCATCTTCCCTCTCAAGGTTCAGGGATTTATGTAAAAAAGGAGATAGAAATATTGAGAGAGCCAGAGATGGTGGATGACTCCAAGGGACCAGTGTCTTGCAGATACAACAGGGCGCATGCACATCAACTCACATACACAAGATAGGCACAGGATAATCAGATGAAATCCCAGCAGTGAAAAGGGGGATGCTCCACTTCCAACCAAGAAACGAGTTGCAGTTGACGCTGGCAAAGGGAGAATCAGTGTTCTACCAGTGGAGTGTCAACCACGTCCCATCACAGGTCATGGTCAAGGACAGTTGGTCTCACACAAAAAAAGATGCCATAATGTTGTTTGTGTACTTTTTGTCTTGTTTCCGTATTTTTACATTTTTTGTCTTATTTTTGTTTGTTTTTATTTTTACTTTTTTTTTTTTAGAAGGAGAGAAAAAGCATGAAGTTGGGTGCATAGGGAGCTGGAAAAGACCTGGGAGGATTTGGGGGAGAGAGAAAATATGATTAAAATATATTGTAAGAAAAAACTTAAGTAATAATAAAAATAGAGAAAAGAAAAAGAAACAACCCACATTATTACTGTGTCTCTGTCCCTATCAAAATTATATGCTGAATATTTATATGTGTTGGTTTGCCATACTCAAACTCCTGTGGATGAGTTCAATAAGGAAACCATGCACATATGTTCAGATGATGTGCACTAACACATCTTCTGGTTCAAACAATATTAGCCTTGTATTTTGCATGAGATTGGCCTAGCTTTTCTATTACTTGATGAAATGTAGAAATAATGAATAAGTAGCATTTTTGCAACTCAACTTCCTGGTGTTTCCTACTGAGAAGATTTTTGCTCTCAGTAGAACAGATGTTTGTTGAGAAATTAGTGGAGCTTTTTCTATCAAGGAATTCTAAACATAGAAGAGAAATACAAATTTATATGTATGTATTCTTTTATCTTAATGGAAACATTCACCATCCTGATGAATACAAATTTCTTGCTATAAATTCTCTCTCTCTCTCTCTCTCTCTCTCTCTCTCTCTCTCTGTTCTCTTATTTAACCACCAGGAATTAAATGTTTGCTTGAATCATCAGAAAACTTCATTTTGGAGGGCAACTGACATTTTCTTGAGTTGACAGACATCCAACTGTAGGAGGTAAGATCTGATCTGACAGTTGCTGTTTTGCACAGGATTTTAGTTATGTCGGCAGCAAGCAAGGTTCAGGAGTCCCCATGAGTCGGTAGCTAACATCGACTAGTACACAATCCATCGCTAGACCCATAGCAAGAAGGCATGTGGCAGTAGTGTGACATCCACTGGGAACACAGAGATGTATATCCACTTTAAGACCATGCATTTTTAATTCTTATAGAGAAACAAAACAAAAATAAAAAAAAAATCTCTGCAAATGTTTTTATTTCAGAGATGACGGGATGAGATGAAAGCCTTGCCCAAGCTTTACGAATACACGGGTTGGGCTAAACCCAAAGCATTTCTATTTAACTATCCCTAGGTCTAGGACTGGAAGCTTCTAGCCTCCCTACCACCTAAACTTCTGCAAGCTCAGACTTTGATGTCTTCAGCTTCCAGCCTTCATCGGCTAACCTAGGCCTAGAATGTTTTCAGCCTCTGAGACTTTGTGCTGAATAAGCACTGTACTCTCCTCCTCCTATTCCCTCTGTGATGCCTTTTAATAGCTTCTCCTTCCTGTCTGTTCTCATGAGAGTTGGATGTATCCTATCTCTGACTCATTATATCAAATCTTTCTCTGATTCATCACTTTGTCTGCTACTCAAGCAGATGCCATTGTTTGGGATTAAAGGTATGTACTAAAGATGTGTCTGTATTCCAGCCAGAGGGATTAAAGGGGTGTGCTAGGGTGTGTCTATATTCTATCTGAATCACACAGACCTAGATGTTTCTTTGTGATCCTTTGCCAGAGTAGCCATGCTGCTAGATTAAAACTCCTTTATAAAACTCATCTCCCCTACTTACTTTATTAGACAAAAGAGCTGTTATCAGTAATTGTATTTTTATAATAATTGAGACAGTTTATCTACTAAATTATATAGACCATTTAGTTGCTTAAGCTATATCTTTTTAAACATATGTTAGATATTTTCCTGTATTTTAATCATATTATTCTGAAAAACATAAGATTTGAATATATGATTCTGAACAAAATATAAACTTTTTCAACATTCAGCACAGTAGTACTTGAGTCTCTCTAACTTGATGTTTTATATTTTCAGATTATGCAGATGACCCAGTTGACTAAATTAAGCTTTTGTTTTAAATGAAAAATGTCCCTCATAGGCTCTTGTGTGTGAATACTTGGTCTCGAGTTGGTGGCATCCTTTGGAGATGTTTAGGAGCTGTGGCCTTACTGGAAAAAGTGTGTCACTGGGGGTCAGCTTTGAGAGTTTCAAATCTCACCCTACTTGCAGTCCACTCTTTCTTCTGTGTATTTTTAGTTCAAGATGTGACCTCCCAGCATCTGGCCTCTGCTGGCCTGAATGCTGCCAGTTGCTGTGCTGCTCCCCACCATGGTGGACTCTAGCCCTCTGGAAGCATAAGCCCAACAAAGTACTTCTTCCACAGCTTCCCTTGGCCATAGTGCTTCATCACAACCATGCAACAATAATGAACATGTTGAATTATTTTACAAAAGAGATGAGGATACAAAGCTGGGAGAGAAATATGTTGGTGGGGTTCAGAAGCAGTCAGGGGAGAGAAGGCATTAGCTGACCATCATGCGTAAAGTATCTTCAAACTTTTAACTTAGATTCAGATATATGAAGTTTTCTGTGGCTGCTCACCTTTTTTAAGTCTCTAGACTCCCCTGGGTAAAACCCTGAGATAACTTTATAAAGAAATCCCTCATAGCCCCAACCAAATAGCTATGTATGTGAGTCTTTGAGTAAGGTGGCTCGTCTGAATTTTCATTTCTCTACCTGATATGTGTGATGAAAAATAAAACCCCCATGAATTTGTATAAGTCAATTTAAGAAAAATATACAGGAATTCCCCTTTTGTAAAAGTAGAAAAGACACGTTGATATCTTGGTTAACTTTAAAACTTTCATGGGATTAAAAAAGATATCCTCTAGCATGCAAACAGACTTCTGTAAGTTTTTCTGTGTGTTCCTCTGACTTTTGAACTCTCTCTTGTCATGAGAAATGGTAGTCCAGTCCTTACAGCTTGCATAGCCCAATTAAATAGAAATTTTCATTGTCCTACTCTATTAATACTAAGGTGGCAATTAAATCTCCCCACATGAGTCTAACATATGGCTGGGCTTGAGATTGTTCAATTATATTTATTTATCATTTTAAATTAGAAATATTTCTATTTCCTTTAGAAGAATAATAGTAATATGCTTTTCCCTAGGCCCATGGCCTTTCTAGTCTCAAGTTCTTGAGATTAGTTCTTGGATACTTTGGTCAGGTATGGATACCATCTCATGGAGTGGTCCTTAAATTTAATCAAAGTGTGATTAGTTACTTCAGTAACCTTTATGTCACAAGAGGGAATAGATGACTCCCTGGAATCAGTGTTTTCCAGACACATTAGCACTGATGCAAATACAAATTAGAAGCGACTGTGGCAGTCTGTTCAAGACCTACATAAGGTCAAGCCAGACAAAGTTCTATCACTAAGAAAACGGAGTAGAGATGATGTCTACCCTTAGCAAAGAAGCCATTTGCCATTGATACCTTCTGGGAAAGAGAAAATCCATTTTTTTTTTTACTGGAATGTCACTGGGTATATTAGCCACACTCCAGGACAAGCCCTGTACCCTGAAGCAAATTAGACTCTGTGGTTTCTCGTTGAGCTTTTTGGGTTGTTTTCTCTTAGCATTTCATTTTAGTCTTACTGGTTGCATTGCTTGTTTAATTTTTATTTTTGTGAGTGTCCTCTTTTTTGAGACAGAGAAAACACAGAGTTGGTGGGTAGGGAGGTAAGTAGGATCTTCGAAATTTTGGGGGAAGGGAAAACATTGTCTAAATATAGTACGAGTATATACGAAGGTGATCTATTTGGAATAGTCAAATACCCAGGAAGATAGAGCCCCACCTGGATACCTCCCATTGCTAAGGAAAGCATCCCGTTCTGAGAATGGGTTACATCAAATTGAGTTGTTGGCCAAAGGGCCCATAGGGACTACCAAACAACCCAAGCTACTTCAAAAGCTATTGGTTGCTTCCCACAGTAGATGGTCAGGCTGTATTGCTGAAGACTACATCTTCACAATCCATTGAACATTGCGAAGTCAGGCTGGTGGCTACCTTACTTACCAGTCAGTGTTCACAGTACTTAAAGCACCTTTCATGTTACCGAAAGATAAAGGTAAGCATCAACCCAACTGCAAACCCTTTGATCTGTATTGGTGGCCTGCCGCAAAATGTGTCAATGCCAACAGTAGGACACAGCGTGTGGGACTATGGAACAGTATCTGATTGGACTGAAGGCCCACTCCAGGAGATGAAATCCAACCTTGACACTGCTCAGGTTTCTAAGAACATGAGACTAGAAAGCCCAGGATCCTAGGGTAAAACAAAATACTACTGCTTTGTTTAAGAAACAGCAAGCAGGTACTATTGAGAACTTACCTGGTCTTGGCAGAGTTTGGCCGTCGACTCTGTCTGTGTCCAAAGTTGCCCCCTTTTAGGCAGAATTCTGTCTGTAGCAGAAATGAAGGCATTTTTCCCAGTGGCTTGTTTGCTACATTTGAAGCCATCTCTTTGAGGTAGGCTAGATGTTGCCAGGAGTTTATCTGTCTTATTGTCAAAGGATCCTTAAAATCATAAAAACATAAAAACATTTTAAAATGTGTTTTTACATATACATTTATATTATTATACATATATACAATAAACTACCTACAGCAAAAAGAACGATGAAACAATCAGGAATTATATAAATGTTACATTCATCGTGTTTTGGCTATTTGTATTTGGCAACCTTGAAGAAGACATCTGTTCTATCTTGGTGAGTCTAAAATTCTGAATGTAAATCAATATCCATCACATCTAACCTCTATCAACTTAAAACATCTATCAGTCCTAAAATCATCTTTGCCTCTTACATAACTAAGCTTAATTGTAAAATTAACTATTCTGTAGGTCTCTGAGGTTTTTAAAGAACTTATCTATTTTACCTTATCTATCCATAGAATCCTATCTATCTGTTAAACCTAGTAGCTCCTGCTTTACAAATATGCCTGCCAAATATAATATACCAGAAGGCTGAAGATGACACTGCAACATTATACAGAGTTTTGAGTGACTGTCTACGTAGCCAACTGTCTCTTTCATTTTCTCATCTTGGAAGCTGCTAATTTGCACTTCCTGTTTACCCATATAATTAATTTTATTCCTTCTCAAGCCTCTGATAGGGTTGAAGACAAGATAGTTTAATTTTAAGCTTTGTTGTTTAGGGGTTAAGCTGTTTTTCGGAATAGATAGAAGTTTTTAAGTTGATAGAGATGAGATATGATGGATATTGATTTACATTCAGAATTTTAGACTCATCAAGATAGGAAAGATGTTTTCTCCAAGGTTGTCAAATACAAGTAGGCAAAACACTACGAATGTAACATTTATATACTTCCCAATTGTTTTGTGGTCCTTCTTGCTGTATGTAGTTTATTGTATATATGTGTAATAATACAAATGTATATGCAAATGTAAAAAGTAAAAAATGCAAACAAACAAAAAAGAAAGAAACTAGCAAACAACAACATCAACAACAAAAGCCTCAGCCCCTAACAACATTCTGATATCCTAGTGTTTGGCTCAGCTGCCATCAGAGAAGCTTCCTCCTGGAATGGATGAGAATAAATGTGGCCCCCCAGCTAGATAACCTTGGAACACTCAATCCTAAGTGGGCTATTTGCATCAAATCCCTCACCTCGGGGATTTGAGAACCCTGCAGAAGAGGAGGCCAAAAGATCCTCAGAAATGGAGGAAATGGAGGACACCAAGGAACCAGGCCCTCTAAAGCCACATGATCAATGCACATTTGAGCTCAGAGACCAAGGCAGCAAGCACAGGACCCGGAGAGGTCTGTACTGGATGGGGTTCCAGTTCCGAGAGGGGAAATGGACACAAGGCCCCCCCCGCAGCACCCCCATTGCCTTCTCTAACCCGGAAGTTATCTCCAATTGGTAACCTTTAGTTTCCTCCAATGTGCATACAAACGACAGCCAACACAAACAGAACTTAATGGAAGTTTTGGAGGTCCTTTGTTATCATAATGCTTTGTAATGTTCGTTAGTTTGTTTTGTTGCCATTTTCATTTGCTAGTTTTGTTTTGTTTTTCCATTATAGGTCCTTGAATATGTATTATGGATTCTTTTGTGGTTTTCTGGGATTTCTGTGTTTGTGAATGTGTCTGTATCTCTGTGGCTATCTGAGTTTCTTTTGATTTTTCTTAGGCTCTTTTTTCTGTTTGTTGTTTGTCCTTCTGATTTGTTTGGTTTTATTTTAATCTATTTTTCTTTTATCATCATCATTTTATGTGCTTGTTTGTATTCTAATGAGAAAGAAAAAGGGTGTTATAGTTGAATGGGTGAAGAAGTGGGTAGGATCTTGGGAGGAATTGTGAAATGATTAGAATATATTGTAGGAAAAATATTTTTCAATAAAAATGTACTACATGAAAATTTTAAGTTAAAAAGTGAAAATATGTTTTAATAAAATACTTTTAAGTTATTTCTTTTCTTTTTTGATATTTTAATATCAAAATTACATTTTCTCTTCCTTCTTTTCTTACCTCTCATATATCCTTCTTTGCTCTTTTTCAAATTCATGATCTATCCTTTCACTAATTGTTGTTAAAATGCACAATGACACACCACATTTTAATAAACCCATTTCAAGCAGACATTTGATATATTGTTTCCAAGATACTTTCATTAAAAAAATCTAGAACAAATCTAATCCTAAATAATCTAAATGTCTAAGTCAAAGGCAATGTACAAAAATGAATTTTCTTCCAAATAAGCTTATTATACACTGAAGGATATAAAATGTTTCACATTTTGACATCTCAGTAACATCTATTAATCACAGTTTTATATTGTACTGTTGAAAATTTCATTTAAATATCATTTAGGAATTACAATGCTTTTGGGTGTCTGTTCATATGCAATCTAAAACTGGAATGTTTATAAGACCATCTTCAACTATACATCAAATGACAAAATTTTGCTAAAATAATCAAGAAAAGACATTGTACAACATACTAGAAATGTGTGCTCTGGAGAAAAAAGCAGAGCTAGTTTCTGCCTATTTTGACTTTTTTCCTCTACAAAGTTCATATATTATAATAAAAGGGTAAAGAATAAGAACTGAACTCAGGAAATATGATTGCTATATTAGTTATCTTTGACAAGGGTGAAAACTTTAAATGAAAGTTTTACAGCTTTCTTCTCGAGGGTGCCTAGATTTCCTCAAAGAAGTTTAAAACTTAGGGAGCTGAGGGAAAAATGCCTATGTATGCTTTTCAGAGAATTCTAATCTGTTTTTATTCTTTCAAGCAGTCATATTATGAAACATCAAGACTGAATATAGTTTGTTGACATTTTATCTTTTTAAAAACATTTCTGGGAAGAAATAAAATGCTTACACACACGCACGTGCGCGCGCGCACACACACACACAGCAGCTAAAGGCTAAGAGTATTCCAGATTTCTTCAAGTGAACAGTGAACAATAGTTAGAATCTTTCAAACAGACAGATGGAGGGAGGGAAGGAGGGGGAGGGGGGGGGGAGAGAGAGAGAGAGAGAGAGAGAGAGAGAGAGAGAGAGAGAGAGAGAGAGAGAGAGAGAGGGAGATCTTTAGGCAAACCCAGCAATGAGGCTTTAACATCACACACTTGGGGCAGCATCTCTGCTGGGTGGGTATCCTGTTCTCCTCAGCACACAGGTCATCCACCCTCCCTCACAGAGAAATGAGACCTAAAACAATTAATGGTCCATCCCTGGTTGTAGAGTTAGGAGGCTCAGAACTTATACTTTGACTACGGGAACTTCGGCTTCTCAGAGTGTCAGAATCAGATGCCAGGGCCTACAGTCCTTAACAGCCTGTCAGGTGCTGGCCATAGTCTTTTAGCTTAGGAGCAGGGGACTCCAAGTATGAAATGTTAGAATTTCGCTTTGTATGTTTAGCCTTGGGAAGGGGGGGGACCAAATGCTTACATTGCAAAAATGTGCAAGCACCTTGGAGTGAGGCAAAAATGCTCCCATGTGAAACAATCAAAGTGGTCTGGGGACAGCGGGAGGCAGTGGGTTTCTTGACATCACTCCTGAAGTGAGCAAGAAGATCCTTGGCAGCTGCCTAGATTGCTACATCTCCACTGGGCAACTTCAGTGCGGTTGCTGGTTTGTCCTTCCTTCCTTCCTTCCTTCCTTCCTTCCTTCCTTCCTTCCTTCCTTCCTCCCTCCCTCCCTTTCTTCCTGTTTCCTTCATCCACACCTTTCTTTTTAAATTAGTCAGTACAGAGTAGAAATTTAAGGAGAAAGACCTATGTTAGCAGACCTCTTCTATGTGCCTGTGTGCCTTTTAACACATCACCATTTTGAACTTCGCTGTGGTCATGTTAAGATCTATGATGAGTCACCTTCCTGAAATTCTGATGGAGTCAGTACTGTGTAATAGCCCATCTCCCAGAAAGCTCAGTTTTGGTTTTAGAGGAGTTGTAGTCAACCACTTTGGATTAAAGAATCATAAATTAGTGTAAAACAGGGATTGCAAGCACCATGAGAATGTAGCACATGGAACTTGATTGCATTCCACACCATAGGGAATGGAGTAAGACATCAACCCGTGTGAAGTCAGCAGGATGTTGCCACACTCCAAGGGCTAAAAGCTCAGTGTGAAAACATCCTCAGTGTTTTGCGCCCACGATTAAACACCGAACCCTCAGCTTCATTCTATTCCGATCATTTTAGCAGCCCTTCCCTAAAGCATACATCTGAATATCCTCTGGAATGTACTAGCCTTACTAAGTTGGTCCTGTTTTAGTAAAACCATCTAGAACATAAAAATATCCACCATCCCCTGTGGATACAGAGCAACCCCTGGGAACTTATGTGGAGGAAGCTAATGTTGAACTGTACACTCACATATCAAGTAATGAGCTTTGGCGGTTCTTTTTCTCACTCCTTTCTGAATATGTATTAAAAAACATGCCAACATTTCAAGTCTGTTTTTATTAATATTTTCCTTGCATAGCTGAATTAGTTTTAGGCACTAAGTAAGAAACTGCTTTAAACTTTCAGGCTTGAAATGAGGTTTATCTTGGCTTTTCAGATACCGGGTGCACTCGAGAGTCAGAATCCTCTCCAGAGAGGGAGTGAAGGCTCCCGATATACATAATTAGATTGGCACCTTATCAAGTGTGAGAGCAGGTCCTAGGCAGACTGCAGGTGGGTTTCCATAGCACTGCTATACCCTGCTTGCCACTAGGACTCTCACAAGTGTCATTGTATTAGAAAGGAAGGAAGAAGACGTTTTGAGGATAGAAAATTTATTGAATTATATGAGGGTTTAATGAGCTTTGTCATGGCAGGCAAGCAGAGACTTAGGTTCACGTTATAGTTCACATTTTGAAACATATTATTGCTGGCTTCAATTTTTGTAGAAGAATGCCACAATCATAGAAAGTAGAGAAAACAAATTGTGTGATTTCCGACTCCACGTGTTAAAATCATGCCTGCATCTAGAGGGAAAAGTCAGCAATCACTCCCATTGTGTGCATCCCTGAGGCTTGGGTAATGTTGCTGAAACTCTGTCAGCCAGCCATTATATTGTTGAGTTAAAAAAAATATTGTGTTAAGCTGATACATGTCTCAAAGCTAACCCAGAATTTTTACCTAATGTGAACAAAGAATTCTTGTTGCTTCTGAAGCTGCACAAATAACATAAAGTTAAAAAAATCTAAACACTGTTTCAGAAAAAATGGAAACTTTGGATTAGAGCTTCTGTTTATACCTGTAGACCAAGACGTAGGACACACACAGGTCATGCACTCGACCCCCAACTCCCAACCATCAGGTTCTTTGGGGAACAGCAGAACCTGACCCCGAGTCAGCATCTCCAACTCTGTAGACATCTGAGTCATCCCAAGTACTCTCATGTCTTTTCCCTGTTTGCTCATAGGATCTGTCCTAAGCAAAGCAAGCATAGCACTTTTAACAAGAGCTTTTTGAGTGCTTGAGATTTTCAGAAACAAATCGAGAAACACAAAGAATTCTGAAAAGGTAAAAACCATTCATCTGTACCTAATTTGGCTGAGTCTCAGTGAGGAAGGGTAAGTGATGACATTGTCGATAGTGGGAGGAAAGGCAACAGCAGCAGCACCCTGTGGTCCTTCGTGAGGATGCAATGGAGACCACTCAAGTCTAAGGTGGCTGTGGTAGTTTCCACTCCCAATAGCTCTTGCTCTATGTTGGTTCTAAATGCACATGTTCACACACACTGATATAGACATACTTACCTGTGCTGTGCACTTATACTGTGATGTATGCATACTTTTAAATTTAGAAATCATGTAACATAATATGCATCTGAAGTATGAGTAATATGGAGGAAAAATAATGACGTCATTCTTTTTTAAAAGCAAATATTCAATGTCACAGTGACTTAGTTACTATTTCAGGAATTAGAGCTATAAGTTAAAGGAAGTCCCTTCTCCCATGGTCCCTGTATTCGGGTTTGTGTGAAGCATAAAATAAATACACAAGTCCCGCCACTAATAACTGCTATCAAGACATTTAACCAGAATTCTTAAAGTGATCTTGAGCCATTTAGGTACAGCAATGGAGTCAGAATCTTAGCTGAAATCTGAATAAGGGACCCAACCATCTAATTTTTGTGGTCACAGTATGTGTGAAGAAAGGCTAAAGTATCAGTGAACATGGCAGTTTTGAATAAAAGAAAAGAATGACTCAGGGTGAGAGAAATGAATGAAAACTGAGGTGCTGAGGTTATAGAGAAAAGAGGAATGCAACACACCAAACATAGAGGACACAATGTAGGTTGAACATCGTTGAGAGAAATGCTTGGACCAGAAGTTTTTAAGATTTCAGAGATACTGATGTTCAGATTTCAGACTATTTTAATAGACTTTAGTGGTTCAGTATCTTTAACTAAAAACTCCCTATTCCCAAATCCTCCTGAATCTGACAGGTTTTGGTGTAATCTGGAGCATTTTGGGTTGAGGATACCTGAAAGCACATGGATTCTGTTAGATCAGCCATAAGAAGAGACTTGAAACACTTTGGAACTGAGTGATGTGATCCCACTTGAGATTTAATAACTCCTTGTGGTTCATCTGAAGCATTTCACAGAGAAGAAACAGCACAATCACATAACTAGCCTTTGGAGTCTTAGACCCACCAACACTCCAGCAATTTTACATGTACGCCACACAATATAAAAACGCAAACTCCAAATTCAAGGCAATCAGACTATAACTGAACTGTCTACTGGGGAAAGAATCACAGAAAGATAACAGAATCCAGAGTCATTATAAGATATTATCCTTATAGCCCACATTAGAATAAGACAAAGAACCTCGTACATTTCCAAAGAGCTATAAATTTCCCCTTTTCTGTCTCCAAAAAGACAAAAACACTTATTGGATATTCACACAGATATGTGAAGTTGATATTAAAATATATTTAAATATGTATAGAAATGAATATTCCAACACTAAAAGAAAAGTATTTTCTCAAAAAAGCAAAAACTAAACACATTTCAACTAGTAAGGAAATGGAATCTCACCCTAAGGCCCAGGGATCTTTGCGGAAGAAAGGTAGAAAAAATGTAAGAGCTCAATGCGTTGGGTGATCTCAAGGAACAGCATCTTCCAGGTATAATGGGGCAGACACACATATGGACTTAAAGCAATTGTGACAACATGAACAAGACCCAGGCATGCTCCAGCCACACAGAGTCCCACTGTGGACTGGGGAGGGGACTGTGTATTACTACCACTAGCTGAGGAGCTATTGGCGTAGTGACAGTTGATAGCTCCTGGGAGAGGAGCAGTCAGGTTTTTAAAATGATACAACTCCTGGTAGGATGACCACAACCACAGAACACCCAACCCCCAAACTAGTGCAACACAAACTGAACTCAACGGGGAAAAAATGAAAAGAAAACCGTAACCTCAAAGTTGAATGTCAAGGGATGGAGGGCTGAGAGGGAGGAGTGGAGGTAGGTTAACATGTTCAAAGTACATTGCACAAAATTTTTTACATGATTTAAAAGTTATTTAAAATGAAAATCCTAGAATCATCAGTAGGATAACCAAAATGGAGATTTTACTGCATAAAATTAACATGACATTAAGATGGTGGAACAGAGCGCATCATCTGGAACACATCTGAAACCCTTTCTCTCAGAAAAATACAGAGAGATAATATGGAGTCAGGTCCTTGAGAGCTTCCAGACTTAATTCCTGTTGAGTATTTCTTGTCAGAAATGCTTGGAACCAGAAGGTTCACAAGTAGGGGTTTGGCATTTATAGAACAATCAAATCATCTCACACATGTTACCTAAAGCTTCAGGGTAAATAAAGAAGGAAAATGGGTAGAAGAAAATCTGGGAAAACAATAGTAACAAACTTCTCAACTCTAATTGCTCAAGAAGGTGAGTGATCTGAAGTAGGATGTTCTTCCACTGTTGGTACGGAGTGCTCCGTCTGTACCGGTTCAGTTACACAAGGAGAAATATATATTTACATATGTCATAGGCTCTGCTGTACTTAACAATCAAGGTTTGTACCAAGCAAAGGGTAGCCATTAGCCACATGTGGCTTTTGAGCACTTGTGTATGTTGTATATGCATTAAGGATTTTTCAGTCTGGTTTGAAATAGACTGGCACCTTGTGATTTTTCAGAAAAAGAGTAGAGAGAACTTAGGGACAAATATTTGGCTAGCCATCCATAGTCTCCCTAAAAAATAATATATGCACAACCTTTACACCTGACCTAACACCTTGGGAAGTTTAGGTTAAACACATAAAATGTATTAAACTAACAGACTACAAGCTTTGATCAACTCTAGAGCTGAGACTATTGTAAGATAGCTTGTGAAATTCATAAAAGAATACCTAGACAATACTTTAAAAACATTGAAAGATCAATTTTCAACTTCATATGGAAAAACAAAAGTCCCAGAACAGCAAAAACAATCTTGTACAATAAAAGATCCTTTGGAGGAATTTCCATACCTTACCTCAAGCTGTACCATAAGAGCAACAGTAATTAAAACAGCATGGTACTGGCAAAGCAATAGGCTGGTTGAGCAATGGAATCGAATTGAAGACCCAGAAATGAATCCACACACATATGGTCACTTGATTTTTGACAAGAATCCAAATCTATTCAATGGAAAAAGGGTAGTGTCTTCAACAAATGGTGCTGGTCTAACTGGATGCCTACATGTAGAAAAATGCAATTGGACCCATATTTGTCACCATGCACAAAATTCAAGTCCAAGTGGATTACAGACTTAATACAAAACCAGAGACATTAAGTCGGTTAGAAGAAAAAGTGGGGAAGAGCCTGGAAGATATTGACACAGAAGACAACTTCCTGAACAGAACACCAACAGTCCAGGCCTTGAGATCAACAATTAATAAATGGGACCTCATGAGGTTGAGAAGCTTCGGTAAGGCAGTAGACACTGTCAACAGAA
The DNA here is from genome assembly GCF_903995435.1 of Acomys russatus. Taxonomy (NCBI): domain Eukaryota; kingdom Metazoa; phylum Chordata; class Mammalia; order Rodentia; family Muridae; genus Acomys; species Acomys russatus. The sequence continues at coordinate 18,075,915 of NC_067146.1, read as the reverse complement.
CAAAGCGACAGCCTACAGACTGGGAAAAGATCTTCACCAACCCTACATCTGACAAGGGTCTGATATCCAAACTATATAAAGAACTCAAGAAATTAAACACCACCAAAACAAATAACCCAACTGAGAAATGGGGCTCAGTAGTAAACAGAGAATTCTCAACAGAGGAATATCGAATGGCTGAGGAACACTTAAAGAAATGCTCAACGTCTTTAGTCATCAGAGAAATGCAACTCACAACGAATCTGAGATTCCATCTTACACCCATTAGAATGGCTAAGATAAAAAATTCAAGTGACACCACATGCTGACAAGGATGTGGAGAAAGAGGAACACTCCTTCATTGCTGGTGGGAATGCAAACTTGTATAACCACTTTGGAAATCTATCTGGCACTTTCTTAGAAAACTGGGAATAGGGCTTCCTCAAGACACAGATATTCCACTCCTTGGAATATACCCAGAAAATGCTCCACCACACAACAAGGACATATGCTCAACCATAGTCATAGCAGCCTTATACATAATAGCCAGAACATGGAAACAGCCTAAGTGTCTCTCAGTAGAAGAATGGATAAAGAAATTATGGTACAATCACACTATGGAATACTACTCAGCTATTAAAAACAAGGAAATCCAGAAATTTGTGGACAAATGGATAGGACTAGAGATGATCATAATGAGTGAGTTAACCCAGAAGCAGAAAGACTCACATGGTATATACTCAGTTATAATTGGGCACTAGCCCATAAGGCATGTTCCATGAAAGTCTTCAGTTACCAGGAGATTGGGATAGATGTGAGGACATCCTACTGAGACTCTAAGTAAGAGAAATATAAGAGATGGGGACATAGAAGGACCCAGAGGGTCCTAGAAACCTACAAGAGGAACATCATGATGAGTGGATCAGGGCCCAGGGGGGTCGGTTGAAACTATTGCACTAACCACAGACAATACAATAGTAAATATCAAACCCCTACTCTGATCTACCCAATGGACAGGACATTCTCCACAGTTATGTGTAGAGCGAAGACTGACTTTGACATGAACTCTGGTGTCCATATTTGACCACCTCCCTTTGGTGGTAGAGGCCTGGTGGCACTCAGAGAAAGAATAAGCAAGACACCAAGATGAGACTTGATAGCCTATGACCATATAGTGGGAGAGGAGGTTCCCCTCAGTCTTAGCCCTAGGGGAGGGGAATAGGGTGAAAGTGGGAGGGAGGGAGGAATAGGAGGATACAAGTGATGGGATAACAATTGAGTTGTAATCTGAATAAATTAATAAAATTTTAAAAAATTAAAAGAAAACAAAAAGTAAAATAATTCCAACTTTAAAAATAAAAAGAAATTCACAAGAGAGATTTCCCTGCTCTGCTATAACCTGCCTACTCGTGATTTCGCAGAAGCATGTGGTAAGTACATTTGTTTATGACAGTGTTTTGTTCTGCTCCTGTTCATGCAACTTCTTTCACAATAGAACATATCATTCAAAGCAACCCAAATTCATGTTGCTGCAATTGGTCAAAAGAAGCTATTGTTAGTCTCTTTAACACATGAGCTATATTTAAATAAACACTAAAAACAGGACTGATACATGATGAAATTATGTAGTATTTTGGATTAAATGAAACTTATTAGAAATAACTTTAGCCCATTTTTTCTGTTTTATTAAATTATGGAAGCAGAAATCTTCTCATTACAGTAGGAGCTTGTACCATCCTTGTGTTGGATCAGACTTTGGTTAGTGTGTGTTGATCAAATTATTGTCTCAAATAAGATAAATTGGAATTACATCCTTTCAGTTATTTTATTTTGCTAGCACTAATTTAGTTTTATTTTTCTTTGAAACATTTGTGATTGTTTTAATTTGTGTTTGTGAAGGGGAACCGGAAAAATCATGTGTATCAGAAGATGTCATTAATGATTAAGAATAAGCCGGATGTGGTGGCACACACCTTTAATCCCAGCACTTGGGAGGCAGAGGCAGGCAGATCACTGTGAGTTCGAGGCCAGCCTGGTCTACAAAGTGACTCCAGGATGGCCAAGGCTACACAGAGAAACCCTGTCTCGAAAAACCAAAAACCAACCAACCAAACAAATAAATAAGAATAGATGACCCTGAACCACATGTAGAACACTTGAGAGTTCAGGGTTAGCAGTTCGGTCTGTATCTCTTTATCCAACTACAGTTTACAACAGGGAAAAGTGGTATGACTCATTCTGCTTATGTCTGTGTTTTATTTGACTATCTCATGAGGAAAATTAAAATGTTTTAAAAATTCAACCACTCTGTATAATGGAGACTTCTTAACAAATCACTTAAAACAGAGTGGAATTTAAATTTTTCACTTGCTCCCCTTTAAAGATGTTAATTTTATTTTCATTTAATAATCATTAAATTACAAGAAAAACATTGCCTGTAGTATTAAGAACTCAGTTCAATAACACGTTTTACTGTTGGTTTCTCAGGCTGAGTGTGAATCACTAAAAGGAAACAGAGAGGTAGATCACACGGTTGTTTGAGTACCTGCTGTGTGCCAAGCATTGCCCTGGAACAGAGCAGTTTATGCGAAATACGTGATTCATCCCAGTAAGGAACTCACGGTCTTGTGGGTGGCCATTTCCCCTGAAGTTTTTTTCTCTCCACCAAATGGTCTGTTCATGTTTCGTCTTCCATCCTCTCATCTTACCTCACAGAGAAAATAAACAGCATGACTCTGCTCTGAGAGCCTCTTTGTCCCTCCCAGATACATCTGGGAATTTCCCAGTTAGAGAAAACGTAAAGATTCTCAAGAGGCTAGAGGGTAGGGAAATGGCTCACAGACATTTGTCGCAATTGATGGTTGCTCTAAGGTCCATGTCATTTGCCAAACTGGGATAGTCAAGGAATCACCACCGCAGGTCATGCTGTCCCTAGAAAAACACCAAAGCCGTAGTTTCACCGGGATGAGCTATGTATGAAAATTGTTTTTCTGAGAATATCTTGAACAAAAAGACTTTCTGTTTTCATCTCCACTCTATGCTCTATCCTGAACAATGTCTGTTTCTAACAGTACACACATTACAAACAGGAGATTGAAAATCTGCTGTTATATAATGCTAAGAAATATATAAAGTGTTCCACAGGGACACAAGAATTAGACAACCTGACAATAATAAATACATCTCTCCTCTCTCTCTCTCTCTCTCTCTCTCTCTCTCTCTCTCTCTCTCTCTCTCTCTCTCTCTCTCTCTCTCTGTGTGTGTGTGTGTGTGCATTTCCTGTGTGTCTGGGGGAGGGGGCAGTTAATCAAAGGTGATTTTATTGTGGCTCTTTATATTCTATTCGAACTAAAGAAAGATAATGAGAAAATAAAACAAGGTAAAATGTGCCCACATATGTCAGAATACAAGTGAGCAAATTCATATTTTTCTTATGTTTTCCAGCTTCCCTTTGGAAAGAATAAAGGTGTAGATTAAAATGTGTAACTGTGTTGGAAATTGGCAAGAGCTGTCATTGATGTATCAAAGCACCAAACAAACAGGCACACAGACACAGAGAGAAGAGAGGGGGGACGGAGAGAGAGGGAGGGAGGGAAGGAAGGAGGGAGGGAGGGGAGAGAGAGAGAGTGAGAGAGAGAGAGAGAGAGAGAGAGAGAGAGAGAGAGAGAGAGAGAGAGAGAGAGAGAGAGAGATCCTGTAGGAAGCCCTACACATACTCACTGAGAAGTAGATAACTGTTGGTATCTATTGCCAACATTCATCCTTGGAAACTCACAGCACTATTATCCAACTAAAGTTCCATGCTAAGTATACAAAACAGGAAGTCTGAGTATTCATACTATCAGTTGGGATGCTAGTGTAGGGTAAATTATTAAAAAAGCAACTGCCAGCCTTTATTTGTTGTGGAAACTACCCAAGGAATCAACTCAAGAGAGGACACATCTACTTTGGCTCATGGCTTCAGAGGCTTTGCTCTACTCTGCAGTTACTGGCTCCAGTGCTTTTACACTAGGGGGAAACAGAGCATCACAGAGGCATGACTGTGACAGAGAAGAGCTGCTCAACTCATAGCAGCTGGAAGTCTAGAGAGGGAGAGACAGGATGTACTCCTCGCAGGTGTGACCCAGATGACAAGTGTCCTCCCCTGAGCCCACTAGTAGCACACTGAGCAAGCACCTGCATAACCCAATCACCTCTCAATACTGCCTGGGCACCATGCCTCAACATATGAACTCAGTGGTACATTTACTGTCCTAGCTGATGGAAAGCTTGTTCAAAGAATCCTAAGGAAATAAGAGAAAGGATCACATTTTACTCATTACATGGAGGACAAAATGTTCTCAGGGGGAAAGACTACTTATGTAGAAGAAGCCAGAGGAACCCAAAAGCATCTGCATAATTTTGTTAAAGAAAATTACAAAAGAAACCTCCACAAACCTTGCCGGTGTTCCCTGGGCTATAGCTGAAAGAGCTGTGAAGCAGCAGTGTCCGCTGGGGCTGGGTCGACATGATCTGTTCATCTCTGCAGTATACCTAGCTGTGGTTTTCTGGGATGGTTTTCATTTGCCACAAACAGAGGCCTTGTCAGTAAAGGTAGTAGGGTGACGCCCACGGTGAAACAGTCTCGCTTGGAAATAGCAGTAGAAACAAGACTGGAACAACGGTAACAGAGAACATTTCACATGACCCCACCTCAATATAAGTAGCTACAGGCAGCTAACGGCTGCTGGGAGGAGAATTGGCTGCTCCTGTGCATGGGCTCCCGTATTGGTTGAGCAATTCAGTGTGGTAACCCCTTAAATCATATGCACACAAACAACAAAGCAGAGCCAGCAAGGTGTTTATCTATAAGATTGCGCGCGCGCGCGCGCGCGCGCGCACACACACACACACACACACACACACACACACACACGTAACGTTTATGATCAGTGAAAGAGAGACTTATCAACTTGATAGTTGGGAAGACACGGGAGGGATTCAAGGGAAGGTAGCTAGAAGAAGCTTGAGGAAGAAGGAGAAGTCTTGTTATTCTATTTTGAGTAAAAGTATGCCATAAAGAGAAACCTTCATAAACTTTATGATTGGTAAAAAGCCATGAGAATGACACAAAAAATTGAAAGGACAATGTTCTATGAGAAGCAAATAAAAAATATCCCCCACACCCTGAAAGTGGAATTTCAACAGCACCTAACACATGCCTTGGAGAAACCAAATCCAATTATCATCTCCTTCTGTTAAATGCCCATTTTCATCATTTGACTAGAAATATCTATAAGGGGAAATGTGGGCAATTGGCGCTTTTATAAAGTTTAAAGTTTAAGTCCATGAATCCAGTTGAATACCTTATAGAAAATACTTTCTTCTCCAAAGAATATTTGGGACATGGAAGAAGCCATCCTTCTTAGAAAATGATGTCCTGTAGTCAGTGTTTTTCATTGAGAAAGTCATAGGAAATACAAAGTAGGCAGCAATTCAGTGCAGTTTTGGATAATACTTTTGGCTCTCAGTACAACCAAAAGTGTTAATCAGACCATAGGTACAGCAATACGCAAATGAGGCATGGTGGATGACTCTTAGGAAACGAAGACCACAACGTTGCAAACTAGACTTCCTTCTAATTGATACGCTGATTATAAGATGCTGAATAGGACCAGAAAGATACTGAAGTATTGATACACAGAAATTGTCCTTTAAGGAATACCTTTATTGGTTATGGTGTGTCTTAAAGTTGCAGGGATGAAAGGTGATTTTCATTAAGAAGTAATTTATCTAGTCTCACTGACTAACTTGAGGCCTGGCTTAAGACACAACAGTTTATCTATTATAGCTCACCACCAAGGGAAGCTAGGACAGGGGCTCCAGGCAGGATCTAAAGTCGAGACCATGGAAGATGCTGCTCACTGGCTAAGATTGGTAAACATCCCATGGTCTTGACATCTCCAGTGTCCCGGAGCATCTACTTTAGCTAAAGGTTTATCTCCACCAATGACCTCTCCTGGACTCTTAAGGTGTTAAACCTCCATGAACACCTCAAGTCTGCAGGCTTCATGCCCAAACTAGTACAATTTGGGAGATCTCCACACATCTCTAAATTTGGCTGCCAACTAAAGATGTAGCTTTGCCCCACCCCCTTGGACCACTGCCTCTGTGTGCTGACTCTGAAGAAATACCAGAAGATTTCACCGTAGTGGTGTTCATCTATTCTCAATCACAGCTGATTTCCCAGAAACATGGAGTGTTGCTTTGATGGACATTCCAAAGTGGCCTTCCTCACACAAACCAGCCACTTGGTAATGTCCACCAAAGCAGCACTCCATGTTTCTGGTACCATTTTCTGTCCTAGTTTGGTTTTATTCCGGTGATAAATATCATGACCTAAAGCAACGTGAGGAGGACATATGTTTTAGCTTATACATGTTATAAGTTACCATGAAAGGAAGCCAGAACAGGACTCCAGATCAAAGCCTGAAAACAGGAACTGAGGCAGACAAAAGGCAAGCTACCTTTCACATACCAAGAAGCCCCCTTTCCCAGGAATGACACTGCCCACAGTGGACTTGGATTGATTAGCAGTCTTATATTGATTAGCAGTCTTAAAAGTGTCCCACAGACATACCCACAGGGCAAGCTGATGGAAGCAATTCCTTGATGCTGCTTCCTCTTGCTAAGTGTGCCAACCAAGATTAGCCACCATAGTCATAATCTTAAGGAAATTAACCAAAACACCCCTATGACTCATTTTTTAAAATAATTTGATATTTTATCTAAAATATTTTGACACTTTCTGGTGTTAGTGATGCCTTCTGTTCATTTTCTTTCAGGACCATTACTTGCAGGGGAATGAGACCACATCCTCCTGAGTGTTAGACTGATAGGGATCCAGGAAGAAATTCCTGCCAGCAATTTTTTTCTGGAACATCTCCAGACTTACAAAAGACCATCAATTGCACACTTGCTATTACAAACAGCCCAGGGGTTATTATAATTCAAGATCTTTACAGCTGCTATTAAAAATTGCCAATATTAGTTGGGGCTCTCTAGAGGGGCAAAATGAGTGTATATTAAAAGAGGAGTCATTAGATCGGGCTGCATGATACAGGTTGGGTAGTCCAATAATGACTGTTTTCATACCACAGAGGCTGAGAAAAAATACTTTGCCATCCCATAAGGCTGTGAACTTCTGTAACTCCAGTAGGCACTGAAGGCATGATGATTCTAGAGGCTCTTAGTCTTCAGCTCACACTGGAGGGTGTTGAAAGGCTGAGCAAACCAGCATCCAATGTCAATGAGCAGTGTTGGCAGTGGCAGCAATAGGTTAGATGTGCTGGTCATCAAGGGGTGAAGGCAAACTGACAAAAAACCCGGAAGCTTTCCTTTTGGAGCATCTTTATGTCTGTGGCAGCTGCAGAAGGCCCACTAGCTCTGTCAGGGAAGGCCTCCACTCAGGAAATCTAGAGTTGTCCAGAGGCTTGCCTCTAGTTGATTCCACATTCTATCAAGTTAACAACCAAGACTAACCAAAATACAGCCTTAAAAGGGCATGGAAAAACACAATTAATCAATTTTAATTGAAAAAAATTTTAAGTGCTCTACATATAAAACATCACAAAGATGCCGTTATTAGAACAAAGTGGTGCTGATGCAGACATAGGGGTGGTTGGATGTGTCCAAGGGAGTGATATGCAGTTCTGAAGCAAGCAAAATAGATAAGACATTGAAGAAATGTTATCATTTTAATCACAATTTTAATCACAATCTGGCTGGATTTTGTTTTGTTTTTTTGTTTTAAGAGATAAAAATAGTTTAGTTTAATAGCTGCAGATCAATTTCACAAAAAAAACAGCGAGTTGCCAAGTGCTTCTAAAGTTGTCTGAATATGAAAATGCGCCATGGTGGTGCAATGCTTCAGGCTTCTGGAAGAACAGGGGAGGCTGAGGTTAGACTGGAGGTCTGGGCAGGAAACAGCTCTCTGGAGATCTGACTGGAAGCAGTGGCTGTAAGTTTTAGACATTCCACTGATAAGGATGGCTGCAGCTACACCGTTGGTTACACAGACCATTGTGCCACTTCCGGGTAAAAAGCCTTTAACACGTGTTCAGAGTGTTGAGAAGAGCCAGCCTCCAGAGCCCCGCTGGGGTGGATACTCTGCTGCAGCCTCCTTCATGAGAGGTGAGTGTATGAAGGGAAAGTCTAAAAATAGCCTCTAATTCCTCTTAAAAGTCAACAAAATCTGCTTTGGCTTTCTCTCTAATGCACAGCTCTGCCAGGCAGTGCAAGCATACCGTGAGCAAGCTCTTCCGGGGTGCCACGAAGCGGGAGCAGGAGTCCTCAGGCTCTCTTGTAAAGAAAACGATTTCAACCTTTTAGTGGCTCAGTACCTGCTGGCAGGGACCATAAGACATCTTCTGTGTTGACAGCTCAGGTTCAGAATACACATCTAGCATAGGTATTATGCTTCTGGTTGGGAAATGCTTTATTCAGTAAAGTGCTTGCTATTTGATCTGAACCAGAAGGAACAAGGGTCCCTAATGGTGAGGTTTTAGTGCAAAGACAGGAATGAGAAAAAACGGAACGTGGGAAGTAAAGATGACAAAGGTGCACCCACCGAAAAACCCGTGTGCAGCGGCGCATGCTCACTATTCCAGACCTGAAATGTGGAGACAGAGGATCCCTGGCCTCACTGGCCAGCTAGCTCAGCTTGAGCACTGAAGCCCTGGCAACTGAGAGACCAAGTTTTAAGAAAGACAAACAAATAAAAACAAACAAAAACAGGTTGAGTGGTAGAAAACATTGATCTCAGTACTCAGAGGCAGAGGCAGGTGGATGACTATGAGTTCAGGGGTCTCCTGGTCTACATCGTGAGTTCTAGACCAGCCAGAGCTACACAGTAAGACCCTGCCTAAAACCAGCCAACCCAAAGGAAAAAAAAAAACCCAACAACAATAACAACAACAACAACAAGGAGACAATACCTGAGGAGTCACACATAAAGTTGACCTCAGGCCCTCACATTCACCTGCACAAATATGCACCAGCATAAGTGTACACACACACGCACACACACACGCACACACGCACACACATATACGCATACATACACACACATATGCATGCACACAAACATATACACACACATGCACATGCACACACACATACATATACATATGCATATGCGCACACACACATATACACATACACACATACATGCACACATACACACTTTTAATACTTTATTTTTTTCAACGGAGCAAAGCTCATATGAACTCACAGAAACTGCGACATTATGCACAAGGCCTACATGGGTCTGCAGCAGTTCTCCTGCAGAGACACTATAGCTTTCAGTTTAGTATGTAAGTGGATTCCTGAATGTGCAAATGAGTGGGTCCCTGCTTCTCGTGGCTTCTCTTGAAGCTCTTTTCTTTTTCTGTTGTCTTGTCCAATTTCGATTTGATGGCTTTCCTGTTATCTTATTATACTTTATTTTGTTATGTTTTGTTGTTATCTCTTATAAGCCTGTTATTTTCTAATGAGAGCTAGACAGAGGGTAGATCTGGATCAGAGAGGAGGTGGGGAGAAACTGGGAGCAGTAAAGGAAAGGAAAACTGTATTCAGGTTAGAGTGTATGAGAAAAGGTTCTGTCTTTAATAAGAAAAAATACTTCATTTGTTGATAATATTGTGCAACTGGCAACCTCATACCAGTTGCCCATTTAGAAAATAACATTTCACCAGTGTTGTTTTTATCTAAACTCAGGATCTATTAATCTATTTTTGTATCCACTTAGTTAAGTTATTTTGGGTAATTAAATAGCACCGAATTCTTGAGTTAAATGCATACAAGGGCATTTTCTGTTGAGGCCATCGATAGTAGATTCAGTGATTTGCTCAACAGAACAAGCTGGTGAGACTGAAGATCTGGGCCTTGCTCCAAGGAGGAAGACAGACAAACCCCTTCGCACCTGAGATTTGCAGGAGCATTGCTCGGGCTGTGCCAAAGCCTGAAATTTGGCCCTGTTGACATTAGAGTATTTGAAATACAAAGTGTTTTTTTTTAAACATATGAGTGAAATGTAGGTTTTAAAAATTCTCCTTTCCATGAAATGTAGGTAAGATTGCTAGTCAGAAACTAAAGAAATGCTGCCTAGCTCCATATTTCATCTTTGTCAGGAAAGGAAGTAGATGAACCAGATTAGGCACATAATCACAATTCACAACAGCTTTATTGTATTTCTGGATCCAAAGTTATGTCACCATCATTGCTTCCTTCTATGTGCTCTGGAAGAGCTGATGAAATCTGGGCTGGATTTGAATGCACCGTGCAAGAAGCTCACCCTATTGTAAACAGTCTTTCTCCTAATTTCTTAGTTTTTTCCTTTTCGTTGAATATAGATTCTTCTCTCGTAAAATAAATCCCAACCTCAGTTTCTCCTCCCTCCACTACTCTTAGCTCCCCTTTTCCTCTCCTTGCCCCACAGAAACACCCCTCCCCCTTACTCATCAGAAAAGAACAGGTCTCCTAGAGACAACAGCCAAACAAGATAAAACAAAATACAACATAACTAAGTAAAGTTCCTCTTACCAAGACTGGACAAGGCAAGCCAATAAAAGCAAAAGAGTCCCAAGAGCAGGCAAAGTGTCATAGACACACCTGCTCCTACTCTCAGGAGTCTCACAGAAACACCAAGTCAGCAGGCATAACATACACAGAGAACCCAGTGCAGACCCACGTAGGCCCCATGCTTGCCACTTCAGTCTCTGTGAGGACATGTGAGCTCCATTTAGTTGATGCAGTGGGCCACCATGTTCTCTAATGTCCTCCATCCCTCCTGACTCCTGCATCTTCCCTCTCTATTCTCCATGACGTTCTGCCATCTCTGAGGGAAGAGGCCTGATGGAGCCCTCCAACTTAGACTCAGTCTCTCTGCCCCTGCTCCCATCTTCTGCCAAAGGAAGCCTCTCTGGTAACGACGGGACAAGGCACCGATCTACAAGCACAACAGAGTATCATTAGAAATCATTTGACTGGTTCTACCCCAGGTCTCTGGCCTATCCAGGTTCCAGTTGCTGGCCATACAGGCAGCATGGGGCATGATTTCCCGCTCATGGCATGGGCCTCAAGTTCAACCAAATCTTCTCTGGCTACTCTCACATGCTCTGTACCACCGTCGCCCCAGCACAGCTTGCAGGCAGGAGATATTGTAGGTGGATGGCCACGTGGCTGGGTTGGTGTCCTGGTTTTCTGTAGTCTGAAGAGTCCCTTCTTTCACCAAAGAGACTGGAATGTGGGGGTGAAGTCTTCAAGGCCACTTCATCTGGACCCGTCTACACTCAACGGGCTGTGTGGACGTCGTCCCCAGCAACAAGGCCTCTATGGCAATTTGCAGAAAGTGACCTTCTGTCCTAACATCAGTCTGGGTTGGTGTCTCCATGGGACATCCTCAGCCAACAACTGAACCAAATGTAACAATCTCATCACTGGAAGTTTAGTCTGGCTACCAAAGATGACCAGTTCAGACTCGGTATAATCATTCCTAATTTCTATGAATTATTTAGATAAGAAAACAAATGATTTGGAAATATATGTATATATACACAGACTTAAAATACATTTTAATCCAGCCAGACTATCAGAAAATAATGGTATCAAGTCTCTTTTTGGTAACCTGCTATCCTTCCTCTGAGTGCCACCAGGTCTCCCCCTCCAGGGGACATGGTCAATTATGAGACACCAGAGTAAGTGTGAAAGTCATACCCTACTCTCCCTATGACCATATACGGGGGGAGGAAATCCCCCTCAGGAACAGTCATAGGTGAGGGGAATAAGGGGAAAATGGGAGGGAGGGAAGAATGGGAGGATACAAGGGATGGGATAACCATTGAGATGTAACAAGAATAAATTAATAAAAAAAGGAAATAATGGTAATGTTAATAATAGAATTTGTAAGTATTAATTCTGAATTCCAGTGATTAATTTTATAGTGAAAGTTCTATTTCATAAGAACATAGCTACAATCAACATTTCCTTTCTTTTTTTCTCTTTTACTTTATTTTTTTAAAATTATTATAATTTATTCACTTTACATCTAGAATATAATCCCCTTGCTCTTCTCTTTCTGTTCCCATGCCCCTTCCACTCTAGGCCCCCTCCCCTAGGCCTCTGACAGGTGGGGTCCTCCTCCCCCACTGTCTGACCACAGTCCATCAGATCTCATCAGAACAGTCTGCATTCCCTTCCTCTGTGTTCCCAAAGGGCCCCTTTGCCAAGGTGTAGTGATGAAATCCCAGGCAGCAGACATCTTGTCAGAGGCAGTCTTCCTCTCCCCTCTCCTCTTCCCCATGTGGAAAGTGTCCATCGGCTACACCCGAACAGGGGTCCAGCTCCTCTGCTTGCACTGCCCATGGTTGGTGCATCAGTCTGTGTAGGCCCCGGCAAGGAAGTATTGTATTACATATTAGTCAGATAAACAAGGTCACACTGTGATAGTGACATTAACATGAATTCCGGCATTGCAGTATAGGTTTGTTTTGATAATATATTCTATGTCCACAGTAGGACATGTCAGAGTCACCCAAGGGTCTTGGTTAAGAGAGGAACTGGTATCTCAATACAAGGCATTGGGAAAGGAAGAAAACACTGGAGAATTACATAGCTTTTTTTTTTTCCTGCTCTAATCTAGGAGTGACTGATGCCAACTGGTATCTCAATACAAGGCATTGGGAAAGGAAGAAAACACTGGAGAATTACATAGCTTTTTTTTTTCCTGCTCTAATCTAGGAGTGACTGATGCCATTCCCCTTAAATTGTTGTAACCAAGCCTATTCATATGGGCCCGCCTCACTCTGGCTTGCCACTCAGGATGAGCAGGTACCATTTATCCCAGTGAGCTTATAATACTTACAGCACACATATGCAATCAATGACTAAGACAATTCAACCAGCTCCTCGGAACTCCATGATAATCACACTTAAAGGAAGGTGTGCCAGTCAATCTGTCTTTCTGCATATTGTTGACACTTAATCAATAAAGCATTTATTTACACACTCAAGCATAACTCCAGTGGGTCTGACACCACAGAGGACAGACTTGTCCTTGTGACTTGTGCCCTCTGCATGTGGCCATAAGCCATATCCAGCTTTGTAATTCCTTAAAAATCAATGATCTTAGTAGAACAATGTCAGAACTGCTGCAGAAAAGTTTACTGCTAGACAGTGAGTTTAAAGTTTAATGGCATCCTGCTGTCATGGGCAGATTTCTCCCCCAAATGAGTTGTCAGGTAGTTCTTCATCGTTAAGCAATTACAGTCTTTTATAAGTTTTTCCTTAGTTTCTATTTCAATCAGAAAATGACCTTTGCTTCCCAAATCAAGTGTTAAAGGGAACATGAAGGTGACATTCCTCTCTATGCTTAGAAGTCAGTAGCATGTTAAAAAGCAGGAAGTACATTGGTGCCTGGAAAAAGCTATCCCCATTTTATAAACAGAAGGAAAAACAAACAAAGCTACCACCATTATATAATGGTTGAGGCAAAAGACTTTGAGAAATAACCGTTCTATGCCCCCAGCCCCTGTACACACAAGGAATACTTTGTGGTTCTGAGTTACTTTATGATTCAATCATGCTGTCATCTATTTTTAGGGCACAAGGCCAAGATCAACACTGTAACACTGATTGCTTTGAGAATTGCCGTGAGAATCTCCAATGAAGAACGCTGAGATGGGAAAGAGCTAAGGAGACACCGAGTACTATGCATCGGCACCAGTATGACCTCACGGGCACACATGTACACACACACATCGGCGGGAGGTGCATTTCTTTGCGTTGATGGAGCACGGCTCCTTACCTTCAGTTTCTGAGGTCAGAAAATCTCGTGCAGGCTCTCCTATGTGCTGTAGGATACCAGTACCAATAATCTCTCTCCAAGTGTGGGGCACCTCTCCCTCCAGCTGTGACAATAAAAATGTCTCCAGAAATAAAGAGATGCTTCATATTTGGACAAATCAGCATTTTTCTCAAACCACTAATTTAGAGGAAGCTAAACCACCAGAAAGCACACTCACAGGTTAGGCTAAAGAAAAAATATTAAAAGAGAATGAAGTATTGTTTTTTAAGGGGTAGTTTACTTTGAAGTAGATAGTTGACTACAAAAATTTATAAGGAAGGAAAATAGGACATGAATATTTTTAATGAACTTGGTAGAAAAATGGTTCCTCTGATTGGTTATACTAAACAGGCTAGCCCTAAACTTTGAGAGATCTGGGTCAAGGACGTGTTAAAGCATGGGAAAAGCAAGTCAATGACATCATTTGTAGAATTTAGCTGAAATGTGCAGTTTCCAGAGTTCTTGTGAGCAAGTATTAACGTCTGAGTTCAGGTTTACATATCCAAGTCATTGTTGCACAGTTGTTGAAACTTCAGATGGCTTTCATCAGGCCAGTCCTTGTACATGGAAAAGATCCTGATACAAACGGAGGTCATGGAACACTAATTACCATTGACATCATGTTAACGAATGAGAAATTGTCCACTTCCTCACAGGCTGAAGGGAATGAACTTTGACATCTTCAGAACTATAAGCCAGTAAGTCTCTACTCATTATATAGTGCCCAGTGTCAGAGATTCTGTTATGCCCATGCAAGCAGAATGTTGGGGAAATAGAAATGTTCCCAGAGTATTCTTAAAGAGAAAACTTTTTATATTCATTATTCATGAATAAAATATATTTTCCTGACATATCTTAAGTATATATTGTTACAGAGAGAGGGGGAGAAAAATAAAGTCTTAAGGAAATATGATTATATAAGCTTGCTAATATATATATACGTATAATATATGTGGATATCTACATACATACACATATAAAATAAAAAATTATCTGCTTTTATGCCAATATGATGCTGTTTTTATTACTATAGCTCTGTAACACAACTTGGAATCTGGGATAGTGATACCTCTAGCAGTTCTTTTATTTTTCAGGATTGTTTTAGCTATCCTGGGATTTTTGTGTTTCCATATAAACTTGAAAATTGGTTTTTCTGTTTCTGTAAAGAATTGTGTTGTAATTTCAAGGGGAGTTGAATTGAATATGTAGATTGCTTTTGGTAGGATAGCCATTTTCGCAATATTGATTCTATCAGTCCTTGAGCATGGAAGAATTTTTTCATATTCTAGTGTCTTTTTCAATTTCCTTCTCCAACATCTTAACATTTTTATTATACAAGTTTTTTTTTTTACTTGTTTGGTTAGAATTAACCCAAGATTTGTTTTGAAGCCATTGTATAAGGTGCTTTTTATCTGGTTTCTTTTAGTACGTTTGTCACTTGTATATAGGAGGTTAGTGTTATTAGTGTGTTAATTTTGTATCTTGCTACTTTCTTTAGCTGAAAGTATTTATCTAATGCAGAAATTTCCTAGAGGATTTTTAGGATCTTTCATGTAAAAAATCCTATCATCTGAAAATAGAGATACTTTGAATTCTTCCTTTGCTCTTTCTCAGCTGTCTATCACTCTAGCTGGTGCTTCAGATACTATATTGAATCAATGTGGAGAGTGCGGATCTCTTCGTCTTACTCCTGATTTTAGTGGAAATGCTTTGAGTTTCTCTACATTTATCATGATGCTGGCGGTGAGTTTGCTATCCAATTGCCTTTATTATGTTGAGGTATGTACCCTATACCCCTAGTTTCGACAGGACTTTTACAAAAATAAAGATGTTGTATTTTGTCAAAAGCATTTCCACACCTAAAGAGATGATCATAATGTATTTGTCTCTCATTCTCTTTATGTGATATTTATATTTATTTACATATATTGAAATATCTATGAATCTTAAGGATGAAATCAACTTAGTCATAGTGTGCAATATTTTTGATATTTCCTTAGGTCTCATTTGCAAATATTTTAATTGAGAATTTTTGCATCTATGTCCATAAGAGATATTGATCTATAATTTTCTTTTCTTGGTTGGGTCTTTATGTAGTTTGATATCAGGATAATAGTGGCTTCACAAAATAAATTAGGGAATGATACCTCAGTTTTTATATCCATACATTAGGCATTGCTCAACTCTCAGTAGACAATTGTCTTGCAGTAGATTGTAATTATCACAGAAAGCTACAACTAGGCAATGTGCAGAGAGTGAGAAACTGCAGAGCACTAAGTCCGGAATGGAATGTCTTTTGCATAAACCTCCCCCAGGGTCTCAGGAATTTTTTAGAGTCAGAGGTGGCAGACTACTCCAAAGAAATGCTGTCTTCTAGATATAACAGGACTGAAACACATATGAACTCACAGTGACTGGGATAGCACATAAAAGACTTGCACAGGTTCAAAAGAGACAAAATCCCAGCAAAAAGAAGGGGAGTTGTACACAAAGCTTCACCCCTAATCAAGAAGCTATTTGCAATTAATATAATTTGGCAAAGCGAAAAGCATTTTTATCCGGCATGTGCCACTGTGTATATCAGCCACAGTCTCATGTAGGTGTCATGCTTGGACGTCATTGGACATCACAAAACAGGCCCAAAGGTTTTGTGTTTGGTTTTGTGTGTGTGCATGTGAGCATTTTACTTTGTTTTGGTGGTTTTTTTAATCTACTGATTTTTATTTCTGATTTTAGTTTGTTTGGTTTTGGTGTTGTTATTTTGAGCATGTGATATGTAATTGGGTTGATAGAGTGATAAGGGAGGACCTGGGAGGAGTGAGGGTGGAAAAAGAATGTAATTTAAATATATTAAATGAAAAAGTATAACAAAATTAGTCAAATAACAGCCTGGCAAAAATCTCAAAAATAATTTGATCTTGTCATAAGGACAGCTATCCAAACCAAGTCATTAAAAAATAATTGTGTTTGAATAATAAAATTTTAAAGGGAGGTTTATTATGCATCTTTTGATACTTTGCAAGTTTCTTTTGTTGGCTGTAAGTAATAAAATTTCACTTTTGCTGTGTTGTTTTGTTGAGACAGGGTCTTTACTGCATGTGTTTTGGGTGGCCTAGAACACTTTTTGTAGAGCAGGACAGCCTCAAATTCACAAAAAGTTAATTTTGGGGGAGGAAATACAAAAGTGGACAGTGGGTTAGCAAAATAATGATAAATATTTTTCCTGCCCTGACTACATTCGTAACCTTCATGATGTTTATATGTTCAGAAAATCTATTTGTTGTGCATTTTACCCGAAGACAGGACTCTATGCTCTTTTATTTCTGTGCCTGTTGCTTTGAGCAGTCTCTGGAGCAGAATAATCATTTCAGAATTGCTGAATGAGATAATAAATAGTGCATGTCAACTGGTATAGCACAAAATGCCTAACAGACAGCTGCTGTTCCCAGGTGGCTGTAATGAAACATTCTTGGTTTCTTGGTCCTGTAACATTGTTTCTGTGTTGGACTCATTTATTTTTACAAGTCTGACCAATATTTGAAGTTACCACATTCTTTTAAAATATAAACTTTAAAAACATTTTATTATATGATAACCATCTTTGTTTCTGTATTTTCTATATTTTGGGTCAGTTGAAGGTATAAAGGTAAATAGATGCATGATATATTCAATTAAGTATGGGCCATATCAACTATTCTGATCTGGAAGCTATTCTGGTTTTCAAGATGATAACTGGACAGACTCAGGTATATTTTTTGCTGTCAGAATTGGAGGAAGTTGCTACTGGCATTGAGAAGACAGAGGACAGGTGTACTGCTCTACAGACTGCTATGTGCAGAACAGACTCAGTACAGACAATGTTCCAACATGTCAATCAGGGCACTTACACAAACACGTATCTAAACTGAAGGGAGAAACAAAACTAGCTAGCAAGCTAGTGCTTCAAAGAGAACAAATGTGGAGTAGAAACCACAATCTCCTAACACAGAGGATTTCTATACACTATAGGGACTTTAAATTTTGTTTGGTTTCCTTCTCTGTCTAAATAACAGTTGGCAGAAATGGTCCTGCTTTCAGTAGCATATGTTAAGGAACTGAAAATAAAGAAAATACTTATGTGTGTGTATAGCCAATTAGAAAGAAAAAATTTCCTTATCATAGAGAAGAACAAGAAGAAGCTAAGTAATTTGAATCAAAAGAGAGTTAAAAGCTGAATGTGTTGGTTCTGTGACCTTTGGTTACATCATGAAGCAAAAATAAAAAATATACGTGCACAGTTAGGAATGTCTGTAAACAGTAGTCTATTGGAAATCCCATTTGGCCAGAAAATATCATAAAAATTCTGTTTCCATAGACTGTATAAAAATTGTATGTGTACTTTTCTCTAAGCTATTTAAACATTAGTAAAACCTGCCAATAAATATTCAAAAGCAGTGAATATAACTTTTATAAATGCCATCAAGTGAATGGAGGAGGAAAATAACAAATAAATTGCAAAGATCATTTAAAAATTTATACAGTCAATAGAAAAAGTTTAAGTGCATTAAAAGCCAAACTGTAAATTACATTCAGACATCTTTGCATATTTTTCATACTCTATGCAAATAGTAACTGAAATTATGCAAATTTAATGTATGTATTGTGACAATCTTAATTTGATCTTAATATCAAGGGCAAGAAGAAATGTGGAAAACTTGTTTATCGTTAACCTTGCTAATGCTGAATCTGAATTAAATTAATTTTTTCACCTTTAACACAACTTTGAGACAAACATTGAGTGTGTATAAAGAAAGAAGGTTAAAATGTTCCTTTGAAGTAAAATATACAATCTGTGTAATTGAATACACATAAATCTCCCTGAACTATATTTGTTATCCATATTGCACCTAACCAAATGAAGAGGCTATCAGTACAGCATTAGGGATTGCTGCCCTCTGGGCATGACATGGACATGAACTCTTTGAGCTGTTAGCACCTATGCTTACTTCAGGAAGACCTGCAGAAGGCTTGTTGACTTTCCACTAAGGAGCTGGGGAGAGACTCACCAGGCCTCTTCCCCCTCCAAAGATGTATAAGCAGTGAACGGTTACTAGGGAAAGGGCTCAGTGTATATGAACTAAAGAAGAGTTTAAACCTGGGGATAGAGAGGGTTTTCCCCCAATGGTGTAACAGCTCATAATTTGCCCATACTCCTGTAAATATCCATTCACCCACTCTCCTGTTCATATCTATAGTTAAACTCGTTGTTTTCAAGGAGATAACCTTGAGTAGAATTAATATTTTAATCTGTTTTCAGTGTTCTACCTGGCATAGGTTGATGTTTGTCTCCCCAGGAAAATCACATGGCATATGGTATTCTCAGCACACAGGCCTTCATATTCCTGGATCAGAACAGCAGGAGAAATGACCGAGGGGGTAAAAATTCATCTAGTTAAAGGAAGTAAATAGTCGTTGAAGTGTAGATATTCATTACCAAAATGGGAAACCATCAGTCTAAGAGGCCAGTTCCTGAAGCACCACTCTTCAGAGACAGAAGCAGAGCAAGAAATCTGCATAGGAACAAATCTGAGTAACAAAAATAAGTGACACGTGGCAACTCACAGCAAGAACAGATGGATGACAGCTTTTAGACATGATTAAACAAGCAAAGGAAGACATACACTGAGCATAGCAATTCTCATGAACCCTGTGTGGGATTCCACAAGAGGGTTAGTGGAAAAGCATTGTTCTTTTGAGGATAACATAGCCACATGCTGATGGGATGAGCATGGTAACTATGAAAATATTACTGCAGCATATTATAAAAGGACATAAAATGAATGTTGGATTAATATAAAAGAAAAGTGCATACTGTGTATACTCAAATATTCAAAAGCAACATTAATAACTGATAAAACATGAACCAAGAACTCATGATGCGTGAACACACATGTATTAAAGTTTACCTAGAAATGCTTTTAACCTCTAAACATGTAGGAGGTAGGAGTACTTTGAAATGTATTTTTGCCATTAATAGTTAGTGTCTTAGCCACTGTTCTATTTCTGTGAAGAGACACCATGAGCAAGGCAAGTCTAAAAAAGGAAAACATTTATTTAAAGTTTGCTTACTGCTTCTGTCCATTGTCACCATGGCTTTTGAAACCTCAAAGCCCACCCAAGGGACACATTTCCTTCACCAAGGCCACACCTACCCCAACAAGGCCACACTTACCCCCATAAGATCACTCCTACCCCAACAAGGCCATACCTACTCTATAAGGCCACACCTACCCCAAAAGGCCACACCTACTCCAAAAATGCCATCTCTTAATCATTTCAAATAGTGCCACTCCCTGAATATTTGAATATATGAGCCTCTGTGGACAATTCTTATTCAAATGCTCACATTCCACTCCTTGGCCCTATAGGCTTATAGATATATCAAAGTACAAAAATACATTCAGTCCAGCTTCAAAAGTCTCCATAGTCTATCATGGTCACAACACTGTTTAAAAGTCAAAAGTTCAAAGTCTCTTCTGAGACCCGTGCTGCTCTGTTAACTGTAACTCCTTATAAAGTCAAACTGAAAAAGCAAATCACATACTTCCAACATACAGTGTCAGAGTATCAGCTATGCAAATCCCCAGACTGCATCTCTATGTCTGACGTTAAAGCACTCTTCAGGTCTCCAAATCTTTTCAGCTTTGTTGACTATAATACACTTCTCCTTCTCGGGATGGTTTCATACCCAGTCTCCAGCTTTTCTTGGCAGGTATCCCATGACTCTGACATCGCTAATATGTTATGGTTACCAGCAACATTCAGGCTTCATTTCCACTGCTTCATGAAATGGCCTCTCTGGGCCTTCATGCAGGGGCAGCCCTGACATATGTCTGACCCCAGCAGCTTTCCTTAGACCCAGGGGGAGACTCCACAACTCCTTTCTCATGCCCTTGACTCTAAAGCCAAAACCATGTGGCCAAAACTCCCAAGTTCTGCTGTTTGCTGGAACCTGGCCCTCTCCTTCAATTACATTAGCATCATATTTCTGTTGTTGCTGGTTTTTCCATTTAAGCTCTTCTTTAATTTCTTTTCACAGGCTGGGTAGGGTCCTGTCCTGAGGATAGAAGGTATGTCTAGCATTGCGGTTAGAAGACATGGCTAACATTGGTTTGTTGTTATTTGATGCAACTTGTTTTGTGAACTAGATTATTGTCAACTCATTTGTGAAAAATTCAAGATCTGAGGCAAGAATGTGCTAGCTCTCGATGTATAGCAAAGCTCGTTATCAAAACTTTATTAAAAATTGAAAATTTAAAAATTAAAATTTAAAAATAATTAATTTATAACATTTATGCATCAGAATTTAGAATTAACAGTTTACTAGTTATTAAACAATGAGGAGATGACCATCCATGTGGCAAATCAGACAAAGTAATATGTTAATAGAATAGTAGACTAGGAGGGGATGTAGGTTTGTTTCATAAAGTTACTTTAGATTGCTTATGTTTGAGAATGTTCATTAGAAAATGATAATGGAAAAATCTCCATTTCTTCAATCAGTTTATACAAAACCTTAGATGAAAGACAAGCCATCCCATCTAAATGATCCAAGAGAACAGAAGAAAGTAGGGACAGGAGACTAATACCAATTGTATGCACTTATATTTCTTTTTACAAAAAAAAATGTGAAAAATATAATACTGTAATCTTGACAATGGAATTGAGCAGAAAAATGAAGTAGGAAAAAGTGCAGTCTAATTTCTTATATAAATTTTGCTAGAAAACATGAAAATAACTATGATTATGGGTAAAAGAGATATCTCATAAATAAGATGTACAGAGTTCATTAATAGGGTAAAAGGGTGGAATTCTTAATAATAAGAAAAATAACTATGCAGATTATTATAGCAATAAGTTGGTTCAAGCACACATAACTTAAATGTGGAAAAACCCACCTGGCACACACTAGAATGATATTTATCTAAATAATCATCACCCCAAACTAAAAGAAATAGTATAAAAGTAGCAAAGTGGTGTGTGTGTGTGTGTGTGTGTGTGTGTGTGTGTGTGTGTGTGTGTGTGCACGCGCGCTCGCAATTCAAGGGATATTGAACTCTACAGGGCTAAAAATATGGACAATGTTCAATCTTATGAAAAATCAAGGAAATATTACAGGAATATCAAGATTATTTTCTAAGAGCATGTAGGAATTCAAATGTCTAATAATAGATGAGGGACAGGACATGGGCAGATGGAAATGCCTGTATGTCACTGCCCACAATCTATACATACAAATTCTCCCCAAGGCAAAGAGGGGATGTCTTGTGATACTGGCACTGATCCCTAGGTGGGACAGAACAGTGGGTCACCATTCAGTGAAAACCAGACACATGGGCACAAGGAACCATGCACAAGCGTATTCCTGGGAAAAGATAAGCCATAAGTATCATTTACTAGACAGAATAGAGGAATTCTTTTATAATAAAAGCCTAGTACTACAAAGAAATCAAAATGCATGAACTAGTTTCAAACTTAATAAGACCAATAAAAAAAAGCAAATAGGGCCAGAGATGGCTCAGTGGTTAAAAACTGGTTTCTCCTCCAGAGGACCTGGGTTCAATTCCCAGGACCGACATTGTGATTTTTTTTAACCTATTGTAACTCCAGTTCTATGTGCTCTGGCCCTTTCTTCTGTCTTCTGTGTGCATCACACATACATGTGGTACACATGCCGGAAAACATTCAGGCATACATGCAGGTGTACATGCAGGTGTACATGCAGGCGTACATGCATGCATACATGCAGGAAAAACTCCCATGAACATAACTAAGTTAATACAATTTTAAAAGAGAGAAATAAGCTGTAAAAATACACCCATGGAATAATGAGCTTTTATTATAGTGATAAAATAATAATAATTTTATAATAATAATTTTTAAAAAGTTTATTTTATATGTATGAGTGTTTTGCTTTAATGCATGTCTGTATTGCGTGTATGTCTGCTGTGTATACAGGCAAGAGGAAGGCTTATGATCCACTAGAACTGCAGTGAATAGATAAATAAATTACTGATAAAAAAAAGATAAAGAAAAGAAAACCGAGGCCATGAAATTGAAAGAGAGCAAAACAAGGATGAGTGTATGGGGGAGTTTGAAGGAAAGGAAAAGGGGGAAATAACAGAATATATGATAACCTGAATTAAAGAGTTTTTAAAAATTAAAAAAGAAGATTATGAGCAATGATGAGGATGCTGGAAACTGAATCCAGGTCCTGTCGAAGAGCATCCAGCGCTCTTAGCCACTGAGCTATTTTTCTAAACCCCAAGCTATATAAATCTTTTCAAGCTCTAAAAGCAGCACCATAAACTATTTTCACATATTTACAAATGCAGAAATATGAATGAAAATAATATATTTAAAATTCAGAATAATTATTACCTCTAGGAACGAGTTGGCCATAGCGAATCAGGGGATTTCAATTGCTATATGGAATATTTATCTATTTGGAAAAGATTTGAAAGTGGAACTGACTCTAAGCCTCCTCCCTGAGGACTAGATGTTATAGAATCAGACGGTTCTCCACCAGATGCTGGAGGAGGGAAGCAAGAAATAGCCCTTCCTGCGAAGAAATAGTCCTGCCCACTAGTGAGGCCTGGGAAGCACACACTGTGTGACAAGACATCCCTGAAGGTGCAGTAACCAACAGACATCTAATTTAACTCAAGGCTCTCTTAGCAGGAAAGAAATCACGCCTGGTACTATCTACCAAGTGAACACATGCATTGTGCAGTCAGGAATCTCTCAGAACCACCTACCACCACCACTTTCCCAAACCAGTACAATTTCTAACCACGTTCTAAGTACATATTTTATGCATATGGATGAATTTAGCTCTCAGCCTTCATCCAAGAAGCTTCTTTTTGAGCTGAAGGAGCCCATTTCAGAGGATTGCAACTAGTCAAATATCAGGGAACACTGACTGTGATACACCCAGCGCTGGCTGGTGCATCTACAACATAACTTCTGGACCCAGTGCTGAGGGAACACGATGGAAGAGGGAGCAGAAAGGTTGGAAGAGCCAGAGGACCAGGAAGTCGGCTGTGAGATTGGGTTTTCCAGCCATATGTATGTGATATCTACTACATGGCTTCCTTAACAGGACGTGAACAATTCCCAACAATTCCCATGGCATTCAAACCCATGTGGAAAATATCTCACAAGACCCCATGCCTAGGTGAGCAAATATGGAGAGAGGAGTCCCCAATTAGTTACCCAATACAATATCAAGTGATTGGCCCTAGAAACTTGCAGGCAACATTGAATGAACCCAACAGATTATAATTTGTTTATTATGTGTGTGTGTGTGTGTGTGTGTGTGTGTGTGTGTGTGTGTGTAAAATCTGTGTGTGTAATAACAATGGTTAAAGAAGGGGAGGCCATGAAATTAAAAGGGGTAGTAGACATGTGAGGGGCAGGAGAGATGAGAGAGAGGAGGGAAGTAATGCAATTACATTTTTAAAAGAAAATAATAATAATGAAAAGAAAAATGTGTGGATAATGTTTTGTTTTGTTTTGCTTTGTTCTTTGTTTCGGTTTTGTTCTTTTTGTTGTTGTTGTTGTTTGTTTGTTTGTTTTGTTTTTGCTTGCTTGTGTTTTGGATTTTGAGACAAGGTTTCTCTGTGTAACAGCTTTAGCTTTCCTGGAACTTTCTCTGTAGACCAGGCTGGCCTCGATCTCACAGAGATCCACCTACCTCAGCCTCCCAAGTGCTGGGATTAAAGACATGTGCCACCATCGCCCAACATGGAGTAATTTTTTTAAATGGACAGAAACTCTGAATTGACACACTTCCTAGGGAGGGAACATATGCAAATGGCCTACAGGTAATGAAAAGATGCCCAATGTTACTGGTCATCAGAGCCATGTGAATTGGAACCTCAGTAAGACCTTACTTTCAACTGTTAGGATGGTATTATCAGAAAGGCAGAAGTAGCAAGTGGTGAAGCCACAGGGGAAATAGAAGTCTTGTCCTCCAGTGGGCATGCACCTCATGTCCTCCGGTGGGCATGCACCTCGTGTCCTCCGGTGAGCATGCACCTCGTGTCCTCCGGTGGGCATGCACCTCGTGTCCTCCGGTGGGCATGCACCTCGTGTCCTCCGGTGGGCATGCACCTCGTGTCCTCCGGTGGGCATGCACCTCGTGTCCTCCAGTGGGCATGCACATTGATGCAGTCTGTTTGGAAAGACCACTGGTAGAATGCCAATCATGTCTACTACTTCCATTTCTATGTCTGTATCCAAAGAACATGAAGTTGGTCTCTCAAAAAGCAGCATCTGCATCCTTATGTTTGTGGCAGCATAATTTATGGCAGCTATCATACAGAAATGTCCTAAATGCCTATTGATAAACAAATATAATTTACACATGAAAAGGAATGAAATTGAAAACAACACTGATGAAACCAGAGAAAATTATACTAGGATTAGTCAGTCAGACACACAAAGACATGTGCTGTTGGCTCTACATATAGGTGGAATCTAAAACTGTTGAATTCACAGGAACAGGGATTAAAACAGTGGTTAGTGGTGGTTGAGCATGGGAGAGATGAGAAACTCCTGCCTGTACTAAGTTTCAGTCATAAAATGAACACGTTTTGGGAACCTAATCATCTGCATGGATATATATGGATGCATTTATTAATTTTAAATCAACCAATACATATTATACAATGAAATTTTGTGATGAAATAAAAATGCTCACCTTAATATAAATGATCTATGATGAGGAAAAATGACAAAACAAAACAAAAAACTGAAAAAGCAAGTCACCAAGAGTACTAAACAAAGTTTTGAATCCTCAGTCCTCCTCTTGCGTAAAGATGTGTTCTATGCAGGCCAAAGCACATCTTATAAACCATGATAACATGATGAACACTCTTTAAAATTAAATTTTTAATGGAAAAAATTGGACCCATGAATTAGGACTAAACCAGGAGTCATAATGAGATGTGCACTAGTGTTATGACATTTTACAGAGTAGGAAAAGGGTTTTAAGAATTAAATAACCAAACCAAGGTTAATGTAGCAGGGACATTCAGACCTAGACATTTTTTAAAATGCCAAACACAGGCTCTTAGTACTTTAAAAACTCCCCTGCTATTAAATTAGGTAACAGTACTCCAGCAAATTACCTAAATGTAATATAATGTTAGACACTACTGCACTGAAGTCTTCATCCTACATAATTTTAAGACATTTATCTCCACCATCATTTCCATTTTGAGTTCCTCTTAACTCCACTTAAATCTTCAAGAGAATGTCTTATTCATGCTTTCTTTGAAATCAACTGAGCACAAGTATTCATAACCAAAGGTATTCATGAAGTCATACTAACAAAACCACAGGCCAACGTTCCTCCCAACATCACAGTCAGCTTTCACACGCCCTTTCCTTAGTCCAGAAGGAATATTTTATTACAGTATTATATTTTTCAAGAAAAAATGAAACAAGGGTTAGCAGAGCAAAATTAGAGTCCACTACAAACTTTCAAGTTCTAACAATGTTGTGCAAAGTGAATTGAATCAGCTTTGAGTGATTGGAGATTCCTGAGTCTTCCAGTTCTCTTGAGATGTCTTGTGCGTAGACTCCCAAGAATTTAATGCGACAACTGAAAGATGGCAGCACTATTAAATCATCAGTTTTTCCCCAAGAGAAAAAAGAGAGAGATTAGAAAATGTCAACAAATTTTTTTGGAAAATATCCTAATATGCAGATTGACATCTTTTCATGGAGAAGACACTGAAATTTACCAGGAGTGTCTACTTTGATGTATCGTATGCTGGTGCTTTATCTCTTAGAGAGCACTTCATCAGACAGTAATAAAATTGAACAGCGTGAACATTCTCTGAGACCGTGCAATTATGCTGCAATGTATCTATCAATTAACATACTGATGCGTTCAGTGTGTTAAGGAGGTGCTCCATCAGCCGTTCCAACAAGAAGAATGAAGAACAGATGAATCGAAAAGCATGAAAGTTGAGGAAGAAAAAAGGGGGAGCAGTGTCATTCTTGCACGTTCAGAGAGTTGAATCTATCTGTTCAGCCAACCCAAAATTTAACAAAGGGAAGTACCTCTTTGAACCCACTTGCCAGTGCCACTCTCCACTAAAGCACCAATTTTCTTTTCTTTCTCAGCTGCCACCTTTAGGGTTTTTTGTTTTGTTTTGCTTTGGTTTGATCGGTTGCTTGCTTGGTTGGTTTGAGAGGCATTAGACTGATAAAACAATATTTACAGTTTCTCCCCTAAACAATTTTCATATCAATAACACAAATAGCAAAAACATAGATGATGCTCCATTCTCAGTCAATGTGTGTGGTCAGAAACAATTTATGAATTCACCTTTATCTGACATAGTAAGGAAACTGGTTAGGAGCACAAAGATGCGGCCTATTATTTATGATGAGCTGTTGATATGTTTAGAAAATTCAGATTTCTTTTTTGTTTTACATTACTAATAAGCTTCCACAAATATTCAAGTGTAGGTTTTTGTTTGAGCATAAAATTTTCCTTTCTCAAGACTATAACTGCTGGGTCACATGGTACTTTTGCTTTTAGAAAGTGCTGCTGTTTCCTACTCTGGCTGTAGCCATTACACTCTCATCAGTGGTGTCCAAGGGATTGGGTTTTCCGTTACCTGCCTCTGATGTCATTTTTGTTCTTTCTCATAGCTATTCTAACAGCTGTGTAGTAACAGCACATAGCTTTAATTTGTGTTTACATTATAATTAGTAGCATGTGTACTTAAAATTCTTTAAATTGATTTATAGGGCTGTCATCAAACCCAGAACCCTGTACATATCAGGCAAGATCTGCCACTAAGCACAGGACTCTGGTTCTTTTGTTGAATATCTCTTCATAATTTTACCTGACATCTGTATTGTCTTCTCTCTGTAAAATGTCTGTTCATACTTTTTGCTCATTTTAAGTCATATTGATTGCTTATTGAGTTTTAAGACTTTGTTATGTAATTCAGATATTGATTTTTGTCAAACATCTGGTTTGCGAATAGTTTCTTCACTCATACTTGCATTTTTAATCTTTTAATGAAGTCTTTTTTCATTTTGATGAAGTTAATTTAAATATATTTTTTCTTTCATGGACTAGCATTTGATACAAACCCTGCTAGGTCCTCACCAGTCACAGCTCCAGGTAACTTTCCTCTGAGTTTTTCTAATAGTTGTATAATCTCCTATTTAACATTTAGATCCATGACCCACTTTGAGTCATTTTTGGCTAAGATATGAGAGATGAAGCTTTCTTTCCTTTTTCTTTATTTTTGTTGCATGTAGATACTTACTTGTTCTGACACTAAATGTTTTGAAAAAGATCATTATTCCTACATTGAAGAACATTCAGACCATCATAAAAAGAACTCAGTGAGGCCTGTGCATGCCTTTCCATGTATGTCATGGTTATTTGCTTGGTGTTTTTGTGAGTCTCCTAACAGTGGGCATGAGTGTATCTCTGACTCTTTTACCTGCTCTTAGGACTCTTTTCTTCCTGTTGGGTTGCCTTGTCCAGCCTCAACATGAGGGCTTTTTGCATCTTGTTTGTCATGTTTGGTTGTTGTCTCTTGGAGGCCTGCTGCTTTCTGAAGGGAGACAGAGAAAGAGTGGATCTGGGGGAGATGGGAGGTGGGGGCAATCTGGAAGGAGTGGAGGGAGGGGGAAATGTGATTAGGTGTGTATTGTATGAGAGAGGAATCTATTTTCAATTAAAAAATTCAGTGAGGCCCATTTTCATGGGACTATTTCTTAGCCTTCTATTTTCTTCACACACATACACACAGATATATACATATGTAGTAAATGTATATACATATTCTATACTTTTATACAACGCAGTCTTGATCATTGTACACCTGCAGCTATGTACACCTGACTGGTAGACTATTAATGTATGGATGTCTGTTGATACTAAAAAAGTCCAAGTTTAAAGTTTATTTCAACATATGTGTAAAGTTGTTACTGAGCCACTGTTTCAATTTGTACAGTATTTGAAACATAGATTCAAAGTATGTTGAATAAAGTGTAATAGTTCATTATAGAAGCAAGTACTTGAGTGTGTATTTATTATCTCTACATTCTATGTATATTTTATAAGATGAACACAACCTTTTTTGGAGGTTTTGTACAAAATATACTCCTTAGTTTGCTAATGTTTTATAAAGTATTTGTTTAGTGTGTATGTGTGTGTGTGTGTGTGTGTGTGTGCATATGCAGTCACATATGCATACATAAGTGTATGTGGAAATAAGAAATAGACCTTAGACCTGTTAATTTCTTGTTTCCATATTGCTTTTTATTTTACCTATTCTAATTTATTTTTAATTTATAAACATTCAAAATTAAAACACAATGACAGCATTTTATCCTTCCCTTTTCTTCCTCCAGTCTTTCCCACACAACCCTCCCCACTTTCTCTCCACCTTCTCTGCTTGCGACAGGGTGTCTCAGTGGACCTGCAGCTCACCAGGTTGGCCATTGTGGTTAGACAATGGGCTTTGGTGTTCCACCCAGCTCTGCCTGCCAGTTGCTGAGTTACAGATGCTCGCCTCCTCCCTGGGCTTCCATGTGTGCTCTGCATCCGAAGTCAGACTCTCTTTGTTGCTCGGCAGGACTTTACTGAGGGCACCACGCATCATACATATGCACACCGTATGGAATTGGTTATTGTCCAAGTGATAGGCTTTAGAAGAAAACCTGCTATTGCTAGTTTTCCAAACAAGTATGATCCCTACATTCTAAGCACTTATCTCTGTACCCACAGATAAGTGAACCTCTCACTTCTCTTCAAAGAAGCTACCTTTTGCAGCAGATGGGACAGCATAACAGAAATACACAATTGGTTAAAATGCATAGAACAACAGGCTGCTAAGTCTTCTTCAACCTCAAATGATGCATGAAAGGAAAAATCACAGCTCTTGAGTTAAGGAAACTAAGAAGTAAACATAAGTAACACTGCCTTTGTAAATATTAACAGTTAAGACGACTTTAACCTCTTGGTGACTGTGGCTCATGTTGCTGCCAGGACCCGTGTCAGTGTGCATAGCATGTGCTGTCACCATGGCCATGTTGAGGTCTATAATCCATGCTGTCACCAGAGGCCATGTGGATATTGGTGGACAGTGTTGTTGCCAGAAACCATGTGAAAGTCCATGGTCTGAGTTGCTGCTGGCTGTGACTGGCAAGGAGGCTTCCCTTGCAGTGATATCCATGACTACAGATTCACAGTTGAATGAGGGACATTGAAGGCTTCTGTGTCTACTTCTTCCTGCCAGAAAAAAAAAAACAGTCTAGACAGGAAGCCACTGAACAGAACCCATAAAAAATGTGATATGGGTGCTGAATGTTGCTTTTCACAGTTGATGGCTTCTGGCAGGGGGTGAAGCAGGGCGGGGGGTAGGGTGAGAGTGGGACAAACTCTCATCATGCTGTAGTGACTAGATGGACAACACAAGTTGCACTTGGTGTGTTTTTGTTGTTATTGTTGAGAAGGAGGGCACCAGGGCAGGGTGTGGATCGGGGAGGGCCAGGAAGGGAGTGGGACAGTGTGCATTGTGTGAACTTCCCAAATAATCAACATGAAATTATGTTGAAAAAATAACCCACAGTAAAAATTATGTGGCATGAAAACCTGACATGTAATTCTGAGTATAGTTACAATATAATAGAATGTTAATGAATAAGGATGTCTCCCCTGCTCCCCCATATAGGCTCCTATGTTTGAATGCTTAGTTCAGTTTTTGGAACTGTTTGGGAAGGATTAGGAGACGTGATCTTGTTGGAGTAAGTCTGTCATTTGCTGTGAGTTTTGAGGTTTCTAAAGCTCATGCCAGGCCAAATGTCTTTCTCTCTCTTCCTGCTGATTAGTCATGAGGATGTAGGGTTTTCAGTGCCAGCTCCAGGGCATGCCTGTCCTCTTCCTGCTAAGGTGATCACGGGCTAACTCCATAAAACTGTAAGCTAGCTCCAAGTTAAATGCTTTCTTTTACATGAGTTGCCTTGGTCACGATGTCTCTTCACAACCATAACGAAGACAGTCAAGGCTCTGTTCTACGTGTGAAGAGGAATCATAGGTCAGTTCAGACTGAAGGAGGATGAAAACACCCCTGAGAAACCCAGACCTTTTCCTGAGGTCAGGACCCATAGCTCCCAGTATCCTCCAACACTCTGCTGTCCAGAAACCATCCCTTTCCTGTCTGAGATCAGGACATCAGAAGCCACAGAAACCACACCAGCAGCAGCAGACTATAGAGACACAAGTAGGCTTAGAGATGATGGGTGTGGTTACCACCTGGGTTAGGGTGATGGGCACACAATTGAATGTGTGTGTCCAGGCTTACCACATTCAACACATATACAGCTTCTTCTGCACTAAGTGTACTTTAACAAATATGGGGAGTATATATTACAAGCATATAAATACTAAGTAACTATAGTGAAAATCCTTGCAGAGAAAATGCAAAGAGCATACTCACCTCATCCTGTAGAAACATTGTGTTTGAAATTTAAAATGCTGGCCTTGCCACTGTCCTCACTACACATTTAAGTGTGTCCTCCTGACTCTTGCTTATAGGTATAACACAAATCTCAAACTGGACAAACTTCACATTTCAATTCATGAAGTAATCCCTTCCACTTCCCACTGCCACTGTGAAGATTCTTCTACAGAGTTTATGCTCTTATTTAAGGACTTTTTTTACACACCAACAATTACATTAAGAGATTTCATAATTACCCCCTAACTCAGTTTGTCCTAATTCCAGGCTTCCAAGGAAAAATAAAAAGGGTCATAATTAAGTTGAACTGTTCTAGGAACTTCTGTATTTTCCAGGACACAACATTAGAAATAAACTTTACTCTTCTGCTTGAAACAAATAGGAAGCAGAACAAGTCATATGAAACAATACTTCCAGAGCTTGACCTCCAGGCAACACAGGACAATGACTTTTGACACATAAGAATAAAGGAGTGTTCTAGATTACTCTATGGAGATAGGCTTTAGGAAGCAGTTCATCCAAGGGAACTCAGACTAATCCTGGTGTCTGCTGTGGAGATGTGAGCTCAAGGTGATCAAAGATTGCAGAGCAGAGAGTCAGAGAGGAAATCTGCTCAATAGTCATCATCACCAAAATTTCCAGATGAGGCAAGTCTAGGGTCTTGCACATGCCAGAAATAGCTTGTCAGACAGTGGAAATCATCCAAATTCCTGGAGCATCAGGAACAATATTCAGTTGCAGAACTGATATGTTGCCTTAGAAGCTGGGTGAATCTATTCAAATGTAACTCATTCTTACTTTTTATGTGTTCAATACAAACTGTTACTCACAAACTAATGATCTGAACTCTTGGTGCCTCGCTGGTGGGGCTAGTTTGAGATGCGGTGGAAGGTTAAGGACGTGGGATCTAGTTGAAGGAAGCAGGTTATTGGGGGCTGGTCCTTGGTTATGATGCTTCTAGCTCCTCTCTCTGAAAGTTCTCAGTGCTTTCTGGTTGGGGTGGTCATTAAGTGAGTAGCTCTACTCCAACAAACAAGTGCACAACAACGATGTTCTGCCTAAGCACAATGGGCCAAGAATCATGGTCTGAGTTCTCTGAATCTGAGCCCAGACATACGTTTTTTTTTTTTTTTTTTTTTTTTTTTTTTAGCTTAAGTTGCTTAGGTCAGGCATGTTGGCGGTAGTGATTAAAATTCAAAAGGAAAAAAGGTCATGTTACTCTCAGCTCCCATCAAAGAAGCTTCTTTCTGTGACAGATGGGTTACAACATCGATCCATGGCTAGTCAAAATGCAGAGACTAGGTGGCTGTGGGATACCCAGCCCATTTAGTACCTCTATAGTACAAGTCCTACACCTCAAACTCAGGGAATATCAGGGAAGAGGGGTAGAAAGAGTGTAAGAGCCAGAGGACCCAGATGTTTACCAGGACAGGCAAATTAGGGGTGCTGTGTAGGAACCAGGCCCGACTGGGCTGCCTGCCTGTCTTGCTGTTTCATGTCCTGTTTCTAGCAGCTTCCACGTCTGTGTTTATCTTGGTTAGCTAGTCATGTTTACTGCTGTGAGAACACACCCCTCCCTTCCTGGAGACTTTTCCTCCTGTGTGCTATTACCTCTTGAGGGATTTCACCTGGGAGGAGGATTCCTGTTTGGCTGCCTATAAGAAGGCTCTTTGGAACTCTGGAAAGAGGAATAATAAACCGCTGCCGCGGCTGCTGCTGAGGCTGCTGCTCTCTTAGCACGAAGGACCCGCTGTGTAAGTGTGTGTGTGTGTGTGTGTGTGTGTGTGTGTGTGTGTGTTTATGAGTTAAATCCGCAGTCCCTCGCCCTCGAGTCGGTACCGCGGTGGCGCGGGCGCCACAGTGCTGCATCTGTGAACTCACAACAAATATGGTTGACTAACAAGGCTTCACACCTAGATGAAGAGCTACAGGCAAGCAATGGGTGATGATAATCACTTTTCTCCAGAGAAGAGCACCCTAGTATGTTATTCAGTAATCCTAAGTGGTCATCCCAAAGTACGTATATATATATGAGCAATACTAAATAAACGTAGTAAGATCTCCTTCCCTCCCTCCCTCCTTCTGTCCCTCCCTCCTCTGTCTGTCAGTCTACATCAGTGCTTCTCAACCTATGGGTTGTAACCCCTTTGGAGGTCAAAGGGCTCTTTCACATTGATCATCTAAGCTCATAGGAAAACACAGATATTTATATTGCAATTCATAACAATAATAAAATTAGAGTAATGAGTAGCAATGAAAATAATTTTATGGTTGGGGTCACCACAACATGAGGAACTGTATTAAAGGGACATAACCTTAGTAAAGTTGAGAACCAATAATATATATATATTACATATTTATATTTATGTACATATATTTATCTATCATATAGTTATATATATTTATACATATATATTCTCAATACTAAAAAGGTCAGAAATTTTGGGGTATGGCAGGAGGAGTTAGAGATGGGCTTAGTTTTGGTATTCTTTGTTGTATTGGTCTTTTGCATGCATGTGTGTGTGTGTGTGTGTGTGTGTGTGTGTGTGTGTGTGTGTGTTGTATACTTTTGCAAAATTCCTCCCTGGAAAAAAACATACAGCATCCCCCATCCCCATGTCAAAATTCCCTCTTCTATTATCCATGGTTCTCCAAAGGAACAGAAGTGGTAGAATGAACATATAAAATAAAAAAGAAGGGACTTATTAGAACGGCTTCCAGGGTGTGGTCTGAGTAATACAACGGAGACTGTCACCCAACAGACAGGCCAAGAGTCCAGCAGCTGTCCAGCCCACAAGACTGAATGTCTTTTTTAAAAATATATTTTATTAATTTATTCATATCACATCTCAATTGTTATCCCATCCCTTGTATCCTCCCATTCCTCCCTCCCTCTTATTTTCCCCTTACTCCCCTCCCCTATGACTGTGACTGAGGGGGACCTCTTCCCCCTTGCAAACTAGAGCTGGTATGCCAGGGGATTCCTCTACAGCGCCTGGTCTTCAGTCCACGTGGGATTTCCCAAGAAGTAGGTTCTGGTGTCAGTAAGGAAGAGCCTCAGATGAGCCTCTGGCCTTCCTTTACCACCCTTGGTCTATGAACCTGTACAACAACAGTCCACCCCTTGACCACGACCTCCCCATACAGAACCAACAACTGGGGACTAAGCATTCAAATTCCTGGGCCTATGGGGGCAGGGCATGTTTTTTCATTCATGCCACCAGTCACTGAATCATCTTCAGGTTAGCAAATCCTTCTTTAAATGAATGACTACCAATGTTAAGTATTGTTTCTCCCCCTCGGAAGACAGCAACATTTGGAGTGGCCGTTGTCCTTTGAACTTGTACATTATCAGTTTCAAGTTTTCTAGATTAATTTCTTTACATAGATGTTTGCCAATTTTTTACTGACTCTTCCCCGTTAGGGCATGGATGTGCCTTCTAATTTTTCCTTTTTCTGTTAGAAGAGCTTTAGTGAGCATTTGATGTTAAAGGCAGTTTTGCTTGTCTTGCAATCTCCTTTTGTCTTTTATTCTTGAAACATATTCTTGAGACATATAATTCTGGGCTGGTAGTTCTTTGTTTCAGATCTTCCGTGTGCCTCAAGCACTCTACCATTGACTTATGCTCCAAGGTCACCACTTTTTTTTAAAGGGCACACTATATAGGTCAAGCTGGCCTTGAACTCCTGACCTTCCTATCTCAGCCTCCCATGTGCTAGGATTCCAGTCACATGCCAGTGGGTCTCAGCTCTCTCTTGTATTACCCACTCCTATTCGATGAAAAGCATATTTCTTATTTTAACTTGGTCTTTTCTAGCTCCCTATGGTGACTAAACATCTTTATTTACTTGGTGAGATTTAAAACTGTTTTGAAACATACTCCTGGGTATGTCTACAAGCAATTTGGAGAACTGTTTAACTAAATGAGAGAGGACTCAGCCTGAATGTAGGTAGAACTATCTCATGGACCAGAATCCTAAACTGAATAAAAAGGGAAAGAATGCGAGTTGAGCATCTCCACTTGGTTCTCTTGGGTCTCTGACTGCTGCAAGCACTGTGGTCAGTGGGTTCATGCTCCAGCTGTTATGTACTGTACCTTCCACCTGTCCTTAAGTCATTTCTGAGCTGTGTTTGTCCCGGCAATCAGCCACTAATAAATCCCCTTTTCACAGTTCCATTGTTTCACCCCTGTGCTATAAGTGTTTCCTATTTCTGAAATTTCTATTTCATATATTTTCTACTCTCTCTAGCCATGGTTTACAGTCTTATGCTGCTTTTTGTATGTGTTTTCTCATGTTACTGTAGCATAATAATATAAATTCAGCAGCTGAAAATGACACCCATCGTAATTGGAAGTTTCATGGAATTGATGGCCAAAACAAAATCTTCAGGGGGTAAATTCATGATCTTCACAGGGCTGCCGCAGCAACCCTCACAGGTGTTCCGAGGGTCCCACTGGCTCTGGGCAGAATTCAGCTTCATGTGGCTGTAGGTCAGGAGTCCATGTTTTCTCATCGAGTTTTCGGGTGAGCAGCAGCCTCAGGCTGCATTACCTGGCTTGAGACCTGCTTCATTCTCAGCCATCAAAGGTGGGCCAAGTCTCTCTGACCTCCATTCCTCTTCATGTTCCCTCTACTCTGCCTTCCTCTTCTGCCTTTAAGGGTGGACACAATCTCTCTGGACACACTTGAAT
The DNA here is from genome assembly GCF_903995435.1 of Acomys russatus. Classification (NCBI taxonomy): domain Eukaryota; kingdom Metazoa; phylum Chordata; class Mammalia; order Rodentia; family Muridae; genus Acomys; species Acomys russatus. The sequence continues at coordinate 18,039,817 of NC_067146.1, read as the reverse complement.
AACCTGAATTATCTTTTGTGATCTCTCTGTTTTAAAATCAGCTGCTCATTGAAGCCGGTAATTTAACGATATCCATCTTTTAGGTCCCTTCACATCAATAACTATATTCATCTTTTCTTGAATATTTAGAGGCTGAAACCTTAAGGGAATACCGTCAGTATCATGCTCACCATCTCTACACTGTTTCCAGAAGGCTCTTCTTCATTTTCAGATGTTGGTCCTCATGATTTTGTGTCCCGTATTTAACAACTAGAACACCTGATCTCTTTGTCATTTGGATTCCACTTATTTCGCTGATTTTAGGTCATGCACATTATTTCCATCCTGGTGGAATTTGCCAGTTTTTATTAAAACATCACACACAGTGGGGCCAGAGACATGGCTTAGGAATTGGAAGTTCTGACTGTGGAAGCATGAGTTCAGAGCCCCCGCACCCCTGTGAAGAGCTGGCCCTGGCCATGTGTATGTGAAACCACAGCCCTGGGCATGGCAGAGAGGCAGGAGGACCTCTAGGCTTGCTGGACAACTGAAAGTTCCCATGTTTTGGAAATCCTTCTAATTTGTGCCAGTTTGCTATCTCTAGTGACCTCCACAAAGGTGACCGTGCCTCTGATAGCTGCATTCCCAGAACTTATCTGGAACATTTTGCTGAATTAAAGTGGTTTGTTAGGGTATGGGTGATTAAGACTGCTCCGGAGTAACAGTTTGAGCTATTTTTCTTTTGTACACTGTATTCCACTAGTAAAATTGTCTAGTTTCTCTTGGTTTTACTGTTTCATTAGTAGCATACACCTCTACCAAAAATAAGTGTAAACATCCATTTAATTTGGTAAACTCTGCATACTCAAGCACACATAATGTCATTCATCAAAGAAACCAACGCCATTTTGGAATAAAAGCATATCATAAAGGCTCTCTTGTTGGCATAATATTTTTCTTTTTTCTTTTTAAAAATTCATATACTAATACAACATAGTTTATCATAACTACCCATTACCCACCACTAACTCTCCTAGACCCACTGCTCATGTTCCTCTCCCAAATTCATCATCTCTCCTCTTCCCTTGCTCTCTCTCCCCTTCCCTTCCCTCCCCCTCCATTTCCTTTTCTTCTTTTCTTTGCTTTGTCTTCTTTCCTCCTCCTCCTCCACTTCCTCCTCCTCCTTTTCTTCTTAATTCTCCTAGTCCAAGTTGGTGTTGCTCTATTTGAATGGTCATAGGATCGCCCACTAGAGCTTGGGCGATCTACCATGGATAATACTGTGGAAAAAAACTAACTTCCCCTCCCCTAGAAGGAAGTCATCCACTGTTCTAAGTCTTCAGCTAGGGGTAGGGCCTAGCTGGAAGATGTTGAAAATTTGAGTGGCTTGATCTCGCCAGCCATAGTCCTCTCCCACCTCTGGTTCTTAGACTCTTTACATCCCCTCTTCAGTGATGTTCCCTGACTTTGGGGTGATGGAGTGTGATACAAATGTCCCATTTAGGGCTAAGCGCACCATAGCCATTTACTGTCTATACTTTGATCAGTTACCACAAAAGTTCTTACCAAATATTTATCTGTGGCAGAGATACAGAAATATATACATATATTTTTAACATATAGAAAGCATATCAAGACACAAACATCATGCCGTGATATTGTTTTGTCAACTGCCTGCAATAATGTTAATTAGTAGCATTGATTGAAAATTAATTTCTCTACCTCTAAGGCATGGAAACCAAGCAGGGGAAGGCATTTCACACATTAGATAGAAAGGAAGTCTGGATTCCGGAGACACTATAGTGTACAGTAGTGATTGGGGCAAATGAAGGACACAGACGCCAGGAGAGGCTTCACAGTGCTTGCCTGAAGAGTGAAAGGGTAGTTAGTGGACTGCTATTATTATCCAGACAAGAGCTGATCCTAAGTAAAATACTGGAATTTACAGTGACAATGATTTCTACTTCAAAGGTTTTTGAGTAATTCTCAAGATAATAACAAAAATAATATCCACTAGAAAGTCGGAGGACAAAGATAGATTTGATCATATGTTTAGGCGTGCAACTAAGAAATTTCAAAGACAGCATAAAATCCTCAGATTTAAAAACTTGAGGGCTTTGATATAAAAGGGAACAATGCAAAATGAATCAGTCAGTTCTGATATAGCAACCAAACATAAGGACATGGCTAGGAAACGGATTGGCTCAGTGAAACAATTTCAAGCTACACACCGTACTTGTACTCAGATGGCAACTGCTGCAAGTAATACGTTAAGATTATTCAACCTGAACTGCGGACATCATTTTCCTGAGAGCAAAACATTCATGATCATTTGAAAAGTCATTTTAGTTTTTCATAATAAAAATGCACCAGTCATGTGATAGATAAATTCAACAGTGATAAATGAATAGAAGTGAGCAGAATTTAATCCAATTACAGATCATAAGAATGTAAAGAAATATTGGAATAAATAAACTAAATGAAAACAGGTGATTTTCACAATGCAGCAGTATTATATTTTAAGATTTAAAAGAAAAAATTATTTGAAAAGATGATTGGTTTTTTATTGATTAATAACTACAAGTAATGATGATAGATGATTCAAGGTACATTATTTTAGAAGAAATAGCCAACACTGCTTGGGTGACCAAGAACCTGAGATAGCCCAGGGACCTAGGATAAAACTAAATACTCCTGGTCTGAAAACAGGAAAGAACAAGTAGTAATAAGATGACCCCTAATGATATTCTGCTATCCTCGTAGATCAGTGCCTGCTCAGCCATTATCAGAGAAGTTTCCTCCTATAGGATATGGGAACAAATATAGAGACCCACAGGGGGACATTAGGCAGAGAGTGAGAGACCTTACAACACTCATCCCTGAGTGATGTCTCTATCAAATCCTCCCCCTCAAAGCTCAGAGCATTCTATGAAAAAGGAAGCAAAAATAGTATAAGAGCCAGAGGGGATGGAAGATATCAAAAAATAAAGGCCTCTAGGTCAATATGAGCAAAGCTCATATTAACTCCCATAGACTGAGGCAGCACACTCAGGGCCTGCACAGGTCTGGAGCAGGTCCTCTGTGGATATGCTATGGCTTCCAGTTTAGTGGCTTTATGGATTCCTGAGCATGCAAAAAAAAAAAAAAAAGTGGGTCTTTTATTCTTGTGGTTTTAGGGGCTCATTTCCTTTTGTTGGTTTGTCTAGTCCAACTTAATGTGATAGTTTTTATTTTATTTTGTTATAATTCAAAAAATGAACAAATGAAAGAACAAACAAAACAAATTAGTGAATGAATTAATGAATGCAAATTTAGCCACTGAGTTTTAAGATTAGCAACTTAATTGTCATTTATAGCTGCTGGCAGAGGGAAAATCAGTTTTCTCCAATGAGTGACACTGGTTATATTGGAATGTATCAACAGGGCACATGCCAGGCCTCATGTTCAGGAGTAGTTAACCAACATATAATGGACATCACAGGTTTGTTGTTGTTGTTGTTTTCTTTGTTTGTTTGTTTGTTTTTGTGTGTGTGTTTGTTCTTTTGTTTTGTTACAGTTTGGTGGGTTTTTTTCTTTTCAGGTGTGTTTTATTTTGTTTCCTTAGTTTGGGGGTGCTTTTTTTGTTGTACTGAGTTTATATTTATTTCTTGAGAAAGAACTTAAAGTTGGTAGGGTAGGAAGGACAAGAGAATCTGGAAGGATGCTGAAGAGTAGAAGAATATGATCAAAATATATTTAATTTAAAAATTGGGCCAATGCTGTCATTCAGCCAGCAGTCACTCTGCTAGCTCAGGTCCCACCAGGCCTTGTGGATAACTATCTCTGGAGAAGTCACAGAGCTGGCCTCCTACCCTGGAGAAGTCACATCACAGAGCTGGCCTCCTACCCTGGAGAAGTCATGTCACAGAGGCCCTGCCTCTGCCCTGCCTCGTGCCCTGCCTACTGAATGCCTCCAGAGAGGAATCTGTCTTCCTGTAGGACAAGGCTGGGATGGTCCCTGGAAGCTTAGGGTTTGAGGACCTTTCAAGGCTAAATCCAAGAGTTCCCTGGTGCTTGGACTAGCCAGGCCTCACCACTGGCCAAGCAGTCTCACATGCAGTCCAGGTGCTGGCTCAAGGCCTTGCCACTCAGGACGGCCTGAGTGCTGTAATGGGCCTAGAGAAAGGAGAGGCAGGCCTGAGACCAGGCAAGGTGGGGGCATCCAGGTCAGTCCACCTTTATTGCTCAGAGCCTTCATGCAGCCTAATTTTTATGACACTGGTAAGAATGAGAGGGGAGAGGCTGGGCTGGAGCCAGGCTGAGGGGAGGCAGAAATATAAGTTGTTTTAAATAGTAAAAATGTAATTTAAAAGTTAGTTAAAAAATCATAATTTTTAGAACCTCTTATTTAATTTCAAGAATAACTGTAAGAATAACTGTATAAATAATATCATTTAGATGAATTTTCAAACCAGGTCTTGAACATTGAGGAATGTGCTTATGAGAATTAAAAAGCAAAAGTATAAAAAAAAAATCCTCCATTTCAAGCATGAAAATTTTATGTTCTAACATGAAAAAAATTTTTAATTTTATTAATTTATTCATATTACATCTCGATTGTTAGCCCTTCCCCTGTTTCCTCCCATTCTTCCCTCCCTCCCTCCCATTTCTCCCCTTCTCCCCTCCCCTATGTCTGTGACTGAGGGAGACCTCCTCCCCCTATATATGCTCTTAGAATATCAAGTCTCTTCTTGGTAACTTGCTATCCTTCCTCTGAGTGCCACCAGGCCTCCCCATCCAGGGGACATGGTCAGAAAAGGGGCACCAGAGTTCGTGTGAGAGTCAGATCTCACTCTCCACTCAATGGTGGAGAATATTCTGTTCGTCGGCTAGGTCTTGGTAGGGGTTCGAAGCTTATTGCCTATATTCTCCTTGGCTGGTGCCTTAGTTTGAGGAGGACCCCAGGATCCAGATCTGCCTGTCATAAAGTTCTTCTTGTAGGTTTCCAGGACCCTGTGGGTCCTACTATTTCCCCTTTCTTCCATGCTACTCTTGCCTAAAGTCTCAATCGGATGTCCTCTGCTCTGACCCACTTTCTTGGTAAGTAAAGATTTTCATGGTACGTATCCCTTGGACTAGTGTTTTGATATAAGTGAGTATATACCGTTTGTCTCTTTTTGCTTCTGGGTGAACTCACTCATTATGATAATTTCTAGATCAATCCATTTGTCCACAAATTTCAGGAATTCCTCGTTTTTAATAGCTGAGTAGTATTCCATCGTGTAAATATACCACAGTTTCTTAGTCCATTCTTCTACTGAGGGACACTTAGGCTGTTTCCATGTTCTGGCTATTATGTATAGAGCAGCTATGAACATGGTTGAGCATATGTCCCTGTTATGTGGTAGGGCATTTTCTGGGTATATTCCAAGGAGTGGGATGGCTGGGTCTTGAGGAAGCCCTATTCCCATTTTTCTGAGAAAGCGCCAGATAGCTTTCCAAAGTGGTTGTACTAGTTTGCATTCCCACCAGCAATGAAGGAGTCTAACATGAAAATTTTATGTTCCAACTTCTCAGTCTTTTCCTAAGTGGGTAGATTATTTAGGTTTCGCTAATCTTGTTTTTGTTAGTCCAACTTTGAGATGCCAAAGAACTTTTCCTTTTTCCTATCTTGATGTTTGTCTGTGTGCTGGAAGATTGGCTTTCACTTTCCTGTCATCATGCTTTTTCTTGTTTATCAAATGTGTCATTTTAGTTTTTATGCTATATTTTACTTCTATCTCATTTCCGTATTGATACAATAAAATTATGTGACTTTCTTCCCTGTGTACCGTGACATTTTTAATTATGCTTCATTTTCTTACATTGTTTTCTAATTAACTTTTTAAAAAATATATAAATTTAATTAGAATAAAGTGACAGAAACAAGATGAAGAAGGGATTTTAAATGTTTTATGCTTTTATCTTGCCATGGTTACCTACTAGACATCTGTTAGCCCAAGTGAAGCATTGGTGTCTACAGCAAAAGTGGTTATAGGTTCCCTACAAAATAAGTTAAGCAACTATTACCATAATACTAGAGAGAAATTAGTTTGTTTCTGGATATGATCTTCAAAATTTGTGATCTTTATGTCAACCAAGGGCTGGTAAAATGAGAGGGTTTAATTTTTTTCCCTGTCAGACTAAGGGAGAGATTCATTATCAAAAGACTGTGATTCAATTCTGACAGATTTAAAGACACACATACGTAGCAGTGTTGGTGGCTTTAATGCATAGCTTTTCTAATTATACTGTAAGAGTACCATAAATCATAACTCATTTATTCATAGTTATTCAAAATGCATTTATCAGTTCAGAGGTCACAGAAACACAAAATAGCAGCCTATTTATATGGACAAGTAGAAATTAGTCTCTTTACTATCAAATGGATTCATGAATTTTGGAATTTGTCACTATTATAATTTGAACTTCTCCTATATATACATTAGTAACAATGCAGTTGGACTTTTCAATAAATAAATATAGATTACAACAAGTAACCACAGCTTGATTCTTCAGCAAATCCCCATGACAAACCCTATAGAAATGATTTATCCAAGTTATCTTGTGCAAATTTATACTTTATTTTCTGTTTCCAGCTTCATAAGATTTTCAAATGAGAAATTGGTGTTTGAACAAGTTTAAGATGAGATGAATGCAAGGAATAACCTTCCTTGAAGACCACTAAGCATCATTTTTTTTTTTAATGGAGAAAACATGTAGACAGTTCGCCAATGCAATCTCAACCTTAAGCTTCTGGATGAAGGCCTGTAGACGCTCGTTGAATGTGTTTCAAAAGACAAATGGACTTTATATTATGACAGCGAGTATGGGGCACGCCCTGCAATTGCAGTGGCTACATCCATCGGGGATTTACATGTGTCTCATATATACAGCTACGAGGCACGCCCTGCAATGGCAATGGCTGTACCATTGGTTTACATGTGTCCCATATACACAGCTACATCTTACAGTAAGATCAAGTCCACAAGTTGCTACGAATGAACTGGTAGCTCTTCGGTGTTTGTGGTGGCATGGTCTGATTAAGAACGTCAGGAGCCCAGGAGGGGTACTCGTGGAGGTTAAACATAGGATCGATCCAGGTGAATATGCCCAGCATTACCACAGCAACCCCCAGAATATTTACTCCAAGTCCAGCCTTAACCTAGAACAGGAAAAAGCAGAAACGTCAGTCTCCCACGAAGAAATCCTACGAAGGATTCAAAACAGTGTCTCACAAGGCATTACCCTGGCTCACGTGCACCCTCAATGACCTGTGGACATTGTGACTGTCATCAAACTAGGGATATTCTCTCTTCCGTGATGACTGAGACTCTGTCCTTAACCATCATTTTGACAGCATCAGAGAGGTTTCTTTCTGGAATATGTGTGTCCGTCTTCCCTTGTGTGATAATCTTATTTCTCAGTGTGTAGGCTTTAGAATGCCACGTGACTCCTCAGGATCACGTAGCATCACTGGTTTCCCATGCCAGTGCTCTTTAACGGAAATTTTGTAATGTCACTTCTACTCCGCCTTCTTACTCTTCCTATTTTTGAAACTTTTACATACATTGTAATTCTAAGTGTCCTTTGAACAATCTCAAAATTGCCTTTTTACAAATTAGAGATTGTCAACTCCTATTCTTTTTTTTAAAATATATTCTATTAATTTATTCATATTACATCTCAGTTGTTAGCCCATCCCTTGTATCCTCCTATTCCTCCCTCCCTCCCATTTTCCCCTTACTCCCCTTACTATGACTGTGACTGAGGGGAACCTCCTCCCCCTATATATGCTCATAGGGTATCAAGTCTCTTCTTGGTAACCTGCTATCCTTCCTCTGAGTGCCACCAGGCCTCTCCATCCAGGGCACGTAATCTGCTTTTGTTCTACTGTTTCCTCCCCCAGAACACAACCTTGCTCATTCGTTTATAGGTTACTGTGGCTGCTTATGTGATGCAATGGTGGGGGAGGGTATTTGTGGCAGAGACTATGGCCTGCAAAGGCTAAAGTGAAGTAATTGTTTGTCTTGTCACAGAGAATGTTTGGCTACTCTCGAAATCTCTGCATCAAAGGATGGCCTTCTTCTGAGGCAAAGGGAAACATTTAGAGTAGTTATATGGGAACCATGTTCTCTGTCCATTCAAGCCCCTCATTCATTTAAAAGTCTATATTCACACATGTACACACACAGAGACACAGGTACACAAACATGGCATGTTCTATATCTATTTTCCAATTAGATGTTATGTGCCTTGTGCACAGAAATATTTCTAGGAGTTTTCTCTCTCTGGGATGCAGGGACAGCAATCTGGGTGAGATAAAGAAACAGGAGCTCGCCTTGTAGTTTCATTTATGTGACAAACACAGAAGTGACTTTGATTATATCCTCATTTGGTGATGGAGATTTGGCAAAAGATTAAAATATTCTTAAATTAGTTCTCAGATACCACTATTTTTGTATTTGGGAGAGAAAGTGTGTGTCCTATTACTTATAGTTTCCTTTATTTCTCACAGAGATCCTATACCTGTTAGAATAAAAAAGAAAGATACCCTTTCCTTATGCACTGAGCACTGTCTTAATCGGAGCAAATGTTGCATAAATATTTGTGATACAAAACTATAGTGCTATTTTGATTGATAGATTTTCTGAATCCTATTTCTTCTACTTGGCTTAGTTGCATGGGATCGTAACCTTGACCTAAGTTTAGGGAGCTGTTTTAAGAGAGTCTGTGCTCTTCTCCTTTCCCAGCCCAAGGCTCATGCTTTCCACATCTCTGTTTGTGACTATCGTCTCTAAAGGCCTGTCCCTGTTTTAAAAAGCAATCCTCTGACCAGTCATGCACAGGCTTTTAGAAACAGGCTTCTACTGATCAATCAGACTTGATACCCTATGAGCATATACAGGAGGAGGAGGTCCCCCTCAGTCACAGTCATAGGGGAGGGGAGTAAGGGGAAAATGGGAGGGAGGGAGGAATGGGAGGATACAAGGGATGTAATATGAATAAATTAATAAAAGATATTTTAAAAAGAATCAGGTTTCAAATTCTGCTTTTCCTGGTGCATGGTTAGAGCGATAGGGCAGCACTTCCTCTATCCAGCAGGCAGAGGGGCAGCTGGGCTTCCAGACTGTTCTTTCAGCTTCTGACCTACCATGTCAATGACACGCAGGTGTCCATATGAAAACACAATAGCATTGGGTGGATTAGCCACTGGCAGAAGGAACGCAAATGAGGTACAGAGTGTGGAAGGCAGCAAAACATGAAGAGGGTTCACGTGGATGGCTTCAGCCTGTTGTAAAAGACAAAATAACCAAACCAAAACAAAACAAAACAAAAAGCAAAAAGCTGAATTAAAATGCTGCAGGAGTGCAGGCACCAAAACATGAAAACGAACAAACTTACTGTAACATTCTTTCCCAGAATCAGGTTGAAACCTAATAGCATAAAATTATGCCTTATTTATAATGTTTCAAAGCACTTTAAAGAAAGTGTCTCTTCTTATTTTTGTAGTTATTGTTATGCATTTAAACCCTTATATTACAATTTAGGAAGTAGCACTTATTTCAGAAATTATGAACTTATTACATAATTAGTGTTCTATACACACAAGATATATCATATAATACAATATCTTTGTATAAACGTAACGATTTTAGAATTTTATAAGATGGCTAGTATAACTCAAATTAACAGATGATGTCACTGAGGCCAGAGACACCAAAAGAAAGTGTCAGGCATGCTGCTAGCAAGTAAGAGACTAGACAAAAGCCTGGTGTCTGTGAACTACTAGCTGTCATTTTTGTGACAAATTTAAAATCCTTAGTGATCATTACTGAAGGAGAGTTGGTATTATCTGGAACTCATTGCGTAATTTTCTCACTGCTTCATTTCATTAAATAAAAACAGAAAGTAGAAAGCTAAGACAACACTTTGCCCTTGATTTCTTACCAATAAGAAATTAATAAGCAATCTGTATTTTCTTTTCTAATTTGAAGCAGCAACTCAAGTTTCTGAACAAATGACCCTGTGAAGTAGCTAGAAAGAATTTTCAGAAAGGCCATCCTTTCTTTAAAATGATTCTTAATTTAAAGCATGCTCTTTTCACCAAAATAAGCACCCCCCCCCATGAATCAGATAAACATAATACTTAAAGCTAAATCTTGCAATTGCTATACAACATGGAAGAGAGAGACCTTCCTCCTTTCTCGGAAAATTTGTCTAACTTATTTCCTGGACAGCCAAGCATTGTCTCAGATATTTAAGCCTCCAGGTTAGGGCTATCTTCTCATTCATCTGCACATCTCTTATAGGCAGCACTTCTCAGATATTTAGGAACACCATTCTGGAAGGAGATATTTCAAAGAGCCAGAAAATATTGAATCATCTTAAGGCTGTAATGGAAATAAATGATTTAATTTATCTGCAAGTGAAAACCTGGACCTACGGAGGGTAAATTGTTTACTAAATATTATGCTACTTGAATGTGAAACAGAGTTCCCTTGAGCACAGGTCACCTTACACAGACAAAGACCATACAAGTGGCTTACGGAGGCCCAGTTGGGTCAAAAGAGACTCCGTACCACAGGATGAGAGTTTGCAGTCGAAACAACAGCAAAACATATTGTAGAGGAAAATAATATAAATGTAATACTCACCAAAGGAGATAATATTGGGAAGAGAATGGTGATGGTAGCTGGATTGCTGGCTACCTCTGTCAAAGACGTGACAATCAAAGAGGATATCAGAATTATTAGCCAAACTGGTAATGAACCTAAAGGAGATAATTTATTTCCTATCCAGGCAGATAGTCCAGATACCTACAAAACACATTTAAAGTATTTATTATTCAGATAATTCATGTTAATGAAGCACAATTTAAGCACAGAGAGAGAGATATGGAGGGAGGGAGGGAGGGAGGGAGGGAGAGAGAGAGAGAGAGAGAGAGAGAGAGAGGGAGAGAGAGAGAGAGAGAGAGAGAGGGAGAGAGAGAGAGAGAGAGAGAGAGAGAGAGAGAGAGAGAGAGAGAGAGAGAGAGAGAGAGAGAGAGAGAGAGAGAGAGAGAGAGAGAGAGAGAGAGAGAGAGAGAGAGAGAGAGATTTTCTTGTGTTTTGGGAAATACCGGCAGTTTTGATAAGGATACGTTTTTCAGAATTATTTCAGCACTATCACCAGGCTTTAAGGAGTTTAAATTGTCTCCCCATATTTTTCTGATTAAATTGTAACTTTATGTAATTAATGTATGCAAATGTCTTAGTGAGTCACTATGGGCGATCAGGCTTTAAGAAAAGGAAAGACTGGGCTCCTCTCCTTGCTCCTAAGTCAGTCCCTCAGAGGCAAGACTTTTCAGCTGTTACTAACTACTTACACTGACTTAGGTATTAATATAGTTATCATCCAAAATAATATTCTAATTATGCCTTTCCTTAAATTTTCAACATGGAATATTATTTATTAGTTTCCAAACATGCTACACAAGGATTGTGTTTTCTTTTTCTTTTTTTTTTAAACCCTGCCCTACCGGATTGTGTTTTCTTACATCATTCCCATAAGTATATTTTCTGCCATTACATATAACACTTTTGGTTAAATCAACATTTAATATCTACTGCTGTACTCATATAAATATTATTCATCACTGAGTCATTTAACCGTCTAAGATTATGTTTACTTTCTTTATTTTCCCAAGAAAACATCATTCTGTTTGCTTAGCTTTCTAAATGCCTATCACCAATTCATTAAGATCTTCAAACTATCTGGAGACCTAGTCTATAAGCAAACAAACACAGAAAGTAAATGGGGTTGTTTTGTTCATGTTCCGTGAAGATGTCTGTCCTGAAGTAGACCCCCCCCCACCCCCGCTTTGCCTTGTGGGCTAGATTTGTTCTCAATGTACTCTGCTGTTGTCCTGGAGTTCCTCCTTGTCTCAGAGCTCTGTTTTGTGGGAAGCCTTCCTTCATTCCATTCTTTTTGAAGAACATATTTTTCATGTGTGCTGAGATGGTTGAATGAAAGGCACGTTTTGAGTAGTGTCTATAGGTCTGAAAATTCTTTTCTTTCCTTTCACACTCTTTTTCTAGTTCTGATTCCTAGAATTCTAGTCTTGAACCCACTGAAATTGTGAATCAACGTTAAGTCATTAATCTATTTCCTATGTCTTCCAGTGGGGTTCTTTAGATTGATTGCATACTGATGTTTGATGTATTACATGCAGTCCAAAAATTGCTTGCACTCCAATTAATAGCTGTTTTTTTTGTTTTTCCCATGAAAGAGAAGGAATAGTCTATCTCTTGTGAAATAATGCTTGTGACAAAGTAGGCTATGCATTGGAAAAAGCTTTGATTATTAGCAGTATACTCAGTTCCAAAGGGAATACAAACATCACAGATATGGGCACTAGATAACAGTTGTATTATTTATTGTTTTGATTTATACATCCATAATTCATTATTTTATTTGTATAGCATGTGTATGTGTGTGCAAGTATATGTTGCACATGCATGTAGGCCTGTGTGTGTGTGTGTTTGTTTGTACAAGCCTTAAGTGATGTCCACAGTCTTCCTAGACTGAGCTCCATGCTATCTGCTGAGGCAAGTTATCTCAGTTGAACCCACGGATTCGCCTAATAGATAACTATCTTGCTCTGGAATTACAGAGGGCCACCACACCCACCTGACACTTACATGGGTCTTGGGGATTTGAACTCTGTTCCTCAGACTTGTAGAGAAAGCTTTTTATCCAGAGAGCCACATAAGAGTATGGATATTAGCTTTATGGATTCATGTATATATGGATATGGATATTGGTTATAGCTGTTAGGAGGATAGAAGCTAAAGTACGAGACATGGGTTTCTAGTATATTAATAAGGAGTGTTTTTTTTTTTTCAATCTGGTTGAGATGTGAGAGGCCTGCGCCATTTGCTTGTGATCCTCTCTGGAGCCCGTTGTGATTCTATGCCCACCTCAAGATTCTGACATCTACAATGTAGCATCTTCATGAATTCCTTTAGCACGGACCTCTGAATAGCTCTGTTAGTGGAAAATATTAAAGCTTCACTTCTGAGAAATTCCTTGTGTTATTGTTGGAAACCTTCTTCCTTTCCCTACTCTTTCTAAACAGACTCTTGTGGAGTTTTTATTAAACTAATGCTCTAGTTTTCTTATCTTTTGCAATTTTACTTTATTTTTATTTAAAATATAATTACGCCATACCCCCTCTGACCTCTCTCCAGCCTGTCACACTTCCCTCCATCCCCTCTCAAATCCATAGCCTCTTTTTCTTTATTACTGTTAAACACTAATATGTAGCTTGCACACTTGAATGCATATATAAATACAAGTTCCTGAGTGTGTTAGTATTACTTAGGCGTATATGTTTTAGAGCTGACCACTTGGCGCTAGACAGCCATCTCTTTTTAGTGTTTACTTTCTTTTATCCTTTTATTGTATTTCTGATATATGTTTAATTTTATTTTCACCATTGTCACTGTTTTAAATATAGATATAATATAATTTTAATTTTTAGAGACTTGCTGATTATTTAAGGTACTCTTTGCTTTGTGCATTTTCTTCAGTTTTTCCTTGATACACTCTTTTTGTTTCTGTACTTTAATTTTCTGTCTTTGGTTATTGTACTGGAGGTTCCCCCGTCATCTGGTGACTCATAACTGTTTATTCATTTTTATTTAAAAAGAGCATAAAGTGGTGATTTAAAGCTCTCGGTAACATAAGCATGATTAAGGGAAGATTGTGTTTCAATTTTGCTACAGAGTAAAACTCAGTTTCCTAATGTCCTTATGGCCATTCATAAGTGAGGTTGATGGTATTTGAAGAAATCACATAACCTTGCACACTTTTTAAACTATCTTTCATATCCAGCTCTGGCTTCTTCCATGTTTACAAGGTGACTTGTTGCTTCCAGTTCTTTTGCCTTCTCGGGAACTTGTTGTTATATCACCCAATTTCATTTTCTGGCCTACGTATTTTACCTACTTGCACAAAACCATTTGCTCCTTAAAAGTTTTCCTTCTATTATATATAGTTTTGAGCACCTTTTGTCTGTTATTGACTGTGCTACAGAGTTTTTATGTTTAAAGACCGATAAGGTTTTGTCATTATTATTATTATTCTGCTCTTGGGAGCATAGGAATATTCGAGAAAACATTATTTAATCTTTTACAGTTATCTTAGAAAAAATCATTTGAAGGACATGTAAACAACAACCACAACAACAACAACAGCAACAACAACCACAGCAACAACAACCACAAAGAAGTATTCAGTGGTAAGGACTGGGGAGTGCCTAGCACTTGTGAGACATCAGCCATGCTAAGTCAAATCAGGGCATCTAAGAGAGAGGTCACAGCCGGAGATGAATAACATAATTGCTGTCTCATGTAGTTTTCAAGTAGAAGTATTTCCTGGCTTGAGACATGTGCCAAACAAATTACAATTTGAAACAAAAGCATTTCAAGTTCTTTCCTGGTATTTTGTAAAGTCAATTTTTAGGGTGATATTTGTGCACACACTTTTTTCCCCAGGAAGTTGGTGGCGTTGGTTTTGTTACTCAGGAGCAGGTTTTTTTAGAAATTCTTGCAGAATACAGACTCCAGTTCCTAGGATTTTATAATGAGTTAGTCCTCGCTCCATGGTTCCTCTAACTCCTCCACTGAGAGAGCCATGTGCCTTAGACTAAACCACACTTTTCCATTTCCTCAGATTTTGCTACTCTAGAGTCTGGTCGATCTTTCAAAGCCACTTAGTCTAGAGTCCAGTCTAGATGTCTTGTGAGGAGAGATGAGCAACTCTTATGAATGCCAGACTTTCTGCTTCTGCTTTCCTCACAGTTCAAATCAGCAGACATAGAGATGGCAGTTATTTGTTCTGAGAATTCAGATCTCATTACTGATGAAATAGCAGAAAAGAAAATTGCTATTGTCTTATGGTTCTACCATTTCTATCTGGACAGGTTATGAGGCAAGGCAAACCTAAGCCTCAAACAAGTTTGCAGAAGGCTCTCTGAATTGAGACAGTTGAAAGACTTACAGCTATTACTAAGTCCTATTGCTAAAAGCTCAGCATCTAAATACTTCACAGAAACAGATAATGAAGTTACGAACAAATAACATTCTCCCAACAAATTATAGACAAGAAAAGATAGCATTTTGTCCTGAGAATTGTTAAAAAAAAAAAAATCAATGCATGAAAATAACTTCTAAGAAGCCAGGGGACTTGTTATAATTCCTCCCTTGCCATTCTCCTGTTTGTGACTGAGTATGGAAATGGATGCAAATCAGCTCTAAGTATTAAGTAAAATGCTGTGAAACCCATGGGTGAGCAGTTTGTAGTCAGACACAAGAAAAGGAATATTCCCTTCTTTTTCAAAAGAACTTTCTGAGAGCTTCATGCATTAGTGCTGTATCTGCACCAGCATGCCCACGCCTCCCTCCTCAGACTTCTCCCATGTCCCCCTCTTAAGCTCACCGTCTCTTCTTTAGTTACACACTATTATTTACATGTATTATTCTCTCTATATACACATGTATATATACCACCTATCAAGTTCATCAGATGTCGTTTGTATGTACATGTGTCCATGAATTTTTGGAGAAGATACTTTTCTTCTAGGAAACCTACAGTGATCATGGCCATCAGAAGGCATAAAAGCTCTCTTAGCATCAGCTGGTGGATAGAATCAATGAAATAGCCAACTGTCTAATTCATGGTGTTGTCATTTCTTCCTTATGGTAGCTACAATACATTAGAAATTGTCCCATTAAATTGTCTGGATTTCATTCACTAGATATATTTAATTAACATATTTAATTATAGCATTGATACTTTTATTCTCTTTATTCAACAATGGTAGAATCATGTCCATGCACATTCCATAAGAAATAAGGTAAAAATATAAGCAAGAAAACAAGTAAACATGTCCCATCAGGAACCACTTTCTTGAATGTTAGTTTTTGCTCTTATTAAGCTACTCTTCTAATATGATTTCATAGATTAAAAATTTTCATCTTCTTTGACATGCTGGAACACTATGTCATTATGTTTATGCTTTTGGCTTACGAAAGTTTTTCAACTATGAACTCATCACATCTGTGTAAAATACCACATAGCTATTGAATTCCGCATTATTAAAACAAGAGGATAAAGGTGACTATGCCCAAAGCATGAACGTGTCTGTGTGCTTCTTTTCAACAGCTTAGTTAATTGTTAAATATCTTCCACACTGAGCATTACCTGACAGCCATCTGCCAGGGCAAAGCCTCCACCAACAAGAATGGCTATATCCCAGGGCATGAATGACTGGAATTCTTTCCAAGTAATCAGTGGAGAGTAATCAAAAGCAACTGTAAAACAAAAATACTACAGTTAAATATTGTTTAAAATAAGAGAATATGAAAATTTTACGAGTGTCCTTAATGGTCATTTTACCAGAATATTCTGATACTGGTTTCAAGGTAAAGATTTGATTAAAATTTTGAGTTTCTACTGACCTTAGGTGGAATATTATAATGAATAAAAATCCCATATCTTTGGGGCTGGAGAGATGACTCAGTGGGTAAGCAAACTGAGTCTTTTCCAGAGGACCTGAGATCAATTTTCAGCACCTACAAGGTGGCTCACAACTGTCTGTAACTCCAGGTCCCGGAGATCTGATGCCATCTTCTGGCCTCTACAGGCACAAAAGATCCAAATACTGCACATGCATACATGTAGAAAAACACTAATATACATGAAATTTAAATATACTTTAGTAAACTTTTTAAAAAGTAACTAGGACAAATCCTTTATATAATATTTAAAATTTGTTTAGGTAAGTTATTATGATGTCATTAGTAATGACATTCATTCATTGACTCATCTTTCTACTCATCCGATATGACAGTGCATTGAACTCTGATGTAGAATCACCTAAGAAAGGAGACTTGATGAAGAATTGTTTGGCTTGGCCTATGATGTGTCTATGGGGGACTGTCTTGATTGTTACTTGATATAGGAAGACCTAGCCGACTGTGGGTCATGCCATTTCAAATGCAGAGTCCTGGATTTTATAAGAGTAGATGAAGCCTCACAGTCATGAATGCATTTGCTTATTTCTGCTCTCGACAGTGGATGCCATATGACTGAAGCTCCTCCCTTGCTATCTGCCCACTGATGGACTGCACCCCAGGATTGTTAGCCAGGTAACACTTCCCTTCTCTGCGTTGTTCTGTTGCCAGGCTATTTATGCCAGCAACCAACATGAAGCCAGGACATGCACTTTTCTTTCTTGTGTTAAATGTTGGTAATTCCCTGTTTCTGCAATAACACCAGCATAGGATTTTAATTATTCACTGAAGTTCATTTAGTATTTTATTTTAATTTTTTTTTTTGTCATGAGGAGAATCAAGGTTCTGGTTTAAAGATTATTCAAAAGTAAAAATTGAATATTGAAGTATTGTTTTCAAGAATGACTATGCTCATAAGGCAATGAGCATAAAGAGTTTTCCTCATACATCTCCATTAACTAACTTCATTAGTATGTTAACTCAGGAGCACAATATCTTCCTTTAACCTCTGTATGCAACATCTGTCCTCTCTACACGGAGAGGTTAGAAAACACTATAAAGCCTCCTTTATATTTCTCTTTCCCAGATCCAAAGCCAACCTTTAACTGATAGCTGAAAGTTTGCTACCAAGTTTCTTGCTTGGATTAAGATCACTTGGAATGTTGCAATGCAGGTATCTTGGAAATGTATCACTCATAATTGAAACAATGTACCACTCACAATTTATCAATGTAGCACTCATGATTTAACATGCTCTCTCTTCCACAATGCATGCATGAGTTTACCAGGGAGAGAAGCTGTAAAATACTGAGGATACAGAAAGAACTTGATAGTGCCAAGGATGTTTGTGAAGGCAGTATTCAGAGGTAAGCACCGAGGAGGCTCAAGCAAACTGCTTCTTCCTCAACACTTGCCACTGCTGAGTGCTGGGGCTTTAAGTACAGAGGCTGCAGTTTTGCGTGCAGTGGCTCTCAACTTTGCTAACGTTGCGATCCTTTAATACGGGTCCTTCTGTTGTAGTAACCCACAATCATAAACTTATCTTTGCTGCTACCTCATAACTGTAATTTTGCTACTGTCACGATCGTAACGTAAATATCTGACATACAGGATATCTGATAATGTGACCCCTGTGTAAGGGTCATTCAACTGCCAAAAGGTGTCACGACCCACAGGTTGAGAACCACTGATGCAGGGTCTCACAGGAGCCTTTGCTATAGATTGCTAAATCTCCATAACACACATGGCTGTATTCTAATCTTGCAAAGAATGGGACAATTTTATTTCTGCAATATGCTACTCATTTATATCTTTCCCCCAAAGCTTAAATATTCATCATTTACAGGTGACTTAAGAGGTCAGCCGAACCAACCCAACTACAGAGCTCACAGTTTCACTGTAGCAAAAATAGACAAACAAACAAACAAACAAAAAACCCCATTCAGCCGTGTTTCCAAACTATTATAACTCATCTGTCTTACATATGTAACACAGGACTACAGCTCCTGAAAACTGATGCTAGTATAAATCACAGGCGTGAGTGAATCCTGGGTAAGAAGTGCATGTTGGAGAACGTGTGTTCCTGCAGATGTGTGCACTTCTCTGTCCATGGGTTCTGTGTGCAGTGGGAGCATCTACTGAGTCACTTCTTCAATTGTGACCCCACATTATATCTAGACTTCTGTGACGCTGTAAGTGATCTTTCTCGTGAGATTCATTCTGTTCCAGATCCCCAGAACTTATTATTGAGGCCTCCTCATGAACAACAAGTAACTTATAGATTCTTGTTTCCTTGTAAGTTAATGGTCTGACATTGGCACGGAAGATGTTGTCTGGATTAGAAGAATTGGAACCTGAGTATAAAAGGAAATCTACTTCTCACTTCTGCATACTCGGCCGAGTCTTCCTGAAGGTGGGGATAGGTGCTGCCTGAAGAGGGGTCTGGGGTGGACGTGGGACATGCTGATAGTGGTTGTGCTGGGGAGACCATTTTTAATATCTTATGTGCAAACTGAAGCTGATGGAATTTTGATTTCTTAAAAAAATCTATAAATTCAGTGCTCGAAATGATACTCAACCAATTTCTCCTGTAGATGTAGTTTTTGTCAATTTCTTAGCTGGAATTAGAAAGAAAAGTATTCCTGCAACTAAAGCAACAGTGGAATCTGTAACATAACCAGGGTACCTGAAAAATATAAACAAATGTGTGCATTAAAGGTGGCGAGAAGGACCGATATGAGCTAAGCTGTCAGCTAATTATATTAAGAATAATTAAGTAGAACTGAAAATATAGGTCATTTGCTCTGGGCTGTCATTTTTAAACATATACATTTCCAATGAAATGGTGTAATTTATAAGGACCAATCATTTCAGGGCACCTTCATAATAATTCAATATATTTCTTATATTGTCAAAACTGCAAATACAAATGCTACTTTAGCAGACAAAGAGAGTAAAATTCTCAGGTAAACTTTCAGATTTTTAACCAATTTCCTCTTTGAAATATTGCTTTTTATTATAATGTCAGTGAAATGAGCTTGAAACAGTTGCTGGAGTTTGGCAAAGCCCCATGTAATTGATTTATAGTGCCCTTCTATTGAATTTACTGAGACATGCTGTTGCTAGTGTCCCCTCAAACTCCTCTGTAAACTGTGAAAGCAAATTTATCTGGTTTCTAGGATGAAACACCTGCTTCTGCAGTGGGTTACTAGACACAAATACAAAGGAAATCAGCCTATTCGATGCTTTGCCCTCTAGGAACTTAAGGAGAGTAATTATCAGAATGGCTTATGAGGTGCCCACAAGTGACCACTCCACAAACTAAGAGCAACTCGGGAACAGATGGAGCTAAGAATTGCCAGACCATTCCAGCAAAAAGACAGGTTCCGGGAAGCCTCAGCAGTCAAGAGGCACCTGGAGATTACACAAATAATTAGAATACAGCATTAGATGTCAGCAGTATCAACTACGTGCATTTCTGTAGCCTGAAGGAATATGCGCTTCAAAAGGCTTGTTTCCTTATCTTATGTCTCAGTCTACTTATTTTCAGTGAAAGTACTGATACTCTCGTGGTTTATGTGTACAACTCTAAATAATCAAAGAGGTCTTTGTCTTTATGTCTCTCAATTTGATATATTTTTAAAAGTTTATCTTAAATATGGGTTTGCTTTCTTTTCTTGTTGACTAAAACTTTACAGTAGCATAAATATTTCTGAAAACCTGACCAATCCCTCAACTGCATTTTTCCTTATTCTACTTTAGTCATAATTTTGGCTAAATTCTTTCCAAACTGGGCCAGGTGTCATGTCACTGGATTTTGTTTTATATGAAGAGACATATTGAAATCAGTCCAGATTCGAACAGACGGAATGAAACCCTGAGGTGGTAGTAATAGACCTTACTATATCACACCAGCTTTACAAATTGTAGCTGCCAAAACACAGCATATAGTACACGTATTTTACAGAATAGTTGCTTTAGATAAAGGTATAAATGTTGAAGACATTTTCATAAACCATTTTAAATTGTAATTACTTCATTATTACTTTGAGTTTTGATTCATTATGAAATGGGTTATCTCCGTACTATAAGCTACTGAGCTAAAACACATTTTATTTGCTTTGTGATTGTATTTGTATCTTTGAGTCCATCCTCCTTCAAGCCCCTCCCCTCTCCCACTGCTCCCTCAGGATCCTAGGTGACAGAAGTACCTGGGCATAGCAAACCCTGTTCTCCTGCTACAAACAAAACACCTCCCGAGTTGTGTTACCCTCCCACAGGGGAGGAAAAAAATAGATGCTGATGTACTGAATATCCTATTCGTTTTTTCTCCTTGTTTTTATTAGCTATTGTCTACTTCCATCTAGTTCTCAACACATTACTGTTGAGAGACACAGAGACAGAGAGAGAGACACTCTTATTTATAATAGTAAAGGTTGGATTTTAAGGGGAAGTGAAGTAATTTTTTTTATCTTGCTCTAAATCCTATTAGAAAAACATAAAGTACTAATGTTCTATTAAACAATAGCTTGTTTTTCATAAATAGATGATGCGTTTGTTTTGGAAGTCTCGAAATGAGAATTTCTTTGCCTAAAGTAATCAAGAGACTCGAGCTGATCTTGTAAAACATCTACTTCATGCTTGCTTGAGGCCAGAAGGTCTTAGTAAATTTGAATTCTTCCCTAGCACCCGCAGAAAATGTTGGCGAGGTCTGTGAAGACAGAGGGGTCAGCCTGAGGGAAGGCGTTGTCTCTTCCGTGAGGCCAAGATACACTAAACAGCTCTGATTTGTGCTCCCAAACTGTGTGGACTCTTGCTGAGGATCTAAGACAGGAAGTCCAAGATGAAAATCTTCTGGATTTAAGAACCAGAGTGTATCTGTCAAAAATAGACTGAGAACACAAATCTCAAAACCAAACTCTATTGACACATAGGGTGGTTAATTAAAAAAAAAAAAAGTGCTGCAATCTTCCGCTTACTTTACTGGACACACTAACGGCTGCTGGAAACCCACAACACTAAAGAGGTATCCTTAACTCTGGCTTCCAGCGTTTGCTTCAAAGTCATTTGATTACTTAGCAAATCTTTTTTTTTTTTTTTTGGTTTTTCGAGACAGGGTTTCTCTGTGTAGCCTTGGCCATCATGGACTCGCTTTGTAGACCAGGCTGGCCTCGAACTCACAGCGATCCGCCTGCCTCTGCCTCCCGAGTGCTGGGATTAAAGGCGTGCGCCACCACGCCCGGCTACTTAGCAAATCTTTATCGATGAAATGTAGCCGCGTTAATTTTGTAAGAAAGTACTGAAAAATGCATGTGATGGGGAGAAAAAACATAACTTTTGAGCCCAATAAAATCTTCAGGAGATATAATGGTGGCAAAAGTCACACAATATGATTCCGTATACGTCAGATCATTAAGAGGCACTACATAGCATTTATTTCACACAATAAAGATTCATTTAGCGCTTTTACTGGGGAAAACAGCAGTATTCTAAGTGCTACTGTGATTTCTATCTTCCAGGTAAAGGACTGAGGACAGACGCTGCCGCTCAAACTCTAACTTTGTCCAGAGGAAAAAGCCCCATGTAGAGTGGACCCTGAGTTTCATACAGGGCACGATGCCCACCCTTTCTGCTTTCTTACTCTATGTTTAAATCCTTACTCTCAAGAATATTAGATACTTTTTCTAAAGAAATCAAGCATCTCACACAGTTTCTCCAAGTTGTAGAGGGTGTCTAGAGACACAACCCAGAACCGGAAGGGCTCACAGACTTTATGTAAATACTCACTTTGAAAACAGGACCGACCACCCAGTGACAAAGCCAGGATCCCGACTGAACCAGAGCAGGGCCATTATAATGAAGATTACCAAGGTCACGGTTTCCTGATACCTGGAGAAAAACACGCTGCTGTCATTTCTTACTTTCCAAGCACTGGGGAAAACTAGCTGTTGTCCTGCTAGTCTTGACAGCCCATGGCCACAGTGGGAACTCAGTGTGTTCTTATTTGAAGAACGCCAGTGCTCTTAGAAAAGGCCCTTCTTCCTCCTCAGCTTTTGTACCCAGCACATTTTAGTAGGGCAGTGGCATGTATCTCATTTTATTGACTAAAAGCCACTGAGCTTTGCAGGTTTGTGGTTTTAGTCAAGTGTTATAACTTCCTTGCTGGCAAGCACATGATTATTTGCTTTAAAATAACTGCTTCTGCTTATCTGTGTAGGTTCATGTGCAAATGGTGTGTGTGTGTGTGTGTGTGTGTGTGTGTGTGTAGTCTACGAGTGTGTTTGTGTTCATGTGTCTATGTGTGTGTGAGTCTATGTATGTGTGGTAGGGGAATGTGTGTGTCTGTGTGTGTGTGTGTGCTATGCGTCTATGTATGTATGGGGGGAAGGAGTGTGTGTATGTGTGTGTGGTGATGGAGTGTGTGTGTGCTGTGGGTCTATGTGTGTGCTGAAGGTGTGTGTGTGTGTCTGTGTGTGTGTGGTGAAGGAGTGTATGTGTGTTTGTGTGTGTGTGTGTGTGTGTGGTGGTAGTGGTGGTGATGGGTGTGTGTGTGTGTGTGTGTGTCTGTGTCTGCGTGGTGGTGATGTGTGTGTCTGTGTGTGTGCGTGTGGTGGTAGTGGTGGTGATGTGTGTGTGTGTGTGTGTCTGTGTGGTGGTGATGGGTGTGTGTGTGTGTGTGTGTCTGTGTGTGTGTGTGTGTGTGTCTGTGTGGTGGTAGTGGTGGTGATGGGTGTGTGTGTGTGTGTGTGTGTGTGGTAGTGGTGGTGATGGGTACGTATATATATACTCACGCATGTTTTACCTCATTGGCCCAAGTTTTTCATATTCTTGCTTGATCACGGCAGCACAAGCTTTTTCTTTGAGTGTTTTGGTTTTGCCACACTTAAACATCTCCTTAAAGCTGAAAAAGATAAAAGAGCCTCAGAGTTAAGGAAATTATTTCACCACTACCTCCCTTATGGAAGAGACATTTGTAAAGGCTTTGTGAAATGTTTCTCTGATGACACCAGGAATCCATGCCCTGTGCCTGTGTCTCTGTCTCTTTGACTGTTCTCTCCTTCTCTGCTTTGTCTGGCTTGCTCACTTCCAGATGACAATTTCTTGCTTTGCTTTCCATGACATCTACCTATCTCTTCCCCTTAAAGACCTTTGGTGCTACGCGCATATTTCCGCTCTGTACAATGATATTGTCAATACGTAGCATTTGATATTTATACTGCATTAAATATGTATTTATCGTTCATCTTAGTTGCTAACTACTGTGCATATGAAAGTGTCATCCCGTTATGCAGAAATAGAGGTCTATCATAGATGCTCTCTTTGGCCCAATGTCTCAGCCTTGGCACACACAGTAAGAACTACACTTACTCACTGCAGAACACCTCTGTCAAATTTATGAGACACCTAGTGCTGTCAGATCCATCAACTCTGACAAAGATGTTAAAGAGTTGACACCGGGGCATGGAATTCAAAATACTGAACTTAGACTCCAAACTAAGCTACTCAAACCAGTAAAAACAACCTTAGTGCATTCTTTCCCTGTGAGGTCTATGCCCACCTGCACCCTAAAGGCAGAGCAGATAGCCTGTGAGACACTTCCAACACTAAATACCACTCCTACTTTGCCTTCAGCTGCTGGGTTTTGTAGCTCCCCTTTCCCTGTTATTTTTCTTTTCATTTTTGGTTTCAATGTCTAAAGTCTTCAAAACTTTAAACAATTTTTGTGGGACGTTACTCTAGATGTAATTTTTTTAATCCCTCTGGAGGAAGAATCAAATGGGGAAATAGATTTTTAAGGCTTGTCTCTTGAGATGCTGTGCGTAGTCCACTTAGGTCCTGATGTGTGAGCAGTGATGATGGAAACAGTCTCCGGTGAGGTTACCGTGTAGGAGAGACTGAGAAGGAAGATGGGGTAGTGAGAAAGTAATTGCCGACATCGATACAGCTCCTGCTTGGCCGCCATGTTTTCCATATAATTCTGCCGTGCCCCATTGTTCCATGCTCCCTGTTAAAGGAGCTGGATTTCCCTGATTTTTCATTGTTGTTTGTTTGTTTAAGACAGGCTCTCTTTACACAGTTCCGGTTTTCCTGGGACTCATTATAGAGACCAGGCTGGCCTATGAACTCACAGATGTCTGCTTGCCTCTGCCCACCGTGTGCTGAGGGAGTAAAGGCGTGCGCCCCCATTGGTGGATGAATGGAATTTCTGTGATTCTTAAGTCATCTATCCTAGACACGCACAGCCATCCTCATGCAAACACGTGGCCTCTGTAACTAGTTAGATATTGTTTCATTCATAATCAGTGAAACGCTAGTGAAATTTTTGTTTCAGTTAGGTTCCTGACTATTGACAACTCAAATTTTTATCCCTAGTCACAACATAAATACTTTCATTGCAAGGACCGAGTCTGAGGGCAACCTTGAGAACCAGCTGTACAAGAGACAACAGTAGCCAAAGATTAAATGTTTCCTCAGAAACTCTTTTTCCACCCTCTAAGCTGCGTGCACACTTCGTCCCTTTGGCTGCTGACGGTCAACCACAGATCAAGCTGAATTTGTTTTGCTGCAAATGAAGGTTAATATCCAACGAAGGACCCGATGAAGCATACCAGGGTGTGCCGACCTCTTTTCCGCTGAAGTAAATACAGAGCACTGATGGATGAGCGTCTGGTATGTTGGGGCTGCTTGTAATGAGTGAATTAACACTGCTAACAGCCACGACACTAATTAGAATGTATGGTAGCCTGCCCGGGGAGTAGCAGCTAATTTCTGTTTGTCAGTCTAGAGTTTTTAGAGGTACGCACCCTGGCAAACTGAAAACGACTCTGAAAAATCAGTTGGAACATGAAACTGCCATGTCTAACCAGACGTGGACAGCAGGAGGACTGTTTAAATACAACACTGACCATGATTTATGGGCTTTGCCTAATGAGGACATTTCACAGGGCTTAT
This sequence comes from Acomys russatus, assembly GCF_903995435.1. Lineage (NCBI taxonomy): Eukaryota > Metazoa > Chordata > Mammalia > Rodentia > Muridae > Acomys > Acomys russatus. Next base: position 18,014,309 of record NC_067146.1, on the reverse strand, counting down.
TTTGGGTATCTCACTAGGAGCATATTCTAATATTCCTGCCCTATATTAAAATAATAATAATGGAGGTTGTATATATATATATATTTGTTTAAAGTAATTAAAAGCAGCAATAAAGAATGAAAACAGTCACGGGCTAGTCACTAGCTAGTGTGTCCATGTCCACTGGCTCAGGACTGTTGTCCCTGCTCCCAGCCTTGCTACCTGTACAACTGAACCAGCCCCCCAGGGTTTGGATTTCCTGGGAGGGGCACTTTGCATGCAGCTGGCCTGTCACACTGAAGGCCACCTGCTGAAGTCAGTGACATTCCACATATTTGCTTCAGCGGGAGGACGGTCACATGCTGCTCCCACAACCTGGATAGAACATTTTTAGATCCATCAGCTCTATCTTCCAACTTCTAGCACAATTGGGACGTTTTGGAGGGAAAAAAAAGGTTAAAAATAAAGAAGGGGAAATACTGGTCATTAACTTGCTAGACCTGGAAACTATGGTCACAGAGAAGACATTACATTCTACTGTACGGTGTCACTTCTCAAAAGAAGTGCTAGCAGCTGAGAATTCACCTTAGCAGTCTTAAAGAACATTGTGTTGCTTGATTCATAGGTAATTGAAATTATTTAAGTTAAACTATAAAAGTGAGTTTTAAATATTTTACTATTCAGGAAAAAAATTATTTGTGATATACCTAATTCCTAATGGAGTGTTAAATAAGTTGAAAGTGCAGACTACATTTTAGATTTTGTTGGTTAGCCCTTTGTGAATTTTATGGTGGCTGTCCGCTCAATCATTCAAACACTGAGAGCTTATCAAACTACCTGCTCCAATCCTAGAAAAGCAGTATACTGGAATTCTCTCGGAATACAGAATTTGACATTTTAGTGGCGTTGGTGGTTCTTTATTGAACAGTGGGTCTTACTTTGGTTGTCGCATGTTCAGTTTGGAATCTTAATGCTGCCATCACGGTGCTGGAAGGGTAACTTATTGGTAAATCTTCTCGTTTCCATTCAACGGTGATGAGACTAATCATGAGCGGGACTTGCAGAGATTACTCATCTGCCCTATGAGAAGCTGGTGTTGCCTCTTGCGGTGGTTTGAATAGCAATGGCCCCCATAGGCTCATATCTTTGCGTACTTAGTTGCCAAGTGGAACTCTTTGAAAGGAGGTGTGGCCTTGTTGGAGGAAATATTTCACTGGGGGTGGGCTTTAAAATCTCAAAAGCCCATGGCAAGTCCAATTTCTTCCCCTGCCGCCCCCGTGTCTCCCTCTCTCTCTCCCTCTCTCTCTCTCTCTCTCTCCCTCTCTCTCTCTCTCCCTCCTCTCCTCTCCTCCCCTCTCTTCTCCTCTCCCTCACCCTCTCTCTCTCTCCCTCCCTCTCTCTCTCTCCCTCTCTCTCTCTCCCTCTCTCTCCCTCTCTCTCTCTCTCTCCCTCTCTCTCTCCCTCTCTCCCCCCCTCTCTCTCATCAGATGTAGCTCTCAGCTCTTTCTCTAGCACATGTGCAGCCATGCTCCCTCCCCCATGTTGATAATGGACTAACTTCTGAAACTATAAGCAAGCCCCCAATTAATTTTACATGCTTTCGTTAATACGAGTTCCTTAGTCACAGGAATATATATATATACGTGTGTGTGTGTGTGTGTGTGTGTGTCTGTGTACACTCTTTTGAATGTGTTATCAGCTTTGGAGGTAGCATAAAGTAGGAAGCCCTACATGTTCACAGTTGGAAATAACTTGATACTCTAAGAACATTCATCCTCATAACCACGGGTGTGGGGCTTCTCAGAACACTACTCTGGTAGGTCGACTGAAACCACAACATACTCAGTTCCTCTCCCTTTCTGAGCAGTTACTGTATCACTGGCTTAAGATTCAAAAGGCACCCACTTGAATCTGTATTTTATAGACTCCACCAATGCCAACATTGTTTAAATTATTCCAGCCAACCCTAAAAAAAAAGATGTTTAGATATGGTAATTCTTTGAGTGTAAAAACGGTGGAAACAGGGTGGGTATAGCACAGGGGAGCAAGAACACTGACTATAGAGCTAAAAGCATTGGATAGAGATGCCTTTATCACATTAAAATAAAATGTCTACTTACTTGAATCCTAAGAAAAGCCACTGGAGCCAGATCCAGGACAAGAGTAGAAGAATAACAGCAACTGGGAAGGAAAATAAAAACCAGGATCCAAAGTTGAGGCAACGGCAGTCAGGGTAGCGTCTACACGGAAACAGGAAGCCATGTTAGGGAGGAGAGACACGTGGAGTCTTCGTGTGCAGCCATGAGGCCCACATCTTCCCTGTGCTCCAGCAGGGATGTCTGACTTGGAGCACACTCACAGTATACACGCTAACTAGCACTCACTGCTCATCTCCTGCCCGCGGTCTGTAGCCACATAATTTTACTACACCCCACACAAGTAGGATGGCCACGTTTACATTTTCATTCTTTTAAACCAGTCCCTCGTGAAATACATGTGAAAAATGACTGTCACTGCGGCTCATAGCCATTATGTAGAAAATAAGTGAGTGTGCACGAAGGGGTGTGTTTTGTCACTTCTGTTCAAATCTTCAGACTAGGAGTGAGCAAAGAGCAGTCAGCTCGGCCGGGAACAGGAGGGAATGGGCAGAGCTCACTGTTGGTCGCCATTCCCCATTGATACTTGGCACCCTCATGCTTATAAGGAGCTTGGCCTTCGCTCAGACTCTCCTCTGCCTAGTGCTTGGCTTCTTTTACCAAAAGCGTGGTAGCATCTTGCATATGTGAGAGGTCACTCTACCTAAATTTGTGCTCAGTTTAATGAAACAACTCTGGACAAGGGAAAATAGTGAAATATTCTGTGTAAGACATCTGATTTTTCTTTATCTCCTAGTTGTTTTACTTTCAAATTAACATAGTAACAAAACATTAACAATTAAATATGCTCGGGTAATGAACGCCTTTTTTGTGACCTAACACTCATTACTTTTAAATTTAGTCTAAACACTAAATAAATTATCATATCACAGTCATTTTATAACTACAGAGGAAATTTGAAAATAATTGACTTTGGTAACTTCTTTCTTAACATGATAACAAAAGAGTTGGAAATCTAAATACACATAAGAATTGAAAAGCTGTTTTTAGTTCTTTTGGAATGACAAAACACAGAAAGCTTTGTGAAAATAAAGATTTTTCAATGTTTTAAATAGTTTGTGGCATAGCACTTTCTTCTAAATTGAAGCATAACTTCCTGGAGGGAGGAAGTAAGTTCATGAGACTCAGGAAGTAAACCAATCACACAAGTTCAGGAGACTGAAATGAAATCATAATCCCTACCCCAAGGTTATCATCAGGAAACAAAAGCAGGGAAAGGCTCTGTAAGCTACTGAGTGATGGAAGGAACTATGGCCGATATGCAAACGTTCTGCTCGTAAACCACTGAACAATAGAGCCCTGCTATCTTTTATCTTCCACAGGTTACCGATAGATCAATATAGAAGGCCTAACAGTGAGTGAAATATGCCTGACCTCACTCATTTGTGGGACCTAGAAGAGTAGAACTCATAGGATTTGAGAGCAGAATTGTGGTCCCCGAGGCTGGAGCCAGTTGGGAGGGGCAGAGGCAGAGGCTGCGCCATGGGTGTTAAGCTGTAGTTGGATAAGAGGAAGACCACATTCTGGTGTTCCATTGTATGCCAGTTTACTATAATTCCTAATAATCACTAAAGGGGATGATTTTGAACGCTTCATTAAAAACATAATAAAATACTTGAGGTGTTTACCTCAAAATTGAACCATTAAAGTATGTGTTGAAGCATCACTTTGTATTCCATAAATATTTTTTAATGTGTTAATTTAAAAATTCAGTTGGTGGTGGTAAAGATAAAAATAAATTAAGATATTCTACCCATTTATAATAGTTTTTATCATAAAGAGTAAGTGATTAGGGTCAAATTCCATCTGTCTGGATATTAATCAATATCCAAGTTTCCCATAAGTAATTAAGCAAGATGTTGCTTCATCTGTGATTGTAAGGGTAAATATTTAGAATACAGTTAGGAATTATGTTGGCTTAGTAAAGTAGAAAATGTAGGTTATTCCCCAAGACCCATGACTTCACTAGCCCTGAGGAGTTAAATAGGTTTCCAGGCCCAGGCACGGACTTCTCAAGTCCGACTGGAGAACTATTGGTTATCTCCAAGGTACGCATGCCACTAAAACTCATTTTTGCCAGGGAAGAGCCCCTATTTGGTTATCCAATACATGATCAGCCCTGAAATAATATGCAAACAAGTAACATTATATGGACTAAACAGGTTGTATTTATATATTTAGAAATTTGTTTATATATGGATATAATTGGTATATAATATATATACTTAAAGACATAAAAGCAATGCGTGTGAGTGGGTAAATGGGAAGGTTTGAAGGAAGGAAAGGGAAGAGAAAATGATTTAACTATATATTTTAATTTCAAAAACATTTTAAAGGACCTGTCTTCTCTCTAATGTGTATTTTTGGTGTCTTTGTCAAGAATCAAGTGGTTGTGAGTGGGTAGACTTATGTTATATCCCTTAGTTATATCCCACTGTCCAGTGTATGTCTTTGTGCCAGTCCCATGTTTTTTTTTCAATTACTGTGACTCATTAGTATAGCTGTAGATCAGGTGTGGTGTTCCCTGGAACAATATTTTTGTTGTTGTTCAGAACAGCTTAGCATATCTGGGTCTTTTGTGATTCCATGTGAATTTTAAGATTAAAAAAAAAACTCTCTGCTCTGGAATTTTCATGAGGAGAATGTTGAGTAAACATTGCTTTTGACAAGGAAGCCATTTTTCACAACACTAACTGTATCAGTCCATGCGCCTAAGAAGTCTTCCCATAGATGTGGACAAAATGTGCCATATATTAAAACCTGAGGGACAGGTTGGCTGAGCAACAGGTCATGAGGGGAACATGTCCTATAGTTTCCCAATTGATCATGTTTAGTGGACTCTTACACGCATGAGTTGAGAGCTCAGAGAAAGGGACAGAGATGCAGACATAGACTGGGAACTCACGAGTGTATAAGTGGGATTCTAAACCGGGAAGGGGATGAAATGGAGAGTTGGATGTCCAGCTGAGTCACAGTGCGTGCCTAGGCTTGCCTTGTTCTAGGAGGTAGGGAAGGAGGGAGAAGGGCCGGGCAGGCTAAAGGCTTTTGGTCCTAATGAAAACCCTCTGAGCATGGCATGCATTATACGTCTATTTCACAGGGAGAAGAACTAAGTCTTAGGGTTATCTGTGCAATTGTTCAAGGCTGTGGACTGTGTAGTCAAGCGAGACTTTCATCCCAGGAGAAGTTTTAGTTTAGAACAAAGCGGTTTATCACAAGACCACTCTTGTTTTCAACTACAGGTCCCGGTTAAACGCGAAAAATTCTGTGTATGTCATGAAATATCCACAAGCTAGAATATAATCTTTATATTTAAGGACATTGAAAACAGTAAGATTTTTCTCATGTAAAACAGAGACATGCTTGGACCTAAGGCATGTACATATCCAAATGTTGATAGCGAAAGAGACACCATAGCTACTGCAGTTCTTATGACCAACTAGGAACAGGATGGACAACTTTAACTCAAGCGAAAAATGCACAGGAACAGCCTCATGAGAAATGATATGGTTATGCAAATCTACAGACTTCTTAGAGATTTGGATCATTAGCAGTCATAACGAGTTCATGTCTACACTGATTATAATTCTTTTTTATTATGATTCCTTTTGATGAACAACTTTTTCAATTGCGTGAGGCAAAGTCACTTCTCAGCTTTGGACCTGAGGACTCTGAGTGATGCTTATTTTTAAAGGCACTTGAAAATGTTGACTGCTTTTTGTTTTCATAAGCCAGGCGTAATTTCTAACAGCAAGAGCAGGGCAGCACATACGACTGCACAGCAGTGTGACAGCATGCACAACACTCGTGCAAATCCAAACCGGACTAAATCCCAGCATGAGGAGGGGAGCAGGATGCCCACCCCCAGCTGGGGAGCCACTGGCAACTGTCAGCTGATGGGATAGGAGGGTCGGCTCTCCCCAGGAGTGAGCTCCGGAAAACTCAACCACTCCTCAGTGCAAGACCACACATGGAAGAATATTTGGGTAGCACAAAGTGTGCAAATATGATCAAAACAAGGTGTATGAAATCCTCAAAAAACTAAAGAAAAAAAAAAAAAAGAACAAAGTGTCAGCAAACCAGAGTTGTTGACAGTGTTGCCATGCCCAATCTCTATGGAGAGCTGCACATACATGGCACCTTTAATCTTTATGGTAATACATCATAATATTTCCCTTATTTCGATTAAAAAAACCCTGATGTTCAAAGAAGCTGATAAATGACAGAATTAGAATCTGAGCTGAATTCTGATCCAAATTCTGTGATGGCCACATCTCTTAAATTAAAAAAAAAAAAAATTATGTATCTGTGTATGAGGTGTGTATCTGTGTATGAGGTGTGTGTGTGTGTGTGTGTGTGTGTGTGTGTGTGTGCGTGTGCAGATGTGTATAGTATATTAATGCCACAGAGCACATATAGAGGTCGTAGAATAAACTACAGGGTTAGTTTTCACATTTAATTATGTGGGTCCCAAGGATAAAATTCAGTTGCCAGGTTTGGTGGCAAGCACCTTAACCCGCTTAGTCATTATGGTGGTCCCCACATTTCTTTTCTGGTAGTTTCCAGGTAATTTGTTTCTAAAAGATTTACATTGCTCATTTCCAAAGTGAAAATCATAGTAGTTATTGAAGGTAATTAGTACTGTGTTAGAAAGGAATGCTTACTTTCTTCATTTATGATTAGCAAAGACAGTGAGGTGGCCAGGGAAGCTTTGGGCCCAAGGCAAGTACAAATACATTTCTTCTGCTACCCGTCAGTCTGTGAACCCAGAACAGCAGCTCATCCTTTGGCCACAGCTTCATTTTCTGCATAATATCTGCTAGCAATCAATCATAACCTGAAAATGCTCATATTTGTCTCAGTTCTTAAGAGAAAGAAAGTAGCTGTGTTTTTATAATCCTCACTACAGTGTGCTATAGCTTTCTAATTTTTTGATTGCGATTGTGAGTATCTTACAGTGACAATGGGCTACTTTACAAATTCAGTGTCACCTATGTGGACTAGCAAATGCTCCATGTATGGTTGGGTACTGTCTATAGGTTTAAGTGTCCACTGAGACTTTTGGAGCCTATCTCCCATGGCTAAGGCAACGGCTGTAATGATGGGATATGCAGTTAGTGAGAAGGCCTTCGTTTTAAGCCATTTTCTATGCCCATAATTCCACAGCCAAAACTTCAAACCCAAATAACACATTTTTACAGTCATCATGCTGCGCCATTTTGCTTGGTATAATATTCCATTATTTATTTCAAGAGCTCCTTGTTGGCTGACAGCTGTCTTACTCACTTGGTGACAATAATGCATCAAAACTTCCCTAGTACTATGAAAATAGTAATTATTCTTAATAATACTTTGTATTATAAAAAAAACCTTTCACAGGTTTAACTTGATATGAAGATTACTCCACTGTTAGGATAAGCCTGAAGAACCATCCATGCTTTATGGGTGTCATGCATGTCGGGTAGCTTTCTCCTCTGTACAGCTCCCCTCAATCTCCCTTTTCCAAGAGTTTTTTATCTTTTACGGGTTAAAACCAGACAGACATCTTACCTTTGCTCTAAAAGAATTCCCCTTGAGTTTTGGTCAGGCTAAAATTTTACTCTTGACTTTTCCAAACTTGAATAATTTCAGTGTTCTGCCTTCTTCTCCCTACTGTGGACTTGCTCCACTCTGCTCAATGTGAGTTGTGCCTGTCATTGGCTGTTTCATGGAACCTATTCCCTTCCGAAATGCCAAGGAGTACTGTGGACCTTTCTCGGCCATCCTCTTGCCTCTCCTATCCCTTCAGGTAGGCCTGTTCCACCTATTCTTCTGAAAGTAGACGTCTCTCTTGGCTTTCAGAACAGCACATGCTTCTGACTCCTCTCCTACTTTAATTCCCACCCTTTACCTTCCTTATTAACAGATTCTCCTGGAAGTATATTCCAGGAGATACACAGTATTTGTATTATTTTGTATTATTTTACACCTTTTCTTTGTGGCTATCTCCATGCTCAAGAATTCAGTGTCTGTTCTAATAGATATACTTCTTAACTATAATCACCTCAGAGAATGTACTTGCAAAGTGGGCTACAGATTCCCTGTGGATAGGGTATCAGCAGCCATGTCAGTCTGTCTGGATTAAGTTTCTTGATCTCTGAATTTGGCTATTTGTGGACTATAACCTCTTCTCTTCTAGAAGGTCAAGGCACTACTCTCTAGCTAGGCATTGCCAGAGGTGCTTTAGCCCCTCTTTAGCTTGAAATTCTCCCTATTAATGATAATGACTTTCGAGCTGTACAGTGTCTTGATTTAAATTCTGTGATCCCAGAAGTAGCCTTTCATCATTTCTCAGTGAATTAGTAATGAATGCCCTTCTAATTGGATTCCTTACCCCAGACTCTTAGAATGTCAATCTGTGCACACATGGCCACTCTAAACTATGTAAGAAATGGAGACAACCTTACTTCTAAAAAAATATGTTGTACATATTGCTCTGTTGATTTATGAGTTATTTCTATTGATTTTTTGCTGTACATTGTGTTTGCTGCTAAAATACTTCTGAATAATGCCAATTTTCTGGAGCAGACCTTCTGTGGCATATGATAGAAGTCCTCTTTTAGAACTCCCTTTCAGTTGCTGGTGAGGTAACTTTTCATTAATGCAGCTTTCACTGTATTTTTTATTATGATGTACTATTATCCTCATTGTCTCTCAACCTATCTACAAAAATGGTGATTATCAATAGGAGATAAATAGACGCCTAAATAGTGGGAAATATTTCAAAATAGGTTATACAATATTTTTCTTTCAATATTGCATAGGGAAGATGACACCTTGTGAATATCAATGACAGAAATTACTGATACCCAAGTTCCTTGTAGCTTTTAGCATTGGAAAACAAAATCATTGCAAATTTATCGTTATTCAAAATGATGGCAAGTAGAATCAAAAAGAAAAGGTTATATTACCTTAATGGATTCATAAATAAAGCAGAATATCTCTCCAACTATAAGTGTGTGTAAAAATTATATATTGCAGAGCTTTAAGCTTCTGAAATTTTAATTGAGTGAATATTGCCCCATTATAATTTTTTAAGACCACTGTATTTTACAAAGGTGCATTCAAGAAAAATCTTACTTAGTAGCTACTTCATTTTATAAGCAGTATTTTTTGTCAAATGGTGACTCATTTTATTCTAATCATTATTTCAATATACTCATTAAGGGAAAGGTAGCATCTTGAAGAGAAACACTAAATTTCTAGTATATTTTAAGTAGTTTCTAAATTTAAAGAAAACTTTAGTCAAATTTGATGATTAAAGACATTAGGTTCATGAAAATAGTTATTGAAGTATTTGTCTAAAATGTTAAAGTGCTCTTGAGCTGATATTAAAAATAGATGAATGCACACAAAGCATCAAGAGAAAGGTTAAATAATAAAAATTTTAAAAACTGGTTGATACAGGACACAGGAAAGAGCTGCGCAAGCTCAGCATGGATTCAGCCACAGAAGGTGATTTTATTGGAATGGTCTAACCACATGCTATACAGCAGCAGTGGTGCACCACTGGCAATAGGACTCGGCATTAGGAAGAGGATTCTGAAGGGCTTATTGAGATGTGGAATCTCTTTTTCTTGATCAATTATAGCTTGCAGAAATGATTCCGGAGCAATTCCAGTTCTGAATTTGGCTATTCATGCAATATAACCTCTTGGGATTGAATCTCAGAAGCCCTCCACAGAGGAATGTTAATTCAGAACATGGCTGTTCTGGTGGGAGATGACAATCAAAGATCTTCTAGGTCTGTGTGACCTATCTGGAATACAAACATGCCTTTAATCAGGAAACAGAGGCAAACAGATCTGAGTTCAAGGCCAGCCTGGTATAGAGCAAGTATCGGGTAAAGAAAAGCTTAGATCTAGGCATGGTGATACATGCCTTTATTCCCAAACAATGAAGGTAACGTTAGTTTATAGAAGGAAGCACTCGTGTTTGAAAGTGATCTATTTGAGTAGCAGAAAAGGTGATGTGATGAATCAGAGAAGATTTGACAGAATAGGATATGGCCAACCTTCACGAGAAGGGAGAGGAAAGGGAAGCTACTTAAGAGGCAGTTTTTCAGAAAGAGGAGGCAGTTTTTTACCAGAACAGTAATAGAGAGATGGGTTGCAGAGAAGAGAGAACTCAAGTAAAGACAGAACAAGCCAGAAAATGAGAAAAAGCCAGAAGATTAGAGCAGATTCCTGAGTTAGTCTGGGGCTAAGCAGAGCAATTCTGGGCTGACAGAGAGGCCAGATTAAATAAATCAGCTGGGAGAAGAATTTGAGCCAGAACAGTTGAGTTGAACCTGCCAGCCCAGAGCTCAGAAAGGACAATTAAGGGTGAGCTTATTAAGCACTAAGTCTCAGAGGATGAAAACATTCTAGGCCTAGGTTAGATTGTATGGAGGCTAGAAGCTTCCAGGACTAGGCCTAGGTTGGCAAAAGGAGACAGGAAGCCTCCCAGACAACAACTGAACAGGAAAACAAAAGCTACTTTTATAGTCCTCCATTTACAAACCAAGTGTCCTTCAAATATTTCCCCCTAAGTGGTTGCTTAAAGCTCATGAAGTATCACTCTGAAGGGGAAGTAGACACAAAGCCCCACCCCAACCAAGAAGCTATTTAAAATTGATACCTGCTGGGAAAGGGCAAATCAGTTTTCTCCAATGGACTGCCATGGGTATATCCCATACACTTCATGGCAGACAGTAAGTCCAAGTGTGGTTAACCAATAGAAAACGTACTCTACATTTTTAAGGCTTTTTATTTCCTTTAAATTTTTTTTGTTTATTTGATCTGATTTTAATTTTTATCTTGTTTTGGAGAGCAAGAGAGTGGAGAGTGAGAGCAGGAGTTTGGAAATGGGGAAAACATAATCAACATATGTTGTTTGAAAACATTTAAAAGTAACACAAATATACATTTATATTAAAATATATAAATTAAAGCATATGTATAAAACATTAAATACACATGAGGGTCCTCGACATTGAATGTGAATTTCTACACACATCTTTGTACACAAGATGCTGCTCTTCGTAGAGTGTTGACTGGCATTCTTAGCTTGGGATTTGTTGGAGAAGCCATGTGTGCAAAAAGTTTTACAAATGATTTGGGAAGTGTGATAGAGACTGGGGATCTGCTCTCTAGAGTGTAATTCCCTGCTTCTTATTAGTCTGCCTCCTCATCTTGGGCTTCTCAAATGCCACTCATCTTCCTAGCACTCTGGCAAGTGTATAATATACTTTTAATACTTGAAATAGACCTTGTTTTTGAGCTCTCAAAGGAAAATATGTATTTTTAACAGTTGCTTCAATAGTTTTGCATAATGCAAAATGTTTTAGTATTACTTACAAATTTAACTCTCATGATATTCTTATAAAATGTGACTGTTTAACATATGAAAAACTAAATCTTGGAGGGATTGTTTCTTAGATAAAATGTATAAAGCAAGTAAGTTAAATTTGTGGTAGTTTTAACGAAAATACCACCAGAGTTCCTCAGTCTTTGTAATGGTCTGATATCACAACCATGAGCCTTCATTTAGTCATTCACACATCAGTAAGACACTCTAGTGCCTTTATCCCTGGTAGCTACTTAATAGTTCAGATTTTTTGGGGGATGTTGCCAGCCTCAGCCTCTTGCCTGTGTTGATAGTTCACCATTTAAGTCCAAATGTTCAGTATCCCAAGTCTGCATAGATTGTCTCATGCAACTGCATTTTCCTGTTAGCTGATTATCACATTATTGAATTTGCTGTAATGAAAAATGTATTCCCTCTCTTGTTTGAGTCTTGGAGAGAATTACTGCTTGATTCCGTTCAGATAAGCACGCTGCCTGTGATATTAGCAAAAGAAAAGTCATTGTACAAAGTCATGATCTGACCTTAGCTTAGCAGGAGGACGGGTCTTCAAGTACATGTTAATTTACCAGGTCGTGCATATTTCATCATCAGTCCAAAGGAAGGTCTTTAAATCTAGAGCCATCCTGATAGGGAACAAAATTAATCCTGCATAACAGGTTGGTGCCAGGATTCGATGAATCAGGTAAGAATAATTTCTATGGTTCGTATGTTGTCCACTTGTTGAATCACCAATCTGACTTTACTTACGTATTGAACTGCTCAGAGAAGATCAGGTTGGTGGAGGTGCCAGTGATGGTTGTCAGCCCGCCAATGGTTGACGAGTAAGCAATGGACAAACACATGAGCTTACACATCATGTGGTCCTTCTTTGACCGATATTTTGCTCCCGTGACTGAGTTCTGTTAATAAGAAAATCCATTATGAGAACAGCTCTATTATAGCCATGGCAACACTTCTTATAGAATGAATGTGTCCCAGCTCTCCTGTTTCATATATATAATGATATTTGAAGACAGAACCTTTAGAAGGTAATTAGAGTTAATGTCATGAAGTGAGATGAAAGCCCCTTTAAGAGGAGACAGTAAGATGACATTAAGAAAAAAAAGAAAGAAGAAGAAGAAGAAGAAGAAGAAGAAGAAGAAGAAGAAGAAGAAGAAGAAGAAGAAGAAGAAGAAGAAGAAGTTAACATTTCTTTTCACCAACTGGAAATACAGGGAGATGGCCATATGAGTGCCCAGGAAGCAGACATCACCAGACCCTCACCCCTGCCAGAACTTTGTCCTGGACTTAATTGTGGTAAGTGAGTTCTTGTGGTGTTTTGTTATTGTAACCTGGGCTAACTAATAAATAATACTTTCTTATGCATAGAAATGGAACAATAAAATAAACATTTAAGTAAAACCCTGAAATACTTCACAAACATAATTTCAGTGATTCTTTAGTGCTTCTCTCCTGCCTCTAACCCATCACGTCTTCCCTCTGAGCATACATTCCCACGCTGTCTGTTGTTTTCTGCTATTATTGAGGGTACATGGTCAATAACTTCCTTAACATCTTTGGGAGCTTTTCCTCACCTTGGTTCTTTAAATGTTGATACTCATAAGACATCTCTTTAGAAACCAATTTTTAAAAAAAATTTTTTATTATTAATTTATTCTTGTTACATCTCAATGGTTATCCCATCCCTTGTATCCTCCCATTCTTCTCTCCCTCCCATTTTCCCCTTATTCCCCTCCCCTATGACTGTTCCTGAGGGGGACTACTTCCCCCTGTATCCGCTCATAGGGTACCAAGTCTCTTCTTGGCAACCTGCTATCCTTCTTCTGAGTGCCACCAGGTCCCCCCCTCCAGGGGACATGGTCAAATATGAGGCACCAGAGTACATGAGAAAGTCATATCCCACTCTCCACGCAAGTGTGGAGACTGTTCTGACCATTGGCTAGATTTGGGTAGGGGTTTAAAGTTTACCGCCTGTATTATCCTTGGCTGGTGCCATAGTTTGAGCGGGACCCCTGGGCCCAAATCTGCCTATCATAATGTTCTACTTGTAGGTTTCTAGGACCCTCTGGATCCTTCTACTTTGCTCTTCTCCCATGCTTCTCTCATCTAGAGTCCCAATAGGATGTCCTCCCCTCTGTCCCAGTTTCCTGGTAAATGAAGACTTTGGTGGGACATGTCCCTTGGGATAGTATGCAGATATAAGTGAGTATATACCATTTGAGTCTTTCTGCTTCTGGGTTAACTCACTCATTATGATAATTTCTAGCTCAATCCATTTATCCACAAATTTCAGGAATTCCTTGTTTTTAATAGCTGAGTAGTATTCCATAGTGTATATGTACCACAGTTTCTTTATCCATTCTTCTACTGATGGACACTTAGGCTGTTTCCATGTTCTGGCTATTATGAATAAGGCTACTATGAACATGGTTGAGCAAATATTCTTGTTGTGTGCTGGAGCATCTTCTGGGTATATTCCAAGGAGTGGAATAGCTTAGAAACCAAATGTTTTTAACTTAGTGATCCTTTGCATTGAAAGATGGAATCAAAATGCTTGTTCTTCATTATCTCCTTCAAAATAATCTGCATGTACACACACACACACATACATACACACAAACAGAGAGAGAGACACACACACACATACACACAAACAGAGAGAGAGAGAGAGAGACAGAGAGAGAGAGACATACACACACACACACACAACAGAGAGAGAGAGAGAGAGGGAGAGAGAGAGAGAGACACACACACACACACACAGATACAGACACACACACAGACATGCAGACACACACACACACACACATGCAGACACACACACGCACACAGATACAGACACACACACAGATACAGACACACACACAGACATGCACACACACACACACACAAACAGAGAGAGAGAGAGGGAGAGAGAGAGACAGAGACACAGAGAGAGACATACACACACACACACAGATACAGACACACACACAGACATGCACACACACACAGACATGCACACACACACAGACACACATACACACACAGATACAGACACACACACACACACACACACACACACACACACACATATACACAAACAGAGAGAGAGAGAGAGAGAGGGAGAGAGAGAGACAGAGACAGAGAGAGAGACATACACACACACAGATACAGACACACACACAGACATGCACACACACACAGACACACACACACAGATACAGACACACACACACACACACACACACACAGGGTCGTGTAAGTTGGATACTTCTTTTTTCTGTACTTGCTATCATGCTATTCTGCAGTAGTTACTGAGTGCTTTCACTTAACGCTTTTGTCCGACTCAGTCTCTCCATTCTACACAAAACATATTCCCCAGTTTCATTTCTGTCTCTGTGTGAAAATACCTTGACAAAAACTAACTACGGCAGAGACTACAATTCCAGATTACAGTCTATCATGCCAGAAAAGTCACAAGGGCAAGAGCTCGAACAACACTCCACAACACACTCAACTTGATGGCTTAGGCTCACCTTGACTTTTCCCAGTTCAGAGCTCCCTCAGCTACATTGTGTCCACATAAATCTTATACCGTAGTGAGCTTGGCAATGATATGCCAGGTTACAGGTGAAGACGTGAGACACAGAGAGGTCACATGAGTTATCCAGGATCAGTGACTAAAAGTGGCAAACCTGGAAAAGGTAATTATTATCTTGCTTTAAAGTTCAGGGCTGTAGCCCTTGCTCTGTGTTATTTGTCCCCGTTAAAACATTCTCTTCTGCACAGTTCCATTGACTTCCTTTTACACAGAGTGCCGTGAACGTGCTTAGATTCTTCCATATTTAGTACCATCCTGTCATCTTGGTCTAAGTCAATATTATCTCTGCCTGGGTTGATCTACTAATATTCTGGAAGCTCCACAGATCAGTCTTTGATGGGTCACACTTGTTCTATATGCCCCATTCTTCAAATAAATCTAAGAAATATTTTAGTGCCTGACATATTTTATTGTGCTATATCCATGTGTGTTTTAATACATAGAGTTTTTTAAGCTAAGGTGTATGGAACACACTGAATTAGCCAAGAATTGCTGGAAGGAGATCCGCAGGATATTGTGGTAATCAAGAACACGTTTCAAAAGCACATCTATCCATGTATATTGGCTGTTACGATAGTGCTGCCATGAACATGGCGGGCGGGGGGTCCTAGACATTATCTGTAACCTTGATTGCATTTCATTTTGCTAAATGCCTGTTAGTATTGATGGATCATAGGTTGGTTCTACAGTTCAGTTTGCAAAATACTTTTATAGTACTTTATAAAATTTACCCCCACCCACAAAGTACAGCAAGGTGCATTGGTATTCTGTACAGATAAGCATGCTGTCTGTGGTATTGGCAGGGTAAGGCCTTTTCACAAGATCATGATAAGGAAAAATGACTACTCTCTAAAAGTCAACATGGATGTGAAAATGGCATTTAGCATGCCAGGGTTCAGTACTGTGGACTATAATTTACCTTTTTACTTTTTAATTAACTTAAAGGTCAGCCCTTATAGGAATCTATTCTTCCCAAACGAAAATACATATAAAAAGACTCTACTAGCCTTATATTTTTTACATGCATACTACATATTGAAATCACATAGGTTATATTTTCCATGTGATTGATGTTTTTCTATTTAAAATTTACCTAAAAAGGTATGTAAAATATGATAAACTTCTTCAAAAATTTTGAGTGAACCTAAAAGACACCTGAAACTTTTGGTTTACACATTAAATATTTTTAATACAAGAAAGACATCCAACAATCCAGAACATGAAGTGGAGTTTGGGCATTATTAAATCAGCAGGTGCATATTGTTGAAAATATAATTTTATATAGTTTCCCATCAACATTAAAGCTTATAGATTGAGATAAATATAGATTTTACATGAAAGATAAGCTACAAATATTTGCATATATGAACATAATGATTGAAATGCATTGACAGGTTTGTAACGAAATAATTTTATACTGAGATGCCTCAGTCTTTATTTATATAAATAATGTAAAAACACCATTAATGCTAGTATGTGCACATATTGATATTCATGTAGATTTGATGGACTTAGACAGCCAGAAATGTTTAGAGTAAATTCAAATTCCACAATAAATTGATGTATACATGCATTGTATAGGTCATACCCATCAAAGGTTTAATAGAATGTTTTTGATATAGAGTGGGAGATGCACATTTTTCCCACCGTAGTCCATGAGCCTCATAATTGAGATTTATTGTCATTTCATGGCAGGTATGGGAGGCTGAGGTTACCCAGTTACCCTGGAGCAAGGAGTAAAGTAAGCCAATTCCTAATACAGAAATTATGAAAAAAAAATAAGTTCCACAGCAAATTAATCTTTGGTTTCCTGTTAAGATAATAGTTTGAATTTAGAACCAAATATTTTACACCAGGGAAAGAAGACGTTGGAACAAATCATTTGCACTAGACGGTAAGGAGAACATCGTTTCCAAAAAAGGACGAGAAAGTCATCACTCTGTGTCTTCATAGTACAGGATATTGTTGAATGCTGTGTACATATGTTTATGTTGTACTGAGTCAGAGAGACACAGAGAGTGGGAGATGGGAGACAGAGAGAGACAGAGAGACGGAGACAGAGAAAGACAGAGAGAGAGACTGAGAGAGAGAGAGAGAGAGAGAGAGAGAGAGAGAGAGAGAGAGAGAGGATGAAGGAGGAGGAGGAGGGATGGAGAGAGACCAAATTAGAGACAGAGACAGAGTGAAAGTATAAGAATTCCAAAGCAAAGGAGGATTTGAAAAAGTGAAGCATCTAGAAATGGGATGTATTGAGTGGCAAGGAAGACTCGTGTGTGTCTGAAAGACACTGTCGTGGGTGTGTCACCAGTGGGAGAGCGCTAATGTCATAAGGTAAAGGAGACTTCTGTGAAATTACAGAGGCAGGTTGATGTGTGTGCTGTTAAGCACATAAATATATACACATTTACATAGGCAACTTAAAATAATGCTAAAATATACACCAAAATATTAACAATGGTATTTTTGATCATGGAATTATAGGTATCTGCTTCCTTCTTGATAGAGTTTGCATCCCCTGTAAACACATGAAGGTGTATTTTAACATGTAAAGTGTAGAGTACTAGAGAAGACAGGTATTTAGAAGTGAAATGGCACAAAGACCATTTTTTTTTTCAAACAATAAAATAAGCCTTGTAGCTGGGAATGGTGGAGCATGCATGTACGACAAACATTAAGGGAGGCAGAGGCAGCTGTATTGCTTTGGGTGTGAAGATAGCCTGATCTGCAGAGCAAATCCAGGACAGCCAAGGCTACACAGAGAAACCTTGTCTTGGAAAAAACAAAAACAGAGAAACAAACAAAAACCCTTAAATGTGACAGCCACAGAATTGAAGCTGTAACTCATGTATATTAGCCCTCTTAGTGATTTACTACCCTTCCTTCCAATGGGATTTTTCTTTTCGTTTCTTTTCTTAGTTTTAAACCTATATCTAAGACTTTGATCCAATCCTGATATCTGCCATACAGCAGTATTATTAGTTAACACAGAGATATATTGAAGAACTTGCTGGTGTTTTCCCAGATCTTCCTAGTAACTGGAGAAGCTTCGATCAGATCATGACCAAATACAGACATCTATGACATAATCAGAGTGAGAACAGAGACTTCAGGCCTAGGTACCATTTCCTGATGCCTCTTGGTGGCAATGACGGTAGAGAGCAAAAGCAAGACGCAGATCTCCCATGTTAAATGTTGAAATTGCACAAATAAATTACCAACAGATAACCAATAATCTCTAGAGGTTCTACAAATTATTCACTGGAATGAAATGAATATGCCTGCTATAATGATCTTAAACTTTTCCCATAACAACAGCCCTTCCACTGAGACCTACTTTTGTTCCTAGCATAACTGTGGCTCCTCTGCTAACACCAGCTATCGCTCTTAACATATCAGAAGCCATTTTACTCCTGTCTCCAGTTTGATCATAAGATGAAATTAAGTTCAAGTTCTCAGGCTCTATGTGCCTGAAACCAGGAAGGTTCAATGCTTTGCCGCTTAGACTGAAGCACTAGGTGGTGAATGCATGTTCTGCTTGGGTTAAAGATAAATGATGTTCTGATAGAGTTAAAGCAGCAACATCCTGCTATGCTCCTTACTCCCAGAGAGCTGGAAAGCTCCCAAAAGCTCTCCTACTTTAAATCCCAGACAATCAGCTTGAAATGTGTTGTTCAGCCACCTGGGTACATTAGGCTCAGAACAAAATAAATTCTTCTTGTGTTCAGCTAATCAAAATGATGTAATGCTGCCCCTTGCTTCCCACCAGGTTACCTGGTTGTTACCTGGTTATGTTTTTTCTTTTTCCTTTTCCTTTTTTTTTTTTTTTGTCAGTTAACCATTTAATTTTTTATTAACATATACATTTATATTATTACACATATATACAATGAACTACATACAGCAAGAAGAATGATGAAACAATCAGAAATTATATAAATGTTACATTCACAGTGTTTCGGCTATTTGTGCTTGGCAGCCTTGAACAAAACATCTTTCCTATCCTGGTGCATCGAAAATTCTGAAAATGTAAATCAATACCTATCATATCTCATCTTTATCAATTTAAAACATCTATCTAGACCTAAACACATCTTAACCCCAAAACAACTTAGCTTAATTGTAAAACTAAACTATCTGGTTTTCAATCCCATGAGGGACTTGAGAAAGAATAAGATTATCTGAGTAGGCAGGAAGTGTTTTTTGTTTGTTTGTTTGGTTGGTTGGTTTTTGTTTTGTTTTGTTTTTCTTAAAAAGCCTGCCTTAGAGACAGACTGGAACCATGGTCAGATTCCCAAATTCAGACCATGATCCTGACCAGTCAGTTTCTGTTCAGCATTCACATAAACTTCCACCAGTCTGAGTCTGGTGTCCGAGTGGTCAGTGTGTGGCTGTTCCTGAACCCATAACAACACCATGAACACACAAGGCTTCTGTTTATATTTCAGTCATTATAAATGGGTGACTATGAAAGCTGTTAGTTCAACTTGCCAACAGCTTAAAATCTTAGAAGATTTTTTGTATGTATATGTGCATACACAGGGTTCACACAGGGTGAACGTAGAGCCTTGCATATGGATCTCCAGCTTTTTAACTTCTTTATTTAGAGACAAAGTCATACTCAATCTGGTCTTGAACTCACTTTGTAGCCCACTCTAGCAGTTCTTGAAATTAAAATTATTCTGAATCATTCTCCACCAAGTAGCTGGGATTCCAGGCCTACACCACCAGGTTCAGCTCAGGCCACCTCTTGGTTTCTTGGGCGTAGGTATTGAAATTCTATTTTTATATGCCACATAAACAGCTTTCAATGCTTTCCCACAGTTGTCTTCCCTCAACACACCTAGACTTTCATGTTCCCATGATCCTAACATTATAGAAACATAATTTGGCTTCGCGTAGAATTCAGTGTTCCAGGGGATAGTAAAACAGCTTGATAAGAGTAGATACATGAATACATAGAAAAAACAAAAGAATTTATATAGTGTTATATACCATCCACTCACTGGGCATTTTGTGGACAAAACACTCAGTTATAAATATTACCTTCTATAAATTTTCTTTATCACAATCAAATGCTAGGCTACTTTAAACCCATCAAATATTCCCGAATTTCATTGTCTAGGTATCATGTCTGCCAAGACTTCTTCATCTAGTTATTTTCCCCTTATATCTACAAAGAATTAACTACACAACTAACACTTTATTACTTTTTTGTTGGATATTGATATTGATTGGAAGTAAGCATCACTTGGACTTTTGATGGCACTATTTGGTTTTCTCCTATCTCCAAATATTCTGTACAAATAGGCAGAAGTGTTCAGCTACCCATATTTTAAAAAATATTTTTAAAGGAACAAGTCCCATTCCCTTTACTTTTTTGAGAGCTGGAAGCTTCTGGAGTCCTCTTTCTACCTAGTGTTCTGAGCCCTCAGATTTCAAATGAGATCTTTCCTGTGCAGCCTACTTCTGAGCTGCTATCAGTAGGATTTTAATGATAAATGGTTCATTCTTCTAGCATGGGTGTTCTCTTGAATTTCTCAAAATTCTCCTCCTGTTTTCTCTCCTCTTTTCTTGACTCTTCTATTGCTTTTTTGCTTTCATTTTTTTCATATTTAATCACCTGTTTTTTCTTTACAGTATCTTTTTAAAACAATTCTTTTTTTAATTATTTGCATTGTATATTTCTGTATTTTATATTCTTCTCTCATCTTCTCTTCTCAAGAATACTGTTTATATTTTATGGATGCAATTTCTCCCTTTATCTCTCTAAACATATTAATGATGTTTTCCTTTCTCATATTTGCTCTTCTTGCATTGACTGTTTCCTACACGTAGCTGATTTCTTTTTGTTTGTTTGGAACTGCTTCTTCATGCCTCAGGCTTTCTTCCGATATCTAGGAATTGTGGCTTGCCTGCTCATATTTAAGGCAGTGAAATGCTGCTTCAAAGCTCTGCATGTGTGCTTTGGGATTCACTCTTGGCTGTGAGCTTCAAGGCCTTTTCTGAGAAAATCCTAATGCCAGGATGCTGTTGTTTACTCTGTTGTCCTGATTGCATTCCCCAGGGAAGACTTTTCTGGACTGCTGTCTGTTGACACCTGGAGGGCATTAGAGTAGGCTGCTGGCTCTGGTAGAATAGAAAGCAGGTCCCAACTGCCCGCACTCCTAGAGGGCATTAGAGCATGCTGGCTTCCTGTGCTCAAGTCAGGAGCTCTCTCTTGGTGCCTGTAGTTTCATTATGATCTCCCTGGACTCAGAAACATCCCTGGCTCTCTTTCAAGTATCTCTGCTGCCATACCTAAAGAATATAGTTCTTGATGGAGGCGCAGCTATGTGCATAGATTTGAGTATGGCATTTGGAGATTTAATGGCTGCAGCAGCAAAGTTTGTCCACCCTCTTCCCCCTGTGACATAAACACTTTGAAGACTGCACTTTTAAAATTGATCTCCTGGCTTTCTTTAGTACTGATTTTCAATTCCATGGCAACAGATAACCGAGTCTTTCCCACCCCATTCACTTGCGTTCCAGGTTCTGAAATGATTTTACTTTCATTTCGTTTCTACCATTTATAGATACAAAATTGATTGTGGTTATGGCTTAAACTGTTTACTTGTTATCTTAATGGAGATTCGGATAGGGTGGAGGTTAATTGGCATGTTTAACACGGCATTTCAATGAAGGTCTGATGCATAGTCTTCTAGTAAAATCCACTGTAGGCTTGTAATTCTGTCTACTAGAAGGTTGAAGGAGGATGGTCCTGTTACAGGGGGAGTTCAAGGACAGACATCTACCTAGAAGGTTGAGGCAGGAATGATTACATAGTGAGTTCAAGGTCAACCTGGGAAATTTAGTGAGACCTTGTCTGGAAATTAGACAGAAAGTTAGTCTGGGAAAGAGAAAACACTGCTTTCAATGGCAGAGTGCTTGCTTGCTATATGCACTATTTCAGGCCAGTGCCTTAGTTGCTGTTGTTTTAGTGACTTACTCTTTGCAAATAATGAATACACAGATTAGCCTTGTGCCTTTATGTCCCATAGGTCAGCAGATGACGTAACTAATGGAGGGGAGATGGAGTGGACGTTGAAATGCACAGAGGTGTGAGAACATCGGGCCTCATTTTGTCTGCATATTGAGTTTCCATTAAATGGGTAACAAATAGTGTTATTTAGTTGTAATTAAGCTTGACTTTTCATGATGTGTGTATGGTTTACAATAGTTCATGTAAGGAAGTTGCTTCTGTGAAGAAATCAGGGAATATAACTAGTAAGGAAGTGAGCAGGGTAAAAGGTGGGCGGGGGACTCTCCCGATTCCTAGTGTGAACTCTTCAGGAAGATCTAGTCAGACGACCTGGGCAACTTCTATAGAACTGGAGTTGTCAAGCACGGTCTTCCTATAGGTTTCTATAGAACTGGAGTTGTCAAGCATGGTCTTCCCATGGCTTTCCATTCTTTGAAGCCATCACAGGACTATGTTTCATAGGACCATGTTCCATATAACAAGTGAGAATATCAGCCTATAAAGTATCTGGGAGATGCACAGATCAGTATTTAAATTTTAGTACTCAGGGCATGAAGGCTCTTCAGTGTGAAAATAAGCTATTTTTGGCAATGCTTTTTTAAAAGTTATGATTTTTTTGGTAGTAAATGATTTACTTACAAAACTGTATTCAGTTAAATGCTAAATATTTGGAAGCTTCTTTTGAAATTTTATGGCTAAGAAAAATATATGTAGCACTAGATTAAAAAATGTTCTTTCTATAGTGGCAAAATAATATATAGATTATGGCATATTATCTATTTAGCATCACAAAAATTAAACTCTGTTTATCAATTTAAATTAAAAACATTAAATATCATTTTGAAAACTATATCACTAAAATAGTGTGAAAGAAGAATCTGTATTAACCATAAAATAAAGGGCAAGTGAGTTTAATATAAGGGACTAATGAGTCTGACTTTGCTCAAGAGATTTCATTTATTTTGTTACAAAGAAATTGTGGAATGGAAGATAATATCTAAGGCTAGCTGTGTGTGGGGACAGTGGAGGGAAACATTCACAATGCCAGTATCCTCTGTAGAGGAGGGAGAAGTGCACTAAGGAAAAGTACAATGTATCCTGAAAATTCCTATCTGAAGCACTTCAATGCTGAGATTGCCATTACTTATGTGTTTAGGGAAATATGGCAGCATAATTGAACACTCCTGTAGGCAGCAAAAACCCTGAGCTCAGTTTTTTTTCCCTTGTGAAGATTTCAAGGAAATTAACATTTCACCATTTGGAAGGATGAAACATGCAAGAAAATTGAGTAACAGCATGAAAATGACCAGAAAACAAAAACAATGAGAATAACCCACAAATTCATCAGAAACTGAAGCCAAAGGATCCAAGTGAGCTTATTGATCATTAATGATGTTTCAGAAAGTTTTGAAATATTAGTGCACCAAATGAGGTTTAAAAATATAATTCAAAACTCAAAGAATAGGTCAAGCAATGAAATAGAAATGGCTTAAAGAAGAGCTCAACTGTTGGATATACATATTTGTGAATAATCTACAAGCCCACCAGACGAAGAAGAAAGCAAAAGAGATATCAGTAAAATCAGATTACAAGGACACTTCATGTGTTTAATTGGAGGGAGAGGCAGACATGGCAGACGTGGCAGACACGACTAGGATGAGGTGGCTGAAGATGGATCATTGACTGGTTTTGGAAGAGACAACACAGACTCTGGAAGAATATATTTGTATCAGATGATATTCTCTCTCTCTCTTCTCTCTCTCTCTCTCTCTCTCTCTCTCTCTCTCTCTCTCTCTCTCTCTCTCTCTCTCTCTCTCTCTCACACACACACACACACACACACACACACACACACACACACACAATCTCTAAAGTCACCAATGAGAAAAGGCTACCTACAACTAATGATAATTTGAGTGATACCTGAATTCTCACAGAAAAAAAATATCAAAAGTCAGTAGAAATTTAAAGAATGAGTCTCCATAACTACTAAAATATACCTCAAGAGTTGTAAATAAACAGAAAGGTAAAGATTTAACACCAAAGGACTCTCTCTGAGGTATAATCTAGTTCTAGACTTGGCTAACTCTGTAAGACCAATAAAATAGATGTCAGAGAGAAATTAAAGTTTAAGAGCACAAGGAAAACATATTAAAAACAACAAAAGACATACCAGTAAATGGTATATAAAATAAATAAATACTGTCATAAATAATTGCACTTTTGTATATATTCATAGTAAACTAGAACTAACTAAACATGAAATAGAAAATTGTGAATAGTGCTAAGTCCAGGGCAAGCATAAGGAGTCCGTTCGCCTTCTGCTTTCCTCCTTCTTGTCCCTCCCAGCTACAATACAGAGGAGAGGGAGACAGTAGCCCTGCCATGGACTAAAAGCGTCAATCCTGAGCTTGCTACAGGAAAAACAGAAAGTTAAGGCAATTCTGGTTGAGGAGCCCCCACATTAGCCTATCTCAGTCTTCTTGAAACCCTTTGTGCTTTGGATATTTGTTGCAGTGTTCAAACCCTTACTAGTACCCATGGAAAACCAAGACGTGCACCCCATTTTGCACTCCTACTGTCTTTTTGAGGGTAATTGTGTACAGAAGAAACAGAACCAGATAACAGATTCATGAAATTTTCTAAATTTTTTAATCACTATTTCTAAATCTGGTGTATAAAAATGTGTCTTTTATTTTATTATACTTGAGAATGTCCCATTACTTTATTTTTTATTTAATTTATTTTTTAAAAAATTTATTCACTTTACATCCCGATTGTAGCCTCCTCCCTCGTTTCCTTCCTATCCCACCCTCCCCCGCCTCCCTCCTATTCCCCTCCCCTAGTCCTCAGAGAGGGGAGCCCTTCTCCCCTACCAACTGACCCAGCCTATGAAGTCTCATCAGGACTGCCTGCATCCTCTTCCTTTGTGGCAGGGTAAGGAACCCCACCTGGGGTAAGTGATAGATATCAGTTTCCTACTAAGGGAAGCAGGGGCTGTTCCTGCCGCAGACTCTGTTGCCTGAACTTTTATTTTGATATTTTGAGTCTAAAATATTTCACACATCAACAAAATATGTTTTAGCAAAACAATTTTAGAACCAAGTAAAATTACCCCTGATTTAGGAAGCTGCATGGGCAGACTTTGCTACTGTTTTCAAGGAACAGTTCTAAAACGCATGATTCACTGTGCAGAGCTTCTTGTAAGTTAGATTAACCTGCAAATGCTTCCAATATGGCTAAGCCTATGTTCTTTACTCCACAATGTTTGTAAGTCACCAAGTAAAAAGTACACTAGGAAAAAATATAAAATCAGCCATAATTTAATAATAAAATTTTATAGTGAAACACAATGAAGTATAGCCACCAAGGCATCTGGAACTTTGACTCTGGTTGTATTTTTAAAATATCTAAAATGATAATTTACAAATAGACTATACAATAGATGCTGGAAGCAATTCCCAAAGAGTGTTTGGTCATGCCCTTTGACCATGCTCACTTCTTCTGTAAAATTCTCACAGCTGTGGGATTTGAAGGAGTAAAAAGAGACCTAATTGTATCAAGTGAGACCTGAGCAGTATGTGACTAGTAGAGTGATTTCCCTGGTGACTGAATTTCACCCAGTCCAGGGACAGGAATAAGGATGAAGAAGACACTTATGTCTATAGAGCCATTGTAATTTCAACTAAAGTACCAAGTCTATAGTTAGTCAGGGCCAGGAGTTCTAAATTGCTATGACCTCTCTTGGCAGAACTAATGTGATTGGTTCCTGATATTAAGAACTGTATTTGTTACTGTGCTCACTCACCTCTGAATTCCTGGCAAGCATTAAAATGTGTTATCTTCTAGAATTTAATTTTCAGCCATAAGAATTTTCACCCGCAGACTAAACAACATCTAATTAAAAGCTGGATGCAATTTGTTCAAGGATTTTTTTTTCTCTTAGACTTTTTCCCTTTGAGGAACAACAGGTTATATTGAAGGAGTGAAAAACAATTATCTCTATTTTTTCATAAAAACATACTGATTTTCCAGTGTTCTTCAGTTGAAGATGCCTGAAGGTTTAGAGACTGAGAGTATAAAGCTCTGAGCTGTCTCTTTGAACAATGTTAAGTGTCTCAGTGGAAGCAAAGAATTGGTGGTTTCTTTCTTTGGTGACTACACTTTCATTTTTGGATGCACGGAACCCATTTCTCAGGGAACTTCTATAAGTGATGTTTGGCTTCCTGGCTATCACACAAGGCCTGAGAAAGACAGCCCCCCATGTATACCAGTGTGCTTTGGGTCACCATTTCTTTTTCTAGTTCTTTGCTCTGAAGGTACTATGTTCAGAGGGCAGCACGGCATTTATGCTTACTCGTCCCTTTCGTTCTAGGCATCATTAGGATGCATGCTAATGCTTAGGCCTTGTTCTGAAGTGAGAGGAGAACTTTGTGGTAACAACAAAACCCAAAACACCCCTCCTGTGTTCGGTAGGCAGCACAGGGATGTGCGCCTTAGATAGGAACACTGTTAAATTCGTTCTTTTTTTAAAATATAGTTTATTAATTTATTCATATTATATCTCAATTGCTATCCCATCCCTTGTATCCTCCCATTCCTCCTTCCCTCCCATTTTCCCCTTACTCCCTTTCTGGTTCTTGAAACCCGAGGGACAACTGGATACCCATCATCCTCCACTGCAGCCCATTGTAGCCACCATCTCCAGGAGCAGCCCAAGCACTTTTCGATCTACACGAGACTTTTGCAGTTCCTCAGCAAGAACTTCACAGCTGACACATTTTATCTCTCGAGCATCTTTAATATCTTCCAAAGTCATCATGTGAGGTATTAGGCACCACTACGGCATTTTCAGGCCAAGTGTGCTTTAAGCATATTCTTCTCCCTCATGGCCTCCTCTCACCAGTGTCCCTGGCCCCCCTTATAGCCCCACTGCCCTTTTTTCTTTCTTTCTTCTTCATGTCTCCTATGTCCCTTTGTCCAGCTCTCGTCAACCCTCATCACTTATTTATATCCTCCTTGGTACTCTTTACAGTTTTTTAAACCAATATTCATTGTGTGTCTCTTTCTGTGGCTCTCTGTCTCTACCCCAAACACACACACATGTGCACACATGCACGCACACACACACACACACACTCACTCACTCACTCACACGCACACCTGTAGGCACACAGTCAGGTATCCACAAATGTGCACATTATAGGTTAGGAATTGCACATGAGAGAAACCACACCGTTTTTGCCTGTCTGAATTTGGGTCACCTTGTTTAATAATACATTCTCTAAACTCACCTGTGTTCCAGAACATTTCATAGTTTAATTTTCCCTTCAGCATAACAAAGTCCCATCGTGTATATGCACAGCCCTCTGTTACCTGCCGGAGGGCTTCTGGGAAGGCCCATTTTCTCACTATCATGAACACAGTGCCAATAAAACTACATATACTGTTGTACAGCCATGTCCCTGGTAAGATATGGAGAACTTTGAGGATGTCCCCAGGAGCTGTCTCGCTGGGGCACCTGGTAGTTCAATTTTTAATGTTTTGAGAAACCTCCATACTGATTTCCATAACAGCCATACTGATTTGTACGCGCAGCAGCACCGAATGAGGCCTTCTCTTTCCTTAAATTCTCACATTTTCATTGTCAAATTTCCTGCTAGTGTCCAATCTAAGATGAGGCGTTATACTGAAGAAGTTCTAATTTGCATTTACCTGAACCAGGCACTTTAAAAAGTGCTCATTGCCATTTGTGTTTGCGCTTTTGAGGACTGTCCATTCTTCTGTTGATTTAAGCAGTCTCTTTGCTTTCCAAACCATTATTTATCTTTCCACATAAAATTTTCTTATTTATGACTCACAGCTTTATCTTTAAGCCTTTATATAATTCCTCTTATTACAATTTATGTACAGCATTAGTTATTTTAAATAAATTTTAATTGATTATTACTGAAATTATCACCAAATGTTTGCTGAATACTTTCTATAGCTATCTCTTTCCCAGACAGTTCAGATGTATAGAGTAATGAAAATACCCTTTCTATATGGGCCTTACATTTTAGTGGAGAAAGCAAGTGCTACCCAAACAAACTAAAAGCAAACAAATTACATGTAGCCTATGAGAAAATGATGCAGTGTTTAGAAGAACATGGAATGAAGAGAGAGGGTTAGGAATATGGATATGGTGGTGACAATGGGGAAGGGACAATGGATTGTTCATTGGCGTGATAATTTGGGCATATGTTACATTCATATTTCTTAGTCAATGTGATATTATGTAACAAGTAGAGCATCTATCTGGGAGCAATTATAAATTTTCTTCTCCTTAAGAACTGTTTATTTACCACATAGTAAATGATAGCTCTGTGTGTGTGTGTGTGTGTGTGTGTGTGTGTGTACACATGCAAAAGGGAGCATGCATGCATACATGTAAGTACCTTATTGCCTTGGAAAAAAACAATCCTGAAAAATGAGGTAAGGATATTAATAATCTCATGTTAATTTAGTCACATTATTTCAGATTTAATAATTAATTTAGGGCAATTCTGAATTTTGTACAAAGTAAATGGTGTTTTAACTAATTAACATTGTACTAATTTTTATTAGATAATAATTTTAAATCTTTTGTCAAAAATATGACAGAATTATGAAAATTATGGAAAAAGCTCAAGTCTCCTGTTCGTTTTTGAAAGAATCTCTTGCTGTTGCCCAGGCTGACTTCCCTGGAACTCGCTATGTAGCCCTGGCTGGCCTCAAATGCATACCACAGGCACCAGCTCGATGTGCAGTTTTAGCCTTTCAGGGTGTTTCTTAATCATTGAAATATATTTTAAACCACTCTTTCCCAAAAGAAGGTAATAATTATATATTTTATGGCTTGTAGATAGAATGCAATGTCAAACTTTACAAGTTTGTCTTAATCAATAGAATGCCCTATTTACTTCAAGATGAATGCAAACAAACAAAACATTATAAACTCAAATATGCCTTCTACTTCATAACTAGATAAGTGAGGTATAAATTTTTTCAAATAATCACTCAGTGTTAAATTGTCTAATGTAAACCCAATGAAGAATAGCTGTAGTTCTTTCTAATTGCAATATGAACCATATGATTTGTTTATTCTTGAAAAGAGAGCTATACTTGTTAAGAACCAAAAATTGATTTTACATGTGTAGGTTTAACTTGGAGTGCCCATAGAAGCCAGAAAACCAGTGGGAAGGAAGTGGAGATAGAATTTTAAGCAAAGGGACAGTGAGGCACATCTGACACGAAGACAGAAAGTGGAAAAACTGGGAAGACGTGGATAAGGTGGAGACTGAGTTGGGAGGATGAGGCTGGGACATCCTCAAGGAGGCTGGGAAGGAAAAACACTAAAGAATTTTCAAAGAGTCATAAACCCATTACTTTATAAGCTCTGTCTCTCTCTCTGTCTCTCTCTCTGTCTCTCTGTCTCTGTCTCTCTGTCTCTCTGTCTCTCTGTCTCTCTGTCTCTGTCTCTCTCTCTCTCTCTCTCTCTCTCTCTCTCTCTCTCTCTCTCTCTCTCTCTCTCTCTCTCTCTCTGTGTGTGTGTGTGTGTGTGTGTGTGTGGGCACTGGATAAATAGCTTAGTAAAAGCACACATTGCTATTACAGAGGACCCTACATTTTTCCCCAACACCCACACGAGGCAGCTTATAACTGCCTGTAACCCCAACTTCAGGGGATTTGACACTATAGCCTGGCCTTCTCAAGGTCCTATGCTCATATATACATATCCACTTATAGAATACACACACACATATACATAATTAAACATAGTGCCAAGAAGAGACTTGATACCCTATGAGCATATACAGGGGGAGGAGGTCCCCTCAGTCACAGTCATAGGGGATGGGAGTAAGGGGAAAATGGGAGAAAGAGAGGAATGGGAGGATACAAGGGATGGGATAAACATTGAGATGTAACAAGAAAAAATTAATAAAATATATTTTAAAAAGAATAAATTATAAAGAAAAGGTTAGAATTACCCTACCTCTCCAAGACACAATGGGTTATCAAACAAAGAGCCCAGTGCCTTGTGTGGCTCCCTTTGATTGGTTACTCAGAGACACGTCAGAGACCTCTGAAACAATACACTCTGTAGTCATTGCTACTCTTCACTCCACAGAACTTGAAGGTGAGGCCCTATTTCTGAAGATGCCACTCACTTTGGGCACAAGACACAGAGAATCCGAGCTGATGGTGACCTGGAAGCTTCCTCCCTACTGGCTAGTTTTCATAGTAGTAAAAGGTGCTACTAAGGCTGGCGTGGAGAAGAATCATCAGTGGTCTTACCCAGGTGCGAACCCTCTGAGCTATAGTAATGACCACGTTTGACAAGGTATGTCCAGTGGATTAAGAGCAGTGTGTGTACTATGGGCATAACCAACCCCTTTTTGGTTGAATTTAAGGCCCATTTCACAGGACAGAACTGATGTGAGTACCGGAAGCCAGCCAAGACCCCACGGCTGAGCAGTTTGCAGGCTATCAGGAAGAACCTCCTATTATTGTTTTGCTAAATGGACAGGGCATCAAACTGCCTTTCAAAAAAGAATAAGTCATAGATGACTGCACTTCTCAGCCCTCATAAATGAAGCTTCTTTTTGCAGTGGACCAGGGACAATACAGAGACACAAACTGGTCAAAGGGTTGAACACAAGTGACTGTGCTCATCTCTAAATGTGATATCTTTATCACACACTTTTCAAGGCCTTGGGGAATGTTACTGAAAAGCCAGCAGTTGGGGAGGACTGTTGCAAAAATGGTTTTTCTGGATGTAACATGGCCACTGAACTCATGAACTCACAATAGCTGGAAAAGACACACAAAAGATTACGCCAGTAGACATTCCAGAATGGATGGGGAGGGACTGATGAGGCCCATCCCGACCTGAAGAACTCCTGGAAGCTGGGAGCTGCTAGAAAGAGAGAGTTTTCCTCAGTGGAGCTCCAGCTCCGGTAGGTGACCCTATACCCCTGCTTATCCGAAGCATTAATTGAATTCAGTGGTTTGTTTTTAAAAGGGAGAGGATATGAAGTTCATTAGGAGTCAGGGTTGGGTTCGGGTTTGGGGACGAATAGGGATAAGTGGGGGGGGGGGGTCAATATTATAAAAATACTGTACATACATGTATGAAAATGTCAGAGATGAATAAAAATATTTTCTACATATACAAAGCAATATTTGTTTTCTAAAAGCCTATTCTTCACCCCCCCCCCAAAGAATCCATTATAGCTGAATTTAAATTATTATGGTGTGAAAGACCATAGAATCTGCATTTAAAGTTTTGTTTCTCTTTCCTAAACTTGGGTATCAATCTGTTGCCTACAATGTATCCTTAACTGGTTTAACTTTCTTAATGGGAAAGTTTTCCTCCATTTGTGTTCCCCATCCCAAACTACTGTCTTCCAGTCTACCCTCACCTAGTTTACAATACCAGAGACATTTACTATAATGATCTCTCATTTTCAGGGTCTGATTATTCAGAAATTTTAAGTCATGTTCAGATACCTTTGCCTTTCACAATGCGTATACATCCCTAAGCAGAATTTGCCATGCTGCCTGCTAGCTTCAAGCTTTCTTCCCACAAAAGAATCTCCCATCTCCATGCTAGGCTCAAAGAATTGCCTGTAGCCTGGCCCAGTCATTTTACTGCTTTCAGCAAAGGCATCCCGAAGGCTGTGAGCCTTGCTGAGTTGAGCTTTTGATAAGTATACTTGCCACAGACATCAGAATAAGTCGTAGAGGCTTTGCTTGACAAAGTTCCAGAGACCTCTGACTGTCCAGCATGATCTCTAGACACCCAGAGCAGCTGCTGAGGCTTTGCTTGTCAAAGTTCCAAAGATCTCCGGCTGATTTCCACTGCCCCCAGACATCATGTATGGTCCAGGTGTAATGATGTTTAGAAATCTGCTATTTCTCCTAAAACTGATTTCTCAGCCCTAAGGAAAATCATACAGGGAAAACTTTCCCACAGAGAATGTTGAAAGAGGGCATCTGGCCAAAGGCTTGATACAATGATAGAGTTTTTTGCTCTGGCTGTGAGCACCCAAGTAGAAACTGCATGTAAGAAAGTTAAGACATTGACGTAACAGCAGTACCTGACTACATACTGTCATTTGTAGAAATGTTTCTTTAGAATCTGCTTTGAGAGCACTAGAAGGTGGGCTTGGAACGTCATGCTTTACAGATATTTTATAATAGATGACTCCTTGGCAGTCAGCACAGGCTTGGATAGCACATCTGTTGGTTTGGGACTGGGAGTAAGTCAAGTTTTTGTTTATTAGAGAAAATTTAGCTCAAGTTATGTTGCTATAACCATCTTGTAAATACAATGTCTTTAGGCCAGGGAAAAGCAAGTAACAGACATGAGAGAGTAAGCTAGAGTGAGGCGGGTAACAGCAGGTAAGGAAATTAGAAAGATGGGCAACAGCAAGCAAATAGAGAACCAGAAAATAAAGTTCTCCTTGGCTTTAAGACCTTCAGCTTGTGCCACATACACCTGAGTCACCAAGTATTTATTTTTCCTCCGTTCCTCAGCCTCTCAACAACTACCTTCCTCTAGGTAGTTGTTCAACCAACTGTTGGTTTCCCTTAACCAGCCGTTCATCACCTGCTTAATTCTCCCTACCGCAGATCCGCCTCTCTTCTCTCCTCTTCGTTACCAGAGCTGGTCTGCGGGAGCGGCATATACTCTCTGATTAGAGTGTCATTTTCTATTTTCACCCACTGTATTCATTCATTCCTTAGTTGCCAAAGATAAATATTGGACACCGACTATGTTTCCGTTAGAGGGATATGCTGAGGTAAGCATCCGAATAAGCAGACCTGTTCTCACAGACCTGGAATCTGCACTCTTCTCTTGCAGGTGTTCACCTTCCCAGACTCAAGCATCTTTACTTCACACCCTTTCTTCATCCTATGCTCATAGCAAGCCAATTGCGCCACTCTTTGGAAGGCTTGGCTTCTGGGTGAGCTTTGTTGTAGCTTTTGTGTCTGCTTATTACTGTTTTGCATTCACTAGACTGAGATATTTTTAATAAAGCGTAGTCACCTTTTAACACCTCTTCCTACAAGGCCCAGGACACGATGGATAGCAAATCAATTCAAACTTGAAACTTTAGGCATGGTGCCAGAAGGCCAGCTTGCTGAAGATGTCTGCAAGTAAGTTACTGGCTGTACGTACATTCTTTAAGGACTTGTTAGTTTTCACAAGAGTATACAAATTTCATTTTCCAGTGTATGCTTCTATAACACACCTGCCTCACGGTTCATTTTTAATATTTTATAAGGAAACTTTTATCCTCAAAGATAAGTGTTTTCATAAATATATATATATTTTTTTCATAGAAACCTTGAGGTAGACACAGCTAATGGTTTAAACCTTTTCTTACATTTATTTTCTCTTTCCAGAAGACTCACTCTTTCTTTGAAATTTCTATAAACTATAATGTTCCTTTTCCAACTGAGCTGCATGCTAATGTGTTATACAGCCCAGGGAGGAAATATATGCCTGCTCTCCTCTTCTTAATGTCATGGTTACTGTAGGGCTTTTTCTAAGTAGGATTATTTTCAGTAGTCTTGAGAAACTCTGCTCCTGGTGCAATGTCGTATAATGTTTACATATTGATTTATTCTAAGGAAATGGAGTGTATGGTTCCCCTTCCTCTCTTCAGTGTCTACAATAGCCATTACTCCTTTGCTTGTATTTGACAGAAGCAACTCATAAATTCTGCATTGATCTTTTAGTGGCAAGGGGACAAAAATTACACCATCACTTGTAATTATATGAAAAATGGTGTTTCTAAGTCTGTAATCTGGAAAACCAGGGATGAGGCTAATGAAAGCCAGTATAAAAACAGGTCAACAAGATTTAGTAAGAACTGAAAGAGTATTTTGCGAGTAGAACTGTGTTTCTTTAAACTCAGTTGGCTAATTGCCATAACCAAGATTGTAACAAAAGGGAAAAATGATGATGTTGCTGTACAGAGCCTAAAATAATTCTTATCTGGATGTCTATTCGGGAGAGCTCATCAAACCCTTACACCGAACGTGGACATAGTCATGCAAATTAATTTTATATGAGAAAGTAGCACATTTTAAAATAGGTATGTATCCAATTACAATCCTAATATAATTTATGTAAAAGCATTTAGAAAGAATCGAATGTAATGTACCTTTTCTGTCTCCATCTTGTTTGAAACTTTCTCTGTTTCATTGCTGCTTCTGAAACATAAATTGACCCAGCTTGTAATTTCATTAAAATGTAATTTGGAAAATCCTTATCAAATATCAATAGTCTTTACCCTGGAGCTGGTTTTGTTTTCTCTTTTCTTTCATTTATTTCTTGTCCAATAACAGTTTCTGTAAAATATTAAATGAAAAAAATCCAATTAAGTGAAGAGTTACCATTGGGTCTGCATGTGTGCGTGCATGTGTGTGTATGTGTATGTATGCATTAGAAGACAGAAGTATTCTTTGAAATTAAAAACAAGCAAGATCACCTTATGCCAATATAACATTTTTCTTTTATAAGCACAAATATCCTGCAACGTCTTCCACTGCATCAGAGCAGTTCATCAGAGTAAGAAATACGAATATGGAATTTAATGCTGTACTGTACCCAAATAGGATACAAGAATTAAAGACCTGTGATTTATGCAGGAAAGCCATTCAGGAGAAAGGAGAGTACCCTGAATGTCTACTGATAAGGACACGAGAACCCTCCATTGGGCTGGCTGGAGGGTACAAAGGCATCCTTCCTTTTTATGCCAGAGAACATATTTAGCAGTTGAATTAAAGGAAAGCATTTGTAGAATTCATGTGAGTAGATACCAGGCACTACAAAAAGAGTGAGGCTAAATTCATCTCATACATTTATGCATACTTAATTTAAAATCTATCCCAGCATTCTTGAATTTATGTCTACTGCCCAAATGACTAGATCTCACTGTGGCCATATCAATACATGATACCATCTATTTCCAGTCCATGGGCGGCAGATTCATTGAAATAAGTCATCTGAGTGGCCTCGGCCTCTGCTTCCGCACTGATGATCTGCTGTGCCACAGCCTCCACGATGGGCATCACCATGGCAGCAGTGGAGGTGTTGCTAAGCCACATAGATAAGAAGGCAGTACTGCTCATGAACCCCAACGTCAGCCTGAAATGAGAGAGTCTTTAGTGTGGAGCTGCGCCGCCTAGCTCATGTAGCCCTCTATATCCAATGGTAAAAGACATTGTTGGCGAATAGGAAACTGGGTGTTTTATAACACAGAAGGTGAAGTGTCTGCCCAGATGGGGAACTCTGAGTTTAGTTATATAGACAGAATCAAAGTGAAACATGTAAGAATACAGTTATTAAGATATGCATCCCCTTAAGGGTACAAGGAGAACATTATCTTCAAAATCAGAAAGGTTGGTTAATTTTAAACCTAACTGCAAATTGGTATATGACACAGCAGCCTGCAGGGTTACCCTAATATATGACACTTTTTTATGAATGGCTACTTGTCTTTAGACCCAAGTAAGATCAAAGCGCATCCAACTAATGAGAATCTCTTGCTTCTATTTCATCTTTTGGGCATATCACTGTTAGTATGTGCAGCAAGCAGAACCAGGGTCTGGATTAATATTTAATAATCTCCATTCACCCATTCACTCTCCTGGTTCAATATATAGTAGGTGGAGAAAATGGTTACAATCTCTTGAAAAAATGAAGTTTCAGAATTTTCTATAGATTTTATTCTTTATGCCCTCCTGAACCAAGCTTTTCTTCCTGTTGTCAAGGATTAGATTTATTACTTGTCTTCTCTTATGAATAGAGTAATTCATCCTTAAATAACAAATGTAAGACTTTGGGACTTAAACCATTTCTATAAAATTTCAAAACATTTCTTGTGGGGAAGGTTAATCTGATAGGAGGTACCAAAAATAATTCCCAAGCAGATATTTCTATGAATTGCCAATTATGAAATCTCCTTTCTGAAAATAGACCTATATAAACAATTCCATGCCATGGTTCAGACCTGAGTATGGTCAATGCTTTCTATGTGTGAAACAATGTAAAACATATTACAAATACATTTAAACAGAAATAACTCTCAATTTAAAAAATGAAAACGTTTAACCTGTAGTATTTGTATAATGTATAGCTTTTCCATATTAAAAATAATTATCATCAGATAAAGCTTCTACTGGTGAAAATGCCTTAAACCAAAAGTCACAGGATGATGTAATTCACAGGAGTCTTGCCTTACTGTTCAGTGCAGTTTCCTTTCTCCTGGAGTAATGATCCAGTAGTCAAGAAAAATATTTCTATGATGCCCAAGAGGAAAAAGCACTATTCCAGTGTATTTGCATAATAAATATATTATAAGGAAATATATTTGTATAATAAGTTCTCTAAGGAATACATTTTTGTCAAATTTGTCCCATATATATCATGTATTCATGTGTCATGTTCATATGTGGCATGTGAGTCATGTACATAGACATGTGTTCATGAACATGCATTTACAGTATCAGTATTTTAGCAAAGCAATTCGCTTCACAGTGATAAATGCAGAATCTCTTGATGAAATTATGTAACATAAGTCAAACTTGCTTATTTTCCAAAGAATGAAAAGAAGAGGGAAAAAAACCACCTAAGGCTTTAGGGTAAAACATTATGTAAATGATTATGACACTGGAAATGTCCCTTAGCTGGTGTCCGTGTTTATAACAAGAGATGAAGCGGAACCCAAGTAGCTAATTAATTTAATGGAATAAAAAACATTCATTTCAGTGAAGGGGAATCACTCTAATGAGTAATTTCACATATAGGAGAAAATTCTCAATTGATTGTTTTATTTCACAACACTTGATTTGAAAAGAAATGTGTTCACCTTGGAATTTTTCTGCACACACTTATATTTTTCCAGTAATGTCTTTGTCTTTGGTTCATAACATCCTCCGTGTTGATAAAGAATGCTCTTGGAGGAGTTTTGAATATGTAATCAGCCAAATAAACAAAATGAGATTGAAATCTACTCTGAAGTCTATCAATGTCTTTTGCTGAGGCTCGAGGCTCCTCTCACCTTTGACTCCAATGGTGCATTAAAGGTGCGAGAGCTGTGTGCATTTATTCCAGTCTCCCTGGAATTTGACCTGCAGTGAAAGGAAAGTTGTTGTTTTCCTCCTACCCCTCACGCACGTGTCACATCACCTTCACGGTCTCACAGCTGCCCTGCTGCCCAGGCCATTTCCTGCATTACTTATTTGGAACTTGCTCTGCACAGAATGATGCGCTGAGGTTGTCATCCAGATGCGGCGAATGCAGTACTTACCAGGCTGGGTTCACACCCACCATCATCACCATCCTCAGAGCAATCCTTCTGTGCAAATTCCATTTCTCTATTGATGTCGCTAAACAGATGACTCCAATCAGCAGAAGGTGAAAGTCTTTGAAATAGGAAGAAGCCACCTGAAATTGCAATTAAACCCACAATTGTGTATGTTGGTTGGGGGAATTATGTACAGCAAACACACTCTTAGGCTACTACTCTTAGCCATGACCTTCAACTATGTCATTTCTATTGTGTCAAAGGCCATGTAAATGTGTTTGAATACAAATTAAAATATTATCTACAGTTTTACCCAGAAATAGCCCGATTTTAAAGCATAGAGGGAAATGTACATGCATAGGACAGTAGACTTTAAAATATGAGTCACTTTGTACAAGCGGTGCTATGCTTTTATTTTTTCATCTATAAATTGTTGCTTTTACAAGGTCCTATAGCAGAGTGCCAATGACTGAAATGTCAGAAAATTCCACATCAGCTCCCACCCTTTCAGCTCTTCCCCTCAGCGACCTGAATTCATGTCTTTGTCACTATCTGCTTTCTGACAACCATAGTCCTCCTTCATATTTTAATGACTTCATCTTTAAACTTATGTGTTATAAAACAAATGTCCTTACCTAAAGACCACAGAGAGAGTAACACTGTGTCCAGGCACTTTGAGCAACCATTCGCCACAGTAATTCCAGAGAATTCCCCACCGTGTTAAGAAGAGATTTTCCCACTCAGAGAATTGTATGTTCGATCAAGTTATAATCTCAACTCTCAGCTCTTAAAATTCCACATTCCCCGCCACATACACACAGACTTTCACCAAATCTTTTTATAATGATTCATCTTACATTTGTTTAAAATGTTGTCTAACCTCTTGCCTGTTTTCAGAATGTCTTTTATCTTGATACATTCACCTGTGATTTGTTAGAGACAGTGCCTCATGCACCTGATATTTTGAACTGACGTTAGGAAATGCCTTCTAAAATCACAAAGCTGTGGTGAAAGGAGGGGATGGGAGAAAGTATCCCTTCAAAACCCTGGTAATATGGCAGGGGAAGGATAGAGCAAAATTATCTGAACACTATGAAAAAAAAGAGAGAGAGAAAAGAAAAGAAATTCTGATGATGTTTTTGAAATCTTAAATCATATCTTCACTTGTCACAAGGCTAATTTGATTTCAGTAAAATATGAAAGTTGATACTATCCCTTGGGATTAAAACAGACAGATACTTCCCTTATGCTTTGGAAAGCACTGATTTTTAAATGTATTTTTAGTGTATATTATTTCCTTATATTTGATAGTTATTCGGTGATAACAAATAATATTATTTAATTTATTACTGTAACCTTGAAAATGTATCTGTCTTATATCCTAAAGTGTTAAAGGAGCAGAGAGTGTGAAGTCACTGACAACATAGGCACACTGAAGATGAGGTAAAGGAATTAAGTCAGGAACAGAAGGACAAAATGTGTGAGTTCTCATAGGTGGAAACTAAGACAGATGCTTTCATAGAAGCAGATATAATAGCGGTCAGTAGAAATTGAAAAGAAATGCAAAAAGAAGGCAGGTTAGAAAGTGGATAGCAAGAACTGGTAGAACAGAGGTTTAAACTCGAGTGTTCCCAAGCACAGTGGCTTAACTAGAGTCCACAACAATGGCTTACGTCTTTTAAAGAACTGAAAGAGAAGAACTCAAAGTTTTTTTTTTCTTTTTCTTTTTTAAATTTTATTAATTTATTCATATTACATCTCAATGGTTATCCCCTCCCTTGTATCCTCCCATTCCTCCCTCCCTTTCGTTTTCCCCTTACTCCCCTCCCCTATGACTGTGACTGAGGGGGACCTCTTCCCCCTGTATATGCTCATAGGGTATCAAGTCTCTTCTTGGTAGCCTGCTATCCTTCCTCTGAGTGCCACCAGGTCTCCTCATACAGGGGACGTGGTCAGCGCGCAGTTCCGCCGGAGACACAGAACTCAAAGTTTTACAGCGCCAAGAAGTGGAAACTGTTTGAAGGGCTGGAGAAGCTCTCAGCTGAGACAGAGGAAACGAGATGGCTATAGTTTCCTCCCCTACCAACGTCTTCAACGCGCTGGGATTTCCCAGCAGGCCCTGCTATCTTTCTGACCTGCCCTGTTTCTTTTCACTACAACATCATGCAACTGCTTCCTTAACGCCGTGTTCCCTGTCTTTCCCCTGAGACCACGTGTCCACCTCTTGGCACAAAGTAGGAAGGCCGTAAGTAACATTTAGTAAATTAAAGCAGAAATAAAGGTGGCAGTGATTTCTCAGCTTCTACCTTCCAGATGTGCTTCTTCTGCCCTGAGTCTCTCAGCTCCCAACCCTGTGCCATAGTTTGACATAACTGTTTCATTATGCTGATTTTCTAGTGTGTCTGTTTCTGCAAACAACTTCCCCCCACCCTCTGTAGTTTTTTCCTTGCTCTCCTAGAAAATGTTCTTGGCCGACTTTGAAATATTTTAAATCTGTCCTCACAATTGTATGTACTCTAGAAGGTTCCATGAGTGCTCTTCTTGTTTTATACACCCAATGGCATACCGTAGAGATGTAATTCCTGTCTGCGTGTGACTAACATACACACTATCTAACATAGTAGAGATCAGCTACAGACTTGCTGAATAAATAGTGAGTACAAGACTGTGCTCTTTGTATCCTGGCACAGAAGTCCAAGTTCCAGCATGTAAATCCAAGAGACACTGCTGGTTCCCACAAACATCTAAAAGCCCAATAAGTCAAATAACACCCCTCTTCTCAACTAAATAGCCTTCAAACACTTTCTTCCTCATCTTCTGTTCAATACAAAGTAACACTCTGACTATTCTGTTGCCTAAGTCAAATTTCAGATTTATCTGAGATTTTTTTTAATTTCCAATATATGTACGTGTTCTTTTTACATTCTCTATTTTCTAATATATTGAATCTTCTCTATTTACACATGATTAGTTTAATTAAGGTCCCACCGTTCTTTTTCTAACCCACCCAGTACCACTTTTAGTCACTTTTTCAAAGTGTGAATCTAGTCAAGTTATCGACCATTTTATGCCCTTTCAGTTACTTCTGTGGTATCTAAGACCAAATTTTATATTCTCCATTTGTCATACATAACCTATCAAAATTCAGGCTCATTTCATCTCCGGGCTCAATCTTTTACCACCTCACCCAATTTCTTTCTCTATATAGATTTCCCTAAACACAAAAAATAATTAGATATTTGCTACCAAGTTAGGCTGGAATAGCCTAATCTTCCTTCATAGATTAAAATAGATGTTAATTCTCCAACGATTCCTTCTCTGGGACCTTAAGCTGGACTGCATGGTATTTCTCTGTGTTATGACAAAAATAAGTGTATATTATATGGATTTTTTCATTTAAACTCTTCTTTATTGGACCAGGTAATTTTGAAGATAGAATAAATTATATTGATCAAATAGTTATGAACATAGCATGTAAATAGCCCATACAGTTTGTGTCTAATACTTAATTGCCAAGTCCCTAGGTTCAAGAATCTTGAAAGTTATTAAATGAAAAGAAGCAAGTTAGCAGAGAAGGCACGATGGTATTGTGGGTATATGGGAGATACTTCTTCAAGGTATAATTAAAATTCAAAAAGTAAGTGACCAGTTTTTCCTTGGAAATGTGGGAAGTTAATCTGCAAGACTTAATACTTGAGTTTTGAAAAATGCTCTTAATTATTTTTTTAGTTTTGCTAAAAACTATTATTGGTTCTACTTATTAAAGAGGGTAAAAGGAGTTCCTTCGTCTTTCATGAATGAAACATCCAGCCAATATCTGTATGGCAGAAAGTTAACCCTTAACAGACACCAAGTCTAATGATATGTTAAACTTTTGGTTTATTTGTATGTACATGCATGCACACGTGTAAGTATGTATGGAAGCTGGCAGAGGGTGTTGGAGCCCCTAGAACTAGAATTACAGGCAATTATGAGTGGTCCAGTGCAAGTTTGCAGAACCATACTCTGATTATTTATAAGAGTAACATGTGCTCTTTGCTCCTGAAACATCTCCAGCCTCTCTGCCGGTATTTTGATCTTTTAATTTTCATCCTCCAGAACCCTGAGCAATTAAATTTCAATTGTTTGTAAGTTCCCAGCTTCAGAGAATTTTGTTATTTTGTTTTAGAAGCTTGAATGAATAATTCGTAAATGTAAAATCGTAACTCCGCTTAGAGTTACATAATACAATCTCACACTATCTTTCTGTGTTCGTGCCAGAATACCAGTCAATTGTGTAATCACGATGTATGTATTACCTGCAAGTTAGTCATTAGTAGCCTTCTTGCTTATCATATTGATTTCTGTGGTATCAAAGTATTTATGTTAAGTAATTCTTATTTTATCTACCTATTTATTTGCTGAATTGTCAGCAAAGGAAGATAGCAGGGCATCGAATATAGAAGAGAAGATGAATGCTGGAACTATGTGAGAGCTCTGAAGTTCACAAAGGAAAAATTCATGGTCCATATAGGGTTCTATCAGCAGATTTGGGGCCATCTCTGGGTATCTTCAAGTGTTTCTCCAGAAAATGAGGGGAAACTATTGCACTAGAAGGCGATCAAAGACAAGATCGTCATAGCTCTGAGATGTTCTTTCACGGGTCTGAGTGGAGGGATGCTGAGAAGGGGCTCCATGTAACTCTGGCTATCTTAGCACTCACGGCATAGACAATTCTGTCCTCAGACTCACAGAGAATCTCTGCCTCCGGGGTGCCGGGATTAAGGATATGTACCACCATGTCCAGCAAAATATTGAATTACATGAGGGATTATCATACTTTTAAAAGGCTAGGTACTAAATATTTTATATTTTTTGAGTTACATGGTTTCTATAACAATCATTCAACTTCATCAGTGGCATGCAAGAACCAAAGGCAATATATAAATAAATGGCCAATGTTGCATTGCAATAAAACTCCACTTTGAAAATTAGGTACCAAATGGATTTGCACTCAGGACTGTAGATTGCCAATCCCTTACCAGCAAAGTATGGTCTACTTTGTAAACAAATTCAGAGGTTAAGCTCTTTTCCATTTGCTATTATAGATTCTACACTCTTTAGTTTTTCATAAAGATCACATATATTTGATTAAGAATATGTGTGTGCAGCCTAACTGTCAAGAAGATAACAACAGAGGATATTCTTGGGGAGTAGGGATGTGGCCCAGCAGCTAGAGTGCTGGCCTGGCATGTGCAGATCTGAAGGAATGCATAGAGCCCTGGGTTTTAATATCAGCACCAAGTGACCCAGAGCCCGGTGCATGCCGATAGTCTCAGACTTGCACCCAGAAAGTAGAAGCAGGAGGAAAAGAAAAAGGTTAAGGTCGTCCTTGCCTATATAAAAAGCTTGAGGCCAGCATTGGATACATGAGGCTGGTTAATAAGTAAGTAAGTAAATAAATAAACAAATGGAGGAAGTCTTGGTGATTTAGGAATGACACTGATAAATATAACTATTTTAAGGAAAAATGGATATGTCAAGTAAAATTCATGAGATTTAACATCTCTTTACAAGATCAAGAAAGTTACATTCCGGCCCCCAAAATGGATTTCATCTAAAAATATGGAATTTTCCAAACAGCACACCTGGGTTCCTGCTGAGTTAGATAATGTATCAGCTGAGCAACCTTTGCACAAATCAATAAAACACACCCACACACGCACACACACACAAAAGGTGGTTCTGCACGTTGTCTGTGAGCTAAATAAGAATGTCTCTTTAAGATATGCCTCGATGGCTAAAATTAATATGATTGTATAGTTCACTTAAAATACTTATGTAAGGGCTGGAAAGATGGCTCAGTTGTTAAGAGCACTGACTGCTCTTCTAGAGGTTCTGAATTCAATTGCCTGCAACCACATTGTGGCTCACAGCCATCTATAATGTGATATGATGCCCTCTTCTGGCTTGCAGATGTACATGCAGGTAGAGCAGTGTAAACATAATAATAAATAAATAAATCTTTAAAAATGCTTATTTAAGTTGTTTTGTTAAATTCAATGATCACATTTCTGGTCTTCATATTAACTCACTTACTAGCAAATTTGACATCCTGGTAGTTCCTTCATCATTAAAGGATTTGCTTCATTTGCATTTTAGGGTTTCACACCTTTCTGGTTTTCCTTTTATCTCAGACCCCTTTTCTTCTGGTCTCCTTGCCTAACACTTTCTCTTTTCATTAACCTGGTTTTGGTTTTTATTATTGGTGAGTTTTGTTTGTTTGTTTTGCATAAACTTAAACCTGTAATCTAAGTACTCTGGAGGCAAATTTTAGGCCAGCCTGGTACCTTGTGAATTCAAGGTCATTCTACAATGGGTGGGAAAAGCCAGTCTCAAATAAAGAAAAAAAAAACGTGGAACCCTAAATTCCAAATGAAACAACCTCTGGAGCTTACAGAGTCTAACATTCTACTTTGATTTTCCTTCTTTCTCTTCCTTCGTTCCTTCCTTCTTTAATGTTCATTGGAGCGTAGTGGAAGTTTTGGGTTCTTTAAAAAACTGTTATGTCCTGTAAACAAGTTTGTATTTTAATCCCAGGTGTGGGATATGAAGATGCTTTTAGTTTATCCACAGCTGACAGTTGCCTCCTATGGCTCAGGGAGGGGTATGGCCTTTGCCAGCTGAATTAGTGAGATTCTGAGGACTCTGGGAGAGTATAAATACCAAAGCTCAGAGAGAGGACGGGCACTCCAAGAGACAAGGGATATTTCCTGGAACACTCTGAGAGAGGGGAAAAGGAAGAAGGCTCCTGGACTGCTGGGCTGCTGAGTAGCCCGAGGCCTCAGATTGGTGTTGTCCCAAATAACCCAATGGCCCTAACCAGCCAGGACTAAGTCTAAAGAGGTCTACATCCTCTTCATTTCTAACTTTCTTTCTCTCCTACCTAAGGTTGGGGAGTTGGAAAGGAGGTAAAGGCGTTAAGAAACCCTATTAAGAACAAGGCTAAAAGGTAGTGGCAACATTGGT
This sequence comes from Acomys russatus, assembly GCF_903995435.1. Classification (NCBI taxonomy): domain Eukaryota; kingdom Metazoa; phylum Chordata; class Mammalia; order Rodentia; family Muridae; genus Acomys; species Acomys russatus. The sequence goes on along the minus strand of NC_067146.1, from coordinate 17,969,834 downwards.
GTTTTTCCGGCAAGTATGTCTCTGTGATGACGTCAAAAACTCTGGAACTGGAGGCACAGACAGTTGTGAGCTGCCCTATGGGTGCTGAGGATTGACCCTGAGGCTTCAGGGAGACCAGCTGGTGCTCCTAACCACTGAGCCATCTCTCCAGCCTCCGTTTCAATTGCCTGTCTTCGATTACTTTCCTAAGTGAACTCAAGTAACAGACTTTAACTAACATCTGTCTGCTGATGACTGTCATCTAATAACTCCAGGTGAGCCTATCTCTTAGGAACTCTGAATGTCTGGTAAGTGATAGACATAGTCACACTCCATCCTCAGTATGCATACTCAACACCTGCACTCAGATGCCCAAGAAGCATTTCACATGTACACACTCAGCACTGAATTAATGCTTCAATTCTTAACCCACGGCCAGCCTGCTCCTTCCATTCTAAGTCCATCTAGGTGGGATGCAGCTGCAGCGCTCTACTTGATAAGTCTAAAACCTAGGCAGCACCCTTGCATCTTTCAACTGAATGACATATCTAATGGCTAAAGGAAGTTAGTTGCTTTTTCTTTCAAACTTTATCAGTAGGATAGTCAACATATGTGTCAGAGCCCTGTTCTGAGTTACCAAGGTTTCCACCTAGCTTGTAGCAGCTTGCCTGTCTCCTTTCTGCTTAGTTTCTTAATACAATAGCTCAAACTGTTCTTTGAAAATCAAAGACAGATTTATCATGTTACATTTTTGCTCAAAATTCTTCATTAAATTTCTACTTCCTCAATTGGTAAATGCTTGCCATGACATTCCTTGGCCATAGCCAAGACACATCTTCTCACAGCCCTTCCCTGATACTATCTCCAGTCGATTTCCCACTAAATCCTTTGGTTGTAGTCATACGCTAGCTATTGGCCTGGCTTAAGGTCTCTGTACTGGGTGTTTCTCCTTTAAGAAGTGGGCATTCCTCAGTACTTAAATGGCTATCTTCCTCATCTCCAGTAACTCTTTATTCAGGTAAATAGATTCTTTTGCCCTGATAGTGAATTTTTATTAAAGTAGACAGCCCTGTCTAAATAAAATCTATCTAAACCCCTACTAATCTTCATTAACTTTATGCATTTTCCCATTATTATAAGTTACATTTATTTTATATAGGTGAGTATATGATATATGCATATGTGTCCACATGTGTGTGCAGATGACTGTGCCTGAGCATGCATATGTAGAGGCAAGAAGTGAGTGTGCAGATATCAGTGAGTATATACCATGTAACTCTTTCTGCTTCTGGGTTAACTCACTCATTATGATCATTTCTAGCTCAATCCATTTGTCCACAAATTTCGGGAATTCCTTGTTTTTAATAGCTGAGTAGTATTCCATGGTGTAAATGATAGCAGGCTACCAAGAAGAGACTTGGTACCCTATGAGCATATACAGGGGGAGGAAGTCCTCCTCAGTCACAGTCACAGGGGAGGGGAGTAAGGAGAAAATGGGAGGGAGGGAGGAATGGGAGGATACAAGGGAGGGGATAACCATTGAGATGTAATATGAATAAATTAATAAAATAAATTTTTAAAAAAAGAAGTGGGTATCCACATCTTTCTCTATCACTCTCCATCTTATTTTCTGAGACAGGTGCTCTCACTGAATCTGTAGTTTAGCAGTTGTGTAAATTGGCTTCCAGCCATGCACATCCTATCTCCCGCCTCCCCGTGTGTGTGTGTGTGTGTGTGTGTGTGTGTGTGTGTGTGTGTGCGCGCGCTCGCATGTTTGCTGGGAAATCTAAACTTATATCCTAGTATTTGCATGTCAAGTTCACTGACCACTGAACCATCTCCAGGTCCCACTAATTACATTTTTAACAAACTATTCAACTCATCTACTTATCAAATATATTGTTTACTCTCTCTATTCTTCTAAAATAAACACTAAAATTTGACTATATTTATTCATAAAAATTTCCCCAAGTTTTATTTATAAATCTTTTCCAAGTGTCTGGCAGGTGCTACCACATAAATATTTATTGAGTGACTGAGTGAATCTGTATTATAGCATCTATATGTGCATAGATTTTTTTCTCATTTTTATTTGTAAATGTATTTTCAACTATAGTAATAATAATATTATGTTATGAAGATCAAATTGGCCACACTGAACTAGTTAGCAGCTTAGATTTAATTTAACAGCATAAAAGCTCAATGGCTGTTGGTATTTTCAATAACAATAATGTGCATAGCAAGGTTTGGATATTCAGCACTGGCTTTTAAGTATGCAAATAAGATTATAAATAAGGTGGCGATATGTTTAGTGTTCTCCACTTCAATGAAGATACCTATTCAATGATAGATTTGATATTCAAAACTGCTGACATGGGGTATAATGATAGGGTAATACTCTCAAAACTGTTGATATGAAAACTCATGGGTGTGTATCATCATTTGAACATTGTTTTGCATACTTTATTTGATTGTTCAACCCTGACTTATACAACTCATGTCTTCCTAACTAAATCTGTCCACACTAGCTTTGGTAGGATATTTACTAGCTAAAGGCTAATTGTCCTTTGTGAAAAAGGGACCACAAAACAGAAGAAAAGGCATAACCACTAAAAGTACCAAGTGTTCTGACTGCCTATATGTTCCAGTTCCCCTTAGATGATGCATATATTTGATTTTGCAGTACAGCAGATATTTCTAAAACAGCCTGTTTTTGTCAATATACTGGTTACATTAAACAGTACTTATTGAGTACTGCTTGGTAGCAGATTTTACATTTACCCACTGTGACAGTTATTATTATCAACTTGGTGGGATCTAGCATCGTCTGAGATGCAAGCCTGAGGAGATGCCAATGAGAAATTTTGTAGATTATGTTAGCCTCTAGACATGCCTGACAGGGGTTATCTATGTTGGGTTAGCTGAAGTAGGAAGATTTGCTTACTGTGGGCAACACCATTCTATGGACTCGTATCCTGGACTGAATAAAAAAGGAGAAACTGTGCTGAACCTAACATTTCCCCTGAATGAGGGACGGTACATCCAAACTGGGAGCCAATGTAAACCGTTCCTTCTTTAGTTTGCCCTTGTCTGGATACGTTATCACAGCAATGGGAAACATAGCTAAATCATTAGCTGCCTTAATTTTAAGTACTGTTGACAAATTAGTGTTAGTTCTGGAATGAGAAAAAAAAAGATGGGATGGTTGTGGTAATAAAGTTGGAGGTGGTAAGTTTGAAGAGAAGAATTAAAATCTAGAAATCATAAAGACTGGAGATAGGGTTTGCATTAATATTAAAATTCAAGAAATGTTATTGCACTTATGTTGCTTATTTGCAGAAGAGACATGAAGTAAAGTTGCATGAGTCAATGTAATTGAATGTCAGATTTGGTCTAAAATGAACTCCATAGAAATAAAAATTACCCTCCCCTGGGTGTTATTGGAGACCTACAAGCAGAAATATAGGAAATTATGTCATTTGTAGGGCATAAAATGGAGGAGACGCCTGCCCTCGGTGAGAGTTGTCCCAGAAGAATCTTTTTCCACCTCTTACACCCGAGGGCTGGTGGTGCTGTCGCCTTTGAAAATAAAGGGTTTCTGGACAGGTGCTGCCAGCCACAGTGGTACTAGCACTGCTAGCTCTACACCACAGTTACTCTCTCTGTTAAGTCTTCCCTACTCCATGGCACATTAGGCCACTGAAGAAACTTACATTTGGGGTTTCTGAGTCCTCAGAAGCTGAACCAGGACTAGTTAGAAAAAATTCTCAGTCCACATTAAGAAGATGTGAGCATCCAGACAGCTGCAGAAGGCAGAAGGGAAGGCAGGCTGCGCTGTCCGCCTGAAATTGAGGGCGTGCCTACGGACATCGCTGCTCTACAGTTGGGGCCACTTTAGGCAGTTATTTACTGGCTACCCGAGACTGAATAGGGATAAGTGTTCTGGTGTCTGGGCGTTTCGTGTATTTAAGGGGAAACTGAATTTATTTTCTTTAGATGGGCACCCTTAGACTGCATAAAGGTAAAAAGCAGCTCCCAGCATGAATAAACTCCTCTCGGCAAGAACAAAATAGAGTGCACATGAAAGTTAATTTGGCTTTATCTTTTGGAATACCAAGTTTCTGGGAGAGAAAACAGGGAAGGAAGCCTTTTCTTCATTAAAAGCACAAAGTGTTTCCTTTTTTATTTTTACTTTTTTCACCATCAGTTCAACTTCTGAGGAATAGTACCAGATTGTTCAGGGTGTGACTGAATGGCCCCTTTTGTTGGGAAAAAGGCATGAGCTAGAAATATCAACAAAAGATGGATCCACATTTCTTCTACAAACACACATGACTCAAGAAGCTCAGACCACTCTCTACCCTCTCCACCCTTCTCTCTCTCTCTCTCTCTCTCTCTCTCTCTCTCTCTCTCTCTCTCTCTCTCTCTCTCTTTCTCTCTCCTCCCTTCCCCCCTTTACTCTTCCTCTCTTCTTTCTTCCTCTGTCTCTGTCTCTCTCTGGGGTACCCCTCCCCCTTTCCTTTCCTTCTCCTCCCAATGTTCATTTAATAAACCTCATATAACCTAAAAAAAGAAAAAAAGAAAGAAAAAGAAAAAGAAGCTCGGACCTGTTTGTTCCTTGAAGACAGACAAACATGCAGAATCTCAGAGAAGGAATACTTGAAAGTTTGGAACGCTTACAAAGAAGCCTTATCTCAAGATCATGGCTCCCTTTAAAGGCAACTTTTCTCAAATGATGTCACCACATAAAATAAGTAATTGAGTTTTAACAGCAATGGAAGAACTTACACGTGAGGAGGGCAGGATCCCAAACATGGGAAACATCAAGCCAGGCAGTAGAGCTGTGATTGACAGGGGCAAAGCTTCTGTGATCCAAAGTATGGCGACAACAAAGAGGACATAGGCACATTGTGCTTCCTGCAAAGAACCAAGGCATAAACGTTAAAAAAAAAAATGAGCTTCAGAAATCATCTTATAAATCATAACCACTTTTGCTGGTTGGAGCTGAGTGGGAAGGAGCTGTGAATTTTTCTGCCTCAAGTTGCCGCCAAATAGTTGTTTTTAGGGAGATTGAATAAAAAGATAATAAACATGAAAAGTAAAACCTGGAAAAAAAAGAAAATTAAAACCTGGAAATTTTCCCCTATTTTCTTTACAAACAGAATGCCTGGAGTCAATTTCCTGTGCTCAAACTAGTGTACATAGATGTCTGTCTTTCCTCTCATTTGGTTACTCAAATGTACTGAGTATTGTTGGACTGCAGAAATAGGCAGCTGTCAACATTTCTTCACAATGTACCTCTTGTTTAATTGTATCCCTTTTATCTTCTAATTGCGCCTGCTTGGGTGGGACCCACATGCACATTTTCTAACCAAAAGTGGGAAATCAGCCTAGGGTTTCCTGTAGTGTGTCTTAGAACAAGCTTCTAAGCACACGAACTTGGAGGTGCAGAGGTATCTGCCTTGCTTTTTTGAGAATAGAAGCCGAGTTACTGTGGACAACACAGGGTGGCTCAAAGTGAACCTGAATGTAAATGAGATCTGTTGTTTGGTTTAGTCTAAAACTGCAGTTTTAGGGCACTTAAGGAAAGTGGTTAAATTTTATAACCATCTGTGACTTGTATAATTTGGTACCTGAAATGTACTCAGCAATCAATAAATGTTGTCATCCACTATATTGCTGCTTCGTGTTCTCCTGATGTTTGCTGCCCGAGAATTCTAGGCTGCATTTGGAAATTTACTGAGACTGTGGCTTGAGTTTTGATGAGGTCTTTTCTCTAGGCCTGTACAGTCCAGCTTTCCTCTCTGTATTCCCTGGTATGAGGCTTGATTTTGTGGGCTGGGCTTTTGCTTCCCAGCACCCTTGCTCTGTCAGTGAATCTGAGAGGCTCTTAATAAGCCCAGGCTCTGCCATATCTTCATTGTGTTATATTTTTAAAGGAAAAAGAATAAAGGTGTTTTGATGTTGACAGTTTTTACAGAGTCTGCCTCTGTAGTCTTGACAAACAATAAAACAGCAAAATAAAGCGGAGCCTTGACTGAATCCTTCTAACAGCTCTAGAGAGAATCTGTGGACACTGGTTTAATTTAAAATGCCTGTGTGGAGAGAAAGCTGTGTGTTTTCTTTTAATGATAACCCATAGATGGCCCCAAAACTTTTCCTTACAACTTTATGTTTTCTGACATACTTGGAAGAAGGTAGGTTTCAACAACAACACGGGCCCCTGACTTTCATGCTCCCCCATTCTGAGCAGCCAGTCCCCTGAGCCTGTCTGTTGTTTTTGCACCTCTGCCTCCGTCCAAGCCCATTAGAGGCAAGCTTGTTCCAGGACCAGATTGTTTTCGATGAACACAACTAGATTTCTTTCCTCTCTTCCATAAAGCTAGATTAAAGGCCTGTCCACCCTGGAAACACATTGGAGCATCCACATATAATGATCTGCATCAGGAAAAAAAAAATGGAAAGAAAAGAACAGAAAAGCCAAAATAGGCTGGTGAGTTCCAGTTGCCACTTCTAACTTCTGCCTTGGGTTGAGATTTCACCCTAACTTCCCTAATCTACTCAGATAGGGAAGCTTTGGAGACAGGCTAACAAGCAAGATTTCAACTGCCAAATGGTTGCCTTGCCTGGAAGATTGTCACCTTGTGACTGACGCAGCTTGACTTAATTGAGTCATCACCTTTCTGTTGCTTTGTTTTTATTTTCATATTTTTGATAATTCAGGATCTTCACTTTGTATTTAATCACTTTTATTTCTACAATCAGACTTGCTCCAATACTTTCTGACATCCCTCTCTATTTGTAAAGCCACCTCTTGAGCCAGACATGGCGGCACACACTCTTGGTCCCAGCATTTGGGAGACTGAAGCAGGAGGAAGGGGTGGGATGGACACCAGGAGATGGAAACTAGCCTGTTCTACACAGTATGTACAAGACTAGCAAGAGCTACATCACAAGACTCTCTCAAGACAAACAAGTCATCTTCTTAGACCATTTTGATGTTTGGACATGACCCTTGCTTCTCATGCAGCATGAAACTCTAATTTACAGCATTTATCTAGGTTGTCTACCCGTCAGCCTCGGGGCCTCCTGAAGGGCTTCTTTGTAAGTACTTCTACTCAAATACTGGGCACTTTACCTTGCTTAATGATTCGAAGTACTCGGAAGTCCGAGGAGCATACTCAATTTGTTTGACTGACATTAGTTCTTTTTCTTTATACGTATGTAGGAATTTATAAATCAGTAGATTTGTATTAAAATTCAGTGAATTTATGTCTTTACCTTAACAAGTGAGAGACTGGGTGACATTGGCATTATATTGTACAGGGCACTAATTCTCCAGATTCTTAGAGAGGTTATACCTTAAAGTGACAGCTGCCTTCTAGTTCCAAATAGTACCTCCATACCCCTTCTTCATTGTCTTCCCTTCCTGGATTCATTAGCATTTAAGTGGATTGTCTAGTAACCAGCCATTCTCTACTTGTATTGAGTTTCTTTCTTGTTTCTCTATCCTTGAGTTATCACATTTGCTCATTGGCTTTCTCTTCACATATCCCAAGTAATCTGTGCACCAGCAATGTTGGGATCATCTGGGAATTTGCAAGAAATGTTGAATGCCAGTCCTGTTCCTGGATATACTGAAACACGACCAGCATTTTCAAGGTGACCAAGTGATTTTTCTTTAGGGTAAAGATCTGAAAGCTATGGGACACACAATCATTCGGTCTTTTCTTCTCATGTACCTCTTGGTCCAGAATCTTGCTTTCAGGGAATGTATCCTTCTGCCAGGTGAAATACCTGGGTTTGTAAGCTGTTTGGAAAGTCTGACAATCCTGCAATGTGCAATTCAAAATTATGTCTCATTCGTGGAATTTGTCAAAATGATGTTTGAACATAAACTTTTCCATGTGAGTAATTCATGGGATTATAATTGAACCCTATTTCTGTTATCTCTGTAATCTAACTTGCTATAATTTGTAGGAATTTTCCATGCTTGAAGGAATCTGAAGGTCCAAAAAAGAAGAAAACAGAGTTACCCTTGTCACGGTAGAGTGAGGGAATTATTTTTTCTCATCTCAAGCCCACTCTCCAAAGTCTGGTAGAAGTTTGCAATGCTTGTGAGGCTGTTAGGATAAGCTGCGACCAAGGCAAGCAAGCGCCCTAACCCAAATCCTATTACAGAGTTAGAAAACATTCTTCAGTATTATAAATTTGTGAACAGAGAGACAGAAGCCAGAGTAATAGCTATTTTTATCTTGTTTGTTATGACAGAAAATATAGGAAGGACCTATTTGGAACTGTGACTATCACAGACTTCACAAAATGTTTTTAAATTTTGTGAGGCCATTTTCAAAATGCCATACAGAAGTGAGCAAAATGAAGGTGGAGAAGGAGAGATAAGAGGAAGGGGAGGAAGAAAAAAACGTCATGAACTTCCTCAGGACTAAAAATGCCACTGAGGTGTTCAAAAGTCCCTAGATGTTCTAAGTTCCCTAAGAATGTGCACCATTTGTCTTGGGAAACAAGGCACTCGTTCAGGTAGAGGAGACTGTTTTTTATATAGTTATTAAGGTGAAGGACATGCACTGTTCCTTAATGTAAGATGCCTGAGCTCTGGAGCTCTTGGCCACTCTTGAGCATTTTTCCTACCTTTTCCTACTTTTCCCTAGCACGGGAAGGTTCCCTTGCACTGAGTGTGAGGGAGACGCTATAGGTAGACACTGTTCCTTTACATTGAAAGCCCCACGCTGCTAAAGCTTTGGAGTGATCTGTTGTTAAAAGAGCCTTCAAATTTCTAAAATATTTAGGACAGTTAGAAACACTATCTAACAGTTACAGTTCTTTACTTTATCATAATGAACAAATACGGATATTCGGCTACATTTACCTTATGTTTTTTAAAGATTTAAAATGTTTCTGTGAAAAAACAAAAACAAAAACAAAACAAACAGTCACTCATTCCCCTGTGTTCTGTCCCTGTACTCACTCCCAGATCTGCCTCTGTCTGGCATGTGGTTTGTCTCTTTCCATCTGTGTTTTTGTGATTTTTTTTTTTGTTATATAGAGGCCATTAATATTTTAATAACCATGTTTTCTTCTCTTTGTGGTGTCTGCATGTGCCACAGTTGTGTATAGGTGCCCGTGCCTGTACAGGCATGCTTGGTGGTAAAACATTTTACATTAGAATGTCTTTCTCAACCACTTCTCTTCCCTATTTTTGAAAGGCTCTTAATGAACCCAGAGCTCAACATTTGGGCTAGGCTGACTGGCCAGGGATCCTTGGCATCCTCCTGTCTCTACCTCCCGGGGTTACAAGGACACACCACCGCCCCCGGCTTTCACATGAGGGCTGGAGCCCCAAACTCAGATACTCACGCTTGTGCAGTGAACGGTAAAGCCACTGAGCTATCTCCCCAACCTCAACAGGCACTTTTAAAATTAAAGCTTCACTAATGCATCGCTTGTGGCTATTTCACTCAGTGTTTTACATTGCAAGTGCATCATGCTGCTATATGTATAAATGTTGTTAGATTCATTGTAAGTGGGTCACATTTTCCTTGTTAAAGAATACATTAGCATCTGTCTGTCCAGCTTTCTAACCCTTCTTAATTTTTCAACACTATTTGGCTGCGAACATCTTTGTAGCTCAGTTCCATATGGATACAGGAAAAGGATTTTCAGTCTTAAAACAGAAAACAAGTAGCAACATTTCTTGGCTGAAGAGCCCATTTAAACTTTATTAGCTATTTCCATTTTCTGAAAAGATAGTTATATTAATTTTGTATATTATGCTATATTTATTATTTGTATAAGTTGTACAGTGTTGTTGTTGTTGTTACAATAATGCAAAACAATTCCATCCCCTTCCCTATTGCTACTTTTCCTGCAGCAATATTGTTTCTTACGATATTATCCTTCTTTTAATTTCTATGTCTTTTTAACAAGGTTTCTGATCTATATGGTAAATCACTTTATTTTTTTATCAAACTTGCCTTAATAGGATTGAGCTTTACTTGAAAAATAAAAATTAGAATCACAGTTTCCAGGCCTTCTTGTACTTCTCCCACTGATCTACAGTTTGCGTGTTCTGTTTTCCATTGTTATAATGGAAATATCCAAGACTGGGTGGTCATTTCTGGCTCTCATGAGCATTGAAGAAAGTACTTGTGAAAGGAGATAACATGGTCAATAAGGAAGCAGACACTAAAGAGGGCCCAACCTTGTTCTCTCTCTCTCTCTCTCTCTCTCTCTCTCTCTCTCTCTCTCTCTCTCTCTCTCTCTCTCTCTCTCTCTCTCTCTCTCTCTCTCTCTCTCTCTCTCTCTCTCTCTCTCTCCAACCCACTCTCATGGGAACTAATAGGGGCCCCAGAGGAATTAGTAGTAGTAGTCCATTCAGAAGGCTCCAACCTTGTATAGTCTCCACCTCTTGAAAGTGTCATCATCTCTTAGTGCTATCACATTGGGGCTAACCTTCCAACATCTGAGCCCCTGGAAAATCACAATCAACCCATGTCCCAACCCAAACACTTGCTTAGTGCCTGTTAACCAACCATCCATCACCACTGGTGCCTGCTTGGGATCCACAGTTGAGCCCAAACTAACTCTCATGTTCTCTAACTGCCTGGCTGGATAGCAAACCTGCTTTGCTCTCCCTGGCAGTTATGTAGTTTAGCCCCACCAGACTGTTCTCTTACTAGCACTAGAATATAATGCCCTGATCTACAAGAGACCCCAATTCTGATCGGAGCCTCTACTCTGGCTTCCTGAGCATTCTGTCATCTGAATGACCATGATGGTCTATTTTTAGCAATTCCCATTTAGTCAAGCCAGTGCCGCCCTACCCTCTTCTTGAATTCCCTTATATGTGTGTAGCCAGTGTTCGCACTATTTACTCTTCTGCTCTCCTTCAATAGAAGTGTGGTAGGACAATTGTGGTGGCTGTTAGGGAGATCCTAATCATTGGGGGCAATAGATGTTTCTTACATCAGAAAAAGATAACTTTTGGAAGCCAAAATAATCATGGTAAAGGAAGTAGCCAATCAGCTACGACAGTTGACATCCAAGGCTCTCGAGATCTTCACTGCCTTCTCATGAGCTGTTGGGGGTCATAGTTTTAGTTTTAGTTTTTAAATGTTCTATGTTTTGACATTCTGAAAGGTTCTTGTTCCTTGACTTTGCATCTCACTACTGATGGGTCAGTGAGACTTGCCAGATACTTAAGAAACCTAGGCCAAAGCTATCTAGTCCACAGTGCCTCTCTTCCATCTCCTGATTGATGCTATGGCCCCCAGGACATTTAACACTCTTAGTTAGAGCCCTTGGTGCAAGGTCTCCTCACCTTCTGATGGAAGGTCTGTTCTTTTCTATTTGGCAGGCCACTGGGATACATTTTGAAGTGCTGAAAGACTGGAGAATTGGCCCTTAAAGGTCAGGGTGTAGAGTGTAGTAACACCTTAAGAAAATCTAAACTTAATGATGGACATGAGGCCAATTCAAACACATGTAAGGATGTTAATACCTGACATTTTACTACCAATCTTGCGGCAAACCAGCAAAGGGATTAGCAAGAGCCAAGGCAAACAGCACAGTTAGAATAAAGCTTACCCTCACAAGAACACCTTAAACTTCCTCTATAAAATAACTTCTGGTAAAGTGCCCCAGCTTACTGAGGCCCTGGAATGGAAAATACTCTCCCAGTAGTCACCTTTGGAACCTGTGTGCCTCCTGGCTGTACCTGAGTGTGCCTTGGCGTGGCCCTGTTATTCATCTTGTCCATCTAGGATGCTCTCACATTAAATTGCTTGTGTTAGTTCATATATAAGACTCATCCTTGAAGGAAGCTGAATTTAACCAAAAAAAAAAAAAAAAAAAAAAAGAGATGTTTCCCCTGAAGAAATTGATTAACTAGGACTACTCCAAACCCCCAGCACACTTCTGATTCTTTAAATATTTTTGTTTTGTTTTTAATTTCCATGGCTATCTTTATTCATGTCTAAAATATCTATCTAGGAATTTTTAAAAGTCATCTAGTCTTGCTTATACTTCAATTTCAAAAATGATATCTCTCCATATGTGTGTGTGTGTTCTTTTCTATGCTGCTGATTTCCTGATTATTTTCATTGCATTTAGGATGTTTTCATCTGTGTGTTGATTTCTGCAGTCTTGATTATTGTAATCATTTTTTTGAGGTTTTCAAAAGCATCCTGAGTAGTAGTTGTTTTATTTATCTATTTTATATAGTTTTTAATTGAAATATAATTGTTTTCTCTTTCCCATCCCTCTTCCCAACCCTTTTGCCATACCTCCCCTACAACACTTTGTTATATTTCAACTTCATGGCCTCTATATCTTTAATTTTGTTGCTTATACACAAACATATGTATATACATATGCATTCCAAGATATGTTAATAAACCCTCAGCTTATTTAGCTAGAGCTCAATTCTTGCCCCAAAGGCTCAGAGATCATGGCAGAAGGGGTGAAAAGATTGTGAGAAACAGCGAAGCAGGAAGTTTGCTGTGAGATTTTTGTCTCCTAGAAATGTCAGAGAAGCTACATCCATGAAGTCTCATTAACGTGGTGATGACATTAGTTGACATGTTAACATGAAAAGGGCAAAAGACCATGGTGCTTCAACCCTGGGTAACGGTTGCAGGCAACTAAAGAGGGCTGAGAGCCTGAGAAATAGTCTTTCCAGGGGAAGGTCCCCCAAAATGGTCAACCCTGAAGTCCTCATACATACAGAAAGAACTTCACAATTATTTTATATGTATGCTTTCTCTTTCCACACTATCTTCCTGCTCTAGAAGATTCACATGTACCTCCATTAGTCCTTAGGTAAGATTCTGTCAGCTGAGAGTCCTAATCCTGCCAAGATGACCAAAGGGGACATCTGACTAAATAAAGGAGCTGGTGTGCCATTCTTTCCGGCCTGGGGAACTGGAAGTGCCTGCCTCCAATGGACCAGAAGCAATAGCCAGTCTTTCTCTTTTTGTCTTTCATGAACTTAAGAATATCTCTCTGGGTTTTTTTTGTTTTTCCATATGAAGTTCAGAATTGAACTTTCAATGTCTTTAAAAAATTGTGTAAGTATTTTGATAGGGATTGCATTGAATCTGTAGATTGCTTTTGGTAGGATGGCCATTTTTACTATGTTAATTCTCCCGATCCATGAGCAAGGAAGATCATGCCATCTTCTCCACAGTTGAGTGGAGAGTGTGATACGACTTTCTCACATACTCTGGTGCCTCACATTTGACCATGTCCCCTGGAGGGGGAGACCTGGTGGCACTCAGAGGAAGGACAGCAAGTAGCCAAGAAGAGACTTGATACCCTATGAGAATATACAGGGGGACGTAATCCCCCTCAGGAACAGTCATAGGGGAGGGGAATAATGGGAAAAGGGGGGGGGGAGGAATTGGAGGATACAAGGGATGGGATAAACATTGAGATGTAACAAGAATAAATTAATAATAATAATAATAAAATAAAGTTTCCAACACAATAAAAAAAAAAAAAAAAAAAGAATATCTCTCTTCAGTCCTTAGTTTCTGGTGTTGAGCTAAATTTGACTCCAGAAACCTCCATCCCTTTGCCTTGTCTCTCATCTTTTTCTCTTTTTTGCTGGCTTGGTCCTGGATACTGTACTCTCCCCTAACTGAGACAATGTTATCATTCCCCGGCCCAGAGTCCTCATCTCTCTAACCAAAACAATTATAGCCAAAATATTTTTTGTGCAAAGGCGAGGTCCTCATAGCTGACATTCTCCTGTTCCCCTACTGGATTTAAAAGGAGTGTCTTAGTCCCGTCTTGATGTACTCAGCAAATGAACTTATGATAAGCCAATTTGGATATTTGTTTCCCTTTCACAAATTTCTATCATATTGCCTTGGGACATGTGGCTAATGAGTTTAAAAATCACCTTGGGTCTCTTTTAAATGATAGCTCTAGATGGAATTGAAATATAAATTCTGTTTTAAAATATAGGGTTTTATTTTTCATTTCTTCCCTTTTTAATGGCTTACTGATGGGTACTGGGGAGTGCCTTGGCTGATGGCAGGGTCCCTAAGGTGGGTAAGAGAGTATTTCTCTTCCCATCAAGAACTTAAAGAAAACAGACCAACATGGGCCTCACTCATGACAACTTATTTCCGAGGAGAACACATTGCACATTAAAAAAAAAAAAAAAAAAAAGAAGGAAAAGAGTGTGTGCTCTAAGTCTGCATGCTATAAGGAAGCATGGTAACCTGGCAGAACCTGCAGGAGCTTTGCTTGGCTTCTGAGATGCCTGTCACACCGTAGTGGCTATTGATCAAGGCTCAGTCCATACTAACCACAAAGCTTGATATATTTTAAAAGATCCCTGCCTTTGAACATGGAAAGTATGGCGCTCAGCCATAGAATCAAGGAATAATAGTTAGCATGTCTAGGTAGATTTTAGACTTTAAGATGGGTAGCAGAGACAGCAGTTCTACTATGCCAGGTATTGGAGATAATTTTTAACACCCCTTTTCACTCAAACCTCAATATCTAGCGAGCACTCTAGAGGCATGGCTTTTATCTCACCCCAACCTCCCATACACACACACCACTGAGTTGGAAATAACCATAATTCTATGCATTAGGATGCAACCCATGAAATAACATCATCGGTCACCTGAGGATTTTGCTAAACATGCCCAGAAGCTGAGATTTTACAGAAGACCCTCACGTGAATGTAGAACAGATGCTCTATAGACAGGATTTAACAGTTCTTAAAGAGGAACATTTTCACTTTATAGAAGAGGAAATGGGCCAAGGGGAGCATGTCAAAATCTCTTACAAAACTTATCTGAATTATCTAGGGGATTGGAATGTGGCCAGTGCTCACATACCTCAGAAGCTTGAAGCATCCAATCTGTATTTCCTGATACATCAAGAGTCTGTCATTTCCCCATCTCCTATATTTCTCTTACCTAGAGTCTCAGTAGGATGTCCTCACATCTATCCCAATCTCTTGGTAAGTGAAGACTTTCATGGGACATGCCTCTTGGGCTAGTGCCCAACTATAAATGAGTATATACCATGTGAGTCTTTCTGCTTCTGGGTTAACTCACTCAATATGATCATCTCTAGTCCCATCCATTTGTCCACAAATTTTGAGATTTCCTTTTTTAAAAATAGCTGAGTAGTATTCCATAGTGTAAATGTACCACAGTTTCTTTATCCATTCTTCAACTGAGGGGCATTTAGGTTGTTTCCAGGAAACCTACAGGAAGAATATCATGATGGGTGGATCATGGGGGGAGGCTCTGCTCAAACTATTGCACTAAGGACAATACAATAGTAAATACCGAACCCCTACTCTGATCTAGCCAATGGACAGGACATTCTCCACAGGTATGTGGAGACCAGGAACTGACTTTGACATGAACTCTGGTGCTTCCTATTTGACCACCTCCCCTTGGTGGGGAGGCCTGGTGGCACTCAAAGAAAGAATAAGCAGACTACCAAGATGAGACTTGATAGCCTATGACCATATAGTGTGGGAGGAGGTCCCCCTCGGTCATAGACCTAGGAGAGGGGAATAGGGTGAAAGCAGGAGGGAGGGAGGGAGGAATGGGAGGATACAAGTCATGGGATAACAATTGAGTTGTAATTTGAATAAATTAATATATTTTTTTAAAAATTTAAAAAATATTTAAAAAACAAAACAAAACAAACAAACAAAAGAGTCCACCATGGGGCAAGATCCCAGTGCAACAGGTACAAGCCTCAAGAACCTGCATCTCAGTAAACACTCACATGATTTCAAATGTGAAAGCAGTGGCTTAAGTCAAAATGAACATACCTTTCCAAGATCTGACAGAAACGCCATTCATAAGCAATGCCATTTCCTAACAAAGTGTGTTTTAGTAGAAGAAAATGCAAACCTGTTTCTTATAACTTGTATGCTAATTTAAAAACTAAAGAACACAATACAAAATAGAATTGCGCTCTGTGGGCTTGGGAATTTCTAATACCTTGTGTGCTAGGTTAAAAGTGAAAAATACAAAAGAGTACTGCCCTCTGGGTTTGGGAGTCAGGCATTTTGTGTTCCAATCCATTTGTTCGATTCATATGTCCTATGACTCTGGGTAATCTTTAAACCTGAATTTGCTCAACTATAGAATGAAGATATTCATTATTTCCAATAATTACTATGGAGCTTATTATTATGAGCTGTAACATTTGCCATGTTAATCAAGCGAGGTACAGATTCCTATCATAGAAGGAAACATGAGCTTTGTGGGCCAGGCACCTTCCTGCTACACCCACGTTCTTACTCTGTCTCACCGTTACTCCTTTCTCTGTATTAGAATGTCTCTTGTTCAATCGCCTTCTTTCACCTTATAGGTCATAGGAATTCCATATCCTTCTGCCTCATGAGAAAAACCTATTTATTTACTTGATACAGTCACCTACTCTCTGTGTGACAAGCCCTGTATTCGAGGCTAGAGGACACAGGCTAACAGTCTGCCTGAAACTCTTAAGGCACTTACAGTCTGTAGAGGTAGGTGAAGATAACCACCCCTGGAACACACTACAATGGTGCCCACATAGCTGTGATGAAACAAGAACTGCCATAATGATTCTCAGTTTGCACCTCTCTTTCCAAGGAGGGAAGGACAAAGGGGGAGGGCATTCCAGGAAGCAGAGAGCAGAAAGCAGGTCAGGCAAACAGTGAGTGTGGAAGATAGATACAGGAGGTTATTGGGACACATGTTAAAGTTGAAATTTTCCATCAGTGTAAAAGATGTTTGCCCGGTGGTCATGACTGGTGAGGGTTGTTTGTTTGTTTTTTGGAAGAAGGGTACGGAAAGATGCATATGAAAAATGGAGATGAATATTGTCTCGAGGAAAGTATGGTGAGAATGGAGAGTGAGAGGAAGATGGGTGGACAGAGGAAAATATGGATGGAAAGGCAACGTACTCAGTGGTAGGAGGGTGGTAGACAGGGAAAAGCATCGGAGAGGACACAAATTTGGCCCCTGTGCTTGGATCTGGACTCTTCCTCTCTCTTCTCCCTTGGAGGCCATCTTGATGTAAGGTATTCTTCAAAAAAGCCAGAAGTACCAAAGAGAAAAATGAAATGCAGTTGGGATTTTACAATCCATCAACTAATGAGTGTTTCTCAGTACCCATAGGACTCCTCCCCCTGTCTCTTTATTGTGAAAAGGTCTCCCAGCAAGTGCCTCAGATCGATGGAGGGAGAAGCACTTGGGAGAAACATACCCAACATGAGAATATATGATTGCTCAGGTTTCCTACTCTTCTCAAAGAACCAAAACTTGTTTATTTACTTTTAATAGAAACAGTTTCTAGTGAAGCCCAGGATGGCATTGATCTTGACCTCTGGTCCTCCTACCTCCACTTCTGAAGTGCTAAGATTATAGGTTACGCAATGCTGAACCTTGAACTCGAGATTTCATGGATAACAACCAAGCACCGCACTGACTGAGCTATGTCCTTAGCTGGTCTTCTTTTTTTATCTCTTTTGTTTCATAAACAGTAATACCAAGAAAGGCCAATATACCATATAAAAATTAAGAATGAAAATAAAACTGAGCACACACTGAAAAGATTAAAATTAATAAATTGCTAGAAATAGTAATAAACAAACTCAGTTACATAGAAGATATAAATAAAACTGTGGCATACTGTCTAGGCCAGCATTAACAGTCTTCTGTATGGGAAAATTTAGGGAATTTCTGCTTTGAAGTGAAAAAAATTCACTGTGATTATTTAATTCAAATAAATAGTAATTGCATTAAAAACTTGTTTACTGATCAGTAACTACTAAGTGGGGAAGAAATCAGATTGCCTTTGTGTCTAGGTGAGGACATAAAAGTATTGCTGATATTTCAGAGTCACCAGAAGGTATAAGTTGTCACCTATTGAAGGCTCATGGGCAGCAGTGCTGTGGACTGACCATAACCACCATGGGTCGAGGCACGTGCTGACAGTCAGGTGTAATTAATACTGCTGGCCAGACAATGGACGCAGACAAGTGTTGTTTGGAGACACAAGCAACCAGACTACAGGAAGCTCCTTACTGGTTTCTCTTTCTAACTTTTATTATGAAATTTTTGAGTAACTGATTAATAGTGATAACTAACTCGTAACAATGACATCTGGCCTGATATTTGACTTGTGCCCAGAAGCTTCAGTAGAAAGGCACAGTCTCCTTCCTTCTAACACACCGCTCGCGTGAAAGCACTGAAAACCGTGGACCCACATTCTCAGTCAACAACATGGTGCGGAGTTACCAACCCGGTGCCACGACTCACAGGGAGTGCTGGAGGAGAAAGGGTCATCATAACCGGTCAAGCAGACGTGACCATGTGGTGCAGCTGGGACTCTGTGATGTCAGGACATGGCACACACCCAGCTCATTGCTTCATTTCTCAAAAGACCTTTCCTCAGTGTCGGGAATCAATGCCGTTTTCTACCTGAAGACTCTAAGCAGCGTGGTGCGCTAATTAAGAAAATGGTTAGGCTAGGCCTCCTTTGCTCTTTGAGCTACTGGGCTCATTATCCCATAGAGAGCTGCCTGAGTTGTTAATGAATGATTAACAATCCACAGGGAATAGCCCCTTAAAAACACAAAAGTGAGAAAAGCCTAAAACAACTGCTAACACAGGAATTCCGAGTTCTGACAAAACCAAAGTCAAAACAAGTTTCTTGGCCTTTGTTGCATTCAGTGTCTCTGAGCATGGATTCCTTCAAATGTAAAATGAGAATTCTGGCACGCCAGCCACCATCTATTGGCTTATTATGAGGTTAAATATAGCGATTTTGCAAAGCATTTGGCAGAATGCCCGGAAGAGAGGAGGAGTGCCCTGTACATCAGATATCCTTTCTCCTCCCGTCTTAACATTGCTTAAAAATTCTCTGAGGACCTCTTTGTTGATGACGCTTTTCTAGCTGGAGAAGGAATTGAGATAGGAGGCAAGACCAGTCTCTAAGAGCACCACTAACCAGTGAAAGAATGAAAACCCCAGCCAGTGATCCCTAGCTTGTTGGTTCTATGTCACATGGAGTCATTGTGTTTTAAGAAGACAAGTTTTGACTTTTCGTTTTGTGTGAATTCTTCTGTCAGCTTATCACTGTATCTATAACTACAGCCCCCCCCCCGGCTTCAGTAACAAAAATGTTAACAATTGATTGATGTGTGTCCTGGTAAGCCTCTATCAAATATTGAATATTATATCTTCTTTTCTGCCTTCACTGAAAGAGTTAAACAATGCTCTTTTAAGTTTAGTTAGTAGCTGGGTAATAATAAAATATCTATTCAAAATTGGCAAAAAAAGAAAAGAAAAAAGGAAAAAAAAGAAAGAAAAGTTCTGTTTTAGGGTTAGGGAAAGTTTCTCTCAGTAGTATTAATTGAATTTTAACAAATGAGTTGATTACAATGAAACCAAAGCAGAACACATTCATGAGTACAACTTGATACTTTGCACTCCATGTACTGGGGCTAGTGTATAGACATAATAGACTTTTACCATTCCATGTTTGGAAAAGAAAACTCATTGAGTGCATTTCTTAGCAAAGAAAAATCAGACTTCATTTCCTAGCAACAATACACTTTCTGGTTAGCATGAACTATGAACTCACATTATTGCTTTTTATTTATGTATTTGTCTTCTTTCTCAGTGAGCTTATGTTTATTTCCCCTAAAATTATGGATGGTAATTAGAGTGTGATGCATGCGTACGCCAGAGGAGCATCGGAGACGATATGTAGTCATGGCAGAAGATGGACTTTAGTTTAATTTCCTGTGTTCTCTGCAATAAGTAAGGGCCTGTGTTGAGACCAAGGCAGAGTCGTTGAAATACAGTGAGTACCCGCAGGTAAATCAAAATGTGCCCATGGGAAGATCCTGACACATCTGCAAATTTGTGAGATCCGAGAGGGGGCAGGGGGCTAATAAAGAGGTTACTATGCATAGTAGATGGAGGACAAGGCCTGCAAATGGAGAGAGGGGGAGCTAAGCTAGAAACCCGTATGTGTGAGTCAACTCTGTTATCTGGCTTGGCACCAGGGACACACAGCTGCCTAGTCTCATGGGTGGGAACTGAGTATAGGCAGCTGCGGTGGAAAGATCCCACCTGGCTGAAGACACGCCGCAGCAATGAAGAGGAAAGGGCCCTTGGCAGCATTGCAGGTAGAGAGGACCTTGGCTGGGTATGAACATTCAACCGCATGTGAATTTCCTTCAGAGGTTTCCGGATTGGTGGCTATGGCTTCTGAAGGAAGCTAGGGTGCCCAATGTACAGTAATTACTTATTCTATGTTATTGATCCACTAGGACTCATGAGAGAGGAGCAACAGCTAGGTTCTCTTCTACTGAGCTCGGGGACTGCACATCCAAGGAGGGTAAGCATTGCCCTAGCTGTTCAGGCAGCACACGGAGGCAGACTTGCAGGCCCCTGCTAGCTGTTTGATGAGTGTTTACTCCTTTACCCCTCACAACAAGCCTGCTATGCTCCCTCTCTTAGGAGAGAACAGAAGCACTGAGAGGTTATCTAAGCTGCTCAGGTCACACAGCCTGTAAAATGCTAAATCTGGCATCTCAAACCAATAGCCTGCCTCCAACATCTGTTCTCCTAGCAGCAAATCCCACTTGTGGCTGGCACAGAGAAGGCACGTGTTTGCTATTCGCATCACGTCACCAAAACACGGGAAATTATTGAACTTAATATTCTGGACTCAATAGACTGATTGTTTTCAAAAGCAAACTGAAAGGTATTCATAAACACACCAAAGTAAGTACACTAAAATCTGAAATGATGGTACTATGATTTATTACATTTTCTGATTAACCTGGAAAAAACTTGCACATTTTTATGTCTCTATTCCAGGAGGAAATTAAATTTCTGGGAAGTTTTGTGGCTGACTCTAAGCCCCAGAGATGACAGCTCTGTAGGTATCTCTAGACCTCACACTGGGATTTTGTTCTGCCTGTGGCTGTCTAACCTGTTTCCCACAAGCCTCCTGTGAGTAACTGTGAGTACAGCACAGCAAATTTGTAGATGGCAACATCATCATGTGACAATGTTGCAAGGCTGGGCATCCCTGTTAGTCCTTTGTGCAGAGATATATTATTGCTTATTCCCAGCGGAAAAGAGTGTTGCCCATGGTGCTCCCTACAGGCTGTTAACTTGAAAGATCAGACCTAAAAGGTTGTGTTTCTTTTGTTCTTCCTTTTGTCTAGTTGACAGGTAGAGAAGGATTTCTTGCTGGTTATTATGTTTCATTATTCCAGTTAACAATGCTGAGAAGCAAATAAGACTAACTACTAGAAAGAGAAGGAAATAGAAGAAGTACAATGTACAGACAAGCAGAAAGCAGTTCGTTCAGCTTTGAGCCAGACCATTAGCAACACTGAAGGACAACCTATAGGCCAAGAGGCATGCCAGTCCGTGCTTCGGGCTTCCTTACCTTGGTGTGGATGACGAGAGGAAGTGGCAGGAAAAGCAACACAGTGAAAACCACAAGGAGCAAGCGGCGATAGACCAAAGCATAACCCAGAAGTTTCATTGTCTTGCGCCTTCAACACTGTTCACCTCACACTCGGGCAGATGTTAAATAACCAACCTGGATTAATATTTTTCTACCTCATCATCTTTACTTACTGCCTCGGACTGACCAATGTTAGTTAAAATTAAATCCCATTTTTATTGTTTTACTATCACAATTAAAACGGAGAGATAAGCCCAAGAGCTCTCGAGGACTCAAGGAACATTTGCTTATGTGGTTTGTAAGAAGTAATACTGCTTTCCGTTTGTTTCTTTCTTAGTGCACAGTAACCAGATTCTAGCCTGGAAAGACCAGGAGAAGGTAAAATCGTGACATTAAATAAGTTTGCCCCAGCTTAATCCCCTCGGCTGTTCCTAATTGGAGTTGTCACCATTGTGGTGACACCTTCAGTATTTCTCCACAGACTGTCCTCAGAGCCCTGTCTAAGAAAGTAGACTCAGTGTCTAAGTGGAAAAAGAAATTCTGGCAGAAGGTATTTCAGTGCAGAGGAGTAAAAGAAAGAATGTTTGCTGTTGATGGGTTTTCCTGGCCTTTCTTGGGTCTTGCACGGAAGCAGCGTTTTGAAAGATTGGTGGCAACTTTTTCTTTTCCTTTGAAAGCAAAGTACTCTGTGTCTTGTGGAGATATTAATACCTTTTGGGGGGTAGGAAACAAAATAAGCCTTATACAAACCCTCTCCATGAAGACCTTTATGGGTTTGAATTGGTATTATTGTCCTGATATCAGCTACATCATTATCAAGGGAGCTGTACAGAGATAATTCAGTAGGGTCATTCAAGGGGCATATGTGCATGTGTCTATGCAGGTGAGTGCCTCCATGTGTGCATGTATGTAAAGATGAAAACTGTTAGAACACGGAATCGAGGGTACAGCTAAGGGTTGTCTGGTGTGCTTCAAATTGTGAATTAATTATCCACTACAGCTAAACCAAGCAACTGTGCACTCATGCTTAGAAAACAGCCAATCACCTCCCCAGAGCTCCTCTGATTTATACTGAATTTCTCGGGATACAAATTTCACTCTTACATAACGTATGGCTATCATTTAGACCTGACTTCTAATTCCATATTAGTGTTGACTCTGCTTTATTTTTCTGTCAAGGAAAAAATATTCTTTTCAATAACAGTCCCTGTATTGATGTAAATACGATTTTTCCCCTTCTAAAACAATAAATTTCCAGGCAAATTACACACAGTGATTCAGGAAAACCAAAGAAGTAAACAGGAAAAAAGTTTCCAAGTAAGAATAGTGCATTATACATAAAAATTTCACAGGTGAAAGGGTGATTGCCATCTGAATACTGACAGTAATAGAGTAGTGACACCCACGGTGTAGCAGTACCAACGTGCATGCACATCAAGCACAGATTAAAGGAGCCAGGTTGCTCAGTACTGTGCTTACTTTTTCCTCACTAATACCCTTAATATTCATCACGTGCTTTGCTTTTCCTCTAGTTTTTGAGGAAAACACCTGTGTTCTCAGATTTTCTTAAGCCACCTGATGTGACCTTTTCAGCTTCACTTTCTCATCTCAGAGGATATTTCTTTGTAAAATTATATCAAAAAATGAAAAGACGCGCGCGTGCGTGTGTGCGTGCGTGCGTGCGTGCGTGCGTGCGTGTGTGTGTGTGTGTGTGTGTGTGTGTGTGTGATTTAATGGAAATGAAGACCAATGTATAGTGTCTGGGGAGGTGGCATGTCAGTCAGACACTGATGCTTGCCAGTGCTTGCTCTCTTCTGGTGACCGTTTTTCCCCACAGGAAGTCTCTCAGGACCCTCATTCTGTGGCCTAAAGCTTCAGCTAGACCAGTCCTCTGTGCGCATCCACACAAGAAGTCTCAGTCCACAATTCTGAATGTCTGTGCTCTAGTTCACCTCAGCCACACGGCCATTCTCCTAACACTCAGTCATGCTTTCTTGCTGTCCCAGAGAGAAAAGATCTGACAAAGTAACTCCCATTAAACACAAAGGATTAGAAGGGATGATGATCACTCAGGAGTCACCAGGGAATGAAATGGCAAGCTATTTGGAGCTTCTAGAGACTCAAGAGACTCTGCAAATTGCACCCTGTTGTTAGCCAGTTTTGAGCCAGAGGCAGGTTAGTTCCCTGTGTCAGATTTTGACTTATTCTTACGCAGGGAAACCTAAACCTCTTGGGACATACTGTAGCTGTGCCATTTTAACACATAATAGTTGTGTTGTATATAAATCAAGTTGTAACACCAGGTGAACATTAGTTCATTTAAACCACTTTCTGTTCAACTCTAAAAAAAAAAAAATGACTAACACTGTTGCCTTGTACACTGTCTTCTACTATGTAGCTGGGATTTTTACAATCTCTGCCCCATTTAATTTTCAAAACCTAGCCTAATCTAGGCATGTGGCGCAGGTCTATAAATACAGCTACTGTAGAGTCTCAGGCAGGAGGATTATGGGTTCAAGGACGTTCTGAGCTACAGAGTGATGATAAGACAATTGAGTGAGACCTTGTCTCTGTATTAAAAAGAATGGGGGGGCGCAACAATAACTCAGTGTTAGAGCCCTTTGCTGAGCCAGCATGAGACTCCAGGTTTAATCTCAAGTAACATGAACACGCACAAAAACAAGTCATGAGTATTCACGTTGTTATTTGATGTTATTATTACCAGCTGTATTGTGTGGAGAATCAGATTCAAAGAGGGTCTGACTCTTAAGGAAATGCTTTCTTTTTCATTTTTTAAGCTATGCCATATTTCAACAATATTGACTATTTAGTAAACTTATTAACGAACACCCACTTTGTATATGGTTTGGTAAACTTAAGGACCATATTTTTGTCACTTACTCTTGGGTATTATGGATAACATAAACTATATAAAAGATTAGAGAACAACTGAAACAAGGCCCCTCATCTATTTTCACACGTTCAATTGCCCATCGCACTTGAGTTGTGCAGACAAGCAGTGCAGAGTAAAGGAGAGCGTCCCTCGCATCTGCTTTTTGATTGTGTTTTTTTCTTATGACATATTCATTGTCAAATTTGTGTTTTTCCTTCAAGCCTTTCCTCCTAAGAATATGCTTTCCTTCTCTTCTATGTTGAAATGTGGTCTTACTGATCCATCTCCAATCCGCCTCACTACACTGATAACTCCACTCTGTGGTCCCTGGTCCATTATTTTCCAAGCCTGTCCCAGGAAGCTTCTTAGGCTAAATTCACTGCATCCTGGGGTACTTAATTTAAATGGAAACAACTGCAGTACTAGTTGTTGTGGTACTACTAGAACAAGACCAGAAAGAGTCTTGAGCATCTTCATGTTCAGTTAGCTTTATGTGTAATTTTATGCAGCCTAGAATTTGAGAGTCATTGGCTTAATTAATAACTATAACATACTCTTTAGCCCTGAAGTAGAATAATTCACACTGTTCACTATTTTACTAATGCACATGAATCTTAAGTCTTCAGTAAGATTGTTAATCCTTCGAGGTAGGCGTTCATTTTCTAGCCATGTCTCTAGCAGAGTTCTGGGGACAAGCACATACTCAGTAAGTAGGGCTCTCTACGCTTACCCAGGATTGTAATCAAATGAAGCCAATCAGACACATGAGTTATATAGTCTGCTGTTCATCCGTAGAGTGTTCAAGTTTTCAAGTGTACACAGTATTTCAGTGGCTTCTAATTTTTTTAAAGTATGTACTTATGTGTACTTGCTAAGGAGGGGAAACCACACCAAGAGTTAAAATGCATTGTACACTTAGTGAGTCAACATCTGCTTCAGCCACGGTGCTATTTTTACTTTCATTCTTTGGACTTTTAGAGTAGAAAATGCATGTTAGTCTTAGTCAATTGCAATTGAGACTTTTGGTCAAGGAATGAAAACCAGAGTTTCTCCTGGCTTTCTTTCTTTCTTTCTTTCTTTCTTTCTTTCTTTCTTTCTTTCTTTCTTTCTTTCTTTCCTTCCTTCTTTCTTTTCCAAGACAGGGTCTCTCTATGTTATCTTGACTGTCCTGGACTCAGTGTGTAGACCAGGCTGGCCTCAAACTCACAGAGATCCACCTCCCCGCGCCTCCCAAGTGCTGGGATTAAAGGCGTGCAGCCACCACACCCGGCCTCCTAGCTTTCATTGCTCCTAAACCTTCACCAGTCCCCAAACAGAAAGGCCTTGCCGATGGATTCCTATTTATTTATTTTTAAAAATTATTCACTTTGTGTGTATATATGAGTGTGCAGGCACATACACATTATGGCACATGTATAAAGGCCAGGGGGGAAAACAAATGTAGGCATCGGTTCTCTCCTTTGACTACGTGGGTCCTAAAGACTGAACTTAAGTCGCTATGCTAACAGCAGGTGTCCTTACCTGCTGAGCCAGCTCCCCAGCTGGGATTCCCACCTATGTATTCCTAACATCTTCATAAATGTCAAAATTTTGCCATTGCATGGGGGAAGGAAATGTTGTATGCGAGCTGACACTCCAAAATTTTACAAGCTATGAAAACAAGACATTTCCTTCTGACTAGTGGTCTTGGCATTTACCTTGACATGTTTTAATGTTTTTAGTTACTTCAGATTCATACATGTAAGGCTTAAGATGAAACAAATTCTCTTGATGAAATCAAAATATAGACAATGACGGTACATGACTGATACTCACTTCTTCTAACTATTGGGAAGGCTGAAGCAGGAAAATTATGAGTTTCAGGCCAGCCTAGGATACATGGTCAATACAGTGAGTCCTTGTTTCAAAGCTAAAATAAAAAATATGTTCACAAATTTGTAGGCCCACATCCAAGCTCCTAAAATGAAGAATAGAATATTTGACTGATGTCTACCATGTAGATTTTAGATTGAATAACAAGTTCTCCAAATGCTTAAGTTGGCATCATTCATTAACCACTATCTCAATCAATAATCATGAAGTAAATAACTGACCAAATAGATAAAGATTGAACTGTGTCCTGAGAGGCAGGGACCTGGGCTTCTGTGAACCGAGAAGAGGAGCGAATTCCAAAGGAGGCGGGACTAGTTAAGTGAACACAGTGACTAGTGACTCGCCCACTCTCTCAGTACCAGGGACAACTCACTGCTGGCCATGCCCTCCACCAGCCTGAGGAAATGCGTCTTCTGGACCAAATCTTACCTCACTTTTATTTTGGGAAGTGAGATAGAAGTAAGAAACTCACATGGTAGAAGGAAGGTGAGGACTGGGTGGGAAGGGAAGAAGAGAAAGAACATTCTGTAATACTATCCCTCATTCCAAAGGGGTAATAAAGAGTATATTACTTCATAAGCCCAGTGATCTGGACATTAAAAAAAAAAAAAAATAGATGAATGTAGTCTTTATAGAGTGTCATCATTTTCTCTCTGGAGTCACTGGCTTTATGATTTATAAACAAATGCAATTAAATATTACATAACAGACACACAGTGTTACTAGTTAATACTGCCAACAGATGAAACTTTTTTTTTTTTTTAAAGAATCAATGTCATTAACAGAACTAAAGTCAAACAGTACAGAAGATGGCATTCACTTGCTAATCTGAATGTTTTACACTGGGTCATTTTTTTCCTAACGTAAGAATATAGTCTGTAATGTAAAATGGCCTCCAATATAATAAATATTAAATTCTTCCATAAAATAGCTGAGAAAATAGTTACTCTTTTTGGGTTAGTATATTTACTTCTATTTATATGAACAAACACTTTATATAAAACTTGCCTATTATTTCTTCAATTGAAGTTTTTTCTTTTATCAAAAATTTTTAATTAAAATACAATTACATCACTTCCTCCTTTCCTTTTTCTTCCAACCCTTCATGTATCCTCCCTCCTTCACTCCCTCTTAAATTGGCCAGCTCTTTTTTATTATCGCTGTGACATATACACGCATAAGTAAATAAATATAACCTATTGAGTCCATTTAGTGTGGCTTGTGCGCATATGAGTTGAGTGCTGACCACTGTGTATTGGATAACCCTTTAGGAGGCTCATCCTGAGGAGAGACTAATCCTCCCTCTCTCAATAGTTATTAGTTACCTGTAGTTTTGGTCTAGGGGGTGGGGCCTCAAGAGATTTGGTTCTTCCACATTAGTATATCTATTGGTAGTGCCATTGTTTGGTCTTGTTTGGACAGCCATATGGCTGTGGTATTATGGTGTCACCTCCTTGTCATTTTTTGCAGACCCAGCCTCACAGTCTGGTCCTTTGGCTCTTATAATCTTTTCACCTCTTCTTCCACGATGTTCTCTGTGCCTACAGTGCAGGAGCTGTGTTGTAGGTGCATCCCTTGGAGCTCTGGCTGTCTGTAATGGTTTTTGTTTGCTTTGCAGAGAGAGTGTTCTCTGATGAGGAGTGAGAGCCACCTGTGTCTGTGAGGATACGGACAAGTTTTAGAATGCAGTTAATAATTATGCTGGCCAAGTAAAGTAGTGATAATTGGCTCTCTTGTAGAATTCATGACCTCACAGCTCCCAGGTGGTTGGCTTACCTTCTTAATGCTGTACTTTTTTTTTTTTTTTTTTTTTTTTTTGCCATAGTCTGATTTGCTATTTGAAAGGAGTAATGGAACACAAGTACATTCTGAATATTTTCCAGTGGACATTTTCATGGAGTAGGCATTTGACAGTTATCTGATATAGGAATGAATGAATGAACATATAAAGCAATAAACAAGATAGCATCCAAACTGTTTAGAAAAAATAATTAGGAGAATAAAGAAGGAAAGTGGGTAAAGCTACCCTCGGCAGTTCAGGGATAGCACTGCTGCCCCTTGCATGCCAGCGTCTCACTTCCTTTCCTAGCTACCAAGTGTAATAGTCACATTCCGATAGCTCCAGCCCTAATGGGAGCTGTCAGGTTACTCAGAAGCAAATCCAGGCCTCCTGAGTGCAGCATTTAGTACATTTAGTATACATGGATGGAGGAGCAAAGGAGACTGAAGACTCTTAGCAATTGATTACACAGACCCACCACATAGTTTGAGTTGATGCAAACAATCACACCACCTGTGAAGTCAGAAGTTTCTATCATGTAGATGCACCGAGTCAGCCAGAACCAACTTTTGAGGAAAGCCCCAAAGACTAGTTTAATGAAGTGAGGCCAACATCCTCCCTACCACCCGGTAGTCTCAGTTCTGCTACAAAATCACTTTTGCTCCAGCAAAATATGTCTGTTTATCTCTCTTAGGAAGAAAGAAAAAAAATCCTCCTATTTAACCACCAAAAATATTGTCCCTTTGAAACATTTCCTGTCCCCGATGATGATGAAAACAAAATGTTAGGATTCGCAGTGGTGATTTTATCTTAAGTGTAGTAAATGGCCCTGACACAGCCCAGCGTCAGTCAAGCTGACCCATCTCTTTCACAAATTATTTTTTGCCTAAGTGTAGAATATTTGACAATATGCTATTAACATGAGGATGGAAGCTGGCCAGACTGCCCTGCTGCAGCAATTTTCTGTTGGCATAGTTACAGCATTCTCTGCTCTTCACCACTCGGATTCTTTTATTATTTGTGTTGGTAGCAAATTCATCTTCTTTTATTGTAGATTACAGAGATAAATTTTCAGAACATTTTCTTCTTGACTTATATCATTGTCTGGTTATACCACCTTACTTAAAAAGTCCTGTGGATCCAGCCGAGTTTATACTTTTGGCCCGAATGCAGCAACAATAGTATGAAAAAGTGGTGTGAATTCTGGGACATCTGAAAATGAATAAGGCTTGGGTTTATTGTGTCCCTAAAAAAGTTCAAATGCTAGAAGTTTAGTCCTGAATTTAACCATATTGAGAGGTGGTGACAAAATGTTTAAGGGATAGAAATCACCAAGTATTATTAAGCTATAAGAACACTACTTTCATAAATGTATTAAATGCTCTGCTCAAGTGACTTGGTTAATATTCTCAAGACAGAATGGAATCCTGCTGAAATTAACACTTTTATGACTAGATCACTGACTGAGAGAATGATGTGATATCAAGCAGTGACCTGTCTCCCATACATGTCAAGTTCTCCTCCATCATATGGGCCACATTATAAGCCAAGCAAAATCAGTGTTATGTTCTTGAACTTATGCATCTCTGAACACACATCCTAAACCAGCTTCTTTAAAGAGTGACAGTCTCAGGTATCTTGTGATAGCAGCAGAACACAGACTAACTTAGCAGCTAATAAAAAGGAACCAAATAAAGACTTTCTAACAAGTGATTATCTTATCCACAAGATACTATCTCTTCCAAGGAGGAAGACTGTCTGAACTCGACAAGGAATCATCCGGCTTTACAGAGATAAGACAAGTGCTATTAGAGGACAGTTAATTGTGGCTTGTTACTTTGCATAATAATTTTCTATGACAATTCAGTTTGAATTATCAAGCAAACATCTCCTCCTAATATGGTTTCCTGGATATTTTTAGAATCACACTTCTTTTGTTTTGGAAATTTGTACCAAGGCTTCAGAAAATGTACAAGCCAAAACCTGCTCCTTCCCAGAATACTTATGGATACCTCTAGTGACAAGTGACTCATTTCGCCTTCCACTTAAACATATCCTTTAATCTCTGTTCATCTAATTTTTTTTCATTGATTATGAGCCAAAATTTGTCTTCTTGTAGGTTTATCTTCTATCTCAATTATTCTTGGGACCATCTCGGAAAGGGAGAATCAAGGGCGGATAGGGCAAATTATGTGGTGTAGTAGAGGAATAACCTCCTGGTAGGGGTATGAAATACATAGAGGACTACTTCACAATCCAGTTAGGAATCTGGTTGGAGGGAACGGGAGAAACCATGCCGTTTGAGAACAGATGGAAGGATACCGGTGAATAAAGGCTTAAGCATAGATGAGGGTGGAGGGAAGATGGGGGTAGGGAGAGGGTTAAGCAAAACTATGGAAATATGAAAACTTTATGAAATTCAGTAGATAGAGTGTGAATTTCAATGTGTAATTTTAAAGAGTTTGAATGGAGGAACCTTGTATGTGTGGACCATGCTGCTTCCAGAAGAGGTGATTTATTAAACTGCATTGCAAGGCATGGAAATACATCCCACCAAGATGATGGTCAGGGAGGCAATGGTCTCCAAAACAACACGTGCAACTGCCATTGCTTTAGGCTACTCACCACTACTGTATGGTGTGACCTTATTGTCAAAGAAATCCACATTTTGACTTCAGGATATAAAGAAATCAGTCAATCAGTCATACTATAAAATATACATTTGCCTGATTAAGAATTCTCCAAGTTACCTATGAGCATATACAGGGGGAGGAGGTCCCCTCAGTCACAGTCATACGGGAGGGGAGTAGGGGAAAAACAGGAGGGAGGGAGGAATGGGAGGATACAAGGGATGGGATAACAATTGAGATGTAATATGAATAAATTAATAAAAAAAGAATTCCCCAAGTAAAGGATTAGCTTAAAATATTTTTAAAAATCAGAAGTGTTTATGTATGTTCTGTAAAGGAATTAAAATCAATACTGAATCTACTTGACTCCACGTGTGTAAGTAACATTTGCCCTTAGTATTTTCTTCTTTTCTCTTGTATCAATATGTCAAGGCGCTGCAAGGAGCACTCCGGGGTCTCTGCTCAAAGAGCTTCTGCAGTGAGGAACCAAGTAAACTCACCTCTGACTCCCCTGTAAACCAGGATTTTTACCAGACATTATGAAAGATCCAAGAAAAAAAAATTCAACTTAATGTGGCTGATATTTTTCCACCCATCATATGTTCAAGGCTGGTCCTGAACATGTTTACCTAAAGCTCTGGGCCTATCAAACTCCCCTCTCTTTCTTTCTTTCTTTCTTTTCCTTTTTTTAAAAAATATTTTTATTTGTTTTACATATACATTTATATTATTACACATGTATACAATAAACTACCTACAGCAAGAAGAACCATGAAACAATCAGGAATTCATAGTGTTTTGGCTATTTGTATTTGGCAGCCTTGAAGAAAACATCTTTCCCATCTCGGTGTGTCTAAAATTCTGAGTGCAAATCTATATCTATCATACCCCCTTTCTTTCCTTAAGCTGACCAACCCAAAATTAGGGCAAGGGACCCCATTGCAAGCCATGAAAACCAAATAAGATCCGTGGCCCTCGTTCTTTCCTGTGCTTCTCTCTTTTACTAAAGCTCACTGCCTACTGCTGGCTGCTATGACTGTGTCCTGCCTTTTAATTCTTCGCTTGGCAAAGGAAAGCCGATCCAATGAAAACCCTAGACAGTTACACAGCCATTGCTCTAATAGGATGATATTTATTTCTTTGCTTGATTACTTGTTTATTTAGTCCTGGAAATTTAACCTGAGGTCTTCATGCATGCTAGTTAAAAACGCTACCACTAGTTACATCCCCAGCCAACTGGCATGCTCTTTAAATGGACTATACTGTGTTAAAAACTTAAGTATAGCAATTGAGGTGATGTCTGAAACCAAAGTGTAACAATCTATTGTTATATTAAGAAAAATAAGTCATTGTGTGCAGAGCTATTTCCCTGGACACTTGCATCTTGTCTTCTCGGTGAAATTGCCACTCTTAGGTATTTGGAGAAATGATAATGAGTTGCTGTCAAGAACGTCAAGGTCTGAATCCAGAAGGCAGTGTCTGAATCCTACCCATACCCTATATTACAAGTTCAAGAAGGTCTAACTACTCTGTGTCCCTGTTTCCATTGTTTCCACGAAGTTAAGCATATTCTTAGCTCACAGGTATCTTAGTGTGGACAAACAGACACAAGCTGCTTAGAATAGTGACTTTAAAATCAGCGATATGGAAACAGACGCTGGAGTCTAGCTGGCTGTTGTTGAGACTCTTCATGGTTTTATCACTTTCTTTTCTCTAAAGCCAGTATTCCATCATATTTGGTGCAAAGTTTAGAACTTTGGTAGGACACCCTCTCAACTAGATGCTTGCTCTGGGGTCTTGGTCCCTTGACTGTTAACCTTGGCATGATATTTGCTTTTTTAAAATTGATTTTGACATATACAAATATCATAATAGACTTATGTCTAAGGTGGAAGGATTATAAAACTCTAGTGAGAGAAAGTTCAATTATAGAATCACTTGATTGGTGATCTCACCAAATTATCTCAAATGGCACTTGTTAAGACTGACAAAAAAGTACGATTCAAAATAACCAAGTAATTTTTCCAAAATAGACAAGTGTCCACTAACTCCAGGACTCTCAAGGTTTACTGAAAATATTCAAATTTACCACCTAGCAATAATATGGATGGCAGATGTAAATAGGATGAAACTCAATTCATGTAAAAACCATGTCCCAGCTCTTTCTTTTTTTTTCTATGTCTATGTGTCCTTGTTGCTACTAGCCATAGTCTTGCGCCATCTCTGTAATTTGCATTTTTTTCTGCCTCCACCCATGCAGCAATGGCTCCATCAAGCACCTGGGCTGAAATCTGAGGGACTTTTTTACACTCCCACATGAAGAAGAAGAATGAACGCACTCAACATCCAGAGTCTTACCATACAAGACATTTTTAAAAAAACATTAATCAGGTTGACAAACTGAAGTTCTCGTTAAGAAAAAAAGTGCATGATCTCTATTTACAGATCTTTCTTCAAATTCTAGTTACATAATTAAATGTTGCTTTATGTTTAAATTTATTTATTTAAACTTAAAGATTGTCTTCATATCTCAGACATACATGGTTAGAGTTCTGTTCTCCCTAACACACACACACACACACACACTTTGATAGTAGGCTTTTGTGGGAGGTTGATTTTTGCTTGTTTGTTTTTATTTTGTTTTTGTTTTTGTTTACTGAGCTAAGAACCAAACACAAAGCTCTCTGCTTTGTAAAGGGAAGCAGGAGAAATGGGTTTTGACAATGTGGATCCTGGGATCCAACTCAAGTCTTTGAGAAGAGAAGAGCAAGCCTTCAAACAGCTGAGCTATCTCTCCGAGCTCTCCTGCTTGGTTTTAATATTCCCTCATGAAGCATGCTTGGTCTGAAGACCTTCAGAAGCTTCTTCCTGTAGTCACCCTACTGCTTCGTTTAATGAAGTAGTTGGTACATTATAATGCCAGTTAATACATCAATTTTTTCATATTTGGAGAAAATCTCTGTTTACTAAGAAGCTGGTTTCTTTAGCAGTTGCTATTAGTCCAAAACTCCATTCATTTGTTCTAATGTTTTGAAGTTCTTAGAAACAGTATTTTTTCTGTAAAATGAATGTGTAATTATCAAAAATCCTGGGATAATTTCTAACTTTTGATGTTATTTTCTCTAAAAAATATGAAAAATTAAGTATTAAAATATTAAGAAAGCTTCTCAAAGCCAACCCAACAAATACCAAGAAATTTACAGCATAAAAATGGTTTCAGCACAACTGGCTGATAGGACCCTGGGAAATCCAGGCTACATGAGATAAAGGAGACGTTAGGGTAAGTTTCACATGGAAATTTTCATCTCAGCACCAGTGACTTACTGTAATCACACATCCTACAGAATATTTCATAGCCATTAAGTTAAATGGTTCTAACTTGACTTCATGTCACATATATTCACAAATTATCTGCTCGGTCTGAGCTTGTACACTTTAGAGATAAACTATAAATACTGCTAGTGGAGAGTGGAAGCAAAGAGAATTAGGGCAAAAGTAAACGTATCCCTAAGGCATTTCACTGGGAAAAAGAACAGATTCTTCAAAATGAATGTGAACCCCTGCCTTACTCTGTATACAAACATTCATTTAAATAAGTTAGAGAGACACCAGGAAAGTAAAAGGACAACACACAGAAAAGGAAAAAGTATTCACAAATTAGATATATGGTAGAAGTCTATTATCTATGATACATAAAAATATCTCAACAATAAGACAAACAAAAGCAAATGGGTGGTATATTTTATTTAATACATTTATAAATGATATATTTAAATTAATAATATTATTAAATACGTAATATAGCTAAATAAATACATTTATCTAAAACAAGAGGCAACAGCCCTACCACATGTAAAAATAAAGCAGATATTTAAAGAAACCTTATTTCCTAAAAATGTGGGGGAAATGTATTATTTTTCATCCTAACATGACTGTTACAACTGACATAATAACATATGTATGTATGTATATATATATATATATATATATATATATATATATATATATATATATATATATATATATATTTCTTAAAATTTTAATACACTTATCCAAAGGGAAGTGGTCATCAGACTCAAGTTAAATAACACAGCCATGGACACAGTCTCACTTTCCTTTTTTAGGTTATTCCCTTGTGGTAATGATATATTACTTCTATTGTCTACTCAGATTTGGAATAAACACTATATGGTAAGTTGCCGTCGCAGTTGTGTTCATTAAGTCTGCAAAACTTACTCATTCTACATAGTACGAGTTAAGCTCCGTGGCCAGCATCCCTCGGCTTCTCCTCTCCAGCCTGTGGCAGCATCTTTCCAGTCTCCACTTCTGTCCAGTCTCTGCTTTTTCAGGTTTCACACATAAGTGAGAAATGAAGTAGTTATTGTACTGTGTCTGAGCTATTCATTTTAACGTAACACCCACTGGGTTCATTGCTGCTTTCACAAACCTTCTATCAAGAGTGAGTGATGATGCATCATGCCCACACGACCTATCTATGCATTGGCAGAGCTTTAAGTTTCTGCTTTATCTTGGCTTTGTGACAATGTGGAAACGAGCACAAGTATGTTCAAGGCACTGGTTCCTTTCTTTCCTTCCTTCCTTCTTTCTTTCTTTTTTCATATGATCTTGGCTTACAAACCATTTAAGTGTTTCCCTCAAGAGATCACATGTTAAAAGCTTGGTCCTTAGTAGTGATGCAGGATACAGTGGGATCTTTAAGAGGTGAAATCTAGTCAGACTGGCTTTGGTTGATGGAAGGTTCCCTTAGTAGAAAGTAGAATTCTGAAATTCTCACAGAAAAGGTCGCATAAGAGCAAGGCTGACCCACTCTCTGGCTGTTTTGTTTTGTTTTTAAATTTTTATTTAAGTAATTTATTCAGATTACATCTCAATTGTTATACCCTCAGTTGTGTTTTCCCGTTCCCCCTCCCTCCCTCTTTCGTGCTATTCCCCTCCCCTCGGTCTATGACAGAAGGGGACCTTGTCCCCCACAAAAGATCACAGCCTATCAGGTCTCTCCCTGGTAGCCTGCTTTCTCTTCCTCTGAGTGTCACCAGAACTCTGCACCAAGGGGAAGTGGTCAAATAAAAGCCACTGGAGTTCATGTCTGAGTCAGTCCCTGTTCTCCACACAATTGTGGAGAATGCGCTGTCCATTGGCTAGATCTGGATAGGGGTTCTAGGCTTCCTGCATGCATTATCTTTGGTTGATACAGTAGCTTGAGCTTACCCACCTGGGTCCAGATCCACCAGACTTAATAGTGGCCTTGTAGATTTCTAGGACCATCTGAATCCTTCTATTTCCCCATTCTTCCTTACCTCTCACACCTAGAGTCCCAATAGGAAGTCCCTTTATCTATCCTAATCTCTGGATAAGTGAAGACTTTCAGGGGACATCTCTGTTGGGCTAGTGTCCAATTATAAGTGAGTATATGCCATGTGTGTCCTTCTGGGTATGGGTTACCTCACTCAGGATGATCATTTCTAGTTCCATCCATTTGCCTGCAAATTTCAGGATTTCCTTGTTTTTAATAGTAGAGTAGTATTCCCATAGTGTAAATGTTCCACAGTTTCTTTATCCACTCTTTGACTGAGGGACATCTACGTTGCTTCCAGGTTCTGGCTATCCCGAATAAGGCTGCTGTGAATATGGCTGAGCGTATGTCCTTGTTGTGTGGTGTAGCATCTTTTGTTCATGTTTCCACAGACATTTCATCAGAAGCAAAAACTTTGAGGCCCACCCAATCTGAGAACCAAACAGAACTATGAACTAAATAAATCTCAATTGTATTGCCTTAGGTATTTCATTACAGTAACAGAAAATAAACTAATACGGTCCAAGAAATGGTGTTACAGGATCATATTACAATTCTATTTTTACTTTTGAGAAAGCCTCAGATTATTTTCTTTTAAAATATTATAATTTATTCAGATTATATCCCAATTGTTATCCTCTTGCTTGTATCTCTCTGTTTCCACCCTCCCTCCTTCCCTCCCTCTTCTGCCCTAGTCCCCTCCCCTAGACCTCTGAGAGAAGGAAGCCTCCTCCCCCACCATCTGACCACAGCCTATAAGGCCTCATCTGGATAGCCTGCATCCATTCCTACATGTGCCCTCAGGGCCTCCTCACCAAGGGGAAGTGGTCAAATCTGGGGCAACAGAGTTCATGTCAGAGGCAGTCCCCGCTCCTCCCACAACCCTGGAGAATTAGCTATCCATCGGTTGTATCTGAACAGGGAGTCGGTTTCACTGCACCCATTGTACTCAGTTGGTACAACAATTTGTGCTGCCCCCCCCCCATGCCCAGTTCAGATCCACCGGTCTTGATGGTCTCCTTGTGGAGTTCCTAGACCCTCTGGGATCTTCCATCGCACCCCCCCACCCCCACACTCTTCCATACAACTCTCAGCACTCTTCCTAAAGTCCTGCTATGAGTTCCAGCATTTGTCCATTCCCTCCCCTTCCCCACCCCTTCCCCTCCCTGCTGTATGAACCTCTCAGAGGACCTCTGTATTGGGCTAATATCTACTTTAAGTGAATATATAACATGTTTGTCTTTCTTGGTCTGGGTTATCTCACTCAGGATGATAGTTTGTAGTTCCATCCATTTGCCTTCAAATTTCAAGATTTCTTTGTTTTTAATAGCTGAATAGTATTCCATTGTGTAACTGTACCACAGTTTCTTTATCCAGACTTCGGCTGAATGACATCTAGGTTATTTCCAATTTCTGGCTATTATGAATAAAGCTGCTATGAACATAATTGAGCAAATGTCCTTGTTGTTTGGTGGAGCATCTTTTAGGTAGATGCCCAGGAGTGGTACATCTGGGTCTTTAGCTGCCAGTTTTCCGAGAAAATGGCAGGTTGATTTCCGAAGTGGTTGTACCAGTTTGCGCTCTCACCAGCAGTGAGGAGTGTTTCCCTTTCTCCACATCCTCGCCAGCATGTGCTGTCACTTGCATTTTTTTATCTTAGCCATTCAGAAAGGTATAAGATAGAATATTAGAGTCTTTTTTATTTCCATTTCTCTGGTAACTAAGGACATTTCTTTTAAGTGTTTCTCAGCCATTCAATGTTCCTCTGTTCAGAAGTTTCTGTTCAGCTCTGTACCCCATTCTTTAATTGGATTATTTGGTTTGGTGATGTTTACTTCTTGAGTTTTTTTATGTATTTTGGATATATAGTCTTTATACATTTTATTTTGGATTTGTCAGACGTAGGGTTGGTGAAGATCTTTTCCAAGTTAGTAGACTATCATTTTGTTCTGTTGTCTTTTGCCTTGCAGAAATTTTTCAGTTTCATGAGGTCCCATTTATTAACATGACTATGGCAACTTACAGTTTTCATTGTTATTTTGAAATTAGCATTTCATTTTGTCAGTCATCTACCTGTCTATCTATTCATCTCTTTTTTTAAAAACCTAAATTTTCAATACTACTTTATTTGGAAATATTATTTTTAAGTAAAATAGTAATTGTGGCAAAGCAAAAGAATATAGAAAGAAATAGAAGATGTGAAGAAGAAAGTCTAAGATATTGCTTTTGCTAAAAAATGTGATGCCAGTATTTAAGTAAGATAATAATTTGTTTGTTTGTTTGTTTGTTTGCTTTCCTTTCTTTTTAGTTTTTCAAGCAGGGTTTCTCTCTGTAGCCTTGGCTGTCCTGGACTCTGTAGATCAGACTGGCCTCCAACTTACAGAGATCTGCATGCCTCTGATTCCATGAGTTCTGGGATTAAAATAATATAATAGTTTTAAGCTAAAAATATTTTTGAAAGTTTTATTAGCTTTTAATACTGCCTGAGATGTGATGACTACAAAGCTTGGAACCCTCAAAAATTATAATGCAGGTTGTTTTTAATAAGGGTGTGTGAAAAAGATCAAGAAACTGTTTTAGAACTTGATTTTATAATTAACCTCTGTGCTGGTTAAAAGAGGTCATCAGCTTGACAGGACCCAGAACTTCCTCAGGTTTTTTTTTTTTTTTTTTTTTTTTTTTTCTGCAAATGCCTGTGAGAAAATATTTGGATTATGTTCCTATCGAGGGGAAGATCCACACCAAATGTAGTCAGCCCCATTCCAGGGCCTGGCATCATGGCCTGCACACAAGGAAAAAAGCTAGGCGAGCCCTCCGCACTGCTCCTGACGGTGGACACACCTTGGCCAGCAGCTGCATGTCCAACTGCAGCGACTTAACCACCATGACAGACTTCCTTGAGAACTGTGTGCCAGAACTAACCCTCTCTTTCTTAAGTCATTTTTGTTACAGCTGTTTTGTCACAGAAACATGAGAGGAAACTAATGTGCTCTGGGGTAGGCCATATTTTGAACACAAATGATAGAACAATCAAATGTCCCAGATATAGAAATGAAGGCTCGTGCTTCCAAGGGAATATGGGGGTGGGAGAGGGAAGTTTGCAGCCAAGCACAGAGAGCCCTCTAGAGTTTTATTGCTACTTAAGGAAGTATTTGAGGAAGTAGATAGGAAGTGGACTGAGAAATGTGAAAGGAGATGGATTAAGATGAGCAAGTTATCCACTAATTTACCATTTGCAAGGCAAATTGTGAGAACGCAGGAGAAATTTTGCATAGTAATTTTTACAGTCTATAGGGGACAACAGGGAATAAAGGTGGGGAACACACCAAGACACAATAGCACAGCCATCTACTAGACAATGGGAGAAAAATTAAAGGTAACCCAGCAAACAGTTAGTAGGATCAAATATCACTAAAATTTAAGCTGGTAAAGTCCTATGGCATGTTTGGTGTGTCTCTATGGATGACTGTAAGTCAAAGAGACAGGCAAAGTCAATAGAACCTAAATGCTGATGCGTCATAAATTAAAGCTTAAGAATTCTGGACTTTATTCCACAAGTTGTAGGGATCCATGAGCTACTTTAATCAGAAAACGAGACTAGGTCAGGGTTTGCTTTCACGCAGATTATTTAAATAAGCTCAAGCAATTGGACTGAACTTCCTTAAAGGCTGTTGGTAACATGGAAAATCTCACCCTTGGGAGAGCCAAAGGCTAATTAGAGGAATGGCACTCACTTTCGAAATGACTCACTTTCAAAATCGACCGCAAAGTGCCTCCACTGGATGCTATGATCACTGGCGACATGGAATCCATGGAAGCTTCCTCCTGCACTGGCTCTCCTTTGAATCCAGCTGCTCATGAGCAACTGTAGTCACCATAGACAAGGTCTCGCACCTGAGACCTTAGTGCTGAGGAGCATGAGAAGGCAGATCGCTGGATTCTGCTATAGAAAGACTGAGTCTGTAAAGCAGAAAAGGCTCCAGTCATGTTAGGGTGGCCTGGGGGTGCTGATAGCCATGGTGCCTGGCAATGCAGATGATGATGAGTAGGAAGGAATCAACACCGAGAACGCTGTACAGAAGCTCAGGAAATAAATGGACTCCGGTGTGAGCAGTGTGACTGGAAAAGGGAAATCAAGGCTGAATGTTTGGGAATGGCATCGACATAACAGAAGCATCAAGAAGCCGGAGAGGAAAAGAATTCTTTAGGATAGGCAAAGCTATATTTTTAACTAGAACTAGTAAAGAGGAAGGGTGTTCCTGGTAAAGGTAACTAATGTATTTGGCATCTAAAGGATTAACTCTTAGTGATATAGAAATCTGCTTATTGTATATTTTGCCTTTTTGATAACATTAACCAAATGAGATAATATATTTACAAAGCTCCTGGTTGTGTTCAACGAAGTGAGCTAAAATCACTTCACTTCTATTTTATTAGACTCGTTATGCATTATAATTTTTCAAATTAATGTTATACACAGAGAACAACATTAAATAGTTAACTTTTTCAGTAAATCATAAGATGCTGCTTTTCTGGCAGTTAGTTGTCCAGTTAATGGCCGAGCCAGTAGCTAATGACTTACATATCTAAATACACAAATGGTGTCTCTATGTAGTATCTACAGGGAACATTTCCCTGTGCGTAGTTGTGTGGTCATAGCTACAGCAATTGCTCCAGTCTGGACTTCAATCTTAAACAACAAAGATAAGTTACTGTGAAAAAAAAAGGTTCCTCTGGTTAAGAACACAGATCTGTCTTAATAGAGACCTTTCACCTAAGCAGCTCTGCCTGACTACTATTACATGGCCTGAAAATCCACTCTTCATCTTTGGATTTTGTCATTCTTACAAAAACAGCCAAGCAACCACAAGGTGCTTCTGACATCCTTGCACAGTTGTAAAACAGAGACAAGTAACTCTGGATTTATCAGAATCCCCTACTTAGCTGAGTATGGAATACACAATCTAATAAGCAAAACATTAGCTCTGATGTGATGGGAAAATGCTGAGGACTGGCACCATCAACCATGGCTTCTTTTTTATTTGGAGCGTAAGTGTTATGTGTGTTTGGGAGTATGCATGTGCACATATATGTTTGGGAAGTATATGTGTACATCTGTATGTAGAAGGTAGAGGGTGATGTCAGGTATCTTCTTCAATTAATCTCCAGATTAGTTTTTAAAGGCAGGGACTCTCACGGAACCTGGATCTTATTGGTTTAGCAAAACTTGCTGGTCAAAGAGCTCTGTAAAGGATCTTCCTGTCTCTCACTCCTACAATCATCCAGCAATAGTAAAACAGGTGCAAGCTACTAAACTTGGCTTTTATATGGGCCTCAGGGAGCCAAAATTGGGTCTTCATGTTTTCACATCATTCGCTTTAGCTACTAAACCATTTCCACAGCTCAGTCGTGCGTTCTCCTACCCATAATGCAGATTGATTATAGTTTAACGTGGCTGAATCAAATGAGTCAATTGGTATATTTGAGCATTGTCTAAAATGTAGGATCTTGTTAAGGGCTTTGAGATGATTCCTAAAATATGACATGAACTCTGGGGCCCCATATTTGACTCCCTCCTCTTGGTGGGGAGGCCTGATGGCACTCAAAGAAAGAATAAGCAGGCTACCAAGATGAGACTTGATAGCCTGTGACCCTATATTGGGAGAGGAGGTCCCCCTCAGTCTTAGACCTAGGGAAGGGGAATAGGGTGAAAGCGGGAGGGAAAGAGGAGTGGGAGGATATAAGTAATGGGAAACAATTGAGATGTAATCTGAATAAATTAATTAAATAAAAAGATATCAATTTCTAAGAGGTATACAAACATATATGTCAGGAAGCACTCCAGGACCAAGGAGATGTGACATGGCCAGGAGCCAGAACAGTCTATAAATGTCCTCAGTGATCAGACCACTCTGAGGAAATATTATTCTTCCTCTCTTCCATCATCTTCCTGTAGCTCACTGTTCTTTGGCTACCCAGTGATCATCGGTGTCACATCTAGGCTCCGTAAGATTCCATTCTGTTTCACCCCTTAGGTTTGCTCCCGCCACGTGTCTAAAGCTATTGCCAATCTGAGACACTTCTGAACTCCACGCAGTCGTTCACGCCCTGCTTTATTAATTTTTGATTGTATAAGTATACAAATTTGCGCTCTAGGTTATGTGAGTGCAAGTTTGTAGTTGAGAATTCTTAGGAAACAATCTCCTCCTCCTGTTTTTCCAGCAGTATCATGTTCTTTGTTGTCTCTTTCCCACAGAGGATTTTTCACCTATGTTCACTCTCTAAATATCCTACTCTTGGATGACCCCAGTGTTTTTGACAGTGCCTGGCTCCTACCGAGATCCATCACTTAAAACAGCTCACTCCTTCCCATCCTGCATAAGTCCAGTACTCGGTTGCCAGGGATACAGATATTGCTAGGTTAAGTACCAGTTCCACCACCCACTGGTGCTGTGGGTTTGTAGTTCTGTATCTTTCCTGGCCACGTTCACTGCTATTCTGCCCACTGTCCTATATTTCAGTGTTTTGGTTGTACGGTGCCTGGTGAGGTTTCTCTGAATATCTAACATATGATCATGAAAACTGTAACATTCCAGGGTGATTCTTAGTGGGGACACCTAACCTAACCAGGGTTAGGGACACCTCTAACCCAAGACAACTTTACAAGGTGCTTGAGTAAATGTTAGGAACATTTGTTTCCTGACAGAGCTGTTTTCTACAAGAAATTCATTTACCCGTGTCCTCCAGCCCATGGGTGGAGCCAGAAATACAAAGTTTTTGAACTGTTTTTAAAAAACATAGTCTATTAACCATTTTGTGCTTTAGATGACAAATCAAAATGCTGCATATCGTTTACGATTAATTGTTGCCTAGCATAACACAGGCACATCATCAAGTCCACAAGACA
The DNA here is from genome assembly GCF_903995435.1 of Acomys russatus. Classification (NCBI taxonomy): domain Eukaryota; kingdom Metazoa; phylum Chordata; class Mammalia; order Rodentia; family Muridae; genus Acomys; species Acomys russatus. The sequence goes on along the minus strand of NC_067146.1, from coordinate 17,926,976 downwards.
ACTTCCCTGTGTGGTTTGGGCTCTCAGCCTGCTCCCACCGTGCAAACTATTCTGTGTGGCCATTTCAAACTTCTCCCAGCCACACTGCGAGGAACTGGAGAGTCTCGATTGCTAGGGCAGGTGAAGCAGAACTGCAGAAGGTAAGCATCTTGGGGACTATTTTGAGAAGGTGACATTTTCTTGCAATGACACAAGACTGTGGTGGAATATACAGCAACTGCCTCCTTGGCACAGTGTTTGAAATGTTTAATGCGTTCTGATGTTCGCTCAAAGCATATTAAGGAGCTATGTGACAAATTTCCAGCTATATGTGAACTTTTTATGATGGCTCAGTTCAATAATTTAAAATATTTTATTTTTAATTTATCTAGTTTTAGTTCAGTTTGTTTCTGACTTTTTCTGGTGAAAGAATTTAGAGTAGAAATAACATTTTATCTACTTCTCCCTACATAAGTTTTGTTCAGTATATGTATTGCTTGATCATACCAATTCTAAATTTGTTATCAAACTTCTTTTTATTCATGTCTTAATTCACAATCTTTTTTAAAAGTCTCTAAAATGCTATGCTTTGCTACTTGCATTAGTTTTTCTCTTATTCTTACAAATATGTTATAAAAGTTGTAATAGAAACAATGGAATAGAATAAGCACAAATAATAATATTTACATTGATGTTTCTTAAAAAAAAAAAAAAAGATTCCATTCTATCAGCAACTGTCTACTGTCTATCCCAGCTCTGTAGATAGCTTCCTGTTCCTTTCTGTCTAGGACTGTGCTCATCGACTGCCAGATCTCCACTGAGAGAAGATCAGGCTCATGGCTTCTTCCTGTTAGCATCCCCGAGAAATTCACGTAGTGCCTGCCATGGTGGTGGTGGGATACACAGTAACTTATCTTTGTTGTTTAAGATTGAAGTCCAGACTGGAGCAATTGCTGTAGCTATGACCACACAACTATGCACAGAGAAATGTTTCCTGTAGATACTACATAGTGACACCATTTGTGTATTTAGGTAAGTAAGTCATTAGCTACTGGCACAGCCATTAACTGGACAACTAACTGCCAGGAAAAGCAGCATTGTCGGTTCTTTGGGTAAACCTTCCGTCACACCTGAGCGAGTTGGCTCTGACTCAAGAACGTCACCCTCCTGCTTTCATGGCCAGCACGTGGCCAAGGGAGACCATCTCCCTGGCCGTCTTTATAATATTTTCTTCTGAGCATCGGCTATTGTTATACCTCTGCCAGGACATTCAGCTCGTTGAAATCAAAGATTTTTTTATTTATCTATCCTATCCTCTGACATAATCCAAACTGAGAATTTTGATGAATATTATTCAGAAATATTTAAGTAAGTTTCTCTGTGAATATTCATTATAGAAATGGGATAACATGTAACCTTGACACAGATTTTACTCTAGTCATGGGCAGTAAGGGACTAACTTGATATTGGCCTGCCTTCTAACTACTACAGTACACAGTCCTCCATTGAGTGGAAAGAAAATCAAAGGTAACAATCCACTGGTGAAAATCAATATATTTTGTTCCTTTTCAGATGATATAGCAGTGTGTTAGCCATACAGAGAGCTTACCAAGAGTAATTGGATTGAGGGTTAGTATGAATTAAAAAGTCTTCTTATGTATGAATCTGAGCAAAAAAAAAAAAAAAAAAGAAAGAAAGGCAGCCATATACTTGCATGTTTTTTAGTCCCAAATGAAGATTAGAAAAAGATATTATGTGAAAAAAATAATAGTGAGATATCCCTAAAATTCATTTGCCAAGAAATGCACTGCTTTAGTTAGTGGTGGAAACAGAGACAGAGTACAAATAAATTGCTCAGCCTGTGGTGTGCTCTGCTAGCTGCACACGCTTGGACTTCCTGTGTTTTAGAGTAGAAGCCTGCGAACATCATGAAATAGCATCTATAAATGGAGACTTTCCTCTGAGTGACAGGACCGAGCCAGCATCAGAGCTGTCGGTAAGTCTGTTTTCCAGAGAAGGCTCACTGTTAGAGAGCACAGGGCCTCGACGTGGCGAGGCTGCTAGTGTAGAAAACTTGCTTCAGTCTTCATGTTTGTACTGGACCTGAGCTAGACTAAAACCGGCCAGCTCCATCGTCTCACCTGCACGCTCAGTTCAGTTGTCCTTCAGCATCCTGCTTGACTGTCCTTGTTCTAGATAGCTTTACTCTATGTTTTAATCCAGCTTAAGGGCACCGTGTTTAATTTTAAAGGTCCTAAGTTTAGCCATCTGAACATTCTCCTTTCTTCCTTTTTGGTGTATATTTCCTGGCCAAGCTTGCTCCTTTAGGTTAGGGTTCCAATGCGTCCCTAATGCTTCAGGCTACCGTCTACAAGATGAGCCCAGCGAGCACGGGCCTTGACGTGACGTATGATACGGAAGAAAAGCTTGTAACAGAGAGCTGGCATAGGTCGACCCGAAAAGAACTATGACAGCCTGGGGTCAAGGACAGAGCAAACTCCAAGAGGGCTAATTGTGGCATGTCCTTAAATGGAGGTCATGAGTGGCTTCGCGTATGAGTGGACTCCTTACATAGAAAGGTAGCCATCGGACCACAGCAGGTTCAGTGAAGGGGCAGTAGGAACAGAACCAGTTGAGCCAGTGAAACCCTCAGCTCTAAAGGGAGGGACAGAGGAGATGAAAGGACTAATTTATTTGCATAAATGGGCCCTTATATACTCAAGGAAAGGACAAAATAAGGAGACAGACACATTTTAAAGGTAAAAGGTATCTTTGATGGCACAGTGCTATGATATGAGAAAGAGTCCTTTAAAAAACATTTATTCACTGTTATTTTAATTATACAAACTTAAAGGGCGCAATGCAGTAACTCAATTCATATATGTTGTATACAGTGATCAAACTGGTGGAGTTAAGTCATAATTCCAGTCAATTAACTTTCAGGTCAAAATAATGCTCTTGCTCTTACTCCTGTTTAAACCTAAACTACTCAAAAATGTTCAATTGCTTTTCATTCTCCATCTAGTCCTTGTCCTTACTGTTGTTGTTGTTGTTGTTGTAGTTTTTTGCATCCTCTTTCTTGAACATGATGTGGTGCACCTGCATCTTCGGCCACTTCTGCCTGGATATTCCCTTCCCAAGCTCTGTCGGCACATCCTTTGTACTTCAGAGTCCATTGTTTCCACCTTTGGTCTTCACAACAACACAAACAGCTGGCTTTTGCTACTTTGCAGGTTCTTCCTCCTCTCTCCCATCCTTCTCTGCTCCTTGATAGGAGAGAAAGAGAGAAGGATAGAGGGGAAAGGGGGAGTCATTATTGTTAGACTACTTCCTGCTGGTTAGGGAAGTGGAGTTCCCTGGGGCAAGTTTGACTGTCACCATCAGTGTGTCTAATTTCTTCTTTCCATTTCTTTGAGGACAACTACTTGACAACCCACAATCAGCAGCAACCAACAGCCTCCAGCCACCCCGACTCATTGGGTCAGTAGCATTTACATATCCTCTGAAAAGTTCCAAGAATCCCAAAATTCACACACTCACAGAAACTTTATGCAGCTGGTAAAAATCACACCTCTGCTAGAGCATGAGGCAAATCACAGTCAGCTGCTGCGATGCAGCCCCATATCCCCACACTTGGTATTAAAATGAAAACACATCCTTACAACATTTCTGAGTTCTTTAAAGAAACCAAAATTACAAAACTCTCACTACAAGCACGACTCCCGGTTCCACAGGTGTGCAGCACTAATAGAGTGTGTTGTGGTGGAAAGTAACCATCCTAACAACTTCTTAGGTTCACATTCTAGTCCCAGCATATATGATCTATGTGGCCTTAGTCAAGTTACTCACCCTTCCTGTTAATACTAATGATAAAAGACACACTTACTCTACATGCGTATTATAATAATTCAGTGAGTTAAGGTACCTAGAATAACATCTGACCTTTTTAAGTTTAATATTATATGATTAAGTAACTGCTTACTGATTTATCCATGTTCAGCAATGTATTTACTGATAAAGTTTTAGATTAGGAGACTATAAGCTTCTAATGTAGAATATAATGAAGAGAAAAACCACTTCATAGTGTAAGATACATCAAACCACCCAGGTATCTGACACATTCTCAATAATTGTGGTTGTTATGGTTCCCCAGGTGAAACATCTTGAGGGGAAAAAATCCAAAGCTCCTACTGGGATAGCGTCTTTAATTAGCAGAGATGTGAGTGATCATGGAAAACTTGTGTCTCCTAAATGGTCATGCAGAGTGGATAATGACATGTTGAAGAGGCATATTCATCCAACAGCTTTTGAGTCTAAACAAGGCGCCTCTGAGACAGACACTGTCAGAAGCCAGGAGGTATCATTGGATAACTAGTACCCACCACACATTTCCCTTTTTCTTTTTCTTTTTTTTTTTTTAAAGCAATCTGAAGATCGGTTTATTCAGATGGAATTACTACTAATTACATAGAATAGAAGCACTTGCCAAATCCGTGAGGCTCTTAAGAAACTACTATACACATCACAAACAAATGGTTCAGCACCACAAGGAAAAGTTCCTGATTCCCAGTGACAAGGCTGAGGTGAATTGATCTGCACATTTACTTCGAGCTGTTGAAGAGTGTGTGGTCTACACAGTGGCCCCCGCGCGTGTGAGAAGTCAAAGAGCTCCTCCGTACAATCCTCTGCTGTCTCTGATCAGGAAGACACTCTCATCACACAGTTCTAGCCGCTCCGGGGCGTTTACACACTTCTCCAACTGCTCACGGTGCCCTCTCACTGTTGCTAGGGGGTCCACCGATTCTTCCTCCTCCTCTTCCCCTTTGGGGTCTCCGGATCCGGTTAGCGTCTTTCGTTCATCCTCTAGACCCATGTCCGACGCTGTTCGGGATTCAACCCGAAGAGTTATAATGCTACCTACTCCGCTTCAGGATGAAGAAGCTCCCTTTTTCTTTTTCACTCCTAGTAAGATCATTGATTTCTCAGAGGGTTTGCTCTTTAGACTGACCGCAAGGATAGATTGTCCCGCATGCTAATCATCCCCGTGTCTCTGACGGCCTCTGGAGGATTTTTGCTCATGTGTTCTGTCCTTACAGGATGTCCTTACAGGATGTCATATAAAGGGGATTCATATAACATGACTCTTGCACTTAGTGTGCTGTTTCTGACATTGTGCTGTACTAGATGTGTGACCAACATCTATTTCCTTTTTACCGCTGACGATACTGCATTTGTGGGTAGGTCACAATTTGTTTACGTGGCCATGAAGTGGGTGACAGGCATGAGGACTGTTGCCAGTGTTTCACTCCTACACATAAACTATTAAGAACATTTCCACTGCATCTTCTGTGAACTTATGTCTTCTTTGGTTTTGAGCAAACATTTAAAAAGAGGATTATTGAGCATTCGGGAAGGCACCTGGTAAAGGGTTGCCACGGTATTTCCTGGCCAAGCATGATAATTTTGTGTGTCTGTTAGTGCAGTATAAGGCCCTGTTTTCTACATTGTCACTAACAGTTAGTACTATTAGTGACTAAAAGTTGAATAATTCTCGTAGGTGTTTATTGGCATCTAAATTGGTATCTAAAGTTAAATTTGCATTTCTCTATTAACTTGTGATGTGCTCTTTCTATGAATTTATTACACATTTACACACACACACACACACACACACACACACACACACACACAGGCAAAATCTGAAAGCTCCTATGTTTAAAACTAAAGAATTTTGTTATCTGATGCTCCCCATCCTTGTTGTTATCAAGTTAAGATGTTTTTATATAGTTTCAATATACGTTACATCTTCCAACTTACAGTGCACATTCTGTGCTTATTGGCATTAAAGAAACCCATTCTGTTATTTTAACTTCTTTTTTTTGATTATTCACTTTCTACGCTCTGTAGGCACACGTTACTTCATACTTTATTTGATTCTTAGAGCCTCTTTGATGTGGCAAGGGGTTACTGTTACTGGAGTTGCTGTTCATGCAAGCACTGAAGTTCTGAACATAGTGATCTAGTCACTAGGCTAGTTACATAAGCAAGCACCATCTCCTTTGTTCCTCTTGTCCTTTGGCCTGGTTGACTCCTCTTGCACCAAGAGATGAGATAAACTATGAAACACAGAATGAACACACCTGTATTCTTTATTAATTGTTATAGTTACTTTTCATTGGGAACCATAAACATGCTTGCATGTGTTTACTATCATTTATTACTTACTGGGAACAAGATATGCTGATGACATACAACTCTAGAGGGACCGTGGAACGTGTCTTGAAATTTCCACACTGTGTCATATGGCAGGAGACCTTTGCTATAGAAAGCACTTATTGACTGCTTCTCAGATGAGATCATGATGGAAATGCTCCTAGTATGCTGTCCCCGTATACTACCTGAACTACTCACACTAGGCTTGGCCTCCCTTGATGAGGACACTTCCTGGCGGGGTGACATTTACTAGCAGAAGTTGCCCTCCTGCAGTATGTGCTTGAATCTCAGGTAAGGCCTTCTGTGAAAAGGACAAAAAAAAAAATATTTATTTATTTATTTATTTATTGCCACCTATGTGCCCAGCTTGGAACCCTATTTTACATCAAGAGACGCTCATACGCTGCCTTCTTGAGCCTGCTTTGCAGCTTAATCCGAAACACAGCCAACATGCAAGATGTTCCCATGGTTCAGAGAATGTGAATCCATACATCACACAGGTAAAGGCTAGGTGCTTTCCTCGACGTCTAACATTTCTTCACCTCTATCTACTACCAAGTCTTTGTGGTTTTATATCCTAAATGTTTTGTTTTTCCCTCATCAGCCAACTTCACGTTGGCCAAGACTCCTAGCTGAGCTTTCTGACTTTGCTCTTTCCTCACTCCTTTCCTTTTCCGTATTGTTTCATGTTTGATTGTCGCTGTCCTGTCCTCTCCTGTTCCTCACCTGTCTCCTGTTGCCCAAGCACAGCTCCCCAAAGGCCAGCAAGTCTTTGTGTCTCTCCCCTCACTCCTTCTCCAGCACACTCGGCGTCATAACTGTTGTTACTCTTTTTGTATCAATACTTCTGGTTCCTCTTTATGTCTTTATAGTTACCTCACTTTTAATCCAAATGCAACATTCAAATATGCCCTTTCATTTCCCTGAAATGGTAAGAGTGTTACCTCTCTTTTGTTTCTGGTTGATTGTTATTAACTCTCCAGTCTTAATTCATTTGCTTGTGTAAGACCTAGTTGATCTTTAATCTTTATATCCATCTGGACTCATCTTTTAAACATATGTTTTCCTATCATTTTTCCTCAATTCCTAGTTTATAGTAAATGTTCAAATATAATGACATATTAAAAAAATTATGACCTTCCGTTTTCAGTTTTCTTAGGATATGTTTTCTTCCCAGAGAACTGTTCCTTCATCTTCTTATTCTCATCATCTTAACTACCTGTGATCAAAGGCCTCTGGCTAGACTGCCTGAGGGAATGAATCCGGAGCGTTCCTTTGCAGCCCCACCATTCCTGTGATTGGCTAGACTGCCTGAGGGAATGAATCCGGAGCATTCCTTTGCAGCCCCACCATTCCTGTGATTGGCTAGACTGCCTGAGGGAATGAATCCGGAGAGCTCCTTTGCAGCCCCACCCTTCCTGTGATTGGCTAGACTGCCTGAGGGAATGAATCCGGAGCGCTCCTTTGCAGCCCCACCATTCCTGTGATTGGCTAGACTGCCTGAGGGAATGAATCCGGAGCGCTCCTTTGCAGCCCCACCATTCCTGTGATTGGCTAGACTGCCTGAGGGAATGAATCCGGAGCGCTCCTTTGCAGCCCCACCATTCCTGTGATTGGCTGCTGATTGTCGTGGTTTGAACATGAAGTGTCTCCAGCAGACTCATGTTGCAGATGTTTGTTCCCTGGATAGTGTTGATTGGGAAGATGCCAAGACCTATGAATCATTGTGAGGGAGGGTCTGTCTGGGGTAAATAAGTCATAAATGTCAGACCCTTGAGGATTATACCTGAACCCTGCTTAGGCCATTATGATTCTTGGTCAGCTGCCATGCCAGCAGCTTCCACCATACACTTCTATTAAGAGTCTTGGCCAATTCTTCTGTTATGTTGGACATAAAAAAATCTAAAATGATGATGCAAAGTAAGCCTTCCTTCACTTAAGTTGTTTCTTTCTTTCTTTCTTTTTTTTTTTTTTTTTTTTTTTTTTTTTGGTTTTTCGAGACAGGGTTTCTCTGTGTAGCCTTGGCCATCCTGGACTCACTTTGTAGACCAGACTGGCCTCAAACTCACAGCAATCTGCCTGCCTCTGCCTCCTGAGTCCTGGGATTAAAGGCGTGCCCCACCACGCCCGGCTTAAGTTGTTTCTTCCAGGCATTTTGACACAGCAGTGCAAATGTAGCTAATACATAGGATTTCAGGGGATGTTATTGGGAAGGGATAAAAGAAAGGTGACCTCTTCTGCCTCTTTCTCTCTTTCTTTCTTGTAGTTACATTTTCTCCTTACCTTTCTTCCCTCCAAATTCTCCCATATACCTCTCTGCACTCTTCTTTTACTAATTGTTATTGCATGCATGTACATGTAGAATGAATAATTATTCTCTCTATGTTAATTAATATAGGAAATTATTAAGACAGTGTTTTCTTTAATCAGCTAGTTCTCCAATGGCTGACACAGAGAGACTATCATTTATTTTTAAGCTGTAAGCACTATGCTGGACAGACTCTGATCTGTTCTCATCCTCCTACCTTTAAACCCCACATAAAAGCCAATCTGATAACTCCTAGGCAGCTTCTGCTCCATCAGTCTGTCCTTACAGCCACATGCTTATTGTCATCTTGGCTTATTGTGACTCCTTTCTCTCCGCCATCCTCTCCTCTTGCTGCATCTTCTCCTGCTCCTCCCCTCTCAAACCCAAGCCTGGGAACTTAAAACTCTGCCTGCCTCTTTATCATCCAGTTATGAGCTTCAGGGTCTTTTATTAGTCAATCAGGGTTAATCAGGGAACATTTCTTATCATCACATGGTTACAAGAGATAGCTGAACATTCATAACAATGCCCATGGCAAGGTGGTAAACAGACTTCATGGCACTGAAACCACATTTGAAATCACAGTTGAGCTTTTTTCCAATCTCTCCCCTTTCTGTTTAACTAAAAAGGCCATTTTTAAACTGTATACAGTAAGCACAATTATGAAACAATCATAAAATGAATAGGTAAGACTTACATACCTAATGTCTAGTACAAAATATCTAGCAACCTTGAAGAAACATTATCATATCCTGGTGAGTCTAAAGTTTTGGACCTAAAGCATCCTCCATCATATCAATTGTACCAATTGTATCAACCCAAGAACATCTATTTAGATCCTTAAATATCTCAACTCCTAGACAGCTGAGCTTAATTGTAAAACTATAACTATTTAGTCTTCAACACCATCAGAGGCTTGAGAAGAAATAAAATTAACTACCTTAGTAAACAGGAAGTGCAGGCTAGCAGCTTTCCACCAATTTTTTTTAAATGATGGAGACAGTTTGCTGTGTGGACAGCCACTCAAATTTCTCCATAATGCTGGAGCACCATCTTCAGCCTTTTGTCACACTATATCTGACAGACATATTTGTGAAGTAGGAACTATTAAGGACTTGCTTACCCTGTCTGAAAGAGCTAGGCAGTTGACTCTGACTGCATCCAAGATTGCTCATTTTAGGCAGAATTCTGTCTGTTGTAGAAATGAGGGCATTTTCTTTGCCCTGATGGTTAGCGTGCCACATTTGAAGCAATCTCCATAAGGAGGTTCTTTGATGCTCATCATCTTTGAGGTAGGCTGGGTGCTGCCAGGAGTTAACCTGTTTTGTTGTCAAGGAATCCTTAAAATAATAAAAACTTCTTTAACTGCGATATTCTGTAGGTCTCTGAGGCTTTTGAAGGCCTTATTTATTTATTCATTTCTACATAATCTACCTTTCTATGGAATCTTATCTACCTGCTAAATCTAGATGTATATTCCTGTGATAAATTAGAGTAGTATTTAACATGACCATGGATTGATCAACTAACAATCAATTTGTATTTTTTAATTATCCTAAAGAGTTTGTATCAGCAACTTTGAAAATACTGCAAGTAAACTTTGTATTCTAAATGAGTTGTATGGGTACAATACTTCATACATAAGTATATACATACATAATACATACATATTTATGTGTCACAACATAACCTTGAGTTTGCATTCATATACCAAAATTTATACCAATCTATCAAAATAACCTTACTAAATATAACAATATCTCTAAGTTGAAGAGTAGATGTAGCAGTCTACCTTTTGCCTTACTATTCCTATAAGATATTTCTATATTTCCTTTTCTTTCTTTTCAACCCCTTTTTCCTTACATAATAAAGATAGAGAAAAGAAAAACAAAAGAGATAAATCCCTGAGTCCAACCTTGTTTTCTCTCTGAATAAGATCATCAATAACAGTAACCAACTCCCATAAATGACAAGCAATCATCCATAGCCCATTAGAACAAACAAAACCCTATCCAACCCCCTTTAAGGAAAATGGGACATTATTCTCTTAAGGTTGCTTCCTGCTGATTTGGGCATAAAGTACCTTTTGGGGGGGCCACATAAAATTGGAAAAAAATAACATTTGTAGTCCAGCCTCTAAATGTTGAGAAATTTTAGGCTTAATGGAAGTCCTGTTTGGAGCAGTCTGAAATACTGAACCAACAGAGATCAGCAGCTGAGGCTGGAACATGCAATATGCTAAAATAAATGTATCAGTGTCTCAGCATCATGGAAGATGAATCATATCAGGTTTGATCTAGTGTCATCGATGTTCACTTCTTTTGCTCAAAAAACATAAATTCTAACAAGCAATTTACAGTCCTAAACTATAAATTAATGAACTGTGCAGGACGCAAAGAGTAATTAAGGATGGTTTTCTGCTCTTTGTATGAGATGAAAAGACATCTTTGCATATATATTCCTAATATAAATTGCTTACTCCTTATAATGCTACATATATGTATGTTTTCAGGGCTAACTGTTTGGCAATGGACAACCAGTTGGTGTGCTATTCCCTGGAGAGATGAAGACCACTACAGAAAACCACAACCAATCAAAATGTAGAGTTGTGGAGCCCAGTGGAGTTCACTGGGTACATGTACAAAACATTCCTCCACTTAAGGCAGGGAACATTGGCATAAAAAGTGTAAAATCCATTAAATCAGGGAGTTTACTATGAGATTGTGTCTCCTAGTAATATCAGAATCTACACCCATAAAGTCTCACCAACCTAACTGGCCCAGTGTGAGATGAATAAGGACAGCACCAATGAACATGTCAAATCTGACAGAAAAACAGCCTATTCCTGTCCTAGCGCTGTTACTCATTTGCTACAACTCTTGGTCACCTAATTTGATGTAAAGATTTGGTATCTTAGATGACTGTCATTTCTTTAGTAACACCTGCTGTCCAATATGTGAAAACAGCTTCTGACTCCAAAGTACTTTGTGCAGTTTTACAGTACAGCTGTGCAAAAGGGACCTACCCAGGATTTCCCAACCCCGAGGGCACCAAAGTTCTGTTTTGCGCACGCTGTTTTCCATAGATATCGTGTACTCATCTGCCTCAGGTGTGTATACAAGCTTCTGCAGAAGTGCCACCACTCTTCTACCCTACCTATTGGAGAAGTTGTACCTGTTACAGCCTGCTACAAACCTTAGGAAATACGTTCCTGTATCTTGGTAATGAGTTTTTTTGGGTTAAAAAGCTTTTGGGTTAAAAAGATTGTTTTGGGTGACTGTTCAGGCAACAAACTGTCATTTTTTTTTTTCATTGTGGAAGCTGTTAACCTGCATTTCCTGTTTACTCAAGTAATTATTCCTTCTCAAGCATATGATGGGGTTGAAAACCAGATATTTTAGTTTTACAATTAAGCTTAGCTTGTTTAGGGGTTAAGATGTTTTTAAGTCAAGATAGATGTTTTAAGTTGAGATATGATAGATATTGATTCACATTCAGAATTTTAGACTCACCGAGATAGGAAAGATGTTTTCTTCAAGGTTACCAAATACAAATAGCCAAAACACTATGAATTTAACATTAATATAATTTCTGATTGTTTCATGGTTCTTGATATATGTAGTTTATTTTATATATGTGTAATAATATAGAGATATACATAAAAATATTTTTAAAAAACATATAGTAAATTATGGATTCTGGTTTTTCATAGTTCTAATGAGTATGAATGAATCACCTAATTAGCTTAAATATTTCCATTTACTAATAGTGGGTAATAAGACTACGTTGTTTTCTCTCTATAAGTAGAAATAATAATAGGTTATTAAATCAAAGAAGGCTTGCAAAGTGCTTTGCATGCCACCTGGCATGTGGTGAACACATAATGTTCAAAAATGCTAGCCATTGTTGTTATAATGATAGTAATTGATAACAATAATTTTTAGAAAATCTTTGGCTATTTAGCCTACATTGAATTCTCCTTTCTCTAAATTTCTACTGTACAAAAAGACAGTCCCACTTGGTGTGGCCCTCATTAGTCCTTTACTTTACAGATACAGAGATTTTTGCCTCCTCAACCTAATTATGTGCTCCAAGAGCACTTTTAATGCAAAACCACCCGCATAGCAGGGATACTGTGTGAGCTTGCTGGTTGGTTGATGGGTTTCACTTCAGGCTGCTGAAATGAAACTTAATAATGTCACCAAAGGAAATGAATCAGGTCAAGAAAGGACCTTTTCTCAATCTTCTGAAATATTATGAAATAAGCAAGGCTTGTGCAGTGCCACCAGATGCAAGGCAAGAGGAGAACAGTTAGTATTCTCCTTAGAACCAGGATGGAAGCCAATCCTTATGTCAGATACACCCAGCCTGAGCTCCAGAGCATCAGATGAGCTGTTTTGTCTATAAACACAATTTCTGTTTTATGTTCTCAAACATTCATTTATCTTCAGACTGGAGTTTCCTTTTCTGAAGCAACAAATTTGTTTGTTGTCAACATCTGTGGTATGAAACTCTTTCATCATCCTGATGACAATTAAGAACATGGCAAACAGAATAGAGGATGGTCATAAATACCAGAAACTAATGAAGGAAAGATGGGCAAAAATCGCCTCATTCATCTGTTCCTAAGCCTACTAACAAAAGACCTCACGATGTACGTCTTAGTATATGTAATTCAACACTTGACTTTAAGGAAACACATGTGTTAGAAAATCAATTATAGTAGAATGAATTGAAGCAACAGTAAAAAGGAGAAAGATGGCTATCTAAAAGAACCTGTATGGACCTTTGATTCTTGTTTTCAAACAACTGTGTGTCTTAACTTTCCGTTCTCAATAATGGCTGGTATATCATCTCCTGTCCCCTACTATGCTACTGTTATTTCCTACATGTCTTCAACAACTCATTTAAGTTTTTCTTTTTCACCTTTCTAATTTATCGTGATGTCCCTAAGTCCCGTGCTATATTAGTACGGGTTATCCAGAGAGGCAGAAACGATAGACACAGATGACAGAGATATGTAAGAAGAAAGTCATATTGATTCACACACTTATGGAAGCAAATGCAGAACCCTGTGGAATGACATCTCAAGCTGAAGAACCAGAAATGCTAATGGTGTAGTTCAGTCTGAGTCTCAAAGCCTAGAAGCTAGGAATACAGTGATAAAAATCTCAGAAATGCTTTACAAAATGAATAATAATTAAGTACTATGATATAAAGTCAATAAATCCTATATGGCATGATCAAGGAACGAGTGAAGAAAGACAATATGGTGTATGTTTAGTGTATGTAAAATACACCCAGACATATGAGAAAACAAGGAAGAAACACGAGTGTTACGGTTCCCACTTTTCAAATGGTCACCTGGTCGTAGCTGCTATTTATAAGCAGCTATTTTCCACTCTTGCCTTTAGCAGGAAATGCAAGTAGTCTTGGTTCTTTGCTTAGCAGGATGAGACAGCCCTTCCTTCCTGAGGTCTCTGGACCATTTACACTCCAGGCATGTTCCACTTTTGTATTTTCCTATCTATTCATTGCAGAGCTTGTCAAGACTGAGACCCCAAGGAACATCTTCTGATTTCGACATGACTTTTTCTTGTCCCAGGGTTGAGAATGTCCGTGTTCTGTTGGTAGTTGAAATGGCTCACTACAGCCAACGTGGCAATTCTTTTCTTTGGTTTTTGACTCAGAAGCATGAAAAACAATCAGTGAATATCCTTTTCCACTTCTAGCTAAGTAGGAAATTGTCACATCTACTTCTGAAAGAGTTCTCACCTTTGGAATGAAGTTGTGTTATTATCAAAGGATAACATTGCTGGGACCAGAGACAAGAAGCCACCTGAGCCCTACCAGTTGCTCGCTGGACCCATGAATTCAGAGAAAGAGTCATGTTAGGTACTTATTAAGGGGGAATACTGGCTGCTGGAGAACCTGTTCCCACACTTCAAGATACTCATGCCTACCTGAGTCTTCAAAGGACCATTCTACTGGGAGTCACCAGAAATTCATTGACATTCATGTCTGTTGTGTGTATGACTTTCTCTCCCCAAATTAACCAGGACCCAATGTGAAAACTGGAGAAGAGAGGACAGCTCCCTGGAGGCCTTGTTTGATGTAACGCCCTTGATTCCTTCACATCAGTTACTGTGAGACCTTTCCCTTCCTTCTTATATCAAACCTTAAAAGGTCCATACATTCCAAATTAAAACAATAGTCATTCCATACATTAATGCTATTTTTATAGTGTATGTTTGTCTGGGATTTATTTTTTTAAAAAGGAAAGACTCTTGATTGCCCAGGGCATGCTTCATGCATAGCCCTGAAGTGGCTGTTTCTCTTCTTACTCTTTTTCCATTTTAGGTACAAATCTTATGTACATGTCTTATCTATCAAATTCTAAATCTGGGTCTTGTTACTCAGGGATGCTTTCCAAAGTATCTAATAGAAGTTTGGAGTTCCTGGCTGGCCAGCCTCCCCTATCTCCATCCTATTGTTCATCTGTTGATGCATCCATTCTGCATATGTGCCCTGAGCACGTGCTGCATGCCAATCGCCATGCTCTTGACATATGAATAACATAGAGACGTCAACTACATGGAGACGCTGTCTTCCTAAAATAATGACATCTGACAGGGAAGCATAGAGCAGAAGGGATAGAACACCTCTAAGCTGTAGCAGCACTCTGAAGAAACAAAGGAGGAAGTGGGAAGGAACAACAGAGAGGGCACTGCACTGTAGTTACGGAGACTTTTTAAAAATCCAAATGAAGGAAAACAGAGGGCAACAGCTTCTGCACTTGTTAATTTTGATCAATAAGTTTTTGTTTTGAGACAGGCTTTTACTATGCAGCTCTCACTGTTCTGGCACTTGCTTTGTAGACGAAGCTGGCCTAAAACTCACAGAGATACACCTGCCTCTTCTTCTGAACTGTGCACCAGTACACCTGGCTAACTTTAATTTAAAAAATATTTGATATCCCCTGACTGTGGAGTCATAATGGGGCTTTCTTGGTTTGAAAGTCCAGATCCTAGCTAGGCGGCGATGGCGCACACTTTTAATCCCAGCATTTGGGAGGCAGAGGCAGGCGGATCGCTGTGAGTTCGAGGCTAGCCTAGTCTACAAAGTGAGTCCGAGATAGCCAAGGCTACACAGAGAAACCCTGTTTCAAAAAAAAAAAAAAAAAAAAGTCCAGATCATGTATTTGATGCTATTTTTTAAGTGTAAATAATAATATCTAGTTCAGGGGCTTGAAGTAAGAAGTCAATGTGAGAGTGAATGGGTGCCTAGTATAGATAGCCCCTGAGCACCCGTTACCTCACCTCTCTGTAGCTGCATAATAATGCCCCTTCCAGACCTTACTGACTTAAATCATATATTGTGTGTACACAGGTCAGCTGAAGGCGCCTTTCCCTGTTTCCCTAAAGACAGGTCTCTCATAAGGTCCTATCTATTTGTTTTGGTCTATTTTTTTCTGCCCTGGGGATTGAATTTAGGACTTTATAAATGTGAGGTGAGTGCTTTATCACCAAGCCACCATCTTTTTAATTTTCTACCACTTCTCAGTAGTGACAATTGTGGATCCAGCTCTTTATTGTGTGGACAATTGGGGAATCTTTACCTCTAAAACGTATCATGTGGCAATGGTGGACATGTAAGAGATCAGGGAAAACCGTGCTGTTACACTTTGATTTTCTTATCATTTCTTAACAAAACAGGGCAAATAGTTGAGCTCAACATGCAAGAACAATTATACTCAGGCTGTTGTATGTCTTAAGCTAGCCACACACTTAGATCCAGCATTTAAATATTTTTGAATAATTTAACCTACCACCGTCAACAGCTGAGATAGTTACCAATAACACTAGCATATTAGGAATACTTACTCTTCATGTGACAGGAATTAACATATAGACACGAATGAGTGGGTGAATGAATGAATGAAACCTACAGCAAACAATGACTGCACAGTAACAAGCAGATTTTTATCGGTGACCAACCAACCACACTCCAGATCTATTTGTTTTGTGCATCTGCCAATTAACATTTTATTGGGTTTCTTGAGAAGGTCACACTTTTTTATTTTTCTTCTAAAAATCATTATTACAGACTCGCTGAGGTGGAAAATCATTATGCTGATTGATCTTGACGTAAAACTTGCCATTCTTTCTTCAGAATGACAGGCACAGACCCACAAAAGCCGGGCACCGGCCTGGGTCGCTCTTCAGAATGACAGGCACAGACCCACAAAAGCCGGGCACCGGCCTGGGTCGCTCTTCAGAATGACAGGCACAGACCCACAAAAGCCGGGCACCGGCCTGGGTCGCTTTAACTGTCTTTACAAAACAGTATGCATCATGACCAGAACACATTTCTGCTTCGTCCTTACTCACTGCATGTCCACACTAACCACTCAGACTCATTTTACAGAAGATAAAGTGACAACGTAAAAAAAAAAGGAGAGGTGTCATCTACAAAGGCAATAACCATTCGGTAGGCTGGCATGGTATGCAGCTCTGCACAGGGTGTGAGGATACTAAAATACATTACGGCCCCATTCCTGAGGAAATCAATCCAGCCAAATTACTTTATATTGGTGCCATGTTGACTCGGGGAGAGAGGCACCCTGCATGCCGAGTCCAGAGTGAGCGCAGCGTTCTGTGGGTCTTTGCACAGGCTCACCAGCTCCAGGATCGCAGAGTGAACTAAAGGGCTGTTTGGAGACTGAATAATCACCCTTCCGTGCCGCGCTTGCCTTTATAAAAGAGCAAATAGGACTTAAAGTGAACAAAATTGTCCAGGATTGTATCTGAGTTTTCATTTGCAGCCCTTGGAGAATCTGTTTATCACAGGAATGGAAATTAGCTTGATTTTATAAGGTACTAAACTGGAATCGCTTTATATTTGGTCTCAGTCAAAATGCTACTAATTCTCATTATTCTGCAACCATGGAGTGAAGGAAGAAAAATCAACACCATGCTGTTTAAATCCTAATTACGTTCAAGGAAATAACTTGCCTACTTAAAAACTGTCTTTTGCCTCAGCTCCCTGAAACCCTCTTCTCCCCTAATCCGGTTCCAGGGGTGTCTTAAAAACACAAAGCAAAAATGAATACTTTTACACTGAAAGACAAAGGCAAAACAACGACAAAAATGACATCTTTGGAAGATATAGGGCTTTAGTAGACAGTTTCTAGGAAGACTAATTTTTGATTTCTGTTTTCGCCCATGCCAAGTTTCTTTATCCTTCCATATTATAAAATACGCTTTTGAGTTATGTTAAATTGGAAGCTACGTCTAATCCGTGTATTTCCCAAGTGCGGTTTATTGTGTGGACGTGAGGAAGGACGGAATCCGAGTGGAAGCTGTAAGAATTATCAATTAGTGGGTAGGAGGCGGCTGCAGTTTGACAGACCCTGTATAAGACTTTTGGGAAATTTCTCAAAGCCTAATGGAATAGATATATATGTACTGGAAAGGTTCAGCGAAGGGAACTATGGTGTTGGTTCATGGAACGAAGGGGACGCTTAAGGAGAAAGGCTCCGGTAAGCGAGATGTACCCACAAGGTCTAAGAGCTCACTCCTGCACGGTTGTGGGTGTAGATCTTGTACCCAGGGCCAACGTCTCAACAACCACTCCTTGAGTTTGTTGGGAAGCTGAAATGAAACAAGGACCTGATGGAGAAACTGTGTTGAAATCTGTCACAGGCCGCGCTGTCAGCATATCCTGTCGGTTCTGTGGACTGTACCCAGAATCTGCCCAGAGCTCACTGCTTTCCCAGCCTTCCTGCTGTGCCAAGCCATCTCCCACCGAGGCAGATAGCTGAAGTCACTCCGTGTAATTTTTCTGCTCCCTTCCTGGCCACCAACTCACTTCCATTCAGACTCTTCCGTTCAGAATGCTTTTCTCCCGCCTTTATTGAAAATAAGTATTTTATTCTCACTCAATATATTATGATTATGAATTCATCTCATTCTACTCCTCCCAGCCAGACCACTGTCTTTTTTCTGTCATCAGAGAAAATAGGCTTCCAGCTGGGCGTGATGGCACATTCCTTTAATCCCAGCACTCAAGAGGAAGAGGCAGGCTGATCTCTGTGAGTTAGAGGTCAGCCTGGCCTACAAAGCAAGTCCAGAACAGCCAAGGCTACACAGAGAGAGCCTGTCTCGAAAAACTTAAAAAAAAAAGTGTGGAAAAGGGTATACTGTGGGGCACACTATTACACAGTAGCAGCTTCCACAACAAGAATTGTTTTTCTCTATTGGGTACAAGGTTGCAAGGGTGGAGGGTGGGTATGAGGGGAGGGGAAGATGAGTGGGCTTGGGATGCGTGATGTGAAATTTACAAAGAACCAATATAAAGTTAAAGAAAAAATAAAACAGGCTTCTAGGGGATAATAATGAAATAATGAAATAAGATAAATGAAAAATTAACACAGCAGACTTGGGCAAAACAAACAGAAGGAAAAGAGCCCCAAAGAAGGTGCAAGAACAGAGACTCAGTTGTTCTCACACCCAGGAATTTGATAAAAAACACTAAACAAGAAGCCACTGTATACATACAAAAAACCTTTATGATAAAAAGAGGTAAGGAAATGTGTGTGTGTGTGTGTGTGTGTGTGTGTGTGTGTGTGTGTGTGTCCGTGTGTGTCTGTGTGTCTCTGTGTCTGTGTATGTGTGTTATTCAGAATAAAAAAATGAAAAATAGAAATATTCTATTTCTCTTTCCTAAGGAGAGCTGTTCCCCCTGCCCAGTCCCTTACTCTATACCTAACCTCTGTGTTTCCAAAGATGATAATAGCACTGTTACCATTGACTTTACTGCTACCCTTAGCGTATAAGTGAATGCATACCATTTTTTGTCTTCTAGGTCTGACTTACCTCACTCAGGAGGACTTTCCTGTAGTTCCATCCATTTACCTGACACTTTCATGGTTTCATTTTTTTAATGGTTGAGTAATACTTCATTGTGTAAGTGTACCATGTTCTCATTACTCATTCTTCTGTTGTGAGACATGCAGGTTGCCTCCAATTTCTGCCTATTATGAGTAAAGCAGCAGTGAATATGGTTGAGCAAGTGTTTGTGGTGGGATAAAGTGACCACTGGGTCACTCTAGAGTAGCATAGCTGGACATTGCAGTAGAGTGATTACCATCTTCCTGAGGAACCACCACGCTGATTTCCACAGAGGCTGTACAGGTTGAACCCCTATGAGCAATAAGTGACTGTGCCCCTTGTCCCACATTTTGGCCAGCATGAGAAGTCACTTGTTTTATTGATCTTAATCATTCTGATCAGTTTAAGACGAAATATCAAAGTAGCTTTGCTTTCTATTTTCCTGATAGCTAAGGATGTTGAACATTTCTTTCAGTGCTTTTTATTTTTAAACCTATTTGAGTCCCCTCCCATTTAAGAATTCCCTGTTTAGATTTGTACCTCATTTTTTAAAAACTGAGTTCTTCATTTCTTGAAACAAGTTTTTTATTTTTATGTTAAGAAATATTTTATTCTTAATATATTCTAGGATATTAGCCTTCTAATGGATGTGGAGTTAGTAAAAATCTTCTTTTATTCTGTAGGCTGCCACTTTGCCCAAATGACAATGTCCTTAGCTTTGCCGAAGCTTCTCAGTTTCATAAGGTCTCGTTTATTAGTTGTTGATATGAGTGCCCATGCTAACAGTGTTCTGCACAGTCTTCTATGTCGATGAGTTCAAAGCTATTAATCACTTTGTCTACCATAGCCAGTGCATCTGGGTCTATGTTGAGGGCTCTGTGCAGTGGTAAGTGTGAATCAATTTGGATTTTTCTGCATTCAGCATCATTTGTTGAAGATGCTGCTCTTTTCCAGCGTGTATTTGTGGCTGCTCTATCAAAAACCAGGTGTCAATAGGTGTGTGTATTTATCTCTGGGCCTTCAATTTGATTTCATTGACCAACATGTCTATTTTGTGGCAATACCATGCTGTTTTTATTGCTACAGCACAGTAGTGCAGCTTGAAGTCAGGGATGGTGATAACTCCAGAAGTTCTTTTATTACTCAGGATTGTTTTGTCTCTCCTGGGATTTTTGTATTTTTTATGTGAAGCTGAAAATTACCCTTTCAAAATCTGTGAGGAACTGTGCTGAAATCTTGATGTAGATTGCACTGAATCTGAAGACTGCTTCTGTGGGGTGGCTGTCCTTACTGTGTTCATCCTCCTGATCCGTGAGCATGGGGGAGCTTTCCATCTTCTCATATCTTCTTCAATTTCTT
Source organism: Acomys russatus (assembly GCF_903995435.1). NCBI lineage: Eukaryota > Metazoa > Chordata > Mammalia > Rodentia > Muridae > Acomys > Acomys russatus. The sequence continues at coordinate 17,906,225 of NC_067146.1, read as the reverse complement.
TCTTCAGTTTCTTAAGGTTTTTATCATATAGGTTTTTCACCTGCTTGGTTAGAGCTAACTAAGATATATTATTTGAATCTATTGAGAAAGGTGGTTTTCCTCTGATTTCTTTTTTCTCAGTACTCCAGCTTGTCATTTGTATATAAAAGGGTTACAGGTTTTTTGTGAGTTGATTTTGTATGTAGCTACCATTCTGAAAATGCTTATCATCTGTAAGAGTTTTCATCTGGTGAAAATTTTAGGGTCAGTTAAATATACTATATCATCTGCAAATAAGGACACTTAGGCGTCTTCCTCTCCAATATGTGCCTTTTTATTTCCTTCACTTGCCTTATTGTTCTAGCTAAGACAGCAAGTACTATGTGGAATAGGTATGGTGAGGGTGGACAGTCTTGTTTTGTTTCTAATTTTAGGGGAGTTGCTTTGATTTTTCTCTCCATTTAAGTTGATGGAGGCTATGGGCTTCCTATAATGTGACTTTATTATTTTGAACCATGCCCTTTATATCCCAAATCTCTCAGAATTTTTATCATGAAGGAGGGTTAGATTTTGTCAAAGGTCATTTCTGGATCTAATGAAATGGTCCTGTGGTTTTTGTTTCTCAGTTCATTTATACAGTGGATTACAGTTATCAATTTTTATATGTTGAACCATCTCTGCATCTCTAGGATGCAGCTTACTTGATTGTGGTCTTTGTTATATGTTCTTGGGTTCAGTTTACAAATATTTTATTGAAAAAATTTGCATCTATGTTCATAAAGGAAATTAGTCTGTAATTTTCTTTCTTTGTTGGGTTTTTATATGCCTAGGGTATCAGGTTAACTATGCCTCATAAAATACATTGGGCTACAAAGTGAGTCTAGGACAGTGAAGGCTACACAGAGAAACTCTGTCTCAAAAAATCAAAACATAAAAATTAAAATTAAATTTGTAAAAAAAAAATGAGCATTGTTTCTTCTGTTTTTATTTTGTGGAATAATTTGAGGAGTATTGATGTTAATTCTTCTTTGAAAGTCTGGTAGAATTCTACACTAAAACCATTTGGCCTTGGACCATTTGGTTGGGACACTTTAAACGACTGTTTCTCTTATTCTTTCAAATAAACCGTGCTTACGTTTTCTACAAGAAAAGAATATCTGCATGTATTATATTTAAATCGGCAAAAATAAGACATTTTGTATTCATTGTAACTGTGCCCAGGAAGTAAAGACAAGACCAAGAAGGCAACAAGCTGTCTCAGAAAAGCAACGGATCCTTTAGCTAGTTGGTGGGATTGATGACTCAGGCAAGCCGGAAGGGAACCATGGAGACTCTAGGAAGAGGCAGCCCACCAGTGCTTGGAGAGCTGCATAAGAAGGTGGACCCTGAACGTATATGACCAACAGTCTTCTAATTTCATGGCTATCCAAGGGAAGCAGCGGAGGACTGAGACTCTTCTCAAGTGACCACGATGCTTGCTTCGTGTGAGTGAGCGGGGAGGTGGTACCTTTAGTTCATATGAAGCAGATCCTACCTAACTAGTGTAATTTCATTGATCCAACAGGTTAACAAATGATCAGTCAGTCACATATGAATACAGCATGTTGAACTGCCACCCCACAGGTTCTGGCTGGATTCACATGACTATCATTGAAGTATTCTAAAGTCAGGTAAAAACATAGATAGTCTTTCCCTACTCTTCCCCTTTACCTGAAAGTCTTATAAGTAGAAATGAAGATACCTTATAATAATACCATAATTCAGTATAATATATAATAGTCTTTTGTATTAGAAGCAACAGTTAACTTTGTTGTGAGTACCTACTGTGTGCCAAACACATTGTTGATTCAATTTTCATTCGAAATATGTGTGGGGATCCACTGAAATAAGGCTCTGAGTAGTAGTCTGTCAGGTGCATACATAAATGAATCAGCCACTCAGGTTATTTGAATGTAAGGCCTACGTCCTTAACAACAACAAAAAAAGCTTCTTACCTTTCTAAAATATTTTTAACTCTGTGTGTGTGTGTGTGTGTGTGTGTGTGTGTGTGTGTGTGTGTGTGTGAAAGAGAGAGAGAGAGAGAGAGAGAGAGAGAGAGAGAGAGAGATCCAAAGAGATTTGAGTGATATAGATTAGCAGTTTAGTATAATAAAAATATTTATTTTTGTCCTTCCTCTCTAAACTGTGTTTATTTTTTCTTATCATTTCTTGAGATTGAAATAGTCACACTTAAATATTTGTCTTGATACGCATAACTAACTCAGAATAATTCAAGCTTAAATGGCTAAATCTTCACAAACCTAAATTTAGTGCATGAACTAGAGGAAAGGACTAAGATAGATTAAAATTTTTGAATATCACTACTGAATTACACTTTCTGCTGCTTGAGCTCACCATACTAATTTTATGGATTTAAAATGGAAAGGTTCTTTGATTTGGAAAGACACAGCAGAAAATTGATTGGCATAAATCTGGCATTTTGTCACTCAAGTGAATATGATAATGATGGTATCATTAGGCAAAACAATAACATGACAGCTTCATGTAATGAAGGAACATTTCTGCACCACAGAATTTAAATGCTTAGCACCTGGATCCCCAGATGTTTACCAGTTTCTGCCACACAAACCCCTCTGCTTACCTATGCTCCCTGAATAATGACTTTGATGGGTGTTGGGAAGTTATAGAGCAGAAGTTCAAAGGTATAATCACTCCTGCTGGCAGGGAAATGGTGTTCCCTTGCCCATTCCTTAAATTCAAGCTGTATTTTCCCGGTAGCATAATATTATATGAATTACTGCAGGAAAATAGAAAGTAGAACACAGTTGTGACCTTTCTTCTCAAATATTTGTCAAGTACTTTTTTTTTTTTTTTGAAAACAGACTTTCATTTCTTATCCTAACCATTCAGTTTAAATACAAACAGGAGGAAGGACAGGGAGAGGAAGAGAAGAGGAGGACAGGAAGACAGAGAACTCAGAAAGTGTTATGTATTGTGAGGTAGAATTTATCTTTGAATAGGGGGAATATTTTCTCCATTTAGAAAGAATCTTAGCCTCTTTCTATTGTCCCATGGTTACTGGTTTACAGAGCCCTCAGTTTTGGATGGAGGCCAAGTTCCTGAGTAGCTAGTGTTTATTCATCAACTTGTTTATTCACAGGTGACTTGGAACCTGTTGTAACAGGTGAGTAATTGCCAAACTCCTCCTTCATTATCCTAAGGACAATGTCTGACTTTTATTTTCAGTTATTGTTAAGAAGCACAAGATTATAACTACGGAGGTGGAGCTTACTGAGAGGGCAGCGCCTTTCACGTGGCCTGGAGTAGCTTTACTTACTTGCTCAGTGGTCACCGAGAGTCCACCTGCTCACTGCCATTGAACAGTGTGCCTTTACAGCATGGCCTCTTCAGAACTTCAGAGGGTTCTAAATTTCTGTTCTTTTCAGTAGCGTGTAAGCCTCCAAGGAAAATACAAGGGACTCTCTGAATGCCTAAAGATCAAATACCGTTCACTGATTAGGTAGCAGACCTTCAGCCTTGGGAACGTGTTGAGATATTTGGGAACACTAAAACAAAAAACAAACAAATAAACAAACAAAAAAACCAGAGTTCCCAAGTCTCTCCTTCAGATGCTCTGACCAAACTGCACTGGGGGTTTGGCCCAGGACTCAGAACGTTTCAAACTTCCCAAATAAACAGCTCTAACGTGAAGGTAAAAGTGGAGTCTTTGTCAAAAGCCCAATAAATCTCTCAGCATATGTAGTGTTTCTGAGTTATTTCTGGCCATAAGTTGTTACTTTCATTTTGTATGCTGCTTTTTTTTTTCTTTTTAAAATTTACTAATTTATTTATTTACTTTACATCCTGTTATAGCTCCATCCCTCCTCACCCCCCAGCCCCACCTGCCCCCTCCCTCTTCCCACTGCCCCTCCCCTATTTCTCAGAAAAGGGGAGACTCACTTTCAATCCACTCTAGCTTGTTATGTGGTTGCATCAGGACTGAGCATGCCCTCTCTCCCTGTGACCTGGCAAGGCAGTCCCACTAGGGGGAAGTGACCAAAAAGCAGGCAACAGAGTCCATGTCAGAGAAAGCCCCTGCTCCCCTTACTAGAGGACCCATATGAAGCCTGAGCTATCCATAGGCTACATCTTTGCAGGGGGCCTGGGTTCAGTTCAAGAGTGGTCCTTGGGTGATGCTTGGATGTCAGCTTCTCTGGGCCCTGGGTAGTTGGTTCTGTTGGCCTTGGAGCTCTCGTCTCCTGCAGGTCCTTTTTTTCCTCCTTCCCACTCTTGCACAACACTGCCTACATTGCCCAATGTTTGGCTGTGAGTCTCAGCATCTGTTTTGAAGCGCTGCTGGATGGAGCCCCACAGAGGACAACTCTGTCAGGCTCCTGTCTGCAAGCATAGCAGAGTATTGTTAACAGTGCCAGGGGTTGGCTCTCTCCCATAGAGTGGGTCTTGGGTTGGGCCAGGCATTGGTTAGAGGTTCTCTGTACCTCATCTATCTTTCTCCCTGCACATCTTGGGGGCAGGGTGAGCTTTAGGTTGACGTGTTTTGAGGGTGGGTTGCTGTTCCCCACCCTCTGCTAGGAGAATTGTCTAGTTAGGGATGTCCTCTTCAGTCTCTGTGACCTCTGCTTCTAGGAGTATGCTGATTTTACTCACTCGAGTACTACTCTAAAATTATTAGTGCCTACCAAATCTCCCCCTATGAGTGTTGCTTTATCAGAGTCCTGCTATAGAACAAAATATATGGTTCTTGTTGATTTTTAAAAATCAATATAATTTTACTTGAAAGAGATTTTAAAAGGATTTAAAGTCCAAGTTTTCCCTTTTGTACTCTTGATTGTGATTTTAAGAGGTGTTTATAAGTAATTTCCTTATTTTTGGTGACTTTTTTAGTGTATAAAAATAATGAAATTGTTCCTAATATCATAAAATGGGTCTTTATCTGAGTCAGTTGGGTTCTTTTTTATTATAGATATGGGGAATTATCAAGAGAGGTAACTATTACTCTCACGGGAATAGAGAACCCAGTAAGGAGCCATGACTTCCAATAGAACTTGTTTGTGTCTTTTTTAAAAACTCATGTTTTATGTGTGTACTCCTCTAAAAGTGAAAATTCTATTTTAATGATAAATATTATATTTTTACTAGAAAAATATCTAATAAAACATTGGCATCTGATACTCATAACCAGGGAGGTAGGCCAAGCATAATCATGTCATTATCTTAATACCTGGGCCTTTTTCTGGCTCAAACAAAAGCTTTCAAACAACCTATTTAACATATGAAGTATACTTTGCTTAGCTGGATGATACACCTGTTTTCTAGATTTTCTTGTGCTTTGGGTCTCATCATTTAATATTTAGGCACAGGATTAGTTAATCCCTCCATGAGTCAAGAGTCATGTGTGACTATTTATGTATGATATTCCTATCAGCTTCCTAAGTTTTCCTAGAAAAGTTCAGCAGATGCACGCCAACATGGGTGCCAGAGTAGTCACTCAGTCTGAGTCCAGTGCCAGGTACAACAGGTGAAAGAGCCACCATCTAGAATTGGGGAACAAGGAGAGTGGACACCTCCTCTCCCAGTGCTGAAGTCAGGTATTTAGTCTTCATTCAAAAGTCTCTAAGATTAGAAAATTACACATCTCACTGTGTCTACTTCTGCCTGAAAATCTAAGGCCCTTTTTATTTCTGTTAGTGGGAAATGTGTCAGGAGAGAGCTCCCCTGATGAGTTAAAATATAGTGTTTTATCCATTAGGAAAGACTCGAAGAGAAGTCTACAGAACAATGCATTAAATAATATTTAATGTGTATTAAATGTATAATTAAATGCTAAAATGCTACATTCGCGGTATGTTCTATCCATGAAAATCCAAGGATATATGTAAAAATATGATTAGTAGTAAGAATGCATTTTCTGAGTTGAATTAAACATAACTTCAAAGCTACTTTCTAAAAAGCAGTTTGATCATGGTCGGCAGCATTAGCAAGTGACTGGTAGAAATGTATAGACAGCTAGCAGTAGAAATCACAAGTAAGAAAACATCTTAAGAACTGGAAAACAAAAGGAGCCAGGCTCCTTTGTCCTGCCATCAGGCTTTCCTGCATCAAGAACTTACCTGTGTCATTGAGTCCAAGCCCCTTAGGGTGGTGAAAGGTTTGGCTTCTTTAAAAACTAGCTTTTGCTTTAATCCAAGGTGTGAAATAAAAGTCTGCTTCACAGAAGATGATGTGATTTGCCTCATGCACTAGCAGAAGAGTTACCTTTGCCAGCTTCAGAGAGTTTAATCCTGGGGACTCTGGAGAGGGTATGAATGGAAGAGCCCTGAGAGGGCCTGTGGTGGCTGTCCCCATTGCTGCTGGCCCTGATGCTGCTGCTGATGTTATGTTTGTTGTTGAGTTTGCTAGTCCCATGTTGCTGGATATTCTGCTTATGAAGATGACTTGCCACAAGGAACTCCAGCATTCCTAGTCAGCAGGAAGAAGCCGACAGAGGCCCATGTCCCCTTTCCCCTCTAACCTTTTTCTCCTACCTAGTGTTGGGAGGTTGGAAGGAATTATGGTAGAATAAAGATTGGAAGGGAGGTAGAGGAATAAGAATACAATAAAATAGTTTTAAGAGCCTAGACTTTAGAATGTCTCAGAAAGCTGAATCTTACCAAAGACACATTTTTTAGTGTAATAGAGATATGCAAAGTAATTTGAAGAGAGGTTTCTCTCTGAAGTATTAAAGCAGCCAATCAAAATATTTCTTTGCCCACACCATTTTCTTGACTGAAACTCAGTGTGAAGGGGTAGTCGGGCAAGTCTGTGGAAAGCCACCTGGGCAAGTAGCAAGGTTTCCAGGGGTCTATACTCCTTCCTGCAGGCAGAGAGAAGAGCCTGTCACTTTGATTTTTCCAGGGGTCTACACTCCTTCCTGCAGGCGGAGAGAAGAGCCTGTCACTTTGATTGTTCTGGTTTTAAGGGTTTGCTCACACCCTTTAGCTCTTGGTATCATCCCTTTATTTGTTTCAGTCCTCAATACATAGTCTATCAGCTTCATGCTAACCTTCCTTTCCTTTCAGTTCTCAGATTCCAAAGATCGCTTAAATTGGTAGAGAAGGCCTCCCCTCCACCTTTTCAGGGTAATCTAGAATAAAGACTGTATTTAGGAAATCAACATCTGATGAGCAATCTCATTTCCCTCTCCAAACCTAATTCCTTTGCCGTGTAACTTTTACACAGTCAGTTCATGAGGACCAGTAAACTGGCATTTTGGAACAGGGTAGGTAAGGCATAAATCTGCTCATTTATAGTTTATAATACATTTTAAAAAAATTTCACGTGTGTGGTATGCATGCATGTGTTCCTGCACACTTACATACATGTGTAAATCAACTCATGTGTGTGTGTGTGTGTGTGTGTGTGTGTGTGTGTGTGTGTGTGTGTAACATCCTGGGACAATATCAGAGATCTCCCTTGATCACTCTCCACTTCATTCATTAAGCTAGTCAGGTTGCTCTAAGAATCTTTGGTCTCTGCATGCTCAATGATGGAATTATAGGCAGGATTTCCCACCCACCTGATGTTTATATGGGTTCCAAGAAACTGCCCTCTTATCCTCATGATTGCACAGTAAGCCCTTTAACCATGGAGCTGTAGCCCCAGTTCTTTTAAGTAATGTTTCTTAACTGAAATAATCCAGAAAGTACATTTAAGCTATTATCAAAATAGTAACAAAATAGTTGTCAACGTAATGTCTACCTCATAGAGTTATGAAAATTAGGCAATGAAACATCCATGAAAAACTTTGGAGATGCATACAGTGTACTCAAATTTAAATACACAAGTGTATACTGTATAAAAATAACCCCAGAATCCATGATTAATCCTTAGCCAAGATTTAATACTTAGCAAGATGCCTGCTCTTGAGGTTCAATGATAAGTGAAAATATAACCACTGTTTAATTACATATTCAGATTGGGCTCCTAATAATATCTCTCCCCAAGGAGGAGTCAGATGTTGACACGGGAGTAGTGTCAGTGACTAAGGCTTCCCACTGTGTGAGTCTACATCTCAGTCCCTAATGACTCAGCATCCGGGAGTCCTACACATTAAGCGATAGACACACCTTGGAATCCAAGGGATACCTGTCCACAGGCAAACTCATAGTTTGCTCTAAGGGCAGAGGTTCCCAATTTGCATGCATCGATCTCTTCGACCTTCAACCCAGGATGCTATAAACATACCACTGATTTCTGCACAGTCTAATAGAAAAGATAAAAAAGAAGAAGCTAGGTGGTAGTAATAACAGAGGTGAGGTCAGGCAGCCCTTGCTTGTGAACTACATTAACGCTGTTTCAGCAAGCTCTGGGGTCATCCGAGGCTCCCCTGCAGCATCCCAGTTGTCTGAAAAGGAGACTGTCCTGGCTTGCACTGCCTCTGTGATTTTCTCAACTTTTATATCAGGTGTTGTAGGAGCTCCTCTTTATGGTGATTCTGCAGCTTCCCGTAGTCCCCAAAGCAAGCCCTGCTGGGGTGCACGAAGGAGCTGGCGATGCTTCTGTTTCAGTTATGAGTGCAAATGAGGCTTGAGGTGTGTTTAGAAAAGGCTTACATGTCTGTATCAATTTTCTCTGTGCGTATCACCTTTTGAACTTTCATACAGTGACCTTGGAGAATGTTAGATGCAAAGTTACTTATTAGGTAGTTGAAAGGCCATGTCTCGTTATCTGTTTTGAGGACTAGCTATTTTGAAAAGAATAAGTTTAGATCATTCCATAATGCCCATCAGAGAACACCCTTACTGGGACAGATAGGATGTATGGTTTCCAACCCTCTCTGCATCTCTAAACGTCTTTTATATGGCTTGATCTCCAAGAAGCAGCTCAGTGTCACGTAGCACTCCTGCCTTAATGTGTGAAGTAGCCAGCCACTTCGATGGTAAAGCTGCTTTCTACACAGAGACAGAAAATTAAACACTGAGCGTGGTCTAGAGCAGATGTACATATGAATTTACGCTTTTGTAGGCAGATTATAGGATATACCTGATAGAAGGTGAAAAATAACAAAGCACATTTGAGAAACACTTCTTTCTCAGCTCCATCTCCTTTGAGGTGGATAAATGAAGGCTTTGCAGCTTATTTCTTGAGTTCCATGTTCACCTGAACAGTCTCAGGTAGTTTCCTGGGACATATCCAGAGAGATAAGGTTACAAGCAGACTCAGGGCCTGTTTGTCTTTAGCACCAACACTATACAGATTGAAAATTGAATTTCTCCCCAGAATCCAACATCTCCTCCTCCTGTTCTCACTGAAACTATGGTACAGATTTAGGTGCAAGACTCAATTTCTCCTGTGTCCTCTTGTGAAATATTGTGCTGTGGGTGCTGAAGAAGTGGCCCAAGCCCCATCTTACTGCTCAAATATCAAAAGTGAAAGTTCATATCCAAGGGAAATCACTGTGGTGGACAAGAGTGTGTCTCTACACTCTGTGGCCATGCTGAAGGGTGCTTTATGATGCAGGAGGACCACACCAAGGAAGAACTGGGAGTCCACATCTCAGGGACAAAGGGGGAAAAAGTGAAGTTGGCAGTGCAGAGGAAAATGCAAGAGATCCATTGTGAGGCCCCCATGCACGAACCCCAAGTCCAAAGGAGAGAGGTGAGGGACTTGCACTTACTATCTGCATTAAGGCTCTCACAGGCCTTAATTTCAACTTTTTGGCATAAGAAGCAGGTGTGAGTGATGCACGCCTTTAATCCCGGTGTTTGGGAGGCACATTAGCAAAGAGAGATCTGAGTTCGAGGCCAGCTTGGTCTACATATTCAGTGAGTTCCATTATAGTCAGAGCTATGTAGAGCAACCCTGTTTAAAAAAAAATTAACAACAACAAAACAAACAAACAAACAAAAGTGGGTATGTGGAGACTCTTGTTATTATAAAATAAAAAACAAATTATTGACTTTAAACTTCTTGTGCGAATGATAAGACTTGAAAGGGAAAACATTAAGAAAAATTGAAAATTCAACAGGGTCTTTTTGGGAGACATCCCCACAAGGCCTCACTGCCTGCAGGAGACTGCTCTGAGAGAGATAAAGAGTGAAACTCAAGATTGCGTCATCTTTGCAGACATTGGGTCATAGCCTTCTAGAGAAGGACTTCGAGGCTTACTTTTCTTACATATTTAAGCATAGTAGAACTTGTGGCTTGAGGCCTTTTCAACAAGAATGAATTCTATTGGCTGAAAAACAGAGCTCAGGGCTAAGGCCTAGAGGGAAGATCTGTGATCAGGGAAGAATAGATGTTATTGGTGAAGACTGGGCCTCTTTCATAGGAGTGTGCTCTGTCCACTGTAGGGTGCTGGCCTAAACAATGCTCAGGATATTGGGGGGATTCTAGTAGAAGTTGGATCCTGATAGCATAGCAAAGGATCCCCAAGTTGTTTGACTACTGGTTGTCACTCCAATAGTTCAGGTATTCAGGCATCATTCATTTCCTTCACTTTAAGAAACAGGCCCTTGTGGTTGGCAATTCTGGTACCTCCAAAGCTTATTCTATGCTGCCCTTCCTACAAGGATTCATATAGAATTTTACTCCCTAAGCTCTTACACCATCTGTAACAGCAAAAGCCTTCAATAGGGCATGCCTTAACAATTGGGTAGAGATAAGTTTCTCTAAAACTTCGATCTTGTTCCTACAAGCACCTAGATTGCATAGTTTAAACAGTTTTGGAATCACTTTTAGGAGCCTAATATATACATGTATTCTCCGGCTTATAAATTGCTTCAGTGTTCAGAATATTAGAACTTAAAATATTGTCTCCTTCTACTTCTCTTTCACTACATGGAGAAGAATGTAGTGAGAGAGGTGGGCTGCAGATCTCTAGACAGCTCAATAATAGCACACATATATATCAGCCACAAGTATCTGGGTTCAAATCCTAGTACTAGAGAGAGATGGAGACAGAGAGGGAGAGGAAGAGAAGTTGGTTGTCATATAGCTAATAGCATCTTCCAGGCCAGGTCTCTAAAAGACAAGCAAGCAAACAAAATACCCCCAAAACAAAAAACAAACAAACAAAAAAACCCACTTACTTTTCACATAGGGCCAAATCCACTTGGTTTCATAAATATGTTATTAAGGGCCTCAGCAACATGGTCTACCACAGAGCTTATGGTCCTGTCTCCTCTTCTTACATCTTCTCTGGCTCTGAGAGTCTAGGCTTTAGCCTGATCTTTACTAAAATGAGGCATTGGACTAAGTGATTTCTAAATTCTCATTTTGCCTTAAAAATCTGAAGATTTGTTTGTCTTCTGCCCACTCCCCAGAGATGTACACATACCCTCCAGGAACCTCGCCTCAGTACAAGGGTGCTATTGATGGAGATAGTTTGCAATTTTAAACAGACAAATAACTCTAACAGCTTTGAACAGTATGAAGTGATTGATTTATCAGCAGTTAAGAGAACAATTTGGAGAAATCCTCTGGAAGGGAATAAATTTACCTAGCAACTCTCTATTCACAGATCCTGGGCAGCTCAGAAAAACGAGCTCTGTTAAAAGAGAGAGAGAGAGAGAGAGAGAGAGAGAGAGAGAGAGAGAGAGAGAGAGAGAGAGAGAGAGAGAGAGAGAGAGAGAGGGATGGATGGATAATGTGAACAAAAGAAGAGCAGAGTGCCACCCAGAGTGTCCAGTGTGTGCTGTTTCTCACCTAGAAGGTGCTCACCAGGCGGAGAGAGCATTAGTTGTATTGCATGTTTCCTCTCATTTGGGTGATGAAGAAGAATGCTACATTAATTATGAGGCAGCAACAGTCACATAGCAAGTAAGACCCAAATGTTCTTGACAGGATGAACTGGAATTTGCCAGAAAGTCTGGGAAAGAGTGTTTATCATCATGAATGATAATTTATAGCATGACCGTTGGCATTTGGTGGATACTGGTCTTTCCGTCTTCCAATGAAAACACTTCATTTTGTAACATTTTGTAACATATGTAACACTTTGTAACTGCTGGAGGAGCAGCCGTGGAGTTCGGCTTCCTTAGATAAATACCTTTAGGAAGGACAATGCTGATAGATCTACATGGCCACAGGAGGAGCTGTGCTGTACTTCCCACACAGTAATTAAAAGCACACTTTAAAATGATAATTCTTTTAAGCACAAAATGTATTTATTGTTCTATCAATGAGATCAGGCTTGAGGCAAGGAAACATTTTCTATTTCCTTTCCACACCCTGGTATCTAAAGCTAAATAGTAACTTTTTTTAGTGGGGGGGGCGTATACCTTAAGGGGACTGGCCACACATTATTTCCTCTGTAACATTTCTTTTCTAATTTCTCCCAAAGATGTTTATCTTGGGCGTTTAGTTCTGCCATTTGTCTGTCATACCCACCCACTGAGCTATGAGCAATCTGAGCTGAGGAAGATGTTTTGTTATGTCTGTGCCTCTCACTACTTGCTGTGGTGTGGGATTGGAGTTGGTACCTAAAGACTTTCTTCAATAAATAAATGAAAGTACAATAAATCATTGGCAAATGTTGTGGTTTCGATATGGTTTGACAGGGCTCCCCAGTGGTCCATACACTGAAAACTTAGTCCCCACTATGGTGTGTGAGGTGACAAAACCCTTATGAGGCTCAGTGGGAATAGCGGTGTAATTTGGGGGCATGTTCTCAGAAGGAATTCCAATCTATTTTGGCTGCCTTTCTGTAATGTCCAATAAACGTATCTGTTCCTTAAGGATACAATCTTACATGGAAAAAAAAACCACAAGTCCTCTTAAGTGAAATGGGAATTATATACTTACAATGTTTTGTTAAAAAAAAAAAAACCACACACACACTTCACTTTGCAATAACCAACTTTTTAATAGAGAAAAGAATTGCAACGAGTGGTATCCAAAGAGTAATTTCAAATTAAGAACAGAGCAGGGAGAAAGCACTTACACAGAAACATTTTTCTTACTTTACAAATACGTTTCTGAATTTCCATTGTGGTAGCTCTGAGCTTCTTTTGGTATCCACATCAAATTCAGTTGTTTGTTACGCCAGAGTTTGTTGCTATGGAGATTGCAGAGATAGCACAGAATTGCCAGCATGGACCATTATCCAAACAACTAAGACTCCTTCACTCTCACAAAAGAAACTATACCTATCTTAAATATTCATAATATTTGTATCTTCACAAGTAGTTATAGATGTAATTTTCCACTTAATAATAAAATCAGGCCATTGGGTGTGGTACAGTCCTTATTAAAATATCAACTACCTTTGAATTCATAAATATTTGGATTTACACTTAGCATATATGTTATTAATCATCATGTTTAGTCATATTTTACAACTCCTCAAATTACTATGAATTAGATTTATTTTATGTGTGTGAGTGTTTGCTTGCATGTACATGCCTGGCTGACTCTCTGGAACTGGAATGTCAGAGGGCTGTGGGCCACCATGTGGGATGTACATGCCTGGCACCTATGGCAGACTCCCTGGAACTGCAATGTCAGAGGGCTGTGAGCCACCATGTGGGTGCCAGAAAGAGAACCCAGAAGGTCTGGAAGAACAGCAAATGCTCTTAACTGCTGAGCCATCTCTACGAGTCCAAAGCCCCAGCTTACTATCACATGTTATTTTATTTGACACTTATAATTTCAGTGATGTGGAAGATACGTGGCTTTATTTTCCCATCTTACCAAATGAGCTTCAGGAGGCCCAAGTGACCCCCGTTTGCTCAAGGTGTTTGTACCCATCGTAACGTGATGATTCCTCCTCAGCTCAGGCCACACCTTCGTGCCTCAGGAGGAATCATTATTTCTAAGTTTAATAATTAATGTGGTTTTTTTATATTAGCATCTTTTCCTTCTTCTCACAAGCAATATTTGTTGAGTCGTCAGTGTTTTCAGACATTGTTCCAAATGTATCACAGGAAGGTCACTGAGGAAGTAATAGGTGCGTGCAATTAAGGCAGTGCAGAAAATTCGAGTCTATTTCTAATAGCATCTTTGCCACTAAGTATTTCAAGGGAACCAGAAAAGTTTAAAGCTAAATGGCTCCACAATGAGTACAAAGCACACCATTTTATCCATTCCTTTGTGTCTGACCACGAACGGGGTACATAGGTAATTAAACAACCAGTAGGTATCTGTTGAGCACTAGACTCATCAAACCCAACAGACAAGGCCTTCTCTGTCCCTCATAAGCACCCACAGCAACTAATCCATCCAAATCTCTTACCACATGTCATTTACTTGGTCTTAGGGAAATAAATCTTTCCACATATTTGAAAGTAACATTTCAACCATGAAGATAAGACCCAGAGACAGGCTCATTGGCAGGCTTTGATTAATTTGTTTCAAAATTCAGAAGACAGGAATGTTTGAAAGGGACATAGACAGGAATGTTTGAAAGGGACATATTTGACTGTTAGTTTTTCTTCTTCTCCTTCTTCACCCACTTCTTCCTGGGCCTCCTTCGGCCTTCTCACTTCCTTTTCTTCATCTTCTCCCTTTAAGGTGGATTTAAGGAGGCTCATGCTTCTTCTACCCAGCTAGGCTTCCCAGGGAGATGTGTTTACCCTGTGCCCCTTGTATAAGTCTGACCTCTCATGTTGCCTCCCATCCCCAAGTGATAGTTATCTGATTTGCTTTATTACTGTAGGAAACTTACAGCTGCTTAACTAAGATACACTGAGATTTAAACACTGAACAATATTCTATGGACTTTCCTCAACACTCACACCCACACACCCACACACCCACACCCACACACCCACACCCACATACCCACACCCACACACCCACACCCACACACCCACACCCACACACCCACACACACTGCCTTTTGAATATCATAACTTAATTTGTTCACAACATTGCTTTCCATAGCCTCCTGTGTTCTAGTAAAGCTAGTATGGGAAAGAAACATGGTGGCTTGTTTTATTTTTTTTCTTCAATGACTTTTATCTTCAATCCTGAAAAAAGTAACAGGCACAGAGTAAATTCTTAATACAAAATGTATTAATTCTCTAAGGAACCCTAGTAGTGAAGCCCTGAAGCCCAGAAAAACTGAGGTGAGAAGAACCCTGAGGTCTAATGGGTACTTGTGGTGTATTTCCCACTTCATTAAATAAAGAGATAACAATTGAGATGTAATCTGAGTAAGTCAATTAAATAAAGACAATAAATATTGAGTATGATTATTCCCTGGGAATACAGTTAAATTCACATTTGAAGTTAAGTATTCAGGTCACCAATTATGTTATTAGTGTCATGGTTTTATGTGCCCTCCAGCCTGATATGTTGGAGGCCCAGCCCTAGTCCCTCAGAGAATGACACTCTTTGGAGACTGGGTCTTTTAGAAGTACTCACATTAAAATGAAGTCATTAGGTTGGACATTAATCCAGTACTGCTGGTGTCATTATACTGACAGGGCTGACAGCAGGAGATATAGTCTTCCCAGGAGAAAGCACATCAATTGGTTACTGAATACCAAATGGTAAGTAAGTCCTGAAGACATATCCATATATAAGTAACATTATGCAGACTGAGCAGGTTATACTTAGGAGCCCATGCAACAGCAATTGGTGGGGGAAAAGACACTACAAATTTGAAAGAAAGCAGGTAGCATATATAGGATGGTCTGAAGGGGGAAAAGAAGAGGGGGAAACTATGTAATAATCCCAAAAATAAAAGCAACATTTAGAAAGAAGAATTTTTCACATAGAAACCAACACTAATGGAAGAAAAACCATGTGAAGATGAAAAAGAGAAGCTTGAGATCAGAGGGAAAGAGGTCAGGAGTGAAG
Source organism: Acomys russatus (assembly GCF_903995435.1). NCBI lineage: Eukaryota > Metazoa > Chordata > Mammalia > Rodentia > Muridae > Acomys > Acomys russatus. Next base: position 17,890,442 of record NC_067146.1, on the reverse strand, counting down.
CTGAGATCAGAGGGAAAGAGGTCAGGAATGAAGCCTTCCCTTGCTGCCTCTACACGGAGCCACCTTGGGCTAAGCATGCAGGTCAGGCCTTGGTAGGTCACGTGTAGGTCACGTGCTCTTCATGCATGAGATTCATTCTGTGGCAAAACGTAAAATAAAATATAGAAAAGTAAAACAGTAAACTAAAGTCCAATGCTGCCAACATTCATGAACCCGAGTTTGACACAGGGTCTCATGTAGCCCAGGCTAATTTGAACTCTCTATGAAACCAAGGATAATCTTAAATAATGCCCCACCTCTGCAATGGAAGTGAATTATGTGCTACCATGGTTACCTGTTTCAAGCAACACAGTTCTGTTGTATAACCCACTAGAATTTGATATGTTGCTATAAACACTCTAGCACATTAAAGATATTAATATATAAGAAAAACATTGAGTAATCATGCAATACATGGAGCTAAGAGTTATTTCAATACAATTATTGGCTCAAATTTATAAAGACAAGTATCACTGTGCAACAAATGGAAACCTCAACAAGAAGCCTTCTTAAGCAATTATTCAGCCGTAAGAAATAGGATTCCAGTGTTTCAGACTCAGTGTCATAGTATAGACATGCCCTGCATCTGCCTTGTGGCTGCTTCAAAAGTTTCAACAATCCCAATGAGAGGGTGAAATGTTGGAATGTGTCCCAGTCTCCTACTGGGTGATGAGGTTCTTCTCACAGGCCTGGAGCTATCTCTGTAGGCTTGACCAAACCCAGTTTCAAAATTTAAAAAAGGTGATACATAGATGGTCATTGAAGAGACAAAATGCCAGCAGCTTGAAAGGGTGAGCTCTTTCTGCATTATTGGAGCTGAGTGCTAACAGAAAAACATGAAATAAAAGAGGAGCCGATTTCAGGAGACCTATCTGTGGAGAGGCAACAAGTAGCTACTCCCTATAGCTTTGTTTTATTGAAAAGCTTCTTGGAAAAATACCTGTGTGTAAGATCATAAAAAGTGATGGGTGGGTCAGGTATTAACTTGCTTTTAAGGGTGAATCTAAGTAACTCTAGGTTTCTTTGGATCTAGTTGTGTAAGAGAAGAAATGGTACAGACTTTGGTCTGCGGCTGCAGTGACAATAACAAATCAAAGAAGGAACAGTTAAGATAGAAGAGGAAAAGTAATGTGAGATGTGAGGGGAGAAATGAGTTTCAACTTAGAGAACAAAAGAGCATACGAGTAAAATGAAGGAAGTCTAGAAAAGCGAGATAACAAGTGACCTTCTAGAAGATACTCTCCTGTCAAAAAACTTTCTGAACCTGTGAACTCAAGCACCAGGCTTGGTTAGTATGACCACAACCTATTGGAATACTGTCTTGAAGACTTAAGATTTTCATAGTCATTTATATCAACTCCCTTTGGAAAACTGTGAAATGAATACAGCAGGAATCGTTGTCTTGCCTTTATAAATGAATCAGCAACAGACCTCAATGTTTATATTATCCGAGCAAATTGTCATGAATTCCTAGAGTCAAGGAAAATGAAAGCATCACTTCCCACATTATGACAAGGAAGTCAGAAAGGCCAGTTTAAACCAGGGTGAGAGGGAAGCCTGAAGTGAAAGTGGCATGTTTTCATAAGTTATTCCAATTGCCATTTTATTTATTCAATGCCTTTATTACTTAAACTACATGTGTATACATATATGTGTGTGTGTACATATGTAACTATATATGAGTGTATTGTATGTATATATAGTTGTATTTGGATATATAAAACATATATGGGGAGTTGTTAATGTGCAGGACATGTGTCCCTACTTCAAGGATGAGTTGCAAGCCATAGACTGAAATGTCGTGAGTCCATGCTGTGTATCTTTGAGGCGTTAGAGACTCAAATGTACAGGAGAAGAATCAGGATAAATGAGTTAGGGAACTTAGGAGACATAGAAGCCAAGTTCCAAGAGATCTTGCTTCCTTGAACAAACTTCATTTACCTCTGGAGTTCTTTTCTCTCTCCCTGGATTCTAAATGGTATTTGTTGGTGACTAAAATTATTCTTCTCTCTGGAAGCTGAAGACTGAGTTATAAGGAGTTATGCAGATTGTAATACAAGGGTTGTTTCTTCTGGACCTTAGTAATAATGTGCTTCCCTATTAAAGAAAGATGCTAATATATGTAGTCATTAGAAGCTGATAGACACAGATAAGCTTTAGATATCTATGCTGTGAAAGCACATGGTTTTAGTGATCCTTACCTAATCTTCCCCAAGCAATTCCCCAGGGATGAAGGATTTCCTGTGGTGGAAAAAAGGAGGAATTAGTACATTGAAAGCCAGCAATGTTCAGCTTTTTTTCCTGGACAATTCTAGGAAGTCGTCCAAAGAATACTCCATTAAATGAAGCAGATGGGGTCTCCCTTGCATCTATTGCCCCCGTCTACTAGGCTATGGTCATATTAATCTGGTCACCAGGAGTCTTGGTCCTCTGTATTGTCTCTTGGTGCTTGAGGGTGGCCATTTTCTTCCCTGGAAATGACACTCTGAGAGACAGAAGGCATAAGGTCTTCTGGCTGCCAAACCTGGCCCCTGGTGACCTTTAGAAGCTGACTCCTCCATGGAGTCTGCATTTCAGGAGTTCAGACACTCCCTCCGAGAGACAGAGATCACCTCCCTCGGCCTTATCAGTGCCCTGGGTCTTCGCTCCTCAGGGAAGGGCCAGCCTCCCTTGTCAACTCTCAATCATTTTAGAAGGGCTTCTGAGTCCCCACCATTTGGGATGCTTCCATCAGATAGAATAGAGTGGCCCTAAAGGATAGCTTTTCTTCTTGTTATTTTTTTTTTCCCCAAAAGATTTGCCTTCTAAAGGGCTGAGCTGAATCTCTAGATTTTTGACCTGAAAAAAAGGTCAGAGAAGGTAACAGGAAATCAACTACACTTGAGCACTGTCCGTCCAGTCACACTCTGTGCTCTCATAAAAGGCATTGGTAGCCATCACAGAGTTAATGGAGCGGATATGGGCAGTGTGTCCTCCCTGAGTGACAGGGTAGTAAGAGGCCAGGCCTGTTCCCTTCTCCTGACATCTGGCAGGAGGGAATCCATAGCCGCCTTGATGTCCAAGCTACACTCAGCCTTTTTCTGGGGGGGGGGGGACCCACTTTTGAGGACTTCCATTGCACTCGCTACCTTACACCCCGAGGCTGCTCTGATTTACAGGCACTCTCCTTTTGAGTGATATGAATGTCAAAGACCGCAAGTGTGGTGCTGAGAGGCTCCAGTAATTTTTAGCAAGAGACAGCAGGACTTTTGTGACCCTTTCCTCAGCACTGCTCGTTTCTAGCAAGGTTCCTCTCCCCAGCTGCACAGACACCAAGGTGTCATTGAGTTTGATGAGTTTTTGACTCAGTCACATGGGACAAAGGTGCTCCTTCTGTGTTACTTGACCTGGAGGGTACCACTCTGCCTACAGGGCTGCGGGCTTGCATCCCATCACTTCTTCCTGGCTTAGCGGCTCTGCATTCAGTTCTCACTGGACAGGAGCTCATTGGACAGGCTCACCTGTGCTATCTCTGGGCTGTGAGTAGCCCTGAGATGCAGGAACGGATGCTGTGGTGGGCAGGGCTCAGCTCTGCAGGCCTAATGCTCTGACACAGGCTTAAGCTCTCCAGCCATGGCTTCTGTGGCACCAGAAGCAGCTCCACCCTCTTGATGGTTTCACAGAACTCCACTTCACACTCTCTAAAGGCGCAACCCCTTGATGGGACCTTTCACAGTGGAAACTGCGTTTCCTTTGTTTAACAAACCTGGAGCTCCTCTTTCATGTTCTAGCCCCCTTGCTGGGACTGGAGATTCAGATTCCATTTGTGCCACAGTGAGATTTTTCTGTTCCATTTGGCTGTTGGTGAAGGGCTGTTGTTTACAGAACTACACATATTTAGTGAAATGACTGAAGCTACATCCTGACCACTTTTCCCAGCAGCAGTCACTGACCTCGACTGTCCTTGGTTAGAGCCTCTGAGGGAAACACACGAACTGGCCGGCTTCTGGCCTCGTGTTCCCAGCTCTGAACATAATGAAGGGCAGCAGCCAGAGAGTATGTGTCACCCTGTGGCTCCCTAAACATTCTGTTTGCCCATTTTGACTTTTTATTTGTTCATTTAAAATAATTAAACTATACACTATTGTCATCTTAAAAACAACAGGCCGGGCAATGGTGGCTGCACGCCTTTAATCCCAGCACTCGGGAGGCAGAGGCAGGTGGATCGTTGTGAGTTCGAGGCCAGCCTGGTCTACAAAACAAGTCCAGGACAGCCAAGGCTACACAGAGAGACCCTGTCTCTCTCACACACACACACACAACAACAACAACAACAAAACCTGGTTGGTGAAAGGGCTTAAGAGAGACTAAAGCAGAAGAGTAGTTTTTGTACCTATCTGGTTTTTGTTTCTTGCCTACTGAAAATGTACACTTGCCTCCACTAAAGAAACTCCGTTGTATTTTGTGGGACCATAATGGTGCAGGGCAATGTAGGGAGAGTCCAGGATGCTTCAATCCTGGATACCTCAAACATGAAGATGGCAGGAGTCGGCTACCTCCCTCCTCCCAACCTGGTGCCCTCATCTGCCCCCACTACCAACCCTAGTAAGAATTGACTATCCTGACCATTAACAGGCTTCACCTTTTGTTTGACCTTATGACCCCCCTACTACAGCCCCTGAATATGCAGATGAATCGTCTTCCAACACCCTCGCCCTGGCCAATCACACAACCACACAAATCTTGCCCTGGAAACCCAGCAACCTTCCAAGGGGCATAAATACCCTCTCCCCTCCTCAATAAACCAAACCAGTTCTCTGTAGCTGTTCCTGGGTGTGTTCATTGCTCACACATCCATCGACCAAGATCCTGCACTGCACGCACCCACACTTGGCTCGGCTTCCTTCCCTCCAGTCCAGCTCAGTGTGCAATGGGCCTGGCTACCCCAGCTGGGAAGTGGACTCAGGATGGCAGCAGGTTGTCAGCATTTAAAGGAAGAGTCTGACTAGGGAAAATCTAGACCTGCTTCTATTAAAAAAAAAAAAAAAAAAAAAAAAAATCTTAAAGCCATGTCAAAGGATGTAAAATCGTGAACTTTTAAAATATGGTGAGCAGCACATTTTATTGACATCAGGTATTTTTCCATAATCTTTTCTGAAAATATAAAATCACACATAAATCTATAAAGACTCTCAGTAATATTTGCATAAAGTGATGGAACTGTGGGTGTCTGAAGGAATCAGAGTGAATTCTGATCTGATTGTTGGCTCTGTTTCTTAACAATTAAACTTTATTATACAAACTAACTAGCTTACACAAGAGGGAAAAAAGGTTAAAGGGAAAAAAAGTAAACCTTCCGGTATCTGTTCCATGGGACAGGTCCCCAGGAGTCTCTGGTCTGCGCGCTGGTCCAGCCTGTTCGCTGATCCTTTTTCCGATCTACATCTAAGTGAGCTCAAGCCTGGTCTCAACCTGCTGCTCCTCTCCACTAGCTTGTCTGTCACGCGCTAGGGGCGGTCTCCCTCTCCCATTGAAGGTCAATTAGAAACAAAATAGTCCAGGTGGAGTCCCCAGGTCCGCTTCCTGAATTCCAGGCCCAGGATGGCTCCACCCAATCTATCTCAAGGTTAATCTCAGGGAGTATCTGTGGTGTGTCCAAGGGCAAAGCCCGCCAAGACTGCTTTCACCTGTGACAAAGCTTTCAGTTCTTCCCACACTGTGGGTGTCTGAAGGAATCAGAGTCAATTCTGATCTGATAACATTAAGTCAAGCATAAACCAATCACTCCAACCAGCAAACAGAGCACAGCTCTTCACAGAATGCAAGGATTTGGTGACAAATGTGAAAATCTTTAGAGAGGTATTTTTTGTATTATTTTCCCCTAAGAGGTGTATACTGATAGGAACTTGACTCCCTGTGCAGTACTGTCAAGAGATGCAGTTTCCAAGAGAGGATGAGGCCACAAGAGAGCTGCTCTCATTAACAGATTAATGCCACTCACAGAAGGCATTGAAGCTGTGTTTGACCACTTTTTCCTGTTAGGTCACAGTGCAGCAAGAAGCCCCTCCCCATATGAACTGTGGGAAACTGTGTGGGAGAGTGTCTGGGCGAGTGTGTTGTTTTCATATATGTGGATTATGCAAATTAAATGTGCAGCAAAGGCAGAACATGTGGAGGCCAATGGTGCATTGTTAGATTTCTCTCTTCCATCTCTCTGCACCTACTGACTTGACACAGGATTTCTCACTGGCAGGAAGCTAACAGCTTTAGTTAGGTTGGCTGACTATCCAGCAGCAAGCTCTTGATTTACCTGTCTCTATGCCCCGCCCCCACCTCTCTCAGTGCTGGGGTTACAGGCAGCAATATCTGGCTTTGGGATTTATTTAGATTCAGGTCTTGATGCTTTCAGATGATGCACTTGTACCCACCGAGACATCTCACCAAATCTCCAATTTCTTCTCGTTATAATGGCCTGGGTGTGGTGTTCTGTTTTTATGGCATAAAATAAATAAATCACACTGAGATCATAAAGCTTCAGATGCCAACTCTGTGTTTTCACTGCTCTCCCTTCTGTAGGCATTTGATATAACTATTTATTTTACCTCTGTTACAATTTCCACCACTTTGTAATCAATCTCACTTAAAGTGGGTTTTCTGTAAGTAATGCTGTTCTTTGTACTTTTTAAGCTTTTATATGAAGGGCTGGACTTCCTTACTAAATGTTGTCTCAGTGATCTCGAACAGTTCCCAAAAATCCTGTTCATGGATGCAGGTGTGAGAACTGTCAGGTGCATGTTTTAACACCACTTGGGATTAGAAACCATAAAATAATAAAGATGCTACACATATGTTATGATGTCTCAATTGCTATTTTCATTTTTTTTTTTAATACTAAAATCTTATCCTTGCTCTTGAGGAAAATTCATGATTTCAACCTTGAGATAAGTTTAAATCTTGAATCATTTTTCTATCTCTGGAAAATAGGAACCTTGCCTGATTCTGAAGGAACACCTGCATAGTCATATTGATGGGTGTGTGGCATCCAAATATTAGGATAGTTACATTTTATTTTATTTTAATATTTATTTATTATTATGTATACAATATTCTGTCTGCATGTACACCTGTAGCCCAGTTGCTGGGAATTGAACTCAGGACCTCTGGGAAAGCAGGCAGTGCTCTTAACCACTGAGCCATCTCTCCAGCCCCGATAGTTATATTTTAAACCACATGCTTTGCACCCAGTTATGGAAGAGATATTGGAGAGCATTTAATCTAGTTCTGGTTAATGGTAAAGCATTAACAAAACCATGAAGACAGTCTAGAAGAACTCAAAGCCAAGAGAAGCATACAGGCAACGTGAACAAATGGTTACGGCAAACAGAAACTAGAGTCTCCGCTTTTTTCTATTGATTTTATATATGTCAAAGCAACATGTGGATAGAAATGTATGTGGTGGATAGGTAAACTCTTAGAGCTCTAAGATTTTCAACAAACACATTCACATGCAAATACACACACACACACACACACACACACACAGGGTGGGGGGAGAGATAGGAGAGAGGCAGTTCTTTGTCTTGTTTCTCTCAGTTTTGAAACTCATTTCCCAGAAGAAATCTCTTTAAGTCTTTGTGGTTTTTACATGTCATCTCCACAATTTTCTGAAGTATTTCTATGCTTGTTTTTTTGGTTGCATTGAACATTTCAGTGGTGCATTGCTAATTTCCATGCAGTGCTCAGGCTCATGTTTTTCTACAGTAGCAGAGCTCTTCTTTAATCTGGGTGTGCTGCCAGGTGGGTTAAAGATGACAATTCCCAGGTCCCATCTCAGCTCAGCCAACTGTAACCTTGTGACCAGTGGTGCATCTAACTAGAAAACACTTTGTAAGCATTTTGAGTAATTCACTTAAAAAACAAGCGGGGGGGGGGGGGGGGGAATTCCATTCAGAAGTTAGGTAGTTCACAAAGTGTGTAATTCCAAAAGATGAACAATGTTTAAAACATAGAACAAATTGTAACATAGATGTACTACAGCAATTAAGACTAACAAGGTAAAGACACAGAAAAAAGATGGTATCCCTGAGAACTGAGCACAGCACTTTTTACACTTTTGCCAACATTTCAAGAGCAAAGATTGTAAGATCTTTAAGGTTGGAAAAATAGGAAATTACCAAGTACCACACATTCTGGAGGACAAAGAAAAGGGTTAAACAATCTGAAAAGTAGCTCTGTTGGAAGAAATGCAGAAGGGCAGGAGTCGATTGAACCTAGAAGAAATAGGATATATGGGGTGAAGACATAGCTCTACCAGTAAAGTGCATATTTGTACACCATGGAACCTGAGTTTGATCTCCCCCCATACACAAGTGTGGTGGGAAAGTGGGGACAGGCAGGTTTGGGCCTCACTGGCCAGTGACTACAACCTAATCTGCAAGCCTCGGGTTCCAGCAAGAGACTGTCTCAAAACACAAAGCAGGCAACCCCTGAGGAACACGTGAGGGTGACCTCTCACCTCCATACAAACATGGAACTACAGCTCAGGAACTCCAGGTTCCCAGAGAATTTTGTGGGAAGTTAGATAGAATTTTGACACAATGACTGGGCTATAGAAATACGAATTAGAGACCAAGGCTCTCCAAAGGCAGACACCAAGGTAAATTATTACAAGTTTAGTTAGAGGCTGTGAGAACCTACTGTTTAGAGAAAATGATGATCCCAAAATAGATGAGCCTTTGTAGGAAATCACAAGAAATTGAACTTCCAATCATTCCTAGTCTTCAGTGCTTTAACTGATCCGGCATTTCTAGTGACCCTAGGTGCTCTACAGCAGAAAAAAAAAAAAAAAAATCTTTCAAAGAAGATACCAGAATCATCTTCATCTTCTTATTATATTGACAGTTAACAAGTTAATATGTTGAAATGTAAATATAAAAATAAGAATCTTAGGAAAGAACTCCAAAATTCATTGTACAGTGCCAAGGAGTTAGTCTTGAACTCATATACACATACAAGTAACATTATACTGACTAAGCAGGTTGTAATATATAATATACCACATATAACACATGTTATATGTTATAATGTAATGTATATAACACATATTATCTATATGTTATATGTGTCATATATATGATATATAACAACAATTAAAAAGAGAGGCTACAAGTTTGAGGGACGAAAGGATGACACATGGAAGGGGGTGAGGAGAAGAAAGGAAAGGGTGGAAATGATGTAATGATATTTTAACTTCAAAGCATTAAAAAGAATCTGGAAAAAAAGTAAAACTATTGAAAGAGACAAAATAAAAACTATAATTCCCCAAACAAAATTGCTAATATTGTGATCTCAACTAATGGGTTAATAGTATATTGGGAGTAACCAAAGAACAAATGAATGGGCCAGAAAATTGGGAGCTCAGTGGTCAACAGCTCTTGATGCCTTTACATAACACCAGAGTTTGGTTCCCAGCACCTACAGGACAGCTTATGACCCTCTGTGATTCTAGCTCCAAGGGATCTGGTTATGTTGGCTTCCACGGGAACTGCTCTCACAGGGTGTACTTAAATAGAAGCAGATAGAATATCCATACACATAAAGTGAGTTAAAAGTCATTTTATAAAGAACATAGAAAATAGATGGGAAATAGATAAAGTGGCATAGCAGAATGCAGAAAACAAAGAGCAGAATGCTGTTCATTCTGCTTATAGAAACTTCACAAATGGGGAAAGTAGACCTCAGAAGTGAGAATGCAGTTGTCTCTTTGGAAAAGAAGATAAAAGGTTGGAGGAGACATAAAAAGGCACACTATGATGCTGATGATAATTTATTCCTTCACCTCGGTTGTGGCTATTTGTGTTTCTATTATAATAATTATTTTATATGTATTAATAATTTAGCATTTTTAAGTTATAAATTGAAAAATATTTAATTTCTCTGCTTCCTAGAACAGAGATATCACAGGCAGTACTCCAGCAAACACTCTAGAATTTAGGATGAAGGTAATGTACTGGAATAAATTTTGAAAGGTATTGGGGCTTCTTTCTACTGGTTAGAATTTACAGACTAGAACTGGAGTGTGTTTCCAATTCTGTTAATAAGTTTACCATTTTAAGATTACCATGTATTTAAGCCAGCCTTCTTGTGTGTGTGTGTGTGTGTGTGTGTGTGCACATGTACATGTGTGTGTGCACGTGCATGTGTGTGTGTGTGTACACACGTGTGCACTATGCTTGCACTTGCATGAGTTTGTATGTACACAGTTCATGCAAGAGCCCCTGGAGGGCAGAAGAGGAAGCCGAAGGCCCAGGAACTGGAGTTAAGTGACGTGGAGCTACAGGACACCATGACCACATGGAGACCGGGAGATAAACCTGGGTCCTCTGCAGAAGATGCAAGGTCTGTGAACGGCTGAGCCTTCTCCTCACTCCCCTCTTTGTATTTCCGTGTTATACACAATCAAACCTAACTATTGATATACGACTGATACAGCCCTCCTGTATGATGGTTGCTGCTTCTCTTTCTCCATGCTCCGGATTGAGTATCTTCCCATTCTTTCGTTACTAAGTCCTATGATTTACACTATGAGGATGTGTATGTGCTATAATATGCGCTATGGAGGGAGGGGAGACGGGGACACTTGTTTTGTCCCATCTGGATGGGAATGCTTTGATGCTTTGGTATAGGCAGGCTCTATAAACCACCCTTGAAACGCTGCTCTATGGGAAAAAATTTGTTTCTGGACATTGAAACTGCTTTCTATATGGCAGCCTCACGGGTGGGATTGACTATGCGATCTTGGAAGTACAACAAAAACAAAAGCAACAGAATTTTAGAAATCTAAAACTCACAGTCCACGCAACAACCAAGCTCATTCTGTCTATATAAAGCTCTTCTTCATTGAAAATTACTTTATCATAACGTATGGGTATTTTTAGATTATTTCTTCTTTATTATATTTTATTTTTATTTATTCACTTTACTTTCTGATTGTAGCCCCATCCCTTGTCTCCTCCCATCCACCCTCCCCCTTTCATCCACCCTCACCCCTCCCCTAGTCCTCAGAAAGGGGGAGCCCTCCTCCCCTACCATCTGACCCCAGCCTATCAGGTCTTATCTGGACTGCCTGCATCCTCTTCCTCTGCGGCCTGGCAAGTCTGTCCAGCCAGGGGGAGGCGATCAACAAGTGGGCCCGAGAGTCCATGTCAGTGTTAGCCCCTACTCCCTATATTATGGGACCCACAGAGAGACCGTGGTGTCTCTACACTACATCTGGACAAGGGGTCTAGGTCCTCACCATGCATGGTCCTTGGTTGGTGCATCAGACTCTGCCCAACACCCCACCTCATGCTATGGCCCAGATTTGTTATCTTCCTTGGTCTCCTTGTGAAGCTCCTGTCCATTCCAGGTCTGTCTATCCTCCAACACTTCCATGAAACTCCCTGCGTTTCACCCTAAAGTTTGGCTGTGAGTCTCAGCATCTGCCTCAGTCCCCAGCTGGGTGGAGTCGTCCAGAGGCCCTCCTTGCTAGGCTCCTCCTTGCTAGGCTCCTCCTTGCTAGGCTCCTCTTTGCTAGGCCCCTCCTTGGTAGGCCCCTCCTTGCTAGGCCCCTCCTTGCTAGGCTCCTCCTTGCTAGGCCCCTCCTTGGTAGGCCCCTCCTTGCTAGGCTCCTCCTTGCTAGGCTCCTCCTTGCTAGGCTCCTCCTTGCTAGGCTCTTGCCCTGCTTCTTCTCTTCAACCTCTTCTCGTTTCTGTTCCATCTATCCTTCTGAGTGAGAATCAAGCATCCTCCCTAGGGTCCTACTCGTTCTTTAGTTTCTTTAGGTCGGTGTATTGTAGTGTGCTCATCCTCCATCATGTGGCTAATATCTGTTTTATATACCATGTTTGTCTTTCTGGGTCTGGGTTACCTCACTCAAGATGGCCTTTTCCAATTCCATCCATTTACAGACCTTGAAAGAACAATTTTCAACTTCATATGGAAAAACAAAACACCCTGAAGAGCTAAGACAATCCTGTACAATAAAAGATCTTCTGGAGGTATCTCCATCCCTGATCTCAAGATGTACTGTAGAGCAACAGTATTAAAAACAGCATGGTACTGGCATAGTAACAGACCAGTGGATCAATGGCATCAAATCAAAGACCCAGAAATGAACCCACACACCTATGGACACTTGGCTTTTGACAAAGAAGCCAAATCCATACAATGGAAAAAAGATAGCATCTTCAACAGATAGTGCTGGTCTAACTGCATGGCTACATGTAGAAAATTTTAAATAGATCTTTATTTGTCATCCTGCACAAAATTCAAGTCCAAGTGGATTAAAGTCCTCAACATAAAACCAGACACGCTAAATCTATTAGAAGAAAAGTGGGAAAGAGCCTAGAGTTCATTCATGAGACAACTTCCTGAACAGAACAACAGCTCAGGCTCTAAGATCAACAATTAATAATGGGACCTCAGGAAACTGAAAAGCTTCTGTAAGGCAAAGGTCACTGTCAATAGAATGAAATAACAGTCTACAGACTGGGAAAAGATCTTCACCAATCCTATACCCAACAAAGGACTAATATCCAAAATATATAAGAACTCAAGAAATTGAACACCACCAAGCCAAATATCCCAATTAAAAAATGGGGTGCAGAGCAAAAGAGAGAATTCTCAGCAGAGGAATATAAAATGGCTGAGAAACTCTTAAAAATGCTCAGCATCCCTAGTTATCAAGGAAATGCAAACCAAAATGACTCTGATATTCCATTTTACACCTGTCAAAATGGCTAAGATCAAAAATTCAAGTGGCTGCATGTGTTAGTGAGGATGTGGAGAAGGGGGAACACTCCTCCATTTCTGGGGGCAGTCCAAATTTGTACACCTACTTTGGAAATAAATCTGGCACTTTCCCAGAAAATTGGAAACAGTGCTGCCTGAAGACCCACCTATACCATTTGTGGAAATACACCCAAAAGATGCTCCACCATACAAGGACATTTGCTCAACTATAGTCATAACATATATTTGACAGCAGCTTAAGGCATTATAATATAGGATGTAAAATTTTAAGCGTTAGTCAGCATATATTTTTTGTTTAAGCAACAGACCTTGAGACATTTTCATTTATCATACTTTTACCATGTTTCTACCCCAAGTACTCTCTCCTACCCCTCTTATTCTTTGAAATAGTCTCTGTTGTCCTTTCATGTCATATATGATCACATATGTGTATGTAGGAGTGCATGTGTACAGAAATTAGTTTACACAGATGAGGGATAACATTCAATATTTTTTCTAAATCTGGGTTAGTTTATGAAATATGATGCCACTAAATCCAATGCATTTGCTTCAAATAACATAATTTGATTATTATTTATTCTTCATGTAATATATAATATATCATTTATGAATTTATGATTTTTTTACTTCTTTTGTGTTAAATTTATTTATTTATTCACTTTACATCCCTCTTATCCTCCCACTCTCTTCCTCCTCACTCCCTTCTCTTCTCCTCAGGAAAGGTGACCCCCCTATACCAAGCCCCCCTCCCAGCACCTCAAGTCACATCAGAATTAAGCTCACCCTCTTCCACTAAGGCTGGGCAAAGCAGCCCAGGTAGTGGAAAGTGATGCAAAAGCAGGCAACAGAGTCCATGCCAGAGACAGGCCCTGCTCCACTGGCTAGACGACCTGCATGCAAATCAAGCTGTCGTCAGCTGTATGTGTAAGAGGCCTAGGTCCAGTCCATGCCTGCTCTTTGATTGGTGCTCAGTTTCTGTAAACCCCCATAAGCCTATGTTAGTTGACTGTTGGTTTTCTTGTGGGGTGCTAGTCCTCTCTGGGTCTTTCTGTCCTTTTCCCCACTCTTCCACAAGACTCCCGGAGCTCTGCCTAATGTTTGGATGAAGGTCTCAGCATTTGTTTCAATCTGCTGCTCCTGGGTGGAGCCTCTCAGAGGACCATTATGTTAGGCTCCTATCTGCAAGCATAGCAGAACATTATTAATAGTGTCAGGGGTTGGCTCTCTCCTATAGAGTGGGTCTGAAGTTCAGCCAGTCATTGGTTGACATTCTCTCAATTTCTGCTCCATCTTTATCCATACACATCTTGTCGGCAGGGTAAATTTTAGGTTGAAGGTTTTGTAAGTGGGTTGGTGACCTCTTCTCTCCACTGGAAGTCCTGCCTGGCTAGGAGGTGCCTACTTTAGTCTCCATGTCTCCCGCTGCTGGGAGTCTCAGCTAGAATCACCTCCATTTCCTCCCAGGAGCCTACCTAGTCACAGGTCTCCAGCATGTCTCAGAGATGTACTTCCCCTCAGTTTCCCATCTCTTCCATCACTCTTACCTCCTAACCCCCAACTCTCAACACATACAATCCCTCATTCCCTTCCCCACACCCTCTGCCACCCAGTTCCCTCACTTCCTCCACTTCTGATGTCTATTCAATTTCCCTTTCTGAGTGAGAATCAAGCATCCTCTCTTGGGCTCTTCTTGTTGCATAGTTCTTTGGGTCTGTGTATTGTAGTGTGGTTATCCTGTACTATATGGCTAATATACACTTTTACGTAAGTATGTATCATTTGTGTCTTTCTGGGTCTAGGTTACCTCATGCAGGATGATCTTTTCTAGTTTTATCCATTTGCCTTAAAAATTAATTGTTTTTAATAGCTAAGTAGTATTTATTTGTGTAAATGTACTCCCCTGTTAAATTCATTCTTTGTTTAAGGGACATCTGAGTTGTTTGCAATTTCTGGCTATTATGGATAAAGCTGCTATGCACAGCATTGAGCACATGTTCTTGTGGTATGGCAGAGTATCTTTTGGATATATAGCCAGAAGTGGTATTGTTGGGTCTTGAGGTAGAACTATTCCAAATTTTATGAGAAATCACCAGATTTGCAATGGAGGAATATTCCCCTTGTCTTATCTAAAATGTGATCTATCAAGATACCAGAATAATAAGTAAATATTGGAAATGATGCTTTTGAAGACTAATTTCTTAGAGTATATGTTTAAGCAAAAACAACTATTAAATTTGTATTGAGAAATTTAAAAATGTTCTCCTACAACATTGATAAGAAGAACCATAGAATATAGGTTATAGTTTACACACTTACTATTTGTGTTTTTTAGTTACTTACAGTCCAATTGATCTGCTTTTGAAATCAGGAAGGTGTTAAACCTGGAGCAGAGTACATTATCATAAAAAAAAAAAGTAGGAGAAAATTGTAATGCCTGAAGGACTGTGCTGTTACTCTGAGGTCCCTGGCAAAAACAAGGTAGAAGGCTCGTGTGCTGCTCATGTGCTTGTACTGTTTTATGTGATAATTAGGAGAATCTAAGAGTAAACATTTAGATCTCTCAAAACAAAAGCAGTCAGAATCTTAAACACCATGATAAAAATGTCCAATTAACTTTTTTTTTTTAAAAAAAAGCAAAACAAAGCTCCCTGTTGTATTTTATGTTATGATTAAAACAAATGTGACACTTATTATATGCCTGGACTCTGAAAGATATAATGCAGCATCTCAAACCATAAAAGCAATGGTAATTTAAATGAAATTTGCATAAGTCCAAGTGGGAATCATTAACTGGAAGACATTAATTAAAAATAAAAAACACAAACTCTGTGCTAGTCTGAATTGCAATATTTCCTGTGCTGAGGAAGCATTGTGCAGTCTATACAAGTATTGTTAATAATGTAACTCACACAGTACATACTGCCTTCCTGATGTGCTCAAGGCTTATGCTAGTTACTGTGGGAAATGCAAGTTCCACATTCTCTGCCTTAAAGACACTTACGGTCTGCTTGGGGAAATGAACACAACACTCATGGAAGGTTGCCTGGCAGCTGATAAGAGAGACGTGTAAGCAATGTTTTCCAGGAGCGCAGGGGACTGGAGAACAGACTTCATTACTAATGCAAAATAACAAATAAACTTCGCAAAAGCCATGTTAGCTGATGGTCCCATGTTAGCTGAAGTAGAAAAAAGGATGATGATCATTACCCACAAATGCTTTTAAATAAGAACAAATAGAAACCAAATGAGATTGAATTTAGTAAAATAATAAGCAAGCAAATATGGGAGAAAGCATGGAGTCTCTGAAAAGTGACTACTCAAACATATAAGTATTTAGTAGGCAAAAGCCAAGACAGCATTAGGAACCACAACTTGGAGAGATAAAACTGTTTTTGTTATGATCCCAAGAGTGGGATGGGGAAGGGTCTTGTGAGAGAACAGGTGAGGTTAATCCACTAGAAGGCCAACCACCTCCTGTAGGAGCTTGATTGTTGCCAGCTGAAAAGATCCCGTGAACAGACTCTGGGAAGAGCTATATAAGTGAGCCAGAAATAAGAGAAGGGGCCTTTGGAGACTTGGGATAGTTTTGGCTGTTCATCTCTCCACTTTGAGATGCTCCTAGAGAGAACCGCTCGAGGGAAGGCTTTGGGGCTCCGGCTCCTGCTGAGGTTCCGGGTTCTAGTTACTCCAGGTTCCAGAAATCCTGCTGATTATGCCAGGGGAATCGTTTCTTGGAACTGATATCCTCATTGTTTTGTTATTGTGTTCCTTAATCCTCTTCTCCTATTGTTTCAGTTAGTGGGGTTATAAGTGATATACTCTCGGTTAATAATTTCGTAATAAAATATACTTGTTAAGAAAATTGAGCCTACAACAATTGGTGAAAAATGCAGAGAACACCTGATTGTTGGGTGCCTAGCCCCAACAGATGCATCTACAACACAACTCCAGCATCTGGTGCTCAGTGAACACTGAAGAATGAGCAGAAGAAAGAATGTGATAATCAGAGGACTGCTTCACGTGAGACTGTGTGTCCTAGAAATGACAGGAAAGTGATACCCAACAAAGTGGCTGCTTAAGCAACACCCAAACAATGACAACAATAGCAGACATGCTAGCATGCAAGATAGAAGTCACAAAGGGCAACCAATGACGACTGAGAAAGAGAGAATCAATCTTCCCTGTGGCTGAGACCCATAATTGGTCACCTGATACCAAGTGGTCAGCCCTAGAATTGTCCATAACACCAAATGGACTGAGTAGGCGATGTGTAGATGTGTGTGTGTGTGTGCTTGTGTGAGACTATAGCAATCAAAGAAAAGAAGTCACAAATTTGAAAAGTCAAGAGCAACATAGAAGTGGGAAGAAATAAAAGGAAGGAAGGAAATGACGGAATTATGTTTTAATGTTAAAAAAATTCTAAAGGCAACTGGAGCCCAGGGTAGCTTTCGCTTTGAAAGTCTAACTACCTGAGAGTCTAAGTCAACTGGGGATCGGAAGGGACCTCCAGAAGCCACATATGAGAAAGATAAACTCTAGTGAATTCAGTCATAACATAACAGGCCATTAACTCAGAGAAAGAGGTAAAACACTCACAAATCAAAGAGTGCATTAAAGTTGTTGTAGTATCAGCAGACGGCTCAAACAATCCCTCTTTTAGGTAAGATGTGTGGGGACTATTACAGGCCTGCTCTGATCATTCCAGAACAAAACAGGAAGATGCTAAACTATCATTTTCTTCTTTCTTTGGCTGGCTATCTGCTTCTGTTCTCTGCCTTATACCCCCTTTGCTGCCAGCTAATATTATCAAACTGCCATATTTTATTTAAGGAGAAAAACGTTAGTTGAGGCTTGAACCTTAAACATCTGAATGGCCATGTCGTGATTTTCAGTTCAAAATCATCTCTCCTAGCTATAGAGATGGCTCTTCAAGTAAAGGTTCTGGCCGTCGAGCCTGAAAACCTGGGTTTATGCTCTAGTATATGCATGGTACAAAGAGAGAACTGACTCATGAAAGTTGATATCTGATACCCATGCATATACTGTGGTGTAAGCCCATGTGTTTGCCCACACATATGCCTGCACACACATTCAAGAAATAAATAAAATGTAATTTTACTTGATTTTTAAGCTAAATAATCACTTTTTGCTCTCCCCAAATAATACAGCCTAAATATAAATAGCATAGTTTTTACACCTCCTAAAACTATTTAAAAGTTAAACCAAGCTGTATTTGGTGGTACATGACTCTAATAACAGCACTTGGGAGGCAGATCTCAGTGAGTGTTCCAGGACAGCTACACTATGGTCTACATGCTGAGATACTCAGGCCTACACAGTGAGGTTCTGTCTCAAAAACCCCCAAATAACAAATAACAAAATAAAGCCATAATAACATATTCTTCATACTCTCAATGATAACTCACGCCTTATCAGCAAAGAGAGGTTTGTAAGCCCAGCCATAGCACTGTTCAAGGCTGGAGGAGTCAGATGCACCTGATGTCTTTGCATGTGTCGATGCTCTCTAGGCATGAGGTCTGGGACTCAAGCACCACATAAATCCCACACTATCAGCTTGGCTCAAACGTGTCTAAAGCAAGGTTTAATTAGCCCTTTGAAGTCCTGTGTCCAAACATCATCCAAGGTCAACTCAGGCTGATATCCTCTACTTATCCACCCCCGTTGGCCATCTACTGCTGACCTTAATAGCAGTTCGTCTTCCCAATGAGACTCCCTTGGAGGAAAATCCTTGTTCATTTGTGGGTGGCTGTCAGTTGGAGACAGCTCTAGGCTAGGGATCACCGTGTGTCCGCTTCTCCTTTCAGCTCTGGGACCTCATCTGGTGCGGACCCACGCAGGCTCAATGCTACTACAGTCTCTGTGGAGTCGGCTGTGCGAAAGAGTCATGCTGATTCCTGGGTGTCCTCCATTCCCTCAGGCTCTTAGACTCTTTCTACATCCTCTTCCTTGGGGTCCGGTTCCCTAAACCTTAAGGGGGAATTTGATAGAGACATCTTATTTAGGGCCGAGTGTTCCAAGGCCTTTCACTCTCGGTGTGTTGTCTTGCCGTGGGTTTCTGTATTTGTTCCTATCTGCTGCAGGAAGAGCCATCTCTGATGATGACTGAACAAGACACTGATCTGTTTCTCTGGCCTGAGTGGAAGGTTACTTTTTTATTTAGCTAAAATATAATGTTGACAGTGATTTTAAAATACGTTTTAAATTTATAAAAAATGGAGAGGGATCAAGCCACTGAACCTTCTGACGTGGAGTGGGAAGGAGCTCATGGGCTCCTATGTCTGACCCTTGATACCTCCTGTGGCAAAGAAGAGTCCATTTTCTTTAGGAGTATGGCTCCTGGTGAGCTGGCTCTACACTGGTTGATGGCCCTCACTCAGTAGTGTATTGGCAGCACTGGACTTGCTGTGTTATGTTTTTTGTTTGCTTGTTTTACATATACATTTATATTATTACAGGTATGTACAATAAGCTACCTATAGCAAGAAGAACCATGACACAATCAGGAATTATATAATGTTACAGTCTTAGTCTTTTGGCTATTTGTATTTGACAAGCCTTGAAGAAAATATCTTTCCTATCTTTAATGACAAGATGTGATGGAGATTGATCTACATTCAGAATGTTTGGGGGGTTTTTTGTTGGTGGTGGTGGTGATTTTTTTTTTTTTTTGCAGGGGGGGCGGTTCTTTCTTATTTTTTCCCTTTGGTTTTTCAAGACATGGTTTTTCTTGTAGTCCTGCCTATCCTAGACTTGCTTTGCAAACCAGGCTGGCCTTGAACTCACAGTGATCTGCCTGCCTCTGGCCCCTGAGTGCTGAGATTAAAGGCATGTGCCACCATGCCCGGAGTGTTATGTTTTCTAAAAAAGAAGGTTGAAGGAGAGTGGTAGGATGATGAGTGGATCAGAGGAAAGTAAGGGAGAAAAACTGCGTGTGAATATGATAAAAATACATGTGTGAAATTCTCAGTGGTTTTTTAAATGAGATTTAAAACTTCTTAGTAATTGAATTTATAGTAATAGTCAGAGGGTAAGGTGTGATTTTTTGATATAAAAAATAAAGAAAATATCTTCAGGGCTCCCATTTCATCAATAAGCTGTTTGTTGACAGGTGATGTCCCAAAATATGTTTAGACAACTGGGAAATTTAAGCAAAAATTTGTAGCAACAATTTTGGACATTTGTAAATATTTGTGATATTAAAAACTAAACTGAAGGCCTCAGAAATCAGCAAGTGTACTATAGAAGGTGAAAGGGAACCAACACAGTTGAAACACAACAAAAATTCAGAGGGAGGAGTGAATGTTGCACTGCCCAGGGGATCTACCTAAGACTCAGGCCCTAGCTTTACAAAACACCAGGACACCACTTTCTTACCTCTACTAACAAAAATAAATCTGCAGGCCAACTCTATGGCTATTTTAATAAATAAGCACATAAGACACCATTGACTAAGTCCTTGGCAACAGCTGAGCAGATTATCACCTTTATGTCCACGAAGTGAAAGTTATGGAGCTGTTCCTATGGTAAGAACTATATTGCTTATGTGCCTGACTTGAGACTTTAGATTCATGGGAAACTAGAAAATATGCCTTTTCCCCTCTCACAGAAGAAACCAAAGCATGCAAAATTGTAATGTGGTACTTAGAAACTGTCCATGAGAATAATTCAAGTGAGACACTTTCCTGAAGAACCATGCAACGTGAGTGTCCTGGGTCACCCACTTTATTGCTCATTGTGCATGGAAGGTTATAGGCAACATATACGAGTGGATTCATTAGTGCTCTCCAGCTATCCAAATGTCAGGAGGAAAGAGTAGGCTTCACCGCCCATGAGTGTACAGTGCTTTGTGACACCAAAGTCTAGAAGCAAAAGAAGTGGGGGGGGGCACAGAAATGCCTGGGGAGATGTGTTCTACTAATATTAGCTTTAAGGTAAACACCACAGAAATTCTTTCTCACTTCAATCAATCGCCTTTCCTCTGAGAAGGCACAGATCTCTACTAATATAATCTGTATTTACCAGCTGCTCGATCCATTCTGCAAAAGCTGCCGTGATGAACTGCAACAGCAGGGAAGAAAATATTGAGGCAAACCCAGTCCCTTAATACTCAGGGTTTTCTCATAACCACTGTGAAATTTGGTCTTAAATGCTAGAGGAAGATGTGAAAGTAATGGCATTGTAAAACAACAACAGTAACAAAAACAACAACAAAAAACAAAGCTGCACAATTATCCACAGATGCTCCAAGAGAGTTTGGTAATTTTGCCATTAGAGACAGTGGAAGAAAATAATAATTTCAGTGTGCTGAAAAACACTCAAAACCAAGAGTATAAATTTCTGTCTTCTTAGCTGTGAAGGCTTTTAGCTCCAAGTGTTGATCTGCTCCCTTTTCTTCCTCCTCTAATTGTGAACTTAAGAGGCGTAGTTCCTATGGGAATACGCCAGTGACAATTACATATGTAATGTAGTCTCCCATCCGTAGTTTAAGTGGGACATTCAGATGTGAGCACGCAAGGAGCTTACCTTCAATAACTAAGGCTTCACTGCTCTAGCTCTGGCTTTCATAGAACGGAGTGTTTTGCAGAAGAAGAAAAAACCCTCTTTAATTCTCTATTAGGTTCAATCAGAGAATTGTTAATATTTGACCACTTTACACCTATAATTACAGAAACTTCCTGTGGTTACATCAATATAAAAGCAAGTGAAAACTTTCCAAAACAAACAAACAAAACAAAACCTCTGGTTTAAACAGAATTTTTAAAAAATCTGATATGAATTTAATTGCTCACTCTGAAAACTCCCAAATCCTCTCCGAGTTTCTGTCTATTTTCTTGTCTGGTGACGAAAGCATCCATGTGCTCAAAAAAGTATATTAGCTTGTGGATGTGGCTGGTATATCTGTGTGGTTTTCCTTCAGTGTTATCTATCCCGCCATAAGTAGCCAGACTATAAAATCAAATCCAGATGCATTTTTGTCCTGTGTGCATTGAATTGGGGCATCAATTAACAAGAGACTTTGATATTAAATCAGATTTTTGTAAGTCTGTATGAATGTGGGGAAACAATGGATTGATAAAGAGGAACAATTGAAATATATACTTATCTGCATTTCATATTGTGATATTATTTCTTTTAAATATAAGCACAATAGTGCAACTAGAAGTCATGAACTCTCTTCAGTACATGTGATTTAACGGAGATGATATAATATTCCTTTTTTTCTGAGATAGGGTTTCCCTGTGCAGTCCTGACTGTCCAGGAGCTCACTCTGTAGACCAGACTGGCCTCAACTCAAAGATCCACTTGCCTCTGCCTTCCTTGAGATGGAATGAAAGACACGTGCCCCACCACATGCCTCACACATTCTCCTAGCATTGAGGTGGTTAGGAACCTAGTGCCCCGGGTACACAGAGATGGCCTCATAAAGAGATCACTAAGAATTTAATTCTTGCCCATTCAGTTTTGGAATCACCAAGATAGAAAATATGCTTTCTACAAGGTTGCCAAATACAATTAGCCAAAACACCATGAATGTAACATTCATATAATCCCTGATTGTTTTGTGGTTCTTCTTGATGTATGTAATTTTTTATTTACATGTAATAATATAAATGTATATGCCAAATAAAAGAAAATAAAATATTTTGAAAAAAATTTAAATTCTGTATTGCTCAGTTTGTAATTGAAAGCCATGCTGACAGGAGAGTACTGGACCAGACTCTCAGAATTGCCAACTCCCCCAGAAGAACTGCTTTCTAGGCCAGCAAAGATCCTAATGTTAAAGCATTGGGATACAGAAAATAAGACATAATTATCTGGCTAAGTTGACTAGAAAACTTGTTAGGTGTCAAGAGCTATGAATTCCTTTCATCACTCTGAGTAATTATATATGTAACTTTCAAAGGCCATTTGTCCAGCTTTGAATTCCTTCACTGTTGAAATAAATGTTATGTCACAAGGTAAATCCTTAATACATCTTAATTGTAGACTTAATATTTCTGTGTCATGATCACATGGCAAACAAAGATTACTTATTACATTTGACCACAAAATAAAGTAGATTACAAAATTTTAGTAAGTTTAGCATGAGTAAAGATAACAAGGTAAAAACATAGATGGATATATATTTATATGTGTGTGTGTGTATTTAAGGTTATTATATAATTGCGTCATTCTCTCTTCTACTTCCTCCCTACAATACCTCCTTGCTCTCATTAATATTCATGACTTCTTTTTCCATTAATTGTTGTTATATATATATATATATACACACACACACACACACACACACACACACACACACACACCTAAGTTCAACCTGCATAGTCTGTATAATGTTATTTATATGTTTTCAGCAGTCATCTTGGGGCTGCAATGTTCAGACCAACAAACTGCACCTTAAATTTGAGTCAACTTCTACCTCATAGCTTCCTGCATGCACAGGGAACTCTTACCTACTTCCTAGTGTAGGCCTCCCTCAGCAACATTGTCTTTTTTCAGTTGATTCTTTCCATATAAGGGAACCTTTGTATTCATGAGCAGGTAATGAATAGACATACATACTTGTCAGTAACCAGAAAGGCAATGAAATGTTTTCACAAAAAAAGGCAAATGCAAAGTTGAAATGATAAGACAGAATTAAAGAATGTAGTTTCTATCCATGTAGGAAGTCTTTGTGAAACATAGATATGTCTGATATCGCTAAGGCTCTGGAAATAATCTTTCCCTACCCTTGTTGCTCCTAAACAGGAAATCTCTGGCTGCACAGTCCTCAACAGCTTAAAGTTCTGGATATATGCAAGTACAGTTTGAACTTGAAGGAGGGCATATTTCTGGGTGAAACCAGGTCATGGAAAATAATGCATATAATATAATACAATCTTATTTTTGTAAGGACGAATAAATACTTTTGAAGTCTAGGAAAATACATAGGTGACTGTGAACAGAAATTTAATTTCCATGAAGACACTGTGGTATCCTCATTCTGTTCCCCATAAATGTGTCTTTAAGGCTACTTGTAATGCCTGTGAATTCATTTTATAATGGGTACATGAATTTTTTCTACTTTTTAAAACAGGTGTTTTCACATCCTTATGGAACCCTGAAGTGAAGACATGGAGCACTATTTAAATGATTCATACTGAATGGCCACTTTCTTGTAAATACACAGACCACGCTACAGTTCTTTTCCTTCACTGGGAGGTTCAGTCGTTAATCACCACAATCTCTGGTATATGGATTATATTTGAGGCAATGAAATCAGCTAATAAAATAAAGACTGCAAGTGAAAATTGGTCATATACAGCAGCTCTATATGCTGAGGTTATACATAT
Source organism: Acomys russatus (assembly GCF_903995435.1). Lineage (NCBI taxonomy): Eukaryota > Metazoa > Chordata > Mammalia > Rodentia > Muridae > Acomys > Acomys russatus. The sequence continues at coordinate 17,866,278 of NC_067146.1, read as the reverse complement.
ACTGAAAGGTAAGTCTTCCATGCTAAAGCCGGCCGTTAACTACCAAGGTCTCAGCCCAAACCATTTCATGAGTTCTTCAGGGTTTGTTCTGAATCAACTTTATGGTTGTAGTTACAAGAGTTCCCTATGTTACTGCTGGAAACACTACACAAGTTGCTTATAAGACAAAGATAAATCAAGCTGGAACTAAGCTGGACACTCCCTCCCTCCTGGCTGCCTTTCGTTGCTGTGTAGACAAAAGGGAGAAAAATCATCAATGGTCCTACACAAACGTGGACGCTGTGGGCTGCAGTGCCAGGCAAGGTGTGCCCACTAGAACAGTAGTGACATGCCTGACATTCGTGAAACTAACTGCTTTCTGACCAGATTTGAGGCCCATTCCACAGGAAGAAGTCCATGCCTGATCAAAGGCCCGTAGCCAAGGGATGAAGAGATGGATCAATTGGCAAAGTGCCTGCTATGAAAACTGGGATCATTAGAACCCACCCAAAAGAGGTGAGTACTGGGAATGTGCCTGAAAGTCCAGTGTTGGGAGCAATGGCGAACACTAAAATGGGTATAATCCTGAATCTCATTTGTAGCCAACATAGCCAAATCAATGAGTTTCAGGTTCATCAGGTCTCCTTGTCCGTGTGTGTGTGTGTGTGTGTGAAGATGCAGAGCAACTGAGGAATACACTAAACATTAGCTGACCTCCACACACATGCCTACATGGTGCATGCCTATCTCACGTACCTGTACACACACTCACAGTAAACTCCATATCACCACGTATTTAACAAATCCAAGAGACACCAAAAGCACACATACTCATGGAGCCTGTAACTGTTGATATCAGAGATCCTCTGAGGAGCCTACTACTGTTGTTTCACTAAGTTTATGTGTCAAATTAGCTCTTAAATATTTTTATGTTAATACCCAAGAATTAATACTACTCTACGTCCTGAACAGAGAAACTTCTTTTTGCAATGGACAGTAGCTAATGCAGAGCCTCATAACTGGAAGATACTGAGAATATGTGACTAGTGAGTGTTTAGTCCTAAATGGAACATCTGTATCAGCCCCTTACTAGATTCTGGGAGCATGTCAGAAGAAGGTGTGCAAAGGAAGTAAGAGCCAGGGCAAGGGGAGGAAGGCTGGGAAATGCTGCCCTCTGGACACAACACGGCAGCTGCCCTCCTAAACACAGAGCCATTTTGATTCCCCACACAAGACCTGCAGAGACTGAGCTTGTCAACACTTCATTCTGTGTGATAGGCCCTCCAGAGGCTCCACCTCTCTTTGAAGAACGATTGTTAGTTAATATAATTTTTAGAAATGAGGAGTCATTTTACATCCATGGAATAACCACAGGTAACTCACTCATGCTCCACACCCGTGCTCATACAAGCAACTCTAACTAAACTCAGTGGGCTATGCACAAAAACACAGAAATAAGTGACGTGGACGGACAGGTTGGGAAGAAGGAAATCAGCAGAAGTGAGAGGCGAATAGTAGAGGTCAATGGAGGTGAACGCAAGCAAAGTACATTGATCCATGTGAAATTGTCAAGTAATAAATTTAAGAACATTAAAAACAGAGATTCTCTTTCCTGATAAGAATGAGGCAATAATGAGTTCATAGCCTGCAGAATACACCACAGTTTCAGAAAGAAACAAAACTCCATGTGTTCTTGCTTATATGTGGAACTTAGTCAATAATATATCTATATGTGTAAACAAATGTACATGTGGGTTCAGTAGAACCTACAGAAAGGAGAGCAAGAAAGACCATATATTATGGGATGGAGAAGGACTGGAATGTAGATAATGGACAGAAGTTGTGAAGGAGGGTAGAAGCTAACTGGCTTTTTACTTCTAACTGCCATGGACTTTTCAGTGGATAAGTACATAAAAATGTTAAGGGGTAAAAGCCAACGTGAGGCTCCATAGCTCCGGGATGGCTGGGCTGTGTAGATGTGCACTGGGAGGTATAGACTTGGGGTCACCTTTACTCCAGTGTGTGGGTTTTTTTTTATTTGCAATTTTTATAACAAAGCCTAAATATACAAATTCAGTAATGAGGTCATAGCCTCTAGAACACTCCATTTTTGTGATTCACGTTACATAGAGATCAATTGCTTTGTAGCGATAGACTGACAGTGCTTCTAGCTCGGTTTTCTGCAACTTCAGGTTTCTCAGAAAAGTCTGGAAACAAGCTTGTGGCTATTACAGTACAGACCTATACCCACTACCTCCATAGTGCCTGAGAGTGTGCTCCCGTGGTAAAGGGCCAGCAACAGCTTCACGTTCACACAACTGGACTCATAACATGCTGCTTGGCTATGAGCAAGTTGCTCTAAGTTCCTGACTTCAGTGGACAATCTAAGCCAGTGGTTCTCAACCCTCCTGATGCTGCAACCCTTTAACACAGCTCCTCATGTTGCGCTGACCCCCAACCATAAAATTACTGTCGCTGCTACTCCATAGCTGTAATTTTGTTGCCGTTATGAATCATTGTGTGAATATCTGCCTTTGCTGATAGTCTTCGGTGACTTCTGTGAAAGGGTCATGAACGGCCTTTCATTTGACAGCAGGTCACCACCCACAGGTTGAGAACCTCTAATCTGAACACTGCCCAAAGCCACAGGACTGTTCATGTGGCCCAGCAGCTTAAAGTATCTACATTAAGCAAGAAAAGCAAAGTGACTCTGAACCTTAAGGTTTTGTATGTAGATCCTGGTTTCAGACTCAAGGGAGTTTTTGGGGTGATGTGTACACGAGGAAAACACGGTCCTGTATAAGCAATCAAGGAAGTGTTCTGTCACTGCTCAGTGTCTTAGTGCTCTGCCTTACTACTTATGGAAGATGGGTGCTTGTCTGACCCTATGACGTCCACGACATCACGAGAAAGAAAGACAGGAGACAGTCCTTTAAATTGGAAATGCTGAACGATGATGCACTAAAGGACTGGTATTGGTTTCCGGAAAAGAACTTACTGATCTTTTCATTTTCGTCAACTATGACACATCAGACTTTCAAACTCTATACCCTTTCCTGTAATTCGTCCTTTCGTGAGTATTTTTAGCTTGTTCCCAAAACAAATTGTCTGTGTGACCATGAAAAAGTGCAATGTGACAGGTGAGGGCAAGGCAATGGCACAGGAGTAATGACTCAAAGACCATGGGGCTGAGAATTATCTCAGTATTTGTATACTATCTAAGGTTAAAGGTCACAAGTCTTCCATTAAATATGCCAATTATAGCATAATTCTACCAGATGGAATACGAGGTAATTGAGTGTGTGTGTTGATAATTAAGCTCAAAGTCTCTGCCAATAGACTCATTTTATGGTGTGGTGTCATCCGGAAGAAGATAATTGTTTTTTTTTTTAAAGGTCATTGTTTAGAAGGCAAAAATGTATATGCCTTAGGGAAAATTACTTGAATAATACATTAACTGCCTAGAAGGACTATGACATCTCAAAACATTAATGCAAAACTCACAATAATATGGTATTAGGTATGTTATTTAATAGGCAAAACTATGATAGGTATATGATAATTATCTTTATATGATACATATCAATATATCATGCATTTTTATATGTGTGATATTTATATGATAACTATCTTTGTTGTTACGTTTACATTTTTAGTATTAAATACTTTAAACCATAGAGTGAGATGAATCTCGTGCTCTCACAATTCTGATTTAATAGTCATCAACTTAAGTAAAATACAAGGTTTACCTCCAATACTTTGAAAGTGCTATTGCAAACTGTTTAGGATGAGTAAGTTATCCAGTTAATTGTTTGTTGATCAAATCATGGTCATGTCAATTACTAGTCTATTTTTATCACAAGAATATACACCCTAGATTTAACAGATAGATACGATTCTGTATCTAGATAAGGTGACATAGTTAGATAAGGCCCTCAAAAACCTCAGAGACATATAAAATATAACATTTAAAGGTTTTTTTTTTTTTGCTGTTGTTGTTTTTTTTTTATTAATTTATTCTTGTTACATCTCAATGTTTATCCCATCCCTTGTATCCTCCCATCCCCCCCCCATTTTCCCATTATTCCCCTCCCCTATGACTGTTCCTGAGGGGGATTACGTCCCCCTATATATTCTCATAGGGTATCAAGTCTCTTCTTGGCTACTTGCTGTCCTTCCTCTGAGTGCCACCAGGTCTCCCCCTCCAGGGGACATGGTCAAATGTGAGGCACCAATTGCTGTTGTTTTAAGGATTCTTTGACAATCAGACAAGTTAACTCCTGGCAACACCCAGCCTACCTCAAGGAAGATGATGAGCATCAAAGAACCTCCTTAGGGAGATGGCTTCAAATATGGCAAACAAGCCACTGGGTAAAATGTCATCCTTTTAGCCACTGACAGAATTCTGTCTAAAAATGGGCAAGCTTAGAAGCAGGCAGAGTCAATAGCCAAACTCTGCCAAGACAGGGTAAGCAAGTGCTCAATATTCCTCCTGCCTTGTAAATATGCCTGTCAGAGATATTGGGGCAGAAAGCTGAAGATGAAGCTCCATTATAGTTTTGGGTGAGTTCAGGCAGCAAACTGTCTCTGTTATTTTTATTTTTATTTTTGAAGCTGCTAACCTGCACTTCCTGTTTACTCAAGTAATTAATTTTATTCCTTCTCAAGTCTCTGATGGGGTTGAAGACCAGATAATTTAGTCTTACAACTAAGCTTAGTTGTTTAGGGGTTAAGATGTTCTTAAGTCTAGATAGATGTTCTAAGTTGATGATGAGTTATGATAGATATTGATTTACATTCAGAATTTTAGACTCACCAAGATAGGAAAGATGTTTTCTTCAAGGTTGCCAAATACAAATAGCCAAAACACTAAGAATGTAACATTTATATAATTTTTGATTGTTTCATGGTTCTTCCTGCTATATGTAGTTTATTATATATGCATATAATAATATAAATGTATGTGTAAAAAAGAATTAATTTTTTAAAAAAAGATCACTGCTTAAAAAAACAGATAGTCATCAACCAATTGCCAGTTCTACTTTGTAATTGCCTTCTCCTACACTGGACGCAAACCTCAGCTGTCATATGATCTCATTTGGTAAGGTTTCATGTGCATGCCTGAAATTTTTTATTCATACAACCATACTGTTGATACATTAAACATTTAGAGTGCTGGAGAGATATCTCATTGACAAAAAGCATGTACCTAAGTTTGGTTTCTGGCAACCACAATGGGTGGCTCAGAACTGTCTAAAACTTCAGCTTCAGGAATCCAGCACTTTCTTCTGGCCTCTGTGGTCACCTACACTCATGTGTACATAAACACTCATACCTACATATAATAATTAATAATAAAATAAAATCTTTATAACAATAAAAGCTTTATAACATTTATATTACAACATGTTGAGATTAAAAGATATCTAAGCAATTTCTGTATTATCAGATATGATATAATTTAGTTTTCAATATGTAATAATCATAAAATATATATTTCTCTAGGTGTTCTTTGAGTCTGGATCCAATAGAATCCACCTTATAATACTTAGCTTTATTTCTTAAATTTCTATTCACTTGTAAGCACTTTACCCTCATTTTTTTTCCTCTTTCCAACTTAATTACTAAAGGAACTAAGTGGTCTGGACTTTGTCATTGACTCATCTGTAGCCTTTTGGCATGCTCCAAATCTGGATTAATAAGTAATCCACTTCTTTTAAACTGGTAGTTGGTTCTAAGAGCCTGAGCCAAGTCAGGGCTCTCCCTCCACCCAGAGTATCTCATAGGTGTGGTGGTCGTGATGTAGCATCCAAAGGCATATGCCGCCCAGTTCTCCAGTGTTTCTTCCTTCTGCGATACATACACCTTGATTAATGCCTACCTCCAGGAATTCACAGCTCTCTGTCTTCCTCACTACATATATGCTAGCACCTGCTTAGAAATGAGCACAACAGGGCTGGAGAGATGGCTCAGCCATTAAAGACTAGGCTCACAAGCAAAAATATAAGAAATGAGCACAAAATGGGAGGGAGGGAGGAACGGGAGGATATAAGGGATGGGATAACAATTGAGATGTAATATGAATAAACTGTAAATATATTATAAAAAAAGAAATGAGCTCCAAAATGAAGAGTGGAGTCTGACTTTCACACATACTCTGGTGCCCCATTTTTGACCACGTCCCCTGGATGGGGAGGCCTGGTGGCACTCACAGGAAGGATAGCAGGCTACCAAGAAGAGACTTGATACCCTATGAGCATATACAGGGAGAGGAGGCCCCCTCGGTCACAGTCATAGGGGAGGGGAGTACGGGGAAAATGGGAGGGAGGGAGGAATGGGAGGATACAAGGGATGGGCTAACAATTGAGATGTAATATGAATAAATTAATAAAACATATTTTTAAAAAAGGAAAAAAAAAGAGTTGAATGGTGACTCTTTCCTTCTACCATTTCTCGTTCATTTATAACCTGAACTTCCTCTACCAGTAAATTTAATTGGAAAGGTGAAAGAAATGATTCACTTTTTTGCTTTATTTACTAATTTCCAACTGTTGCAAATAACAAGGATTTCGGTTTTAAATCTACATAGAGTACAAAGTTGTTACCTTATGTGTTGTCTTATTTGTTTCTTGTGACCAGGCTTCTCTTTGTAGCCCTAGCTGTCCTGTAATTCACTCTATAGACCAGGCAGTTTTCAAACTCAGAGATCTGCCTGCCTCTGCCTCCCCAGTGCTGTGGCTAAAGGTGTGTGCTACCACCAAGCAGCTACATGTTGTCTCTTTTTAACTTTACAACTCTCTATTAACTGCATAGAGAATCTGCAGCTTTGTCAGTCTTCTGAGAATTACATATTAATGACCTTTGCCCTTTTTTCAGTATGGCTCTTTGGTCTGAGTGAGTTATTTTGTTCTTACGTAATATTTTTTTAAATTTGGGCATAATATATATTGATATATCTTATATGTATTAATAATGTGCAACATATTAATTATATATACATGCACACATCAGGCATATATACTTAAATATATAAACACAACCCATTCAGTCCGTATAATGTTACCTGAATGTATATAGTCTATGGCTGACTATTGAACAACCTATTGGGAGGATTTTCCTGGAGGAAGACCATTTCTCCTGCTCTCTGCATTCCCCCGTTTCCCTTAGCTCTTTGTCTAGGATGAAGGCGCCATGAGCCTTTTCTTCTTCCTGTTAGCATGCCTATTGGTGTCCTGCTTGTTCAAGCCTTGTTTGGGAAGCCATGTTGATGAGAGCTCATCGGCACAGCCTCTCAGACTTTTCTAGAGGACAAAATCTCACAGCGAAGGTCTTGTTCCTCTGTCTCTTACAGTCTCTCTGTTCATGCTGGTTCCTGGCCCTGAGGTGAAAGAATCATACTGTGGGCGAATCCGTTGGGACTGGGAGCAACACTATCTCTTATTCTCTGCATTTTTGACCATGTGGTTTTCAGTAATGGTCTCTGTTGCAAAAGGAAGTTTCTTTGCTCTGGAATAAGAGCAATTTTATGAGCATGTTAATCCTTTCATTGTTAACTTCAGTATTTATTGTGGTTAATGGCTGTTTGCTTATTGCTTTTACTTAGTTGCTTTGATCAGCTTTTTACAACACTTTCATAAAAATGCTCCTGTAGTTCCTTTGACTTTTATTTTCATGGCACTATAAATGCAACCTGAGAATTGAATTCAATAAATTAGTGAGAAAATATTCTTTTTAATTCTTTTAATATTATGATAAATTTTAGTGTATTAAAATTATTTTTAGATTATTTTACGTTCCTTTAGACTTGGTGCCCATTCACATATGTGTGGTTTACATATTTTAATATCCTCCAAGTTAATAAAAGTAAACAAAGATAAATGTAGACAGGCCAGATGTTACAGACAGTAATGTTTTTGTGTATTGTTTGTTTTGTTTTGATTAATCATTGGTCATTCTAAGTGACTGAGCTTACAATAAAACTATAAGCTTCCTTACAAGGATGTAAAAATAAGAGAAATTATTCTTTTTTTTTTTTCCACTTATGTTGACGTTTCTTTTCCTACCTTTTTCATCTTAAAGTTGAAACATGAAGAGACGCTGTGACCAAGAGGAGTATCCCATGTTCCCAGCACCGATTCTGCGGGGACCACTCCTGTCCCTTCACTGGCTACCAGGCCTCCAACAAAGGTAGCCTCTTGAGTGTCTCCCTGCTTGGTGTCGCCAGCCTGAGACGTGGCTGGGTGTAGTTCAGTGAGTCACAGAGGAGAACATCTTTCAATCTATGCTTCAGAGAGGGTAGTGTCCACTCGGTCAGAACATCTGGCTGACCTGTGGCATTGCCAGTTCTCATGGACTTGACCTCTCCCCAGCTGTAAGCTCTCCCTCGCTATCCTAACAAGCACTCACTATATTTCTCCTACTACCGTCCCAGCGGAACAGCTGGAACCGGGAAGAACACCAACCAAACTTTACTCCTCTCTAGTCATACTTAAACTCCCTTTCTCAGATTTCTCCTGTACTGCTGTCTTCTCCCCACCAAATGTTGCTAAGAACTTTGTGATGCAGTGAATACCTTCCTGTGGCTGATATCTCCTACAGGGAGAATTAATCTCATCCCTGGAACTGGTGCACATGGCAGAGGGGAGGTAAGACTTGAAGATAGTGGGCCTAATCAGCTAATCTTAAAGTGAAAAGATCTTTATGGACTATCCAATCGTGCTAGGTAACATTGAAAGTGCCATTAAAATTGAGTTAAATGTGGAAGTGCGTAGGGCTGGGGTGGAGAGATGGCTCTGTGGGTAAGGGTGCCAGTGGTAACCTGAGTGCAATCCCTGGAGCTCACACGCTAAAAAGGGAGCAGTGATTCATTCCTTCAAGTTGTCATCTGACCCAAGTGCTCACACACACACACACACAGAGAGAGAGAGAGAGAAGAAAACAAAACAGCACAAGTACTAAGTAAATAAAATAAAATGTGAAAGTATTAGAAAATGGAACAGAGAATTGGCAGAGCAAGTCAGAGTGGTGAGCCATGAAAAAAGACTCATACACCATTGCTTTAAGGTGAAGGAAGAAAACAATGAGCTAATGAAATCTGACCCCTCCAAACAACTGAAGAGAATGCACTGTCCATTGGCTAGATCTGAATAGGGGGTCTAGGTTTACTGCATGCATTGTCCTTGGTTGGTGCAGTGGTTTGTGCAGGCCCCCCTGGGTTCAGATCTGCCAGCCTTGATGATCTTTCTGTAGGGATCCTGGACCCTCTGGGTCCTTCTATCTCCCCATTCTTCCATTCCACTCTCATCTGGAGTCCCAATAGCAAGCCCCAACATCTGTCCCAATCCCCCACTGAGTTAAGACTCTCAGAGGACATCCATGTTGGGCTAGAGCAGGGATTGCCCCTGACTTGAACTCTGGTGCCCACTTTTTGACCACTTCCCCTTGGTGGGGAGGCCTGGTGGCACTCAGAGGAAGGGGAAGCAATGTGTCTAGATGAGACCTGATAGGCTGTAATCAAGCAGTGGGGGAGGAGGTCCCCGTCTGTCACAGGTCTAGGGGAAAGGAATAGGTTCAAAGTGGGAGGGAGGAGAACAATGGGAAGATACAAGTGAGGGGACAACAATTGGGATGTAATCTGAATAAGTTATTTAAAAACAAACAAAAAAGAAATCTGACCCCTACTACTCAGTGCCAAAGGGAAACAAACCTTTCCCTGAGGACCCCAGAAAAGACACTAGCTTAACAGCCTGGTTTTAACCTAACCTAGCAAGGTGTGTGCTAGGCTTCTATGAACTTCAAGGAAAGGCATTTGGGCCGGCTATGCCACTGGTATTGTAGACTGTAGTGGACGGTTATTGTATCCATAGGAAATCAATGCACGCATTTTCTCATTTTCCCTCACCCGATGCCTTGTGCTACTGCTGGGTTTGTGCAATTGGAGGCAAGAAATGAAAGGAGTCCGTAGGATTGCACCTGGCTTCAAGCATCTGCTCTGTTGATTTGGCTTTGTGACCTTAAGAAGTTTAAGAAACTTCTCAGAACTCCACTTCCCCTGGACCGTTCATTGCACATGGTGATCTCCTTTTGAATATTTATCACAATTATAATTGCATAACCAGTTGAGTGCTTAATTAATCCTACGTCTTTCATTTTAGCAATTGCCTCCTGGGGAGAAGGAGCTCTGCCAACCTCGCCAGCTACCTGCCTCCTCAGTAGCAAACCTCATTAAAAACCTTTGTCAGTCGGATGGGTTGCAGTCAATTCACCACTTTAGTTGTGATATAGACAATAAAATACCAATGTGCTCAGAGGGTAACGAAGCATTCCTTCCTCAGTATGGGGGCCTGGGAACTCAGGAGATTACCAAACCTCCTGTTCTCAGCTATCTTGTTTTATTGTGCTGTTTCCTTGGCTTTCCTGATAAGGAGGAATTTTCCTATTACCTGTATCGAGGAGCCCAGGTAAGCTCTCATACGGCTTCTCACTTTGGTAAGCCCCCCCAAAAATCCAGAGTTGTATACTCATGGTAAAGAAAATACAAATTAAATACAAAAAAATCTTTAAAATTTGCAGTAAGAAAAGAATTGTGTCAGGAAGAGTGATTGTTTGTTTGTTTGTTTGTTTGTTTGTTTTTCAAAAAGGATCACATTTTGGGGGCCAGGAAAAAATATTTTTTTTTCAAGTACAAAACGTGTAGAACTGTTAAAGATTACATAATGATTTATAACTACAGAACTCATGTAAAAGGCAGCTTTACAATCAAATAGCATTCAAAATAATGAGTCTCCTATTTTCAGGCATCTAGAATTGTTATTTTGTGTGCAAATAATTTATATGTCATAAAAATAATTATATGTATTATATTAAGACTCTAGTCCCAAACTGAAAATGGTGGCATACCTATAATCTCAGCATTTAAAAAGCTGAGGCAAGAGTAATGCAGGTTTCAAGTCAGCTTGGCCTCCATAGCTCCAGGGTAGCTCATACTACAAGCCCCAACACCCCCAAAGAACTTCTATTTAAAACTAGTGTAACAATGTCAACTTATACACACACACACACACACACACACACACACACACACACACACACACCTCTTATTTGTACATCTAAATTTTAAGGTATTTCCCATCAGCAAATGTTTGTTCTGCATTACTTTCCAAGACGCTCTGTCCAAACAGATGCCTACAGGCTCCTGACATACACCCTCAGATCATAAGGATTTGAAAAAGAGTCTATAAAGCACATGCTTGGCTTCTGAAATTCTCTCCTTAAAATGAACTCAGCTTAAAATGAAAGCTGAAAATTCCTACCTGGGAGACCCAAGTCCTGTAGAAGCATTTTGTTTTCACTCTGCCAGACCTTACCCTGTTATAAAGGTGTGTACAGGAACCAACTATACAAGAATTGTGTCAGCATCCTCGCAAAGAAAATTGGATGTACTGTCACTTCTGGAGCTTATTATCTTATCTCTGCAGTGCAAAGGCCTGACTTATGGAACAATTATCTTCCTCATACTCAGATTTATTAAAGATCAAAGAAGAATTCAAAACAATCATACTAAGAACATCTGTTTGCATTAGGCCCTGAACATCAGGTGCAGTTTTCAGATAGGTTTTTTTTTTTTTTTTTTTTTTTTTTGCAGTGGGTTCATTTTGTTTCAATATTATACTATATAACCAACATCTGTCAAAATATCACCAAGCAACTGAGGCTGGGAGGCCTTTTCATTACATGCCTCATTAATCACACAGGCCTCTTCTGGTCACATAGTAGAATCCTACTCTTTAATCAAAGTAGCCGAATAATATCCTTAAATTTCATATCAGTTAGAACAATTAAAGTAGAGAAACGTGTGCCCTCTGCTTGTGAGCATTGCCATTAGGCTCCCTTCTATGTTTTCAGCTTGCACATCGCTTCAGTAATGTTTGCAAAGTTCAAGACAATCTTAGCTCAGGTGCTGTGGAGGGAGAAGGGGATTCGCAACCAGCTCATTCTGCGTCTTTCCGTTTCCTGTGTAGGATCTTTGAAGTAAATAATCTACTAAAGGTGGCAGTAAGTATATGTATTCTTTGGAAAATTCCACTGTATTTATTTTTAGTTCCGTTTAGTTTTATTGGAGACTGGTACTTACTGTGCAACCCTGGCTGGTCTCAGACTCACAAAGACTTATCTTCCTGTGCTTCCCAAGTGCTGGCTTTGCACGCTCACTGGGCTCACTTTTGTTTGAAAAGGAGAATCCCGTAACTCAATGTGTTTGTTTCTTTCTTTGTTCTTTGTGTGTGTGTTAGCTTCTACAATGTCATATAAGATGAAATATATAAGCTTTTGTGTACAGACAATAAATACTTAATATACATGAGTATATATAAATAATATATATATTCAAACATATGTTCATATAAGTATAAACAAATAAAATTATGATAAATTAATATATAATATTTCATATATATGTACACACATACATGAATAAAAGTTTTCTAAAATCACAATGAACACAATTAAAGAAATATTTTTAAATAATGTACATTTTTTAACTTCACACATTTACAGTGGATTTTCAATATATGGATCAGCTCTGACCTTCTTCAACACCTGGTACTACAAGCCCATCTCCCTCCCAAATTCACACTTTCCTTTTTTTTTTTTAAACTAAAATCCAAGTCCAGTTATTGCGACTCATATGCACAAGGATGTAGGACCATCCATGGTAGAAAGGGCAACCTACCAGTAGCCACACCATTAGGGCAGGGACCTTCCGTCCCTCAGGAACCACCAAAGGCCATTAACACGTCTGCCAAAGGTGAGACCTGTGAAGTCCCTTCCCAGGGAGTGGTGGAACTGTCACTGGCTTGATCTTGTGTAGGTCGTGTGCAGGCAATCACAGCTGATGTGTATTGATGAATGCCATGGTCACATCCTATTTGCAAGTTAGTATTTACTTCCAAGTTTTCTTCCCTAGTTATTACATTTTTCCTATCCCTTTCTGCATAATTTCCTGAGCCTTAGATGGGGGTAAGTTAATATAGATGATTCATCTACAACTGAGCACTGGGTGTCATTTATGCTAGGTACACTGACTAGCTATTCGTTTCTGCAATAGCTACCATCCACTGAACAAAGACGCTTCTCCAACCAAAGTTGAAAACAATATAAATGTATGTGTAGGAACATCAGTATTTAGAGGGGAGATTGATGGCATGATGATTTAATGAAACACCAGTAGTTTTACCTCTAAGGCTTACTTCTCCCTAGTCAAGGACATTTGGCCAAATTTACAAGGCTAGGCATGAAAGCCCTCTTGTGGAACAGGAAATTAGAAAGTGCTTGGTTGACCACATAGACATCACACCACTATGTTACAAGCAGGCACCCCACCAGGCAGGTCAGTACTACAACATGCTGGGTGGTCCAGCACTGGGAAAGACGTTTGTAGTCTTTTTTTTCTCCCCCAGCTGCCTACCTAGCACTCTTAGGACTGTGTAAGGTAGCCATGTGGAAGAGCGTTTCTTGACTCTCCAAGGCTGATTTCTCTACGTCCTACACTAGAAGTGAGCAGGTGTAGTGAGCAATAGGTAGGCAAACCGCTACCATCTAGTTATGGTGGACATCAAAGAACAACGGCAGTGTTGTTTTGGGGAGGAAAGAGGTTTGTTGTGTTCACAGCTCTGGAGAAAGGATCTAGATCCATCAGAGACTTCGATATCACCAAGGGCTTCAGGGCACCTTTCATCTCAGTGGTTAGCACCTGGGCAGAGAGAGCTCGCACTGGATGGCAGGTAGCACCTGGGCAGAGAGAGCTCGCACTGGATGGCAGGTAGCCAAAGAGGAGTCAGAGGCTGAGATCTCAAAAGGGCTTATAAAGGAAAACCACACCACCACTCTCTAGCACCAATTTGGGCAATACTCCATTAATTGATGAGCCTTTAGAATAAATTCAAGATCTAAACTGTAGGATCATGAATATGTAAGTAGGCCAATCATAGTAGAATTGTATAGTATTTATATTAAAGGAGTTTTATAGATAGTGTTATCCAAACTCTTAATTCAAAATTATTTAATCTTAAAGAAAAAGAATAAAACTAACTATAGTGTAAAAAAAAAAAAAAGAAAAAAAAACTTTTCCTTGACACAGTTGTTTTTCTCTTACCCATATTTATCTGACTTGCAAAATTGGGAGACTGTCAATTTATTAGGTTTTTTTTTTTAATTAATTTATTCTTATTACATCTCAATGTTTATCCCATCCCTTGTATCCTCCCATTCCTCCCCCCCCCCATTTTCCCATTATTCCCCTCCCCTATGACTGTTCTTGAGGGGGATTACGTCCCCCTATATATTCTCATAGGGTATCAAGTCTCTTCTTGGCTACCTGCTGTCCTTCCTCTGAGTGCCACCAGGTCTCCCCCTCCAGGGGACATGGTCAAATGTGAGGCACCAGATTACGTGAGAAAGTCGTATCACACTCTCCACTCAACTGTGGAGAATATTCTGACCATTGGCTAGATCTGGGAAGGGGTTTAAAGTTTACCTCCTGTATTGTCCTTGGCTGGTGCCTTATTAGGTTTTTTAAAACAATCATAATTATGAAAATTTGCACTGTTTCCATCTTGTAGATGTATTTACTTATTTCTTGTATCTATATCATTTATTCATTTTTGTACTGGTCTCTACTCTGGTCTCCAATCAGTATGAGGAGCTATTCTTATAGATAATGTGAAGAACTTAATTTTATCTTTTTCCTTAAGAAAATAGATTTATTTATTTGTATGATTGTGTGAGTAGGTGGCCATTTGTGGGGGTGTCCACAACAGCCAAAAGAAGGCTTGGGACCCCTTGGACCTGAAGCTATTGGTGGTTGTAAAGTACCTAAAATGAGTTCTGGGACTCAAACTCTGGTCCTCTAAAAGAGAAGTAAGCATTCTATTCTGAGCAAATCTCCAGCCCCAAGTTCTATTTTTTCCAATACTTTCCCCTCAATGATTTGTGATGCAGAAATTGCAACACAAATATAGGTCTGGTTGCTTCTTTGGATTTTCAGTCTATTTCTGTGAAATCTACATAATTAAACTTAAATACATTATGTGTTGATTTGTATTTTGTAGTCATGAATTACTTTGAGTAGAATTAGCATTCCCTTGATATTAATTTATCCTTTCTGAGAACACTGAATGCCTTTCTACTTGCTTAGATATCATGTATATTTCATGTTTAAAAGCCTGTTTCATACCCTTTAAATTTGTTTTCCTTTCTTGCTTTGTGATTGCGTTATTTCTGTCTGCTACTGTGTCTAACATTTGCATTCTAATCTCACTTTTGTTCTCATGTTTGTTTTAGTCGTAGACATAACACATGCAGGACACTCACCAGGGGTTCTCTTACAAAAAAAAAAACAAAACAAAAAACAAACAAACAAACAAACAAAAAAAAACCCATGTCTTATTAGATAAAGACAGCCCTCTTAGAGACAGGTGCCTTACGGACAGTTTGCCGGTACACTATCCAGAGTGGAAGAAGTTGGTTCTCTATAGCTATGAAAACTGAAGGTCGGCATACAAAGCCTCATACGCACTCAGGTGGATTTCTCAGGAGCATGGAGCAGATGAATCTTTTGAATGCAGATAGTGGCAGTTTCTGAACTGTAACATTTCTGATTTGCAACCCGCTTTAATATGCTGAGTCCCTTTTCAGCACTGGCTTTACAGATTTACTTTGTTTATGGATTCTGCTCAGGGGCCATACAATTATTGTTATCCTATAGAAGCTTTCCATTTTCTTTTCTCATCTTAAGGAATGTGAAAATGCTGCCATTGCCACCCAGATCAGGACAACAGAGACTTCACTATGAAAATAAGAATTGCCACGGTCCCTTTTATTACTGTACAGAGCACTCTGCTTCTGCAACTTGATTTTCTCTCCCTGGGACTTAGCTGTATCTTTGCTATCAAACAAACCCTCTGGCTGACCAGCCATTACTTATTTTAAATCATTCTTTTTAACACTGTCTTCAGTGTCAGAAAAAGATAAGAAATTGAGGATTTCCTCCTTGGAGAATATAAGTTGGTCCTATCTTGCAAGCTGAGACCTACATACCCCAAATCAATAACCTAAGTTTCTTCCCACATTCCCTAAGATTTAAAGAAAAATTAGAAAGCTGTAAATAAATGTGGTACCAGATGTACTCTAGCAAATGATAGCTCTTGGAATAGCATCTGAAATGACAGTGTGTACTCACTTGGAATTCAAAAATGAAAATGTCCCTGTACTTGCCTCATTACTGAAGGGAATCAGCCTTACACCACAGCAATTGCCTGTTCCCACCAGCTGACAATGAAATGAATACTCTGTAGGAGCTGAGATGATTGTGGCATTAAACTTAGCAGTCTCTCCATGATCCTGCAAGACTGCCACTGAATCTAAACTAAATCCGTTCTGAGATGAGTCTGTGTAGAACTTGCTCATAATTTAAAATCTGGAGGGGAAAAATGAGTGAAAGCAAATGAGTTAGGAGAGACATTATCAGCTAAGAAACAGCATAGGGATCTGTTTTAGAGCAGGCTGAGAGAAAAAAAAAAAAAAGATCAGAAACAGCTTGAGACATGCCAGCCTCATCTGTGAGATCTGAGGTTGTGTTATCATCATCATCAGTCACAATCTCAGCAACAATAATAGTGATCTAGTGTTTGATGAACACAAAATGCATGTTAGCTACAGCGCTGACCGAAGAAAGCAAAGAACAGTACGGGTTCCCTGGCTGGTAAGGTTGGTGTCCAAGCCATCCAGCCTGTGACCACAACAGGAACGTGGGGCACATTAAGACGTTTTGTCTGACACAGGGAAAACACCTGAATATATTAAGCGGTTGGGTAGAGGTTGTAATTCTTAGTCTCCTTATCTAATCTTTTCCTTGGCCGTGATTAGTGAAACGTCCATCTCAGAGGGTAGGAACAGAGTCAGATAAGGGGAATGTTAATACGGACGCATACAGATTCCTCCAGGGGTAGCTCACTTAACATTCAAGCCACGAAATCTACAAGATGCTGTGATTTCTGCTCTATGTGTGAGGTGATTTAGGTTTGGAGAAGTTAAGAGAAATCCCCAAGTGCTAGGTGACCAGTAAGGAGAGCACAGAACCAAAGCCCAGCGAGGCAAAGCGGGCGAGGACGTCTTTGAACCACAGCTGGGCACGGCGACGGGATGAAAAGCCCAAGGACGTGTTCTCACAGAATGACCTCGTGCGCGTGACTGGGTGTCACCCTTTCCCTTCAACAAGATTAGATAATAAGAATATTAGATATTTGCACGTGAACAGACAATACGAAGCACTGGTTTGTAGTTTTACTGCTATGTACGACGAGATGGATAGGAGCAGAAGGGTATTAGAGCCCCGATGCTAGAATACATACCATACCACAGTTCGACTTCTCAAGACCGAGTTTGGCTCTCGTCACTGGCCTTCATACCCATAATAGCAAGCAGTTTGGGAAGTACGAAGAAGCATATTGTCTTCATTGCATGGGCCATGATTATCATATTTAGCCTCTGTGTGCATTGATTTATTTATGAACCGTGCTAAATTCCACTTAATTTTGAAGGAGTTGTGTCTGAAATGCCAGCGTCTTGTCTGTGTCATGTTGCTTTTGTCCAGCACGTATTTGTAAAGAGAAGGTCTTTGTAGTTGGTTAACATTTCTGAAAGCAGAACATCAGAGTGCCATGTAAGCTCAGGATAATTAGTGTACATTTAAAATTAATATGTGTGGATGAAAAAGCAAAGACTAAGTATTTTAAATGTGTTAACTGCAGTGATTTTTTATTTGCTTGTTTTAGAAAGTAGTGAAAATGTAAACACCCCATTATGTTCTATTTCTTTTGCAGATATATTAATTATCGGGTGTTTTGATTCTTATGTATTTTGAAGTCTTATTTAATACATCTAAATTTGAAATAAGGCAAACTAACCCTTTTTAAAATAGTTGTCCGTCTTCAATTCTATACTTTTCAGCCTAATTTTTTCTTGGAATGATACTTATAGAAGTGTACTTCGATTTGGTTAGTAACATAATTTATCCTTTAACTTTTATGCTTTTTACATGATATTAAAATTGGCACTTCAGGTTTTGTTTGGTTAGGTAATTTGAGTGCTGTCTTGAAACATAGTTTCATTATGTATCCTAGGCTGGCCTTGAATTCAACTGTGTAACCTAGCCTATTCTCAAGCTTGCAACATTAACACTGACTCAGCCTTCTAGAACTGGGGATTACAGGTGTGTCAGCACACACAGGTAGGCATATCCTTTCCTACTTTTTTTACTCTTTCAAGACAGATTTTATTTTGTGTGTGTGTGTGTAGCCTTGGCTGTCCTGAGCTCACTTTGTAGACCAGGCTGGCCTCAAACTCAGCAAGATCTGTCTGCCTCTGCCTTCTAAGTGCTGGGATTACAGGCATGTAACACCATGGCGGGTTTACTTTCCTACTTCTCATGGATACTGTGGTTACTGTAGTTTAGATTTGGAATATTCCCTGAGTCTCATGTGTGAAGCGTGAACCCCAGTTTGGTGCTACTTGTAGGTAAGGAATGCTTTGAGAAGTGGTGGTGCCTAGTGAGAGGCTTCCAGGCCCTTAGGATTGCCTGAAAGCGGGAGGGGGCACAGAGTTAGCTGGGCACCACTAGTGCTCACCTCTCTTTTATCCTGGCTACAGATAAAGTGTGACCAGCCACCATATGCTCTCTCGTGACACTGTGTCTCCCTGTCATGGTGAACTCAAACTGTGAGTGCCAAGAATCCTATGTTCTTAAATCTCTTTTGTCAGAACTTTTGTCACAGTGATGAGAAGGAGCAAGTAACACAACATTCAAAGCAAACCAGACTTAAATATTTGTCTTCTTGGTCTTTTGGGCTGGTGCTGTGGACAGGAAGGTTTACCAAGAGAGTGGAGAAGGGCAGCGAGCCAACCTCCCAGTTAACCACATGATCATGATGTTAAGTGTTCTAGTATCATTTTTATCAGAATTTTTTCATAGAGTATATTTTGATCATATTTTTCCCTTTCTCAATTCCTCCCCAGAAATTTCCTACCTCTCCAGCCACCCAACATCATGTTCTTTTCCTCGAGGCTCTTAAAACACACACACACTCCCAGAAATCCACAGACTTACAAACAGTTTATCAGAGCATCATTACATTATAAGCTGAGGGTCACTTGCACATTTTAATCAAATTAGTTCAGAATCTAAGTCTTCTGGAAAACTAAAATCTAGTTTGTAGAGAAAACACATGTGCATTAAGGGTGTTCATTACAACTGGGACGTTATTGCAGCTTCAATGCCCTCAGGCAACGCAGCTGAGGAATTGCAAACACACACGTTTCCCCCTTCCTATCTCCCAGGTTCCATGTCTGTAGAGCATTTCCTTATCTTTTTCTCTAATATATCCAGTCAGTGAGTGCAATAAGATCTCGCTGCATGCTAACTATGGTGCTAGAGTACAAAATAGTACAGGTCTCCTGCTTTGTAGGTGCTTGCTATACAGGTATCTTAGCTGTGGTGGCTTTATTTGTTTGCTCTTCTTTTGTTTTGAGTCAGAGTTTCTCTGTGTAGCCCTGGCTGTCCTGGAACTCGCTCTGTAAACGAGGCTGGCCTTGGACTCAATGATCCCCCTGCCTCTGCCTCTCTGCCTCTGCCTCTGCAGAGATTAAAGACATGCACCACTACCTTCCAGCTGATGATTCTCTTAATATTATTGTAAGGTAACTGTAAGCAATTCATGGCTTCTATGATCAACTCTACGAGAAATGTTGTTCTTAAAATATGGATTGTATGACATTGTTCATCTGTATCTTATGAAATTAATTATTAATGTGCAAAACTATTGTTTTTGTCTGAATAAATTGTTTTCTGTAGTACATCAAAAGGAACTATTCAGATTATTATTAAGGACTGAAACCCCCTCCCAGAATGGTAAAATGTAACTCTAAAATATTTGGAAAATATTGTAAATTGGGGGGAAATGTGCATTTAACAGTTGAAACAAAAATTTGGTTATTTCTAGATATATTTCTTTAAAGTTATTTGGTTAAAAAATTAATAAAGTATTTTTAGAGAGTGGTAGCAAATTCACAGCAATCTTTATAGAAGTCACAACTCATAGACTTCATATGGATGGGAGTACACAGAGTACTGGGGCCTCTGGAGATTCACATTAAAGGCATAATACAGTTTTGGTTTTCTAGTAATTTTTGTTCTCTATTTTTTTCATGTGTTTGAGGTCATTTTTCACAAATTACAAAATTTCAAACTGAATGTTTGCTTATTTTCTATATTTAACACCAGATAAAATTCATAAAAATAAGGAAAATTTGATCATTTCATTGGCCTTTATATTCTACAGAGCTTCAGTTCATACGTGGGTTATATTTTTATCCTTTCAGAAACATTCTTTTAATGAGTTTCTTGATCCTGTCTCTTTTTGGTCTTCATTGAACCGTTGGTCGCACTGTCACTTTGGGCAGTTTTCTAATCAGTTACTGTCTGTCACTGGTTTGTATCTTTACTTCCTCTGTCATTGTCCGTGGTGGGGAGGGGGGAGGCACAGTGTGCATGTGGAGGTCGATTTTGTTGACTTGGTTTTCTCGTTCACCTTTATGTTGGCTCTGGCATTCAAACTAGAGCCAGCAGGCTTCTTTGTAGGTAGTGGGCATCCTTACCTGGTAAGCCATCTCGTGACCTTGTATGCACCGTATTTTTTTTCACATTTATGTAGGCTTATTTTTTTTTCTGCAATATAAACAACATTGGTATAGGAGTGCACAAAAAATTGATATTGTTTATGTTGTGATGTTATTTATGTATGTATCAGTTCTCCCCAATCATTATTGATTTTCTTTGTGCATTTGTTTCGCTTGGGTTTTTCCACAAGTATTGATGAGCCAAAAACAATATACTCTATAGAGGAGAGCTACTCGAGTTCAGACATTTTGGACCCACTATTTATTTAACTTTGGTCAAAATCCCTGGCCTTTCTTTTTTTTTTTTTTTTTTTTTTAATTTATTCTTGTTACATCTCAATGTTTATCCCATCCCTTGTATCCTCCCATTCCTCCCCCCCCCCCATTTTCCCATTATTCCCCTCCCCTATGACTGTTCCTGAGGGGGATTACGTCCCCCTATATATTCTCATAAGGTATCAAGTCTCTTCTTGGCTACCTGCTGTCCTTCCTCTGAGTGCCACCAGGTCTCCCCCTCCAGGGGACATGGTCAAATGTGAGGCACCAGAGTACGTGAGAAAGTCATATCACACTCTCCACTCAACTGTGGAGAATATTCTGACCATTGTCTAGATCTGGGAAGGGGTTTAAAGTTTACTTCCTGTATTGTCCTTGGCTGGTGCCTTAGTTTGAGCGGGACCCCTGGGCCCAAATCTGCCTATCATATTGTTCTACTTGTAGATTTCTAGGACCCTCTGTATCCTTTTATTTTGCTATTCTCCCATGCGTCTCTCATTTAGAGTCCCAATAGGATGCCTTCCCCTCTGTCCCAGTTTCCTGGTAAGTGAAGGCTTTTGTGGGACATGCCCCTTGGGCTAGTATGCAGATATAAGTGAGTATATATACCATTTGATTCTTTCTGCTTCTGGGAAGCAGAAAGAACCCAGAGTTAATCCCTGGCCTTTCTAAGTCCTTCAGTCATGTAGTGGGAAAAAATGGAGGTAATAATGGTATTTGTCTCCTAGGGTTATGTGAGAATTAAATATTTAGGAGATACACTTGAAACATGTATAAAGAACAGCAGTGTGCAAATGTTTGCCATTTTTGCTGTATTTGCTTTAAAATCCACTTACATGCTACAATTTTTGCTGTTTCCTTATTCATCGATAACTTAGTTTTCTGTTTATGAATGCAATGATTGCATTTAAGCCTGGACTTGAACACAACACACTATTTCTGATAAGTGCTGTCGACCTTCTCGTTCACACACTTGGTCGCCAGGCAGCACTGTCACAGGACATTCTGTATCTGTCCTGTTTCTCAGTGAAAGCTTTTGAAGAGTACATCATCTGAGTGAATTTGTTACACAGATGCTTTGTTTTGTGACATTACAACGTTTATAAGGCTTTTTTTCATTTTTAAAATTATGTTTCTTCTTTAAAATACACATTTATATTATTACACACTAATTAAATAAACTACATACAGCAGGAAGAACCATGAGACAATCAGGAATTATATAAATTATATAAATGTTACATTCATAGTGGCTTGGCTATTTGTATTTAGCAAACTTGAAGTAAAACTCTTTCCTATCTTGTTGGCTCTAAATTTCTGAATGAAAATAAATATCTATCATATCTCATCTCTATTAACTTGAAACATCTATCTTGATCTAAAAACATCTTAATCCCTAACTAACTAAGCTTAATTGTAAGACTAAACTATCTGCTCTTCAATCCCATCAGAGACTTGAGAAGGAATAAAACTTAAATACCTGAGTGAACTGGAAGTGCAGGTTAGCAGCTTCCAAAATGAAAAGACGACTGAGACAGTTTGCTGCCTGAGCAGTCACCCAACACTACAACGTTGGAGCATCATCTTCGGCCTTCTAGCCCAATATCTCTGACAAACATATTTATGAGGCAGGAATATTGAAGACTTGATCACCCTGTCTTTGGCAGAGTTTGGCCATAGACTCTGCATGCTTCTAAGCTTGCCCATTTTTAGGCAGAATTCTGTCTGTGGCAGAAACAAGGACATTTTTTCCAGTGGCTTGTTTGCCACATTTGAAGCCAGCTCCACAAGGAGGTTCTTTGATGCTCATCATCTTTGAGGTAGGCTGGGTGTTGTCAGGAGTTAACTGGTCTTGTTGTCAAGGAATTTTTAGAATAATAAAAACATCTTTAAATGCCATGTTCTGTAGGTCCCTGAGGCTTAAATAAGGTTTCAAGACCTTAGTTAACTATTTTACTTTATGTATCTATAGAATAATATCTATCTGTTAGACCTAGAATATATGTTCTTGTGATAAAATTAGACTATCTACTCCTCAACTCAAGGCCTTAATTGTTGTTGACAAATAAGGTTATTTTTAATTCATTGGTATAAAATGTTGTATATTGATGAAAATAAGTATAATTTTGATGCATTGGTACAGGAGTCAAATCTGTTTATTATATATATATATATATATATATATATATATATATATATATATATATATATATTTCTACTCTAATATGAGGTATTATACCCATCCAACTCAATTATAATACAAAGCTTACTTCCAATACCTTGAAAGTGAGGCTGCAGCCTATTTAGGATAATTAAGTAATACAAGCTAATTGTTAATTGAACAAATAATGGTCATGTCAAATACTAGTCTAATTTTATCACAAGAATATAATGCTTTTTTGAAGACGCATTTTAAAACCATATAATGCCTTCCAAGTTAGTCATTAACTATTTTGTCTCACAAATAGCTTAATGCTCAGTCCTGATGTGACTTGATGAACTGGGTATGTGGCGGGGGGGCTCCCCTTTTCTGAGGAATAGTAGGGGGGAGAGGGAGGGAAGTGGGACTGGGAAGAGAGGAGGGAAGGAGCTATGATCCAAATGTAAAGTAAATAAGTAAATTAATTAATTTTTAAAAAAATTTTAAATGACAGGTTTTACTTGTTTGTTTGTTTTGTTTTCATTACCAGGATGTGTGGAATCTATAGATGTGTTTAGAACATGTGCTTATATGCCTTGCTTGTACAAGACACTTAGTTCAAACACCAGTATCATTAATAATGGGGGGAAAAACTAGAGAGATGAGGAAACAAATCATGAGCCTGACTTCTGGAAAGAGCATGTAAATTTTGACTGAACAAAATGCTGAACAAAGCAACAAGAAAAACAGCTGCAGGAGGCCTGTGTAGGCTGATCGGGCCCCCTTAACATGTTGGAAATTCTTGAAAGTCGCTTGACTTCCGGCATGAACTGTGGCAAGCATGAACCCCAGAAAATGGTACAGCAGAAGACAGGCAAGGAGTCTCTCTATTCCCAGTGAGGTAGCATTATGACCAGAAACAGAGTGGCCATGGTAGGCAGGCTAAGACTACAGTTCCACAAAATAAAAATGAAGAAAGAAGAAAATGGAGGGGGAGCAGGAGGAAGAAGAGGAGGAGGAAAGGAGGGAGGGAGAGATGCAGGGAGGGAGGGAGGGATGCAGGGAAGGAGGAGGAGAGACAACAGGGAGGAGTAGCAGGGGGGGAGGTGGTTGTGCTAGAGCTCAGTTACAGATCTAAGAAACTTTAGCTATTAAGAGATGCAAGCATTTTGGTTTTGTTGTTGTTGTTTGTTTGTTTTATTTATTTAATTTAAAAATATATTTTATTAATTTATTCATGAACTAGGCGATAGGAAGAAGAGAACAGGACAAGTGATCCAGTTCTAGTTTTGTTACGAGGACAATAAAACCCTGCTGTTTGTTGCTGTTGTTGTTGCTGCTGCTGCTGCTGCTGTTCTTTTAATCAGGTAAAATGGTCAGATAGGTTGGGAGGAGATCCATGGGAGAAAGGGATATCAAAGTGCTTATAGGACATGTGGCTCCCCAAAATCCGTGAGATTGAATACTTTTTATACAAAGCAAAGGTGTCAGTGCTTAGCGATGACACTTGCTAGCCAATTTAAAGTTGTCTTTGGTTTGTTAAAATGTCTCTGGGAGTTTCAATCATGTCCAGTACTCATTGTAGCCTGGAAGAAAACTGAGACCTAGAGGAAGGTGGAGCTCCATGGAAGTTAACCTATAGTTACACAGGGTAGTCAAGAGGTGACAGGAAAAGCCTGAACATGGATACCAAGCCAACAGGAGAATAGAGCTCTGGCTGTGTCCTCATGAACATCACAGGAAGCAGGACTGGATTCCCAGAATCCCTTATAATTTAGATAAAATGATAAAAGAAATAGTGACAGTGGAGAATATAGAAGAATAGTGGGTTTTGTTGTTGTTTTAAAGATTTATTTATTTATTATGTATACAGTGCTTTGCCTGCATGTGTGCCTGCATGCTAGAAGAGGGCACCAATCTCATTGTAGATGGATGTGAGCCGTCATGTGCTTACTGGGAATTGAACTCAGGACCTCTGGAAGAGCAACCAGTGTTCTTAACCTCTGAGCCATCTCTCCAGTCTAATCATATTGTTTTTGAAAGCATCTCTCATTGAGTTGGCATCTGCTGAGTAGGCTGAGCTGGATGGTCAGTGAGCCCAGAGGTTTTCTGTCTCTATCTCTACAGGGATGAGATTACAGTCACATACCATCAAGTCCAGGTTTTGGTGTGATAGTTTGTTTGGTTTTGGGTTTTTGTTCTGGTGGCTTCCTAGGGATAGTATTCAAGTCTTTATGGTTTCAAGACAAGTAATCTATAGTCTGAACTCTAACTCTAACTCTAAAGTATTTTTTATCCTTTCTTTTCATCTTGGGCTTACAATGTAATTACACTGTGTTTTCTCTCCAACCTCTCCCATATATTCCTTTATGTCTTTAATGTTTATAGCCTCTTCTGTCATCAATTGTTGTTACGTGTGTGTGTGTGTGTGTGTGTGTAAGACCTGCTCAATCGGTTCACTATTAATTATATAGACATTTTAAAGGCTGACCTTTTAGTATTGTGTAGCCAGTTAGGGGGCCTTTCCTTAGAGCAGACTATTTCTCTCACTTTCCACATTCCCTGGTTAACTGTAATTCTTTGTGTAAGGTTGAGGCCTGGGGCGTTACCCCTGTCAATCAAAATGCAGGGTTGTGGAGCGCAGTGTCAGTGGATGCATCTATAAAACATGTCCTATACCTAAGGCTGGGAAACGTTGCTGAAGAGAGAGCAAAAAGATTGTAAGAACCAAGGGATGGGAAAGTTTGTCGTGAGGCTGCCTCCTGGTAAAGTCAGAAGCTGCATCCATAAAGCCTCGCCAAAATAAATAGTTTGTAACCTTAGGTTACACACAAGCTCTTGGCAAACTTTCAGTTTGAGAGTTTTATTTTAAAAGGTAATCTTAATAATTGTGCGAAGTGTCCTCTACTATAATTATAGTTCATATCTTGAGTCAAAGACATCTTTGAGAATGATGAAAATTTACTGATAGTCCTCCTACCAGAGAAACAAGCTTGCTTTTCATACGCAAAATTTTGTTTAAAATTTAATGCTTGTTAAAAATTCAAAACCTTTTTAAATTTTTATTTCTTGTTAAAACTTCATTTTGTGCAGGCATGCACATGTGTGTGTGTATGTGTGTGTATATGTATGTGTGTGTGTGTGTGTGTGTGTGTGGTGTGTGTGTATGTGTGTGTGTGATGCACATGTGTGGTGTGTGTGTGTGTGTGGTGTGTGTGTGTGTGGTGTGTGTGTATGTGTGTGTGTGATGCACATGTGTGGTGTGTGTGTGTGGTGTGTGTGTGTGGTGTGTGTGTGTGTGTGTGTGTGATGCATATGTGTGGTGTGTGTGTGTGATGTGTGTGTGTGTAATGTGTATGTGTGTGGTGTGTGTGTGGTGTGTGTGTGTGTGATGCACATGTGTGGCATATGTGTGTGATATGTGTGTGTGTGGTATGTGTGTGTGATGCACATGTGTGGTGTGTGTGTATGTGTGTGTGTGTGGTGTGTGTGTGTATGGTGTGTGTGTGTGTGTGTGTGTGGTGTGTGTGTGTGTGATGCACATGTGTGGTGTGTGTGTGGTGTGTGTGTGGTGTGTGTGTGTGTGTGTGTGTGTGTGTGTGTGTGTGTGTGGTGCAGGTGCCCTTAGGAAGCCAGAAGCAGCAGATCCCCCAAAGTAGAAGTAAGAAATGATTAAAAGTCACTTAATATAAGTGATATGAACTGAATTCAGGTCCTCTAAAAGAACAGTATGTGCTCTTAACAATTGAACTGTCTCTCCAGCCCTTATTTTTAATATCTTATTTATCATTTTTGTTGATGATGTACACATGTGACTTATAGACAAGGAGCACGAGTAAAGGTCAGAAAACGGCTTTCAGGTGTTGGTCTCTTAGCTTCCGCCTTGGGGTTCCAGGCATCAAACACAGATCATCAGGCTTAGCAGCAAGCATCTTTCCCTGGTGAGCTCATCCTACCAGCCCTTTCCTTAAAATGTAATGGTATATGATAATTATTTTCAACTAGTTTCATATTAAATTTTTTAAAATTTTTTATTAACTTATTCTTGTTACATCTCAATTGTTATCCCATCCCTTGTATCCTCCCATTCTTCCCTCCCTCCCATTTCCCCCTTATTCCTCT
This sequence comes from Acomys russatus, assembly GCF_903995435.1. Taxonomy (NCBI): domain Eukaryota; kingdom Metazoa; phylum Chordata; class Mammalia; order Rodentia; family Muridae; genus Acomys; species Acomys russatus. The sequence continues at coordinate 17,839,031 of NC_067146.1, read as the reverse complement.
CCCCTATGACTGTTCCTGAGGGGGATTACCTCCCCCTGTATATGCTCATAGGGTATCAAGTCTCTTCTTTGTATCCTGCTGTCCTTCCTCTGAGTGCCACCAGGCCTCCCCATCCAGGGGACATGGTCAAATGTGAGGCACCAGAGTACGTGAGAAAGTCATATCACACTCTCCACTCAACTATGGAGAATGTTCTGACCATTGGCTAGATCTGGGTAGGGGTTTAAAATTTACCGCCTGTATTGTCCTTGGCTGGTGCCTTAGTTTGAGTGGGACCCCTGGGCCCAAATTAGCCTATCATAATGTTCAAAAACAGTGGTTAGATGCCACGAAGTAGGTGGCAATGCTTTAACCATATGCGTGTTGTTAGGCCCAAGGGCCTCGTCCATCCTTGTCAAGGGGAGTGCTAACCTTCTCTCCTTTCATACAACACAGTTTCATATTAAATTTTAATTTACGTTGTACTCTTCAATTATACCCTTGGTGATTTACTCTTTCTTTTGCTCTATTTTTCAGGAAATTCTATCACTTATATTTATGTCTTCTTATGTGTCATTTTCTCTTATAGTTTACTAATATTGACTGTGTTAATTATATTTATTTGAGCTGTAAAAAGCTCCACAACAATAGGAAATTGTGTTCAGCTGCAGCATTATGAATGAGCCGACAATAAATATTTAGTGGCTGTGATTATTATTATTTCAATGTATTGTATATTTTATTGCCTTATTGATTATTAAAATTATGCAATATACTTAGATTTAATCTGTTTATATCTGATAAAGAATGGTTAATAGGTCATTTACAAAAATAGGTATAGATCCTTTGTAAATGAAGTGACCATAAATCTGCCATCCACACACGGATACTTTAGAGAGTTGGATGCAGGTCTTTCAAGTTTATGACGAAATGCTACACATGAGAATACGTTCTTCTTGGTTAGCCAGTGCATATAGTCACCTTAGCAATGAAAAATCTACTTGTGGTTACAGTCGATGTTACAGGGTAAACAGAGTCCGCCACTGAAGTCTTACGTAGAAATCCTAGTCCTCACTTCCTCAGAATGTAGTGCATCTCAGATGGAGAGCAAGACCTTGTGGATGGATCCTGATCCATTGTCACTGGTACCCATGTGAAGTGATTTGTGGGACTGAAGACCAAACAAAAACAATGACATAACTCAGATATCTAGAAACCAATGAGAGGGGATTCCCAGTGAAAACGAGCCTGCCAATATCGTGACCGAGAACTTTCTCTCCTTCAGAACCATAATCAAATCAGTTCTCCCATCATTTATTTTTACTGATATAATAAAACATACATACTCTACCTGTTAGTGATGTACCATTTAGCTTTGGACACATGTACACTGCATAGTTCTAAAAAACATAATGACCTGGTTTCTTTTCTATTGCTGTGATAAACACTCTGACGAAAGGCAACTTAGGTAGAAAAAGGGTTTGTTTTATCTTGCACTTCCATGTCTTCTTCTGTTACTGGAGAAAGTCAGGGTGAGAAGTCAAGTAGAAATCTGAGGCAGAGACCGTGAAAGAGCTTATACAGCCCAGGACTGCATCCTCAGGGGTGGCCCTTCCAGATCAATCATTCATTAAGACAATGCCCCAGAGACTTGCCTACAGGCCAATCTGATGGTGGCGTTTTCTCATTTGAGGTTCCTTCTTCCCAGATGGCTCTAGCTTGTGTCAAGTTGACAAAAAATTAGCCAGAGCACATACTCATCTCCTCAAACATGCATCATATTTTTTTGTGGTTAAAGCTTCTAGCTTTTGGAAACAGACAGCACATCATTTTTTGTAGGTATCATAATGTATAACTGTATCAACTTTGTAATGTTTAAGCTATACAGTATGTAATATTTAGCTATGGAAACTCCAACAAATGAATATAGTTATTTTTTTTAACATTTATCCCTTTAAGGTAACAAAATGGTGGATGATCAACCATTTGCCTTTTATAAGAATCCATATTATATTTAACCTACATAATATTTCTAAAAATATTAAATTTGTTTCAACAAATAACTTAAAAAGATTTCTTTCCTTGATATCTCAGGAAAACAGACAGAATTCCCCCCAAAACAATGCCTGTTTTATCTCCTAAAGGTATTTATGTAGATGCTTGGCTTTTAAGCCCCTTTTTTTCTGAGGAAAATTGCTATACTATCATGCTACATAGTGTTATTACTACTTTGCCTCCTTTGGGCTTCCGTTCTTGATATTAGCTAATCTTTGAAAGCTGGTTAGGAGAAACGCTGATCTGACATCCTCTCTTATACACACCTGCTGAGTCATGAGTGTAGATTGGAGGATAGGACATATTCCCTGGTACTGTAGTCAAATTTAATTCTGCACAAATTCTACAGCTTAGTCAGAAGTTATTTCCTCTTGAGTCAGTTTCAGCCCTATCTGAGTTGGAGCTCTGTCTGACCCAGATGCTATCCTTTGACATTTGGTCCTAGAGCATGAAGGTTAGAGGAGTCTGTATGTGTGGGACAGGTTTCTTTCCTCTTTCCTGTGTCAGAAACTTGTTAGCAGTCTACTTTTTTCTTAAAGTTTGGCTGCCATAAAGGTTTAGGGTAGAAAACCTAGACTGAAGGTCATTCTGTTTTTTAACTCTGCTCTTCAGCAGAAGGACAGCAAAAAGAATGCCACACCAGCAATGATAACGGGACTAGGGCTCAGCCAGGGTTAGCAGAACATTGTACGAACGCAGCGTCCTTCCTCCTGGTTGCTAAATGAACGTTGTCATTTGTGAAGTATTGCCCAAAAGACTCACATATGAGCATGCAGTCACCAACTGACCACACTAATTTGATAGTTCTGAAAATCTTCAGAAAAGAAGCCTAGCTCAAAGTAATAAATCTTTGCATGCAAGTCATCTGAGGTATCTTGTCAGCAACCCTTTCTTGCTCTTTCTCTTCTGCTGTCACCATGTGTCAAAAACTCTCTGCCACAAATTCTTGCCACCACGATGTTATGTCTAACTGTACGATGCCAGGAAATCATAAGCTGAGCCTTCTAAAACTGAGCCAAGCTAATCTTGATTGCATCCAGTATTTTGTCACAGTGATATAAAAATTAACTAAATCAGAGAGTAAGCTCAAATTTCAAATACAGACTTTCTAGTCTCCAGTGTAGCTTGTGTCGGTAATGAGTATCTGCGAAGACAGGACCACATCGCATGTAAGAGAATCCTCTCTCCCTACATCACTCAAGTAGAGGTCAACTTCTGCACTGTTCATTTTTATCTTAAGCCTCCTTAAATTGTACCAACACTAATATTATAAAGGAGAATGTCTTTGTCCATATTCCTTATGTAAGCACTACCCCAAATTGCAGCGTTCAGCTTGACTTAGAATGCATGGGCTTTTACTTCAGAAATTGGTTTGATACATACAAAGAGTAAAAACGCTGAGCTCAAAAAAAAAAAAAAAAAAAAATCAGAAAATATCCAGGTACGGTGGCACATGCCTTTAATCACAGCACTTGGGAGGCAGAGGCAGGGCACATCTCTGTGGTTTCAAGGCCAACCTGGCCTACAAAGCAAGCCCAGGACAGCCAAGGATACACAGAGAAACACTGTCTGAAAAATCCAACCCCCCCCCAATAAAGCAGAATAAAATTGTGGATTGTGGTTTCCATAGAATGAACGGTTTGAGGTCAGAGATTGAGATACTAAAGGTAGAAGGAATACATTTAAAAGCTCTTTTATTAAGATTCCATAGAGAAATAAAACTAACAGGATGTAGTGGATGTAAAGATGCTTTTGTTTTGATCCCAAATGTGGGTTGTGAAACAGACAGAACCAATAGGGCACACACATTCAAACATAGGCAGACAAATATGCGCAGAGAAAGAGAGCAAGAGAAAGAGAGCGGGGTGGGGGGGGAGGGGGGGGAGGGAGGGAAGGAGGGAGACTACTCAGGAGAGAGGAGGAAGCCGAGGAAGCTGGAGAAAAGGCCGTCACCATGGGGCAGTATGGACCATGAGAATGTGGCATGAGGGCTGGCCTGATGGAACAGAAGCAGTCCAGGGAGGAACAATTATGGCAAGTAACTTGGGGTGTGTAGCTGGGAAATAGCAAAGCAGCTTCAAGGGTTGGTATCTGCCCCAGTCATGGTGCCTTAAAGCTTTTCTTAATTTAAAATATTTCTGTCTCAATTATTTGAAAACCAGCTGGGGTATAGAAGCCCTCTATAGTCTAATATCCATTTCCACAACATGGTGCAATGGCCATATGCATTGGGGAAAGATAGAGCACCCTGCAGATAACACAGTCCTAGAATTTAGAAGTGTCAGAGGGAGAGGAGACCAATAATGTAGGCCCCAGCTGATTTGAAAGCCTGGAAGTTTCCAGCAGAATCATTGGTATGGATCTGCTTTGAAAGGCTGAAGAAGCTGGGACAGAATACACACAGTTACTGCAGTGGTAATGCACATACTTATAAAGAGAAAGTGCAGCCTGTATGCATCACATGGCTTGCTCTTGTGCTTTTATTCCATGTGGGCTCCCAAATGGAAAGACAGAGCCGCTTGTTTCGGGGTGAGTTTTCCCCCTCAACTGCCATTTTCCATATGCCAGCAGTCTCTGGAAATAGCCTCACAGACACTGAGAATTGTGCTTCACTGATCCTCTCCTCTCTTGATCCACTCAAGGTGACAATCAAGATTAAGTTAGTGACGAGGTACATCCTAGAAAAATGCCAAGAACATATTTTAAATGTTCTCATCTCTCTCTCTCTCTCTCTCTCTCTCTCTCTCTCTCTCTCTCTCTCTCTCTCTCTCTCTCTCTCACACACACACACACACACACTCTATGAAGGTAGCATGCATGTTGATGGCTTAACTTAGTCCTTCTGCTATATGCACACATATAAATACATCAGGTCATATAAGGAAATTCATGTAATAATTATTCATTCATTAAAATAATTGATTTTAAAAATCAGTGTCAAAATTAATCCTCCAAAGTCATCCTTTGTTATAGACAAAGAACACAAATCTTAGGCTTTCTCACAGGCTGGGAATTTTGTTGACATTTACAGAAGAGAATAGAAGCTTCCAAGTTGCTTTCACCCTTATTTCTCTTCTGCTCTATTGTTTTTTTTTATAACAGACTCAAAATATTCCACAAATTGAATAATGGACTCTGAGCAAGTGGTAAGATTATAAATTTACATTAGTTAAAAATGGGCAGTGTGTGTAAATGCATATGCTGACATGAAATTGTCAGCAAAAAATAATCAAGAAATTTGAATTTCCAATATCAAATGCACAAAACTGCTTATTGAATTTTCAGTCATTCAGATGATTTTCCTGCAAACTAAAGTCATAGCTTTTTGATTTATTCACTTGGGTCCCTTTTTATTTATGTTGAGAAATTCTTTAGTTAGAAAAGTGATGTCTGAGTAACAGAATTTTCTGGATAAAGGTTTCCACTTAAGACCATGGCATTTTTCATCCCTAAAGAGCTGGTTCACTTGTAAATGAACTTCTAGCATAGGCAGCAGAAGCTGACACCCCAGACCTCTAAGGATCATGTGGCTGGCATTGTTCCTGAGCCTCTCTACGAATTTCATGCCTTCCAGACTGACTCTGAGTGATCATAGCTCATATTAACTCACACGAAACCTCTCAGCAAGGTGTGGTGGCACACGCCTTTAATCCCAGCACTCAGGAGGCAAAGGCAGGCAGATCACTGTGAGTTCACAGCCAGACTGGTCTACAAAGCGAATCTAGGACAGCCATGGCTAGACAGAGAAACCCTGTCTCCAAAACAAACAAACAAACAAAATCTCCCAAATGCCTTCAAAAATACAAGATGCACTAAGAATACAGCTACAACAATCTTACCGCCATATTTATTTAGAAACCAGGCTAACCTATTTAGAGTTCATTTTGTTTTGTTTTTGTTTTTTGAGACACTATTTAGAGTTTTTATTCTAGCCACTTCATGCCCATATCTCCCCTCTAGAAACGTTTAAGCTGACTAGGTAGCCAGACATACTGTTGCTTAGAGGTACAAGAATGTAGCAGTTTACCAGCTAAGTTGTATAGTTAGTAAATGCTCAAGGAACTCTGGAGAAACAGAAAGCCATTTTCCAACATCATTAATTCATTTGAAGGAGATTATCAGCCTGAACTAAATTGTTTTTGCTCTTTTTCCTACTGTGTCACAGAAATGTGACCATTCCCCCATTTATTGTACCTATTTTATTTATGTTCATTAGATACTGAAATTTTAAAGTGGTAATAGCAAATGTTGTTGAATCCACTTCTATGGAAGACGTGTCAGATGGTGGCTTCAGTGACCTAAATCATCAGCTATGCAAAACAGTCATTCCTAAAGAGAGACTCGCAACTTACAATTGTCAAGAGCTGTGGCTACTTAATTAATTGGGTTGGTTTGAGGAGACCCTAGGGGATTATTAAAGGGCACTTCTTGGTGTGTCTATGAGGATGTTTCCTGGGCAGGGTAGCCTTCCTGATTACAGACAGCAACAGCCAAGCATGTGGAGGGCAGCTAGAACAAAAGATGAAGGAGGGATCCTATTCATACAAGCCTTCTCTCTCTGCTCTCTGACTGTTGTGATGTGAGCAGCTGTGTTCCACCGTTCTCTCTTCACCTTGTAGACTCTTGTTCCCTGAAAACATCAGTCAAAATAAAAATCTCTTCTCTGGTCATTAACAGAACACTGGCAGTACTCTGGGAAACATTGTTGTGTTACAACCATTTCCAGGAGGTGAAACGACCTTTGTGCATTTGCCTGGTAAAAAGTAACAGTCGTGCTTCATGCCAAATGAAGACCAGGAGCCCTAGGCAACAACCGGGAATGTCTTTTATTAGTAATGATTCCCAGACATCCCAATTCCCAGTCATCTAGGAAGTTTGTACATAAGCAGATTCCTAAGTCCTAAGTCCTCAATCAACCTTGGCAGTTCAGAAACCATCCAGCTGAGTCAGACACAGGTGGCTTATAGAAGAATCACTGACCTTCAAAAGGGAAAGGAATAAATGTGAGAGCCAGCAACAACGAGGAGCAACTAAGCTCAGGAAAAGTCTCCTTGTAGCCAATGTAGCACAAGTCCGTAATTTTAAAGGCCCCTCTGGACAAATTTCTCAAGGTGAGAATACCAGAATCAGTAAGTTTCTCACTGCATATTTCTATAGGATTCATGAGAAGGCACTGGCCATTCAGCTAGCCCCGTGGCCATTTGGATTGTCCTTTGCTTTAGTCTTCCAGTAGTCTACCTGAATCAGTTTTACTTACACTTCTTATATTAAATATATGGTTAAGGGTTGTTATTTTTTTTAATACCTACTGTGCTGGCTAGTTTTTATGCCAACTTGGCATGGACCAGAGTCATTTGGGAAGAAGAAATCTCAATTGATAAAATGATTGCACAAAATTGGCCTATGGGTAAAGCTGGTGTGGTGTGTGTGTGTGTGTGTGTGTGTGTGTGTGTGTGTGTGTGTGTGTGTGTACTCGTGCACATGCATGCATGATTTTATAGTTAGTTCAGTTCTGATACTAACTTCTTGGAGTAGTCAGATCCTACAGGTGAAGGGTCCGATACTGTAAAACTCACTTGTAATAAGCAGATTTTTCACCTGTATTTGGCCAATCATGTGTAAGTATAAAGGAATAATCCTATTTTAGATTTATTCAGTTGGTAAAACCACCCAAAGGAAAAAAAAAGCATTCAACTAAAAGAAGACAAATGCAAAAGGCAGGGAAGATTAGAAGGGCACAGAGTTCTCCGCCTTCTCTAATGGATCACCCTTCAAGTCCCATTTGGGATTTTTAAAAAGATTTGTTTTCATGTATATGTGAATTTGTATAACACATGCTTGTAGAACCACATGGAGGGGAGGAGAGGGTATGGGATCTCCTGGAACTTCAGGAGGTTGTAAGCTGACCATGTGGGCATTGCAAGCCAAACTTGGGTCCTCCGGAAGAGCAGAGCATACTCGTCTTATGAGCCCACTCTCTGTCTCTTCATCTGCAGTGTTCACTGAAGGACTTTTTAAAGAATCCATTACTTACACATGGTTGATTGAAATGACTGGGTTTTGTGATTGGATGAATCTCCAGCCTCTAAGATCAAGGAAAACACTGATGGTTTCTACCCTTGAACACACACGGTTCATCTCTCTTGAGAGTAGCTCCCACATTGATATGATTTTACACCCACCAACAATTATGTTGCTGGCATAAACTCAGATGTGACCAAAAGAGGCTTTCTATGAGGAACAAACATGTTCTTATCACTGCTGCCACTCAGGTAATTCTAAAGGTTTTAGAAGCTCTATACTGTCAAACAGGAACAAAGACTAAGTATGTCCATCTTAAGGCATCACACTGCCCAACACACTCTCTCTCTATTGGCGTTCCCAGGCTGCCGTCCATCACTTGCCTTGCTCCCATTTCAGCAGAGAGACCTAAAAAGCTTCAGAAAAGTGTCCCCAACTGAAGTACCAATGGATAACATTGATTCGTGAATGCTAAACTTACACTCAATTTCATTAGACTCTTGTAAGAACCAATGTACTTTTTAATTTCTATTTCTCCCAGAAGAATGGAGATAAAAACAGAACTATTCCCAATAATGCTTTCTGGCATCTAAAATTGATTATAACTTAGGAAAATATAAAAAAAATCTACATGGGCAATAATAGTTTATCATAATAGAAATATATAAAATTATCGTGTTACTCATTTTAAGATCAATAGCATCAAGTGTATTCATAGTGTTGTGCACATCATCGTCATGGATGGATGAACTGAAGGCATATATTCCTGAACAGTAACAACCCCCTCGCCTCCCCTCCTTCCAGGAATAAGCTACCATTCTACTCTGTGCTGTGCTCCTCTCATAAATAGAATCATAGAACTTGTTTTTTTGTGATGAGGTCATTTCACTTCATATAATGCCTTCGAGTTTTGTCCATATTGTAGCATGCCAGAATAATCTTCCTTTTTTGGGATAAATGATATGTCATAGGCACACATGTGGAGTGTGACATATTTTGCTCATTCATTCATCCACAGATTTTTGTAGTTATTTCACTGTCATGTCCTCAACACTTAGAAAAGTTCCAGTATGTATTAGGTGTCGACACAATCTGGTAAATGGATGAGTTAATATTATGGCAGTTAAATAATGTTCTTGATTATAATTATAGCAAGGTACTGTTCCCTTTTCAGTCATAGGAAGAGTGAGTGGTTGGAGATACATTTAATTACAAGTGGGCAGTGGCTTAATCATTTATGCCCTTCTAACCTCGACAAAACCCTAAAAGAAACATCCCAAGCAAGGGGCACTCAATGCCAGTCTGCTTCTGGGTCACCTTGGCCTTCCCTACTTTCTTCCCTCACTTTATCATTCTAGTTCTTCCTGTTACAATCCCTGAGTACCTCCTCAGTTGACTTTCCCCTGCTTCTTCCTATTCTTGTCTCTCAGACAAAGATCAATAACCCACTGAAACATTTATGCAGGGATGCTGGGTCAAGGCAGGGTGGATTAATTCAGTGCACAGTACCTGAGTGAGTGAGCATGCCACGCGGGCACCTGTGGCCACAGCGGGGCTGCCCTGCTTCATTCTTACCATCTATACATCCTTATCCAAGGCCTTACTTTCTGTGAAGGTTCTAACGTGCAGCGCGTTACTCCAAGTGAAATCTGCTGTAGTAAATACAGTATTCACCAAAAGTGCTTAATTCAAGCCGTATGCATAGTAGATCTATCCTGAAGATAATAGCCTCTGTAGGCTGTGATGAAGCTTAATTTCTACTTTTATCTATATTAAAGTACCTTTGAAGAGTATTTTAACATACTTTTATAAGCCAAGATGTTTCTGAAAGAAATCAACTTCCATCTCAGGTCAAACGAGGCTGGGCACATTTGGGGTGGTTTGATGGCAGAGCAATTTGCAAAGCCTATAGTTAAAAGTGATTGAGGCACATTATTCAATTTTTTTTGAAATTGCTTGCTGCTAGATTCTAGTGTATTTTGTTCATGTATAACTGGATTTCATAAACACCTAAGGATAGGGATCTATAATGCCAACACTGACAGAACAAAAGCTCTGTTGGACCCAACTATTCATTCTTCAAACTGAATTTCTTATTTTTCGTCTTACTTTCTTATACCTTTTGACACTGTAACTTACAAAAAATAGAAGCTCTCTTGTCTTCTTTTAGTGGACCTAGAAATATTATCTTACACTGGGACTCCTTTCTCCCCGTGTTTGCCTTCTCTTCAGATGCACGCTGCCCTTGAGCAAGGCCCTGTTCTCAGCTAAGCTTGGGCAGCAAGGTCATCTGGACTCTCGGTTCTGCTGTCCTGACCTGGTGGTCTTGGGACTGGTTATGGTAGATGTTATGTCTTCATGACTCCTTCACCGAAAGTATATCATACCTTTTCTGTGTTGTAAAACAAGAGAACTGTGAAATATGGAAAGTCTTAGAAAGTAGCTATGGCATACAAAACTCTTACTTAGTCTGTCAGCCTTGTCATATTATGCAAATAGTTATTTTCTTCAAAGCACTATTATCCACTTCTGGATACCAACCTGACAGGTAAAACCTCCCCATTGGTGCAGTAGGGGCATGGCTATTTATGGGGGTAAGATTTTCTCTACAAGACGGAATTTCTGCCTAGTGACCTAAGCATGGCAGAAATCATAAGCCCGAGGAGAGAGCCTATGAATATGTTTCTAAATAAAAATTAAGATTAAAAAAATTTTAATTTCTTTAAAAATTATCAAATAGCTAAACAAGGTGGAAAACGGTTCTTTTCATCCATTAACTCATAACTTGGGTTATGAAATAACAGAGCTTTCATCTTCAATGCATCCCATATCCTCCTAGGACAGAAGGAACCCAAGAATGCACAAAGTCATACAAGAAAGGAAGGTGCATAATAAACCCAGTATCTGCAATGGCTAAAAGCCCCTTCATCATTTCCTCTTAACTATTAATTCCTGTTCATTTCTCTCTGTCCTTGTTTCCTGTGATCCAGCAAGTTCATAATTGAAGAATTCTGAAGAAATTTTTTTGCTTTAGATAAGCAGGCAGAATAGCAAAAATTTTACAAAATTCAGTGAAATTGAAATTGAGCTGGTGTGCATCCGAGCCTGTCTCTACAAGCAAATGTGTGTCTATTTACTTCTAAGGGGCACAGCATGAGCAATCTCAGCTGAGATCCTGGACTGGTCGTTAGATCTCTCCTCCCTACTCATCTCAAATACTTTTTTTCTGAGCCAAGCCTCCTATGCAAACTACTCCCAGTTAGAACATTAGTGGTGGGTGAGATGTTGACAAATGGTTTAAGGGGAGAAAAAGTGTTTGGCATTAACACCCCCATTCATTTTATTTTCCTTCTTTTCAGCGATCTGACCCTCGAGCCTTTCTCTCCATGGCATTTCTCTGATGTCTTCAGATGAAGACTGCGTGATTATGTGGTTTGGGTAGTTCTAGTTTTTCTTGGAGAAATCATTGGTGTGCCTTAAGCTAGTCTGCTATAGCTTTAAGTCATGTGGAAAACAAAACAACAACAAACCACAAGCTGCTGAAAAGGAAAGACAGAATAGACTTCATTTTTTTTTTCTCATATAGGGCTTCTGTTTTGTTTCTTCTGTGGAGTTTTCTTCCACCTCCTGGTGACATGACAGATCCCCACATTCTTCCTTATGATGCCACCATCTTGTACTTACCTCCTATAGGCGGTCTTTCTGAACCATCACAGTCACTCTTATGCCTCTTCCAGTGCACGGATCATCGATGGGTTTTGTTTGTTTGTTTCTTTTGCTTATTTTAATTCAAGTCTGTCGTTCATCTTGCTTTGTGGCCCCTGGCATTCTCATTGAAGAGATACAGGTGGTTCTATTGATTTTTAACAAGTAAATTTTGTAAGTAGCTGTTCTTACACAACCTTGAAAAAAAAATAGCCAAGCCATGCAACTGGGAAAGACTAGAAAGTTCAGGCTCTCACATATCTATGCTTCCTCGAAGGAAGGTAAGTGCCTTCTTCCGATCCAGTGTACTTTTCCAAACCCTTGCCTGTGGTACACCTATCAGTTCATGGGAAGCTTGAGACTATCTATCTGTAATGTTCTTATTGTGGCCAATGAGTGACCTGAGGAACTGAAGTCGAGTTTCAGATTCAGCAGAACCCAAGGACTCTAGGCAAAGGTGATCGAGAGCCTTTACTGGACTTCCCTAAAGCTTTTATTACCAAATAGCTCAGGGTTCAAAGTGGGGACAAAGAAGTGATGATAAATCCATGAAGTCATTCGCATCATTTCACCTGATGTGCTCGCTCAGGGAACGGAAAGGCTTGCTGCCAAATGAAGGCTGTTTGCATAATGCCCTTGAATGTGCGAGGCTGTATCTTCCCTGAGACATTGCCTGGGCAGGTGAAGGTGCTTCTCTCAGGGGAATAAAACGAAGATCTAAGAGAGCAGAGTCCACACAGCAGGGCACTGAGGGAAAGTCGGTAGTTATGCAGCCCATATGTTCTATTGGAAAGGAAAAAAAATATTTTGGGGATCAGCATTGTCTATCAGTGTCACTCTACCCCACAACATACATTTTTTTCCCTTTAAATACTCATCTAAGGAGTCAAAAGGTGACTGGATCTCAAACTTATATCTTAATGCTTCCCAAGAAGCAAATATTTGAATCTTGTCAGAAAAATTTCTGGGGGAGTATGGGCAGTGGATTTGGATGCAGGGAAAAGTTAAATTAAGGGAGTCATGAGAAAGTACTTTGAAGCTGAAAGCCGCCCCTTTCTCGAACAATCAGATTAAATGGTGATGCCCCTGCCTGGATAACCAGGTTGGCCCCCAGAAAGGTGTTGCTGTAGGCAAAATGTCTCTCTTTGGCTCAAAATGTTTCCTGGAAAAGAACTGGACTGAAAGTCATCAAATAATAAAGCCCTGTGCCTCACTCCTGGAAGAGGACTCTCGACAGCAAATTGCACTACTCACTGCAGGTACTAAATTAAGCCAGAGTCTAAAACAAGAAAGAGTAAATGAGGGAAGTGAAGGACAAAACCCAAGTAGCTAAAGTGTATGTGTGTTGTTGTTTTTTAATGAGCAGCAGAGGACAACAGTATGATGCAGAATTGAAATATTCCAAGGGCTTCGTTCATAAAGATACGTGCTTGTTATTTAAGATAACAAGATCACAAGAAGGCGAGCAATTTCACATTCATTTTTCTTCCCTTAGAAAATGATGAAGGTTGAATGAGTTCAAGTAATTACTTTCTAATGAGTAACTTTACTGCTCTCACGTTTCTTGCGTACGTTTCACTGAGAGGCTTAATAGAATAATGATCTTGGAATCAGACATTCCAATGTTCCCTCTGGTAGGGCTCTTTACTATGTTTGGAGGTGAATAAATATTCATTACACCTGGACACTGCAGCAAAAAGGAGTGTCTGGAGTAGCCTTTGGTAAATGGCTGCAGAGCCTTCGTAATCCATCTACTGAACAGAAAACTGTTCTTCCACCGAAAAGGTTTCATTTTCAAAATATTTGTGGAGTTAGTTTAAGGAAAATAAGCTAAGTTAATGTCCAAAATTGCCAACTTTCAAAGTTTTAAAATGCAATTCAAATGATAGGAAAGGCAAGTTCCTCCAAAATTATTTATGTATATACATTTTATCTCTCAATTGCAGCCAAACTGAGAATGGAAGTATTTACTGCTGTCTTGAGATTCTGAAATATACCTTTTAGCCTGTAAATTGCCTTTCGATTGGGCATAGATGGGTGTGTTGCTATTCTTAGAAATTCAGGTGAACAACAAATATATCCGAGGGCATAATGTTCTTAAACAGAATGGAGAAGAAATATTTCTGTGTAAAAGCATCAAATTAAAAAGAAAAAATAAGGATTAATTTGAGGTATACAAAATACCTATTGATATATGATTCATCTTACAGCCAAAATATTTTTACTTTCTATGCACTGCGTGCTACAGTAATACGCGTTAATGTCTGAGGACTACAAGACTACTTGGTCTCTTTTATTTTCAAGTTCAAATTCATAAAAAACACTGCATATATTTTTAAACCTATTTCTGAATGGTGTGACTCAAGGGACATCTCAAGTCTTTCCTCTCTATGAGTTCCCCAAGTGCTGCCTGTTCGGTGTCTCTCAAACTCCCATCCATTGGAGAGATTCCTGCGAACACAGAAGGAAGGCGAGGTCTAATGGGAATTTGCATGCGCTTAGTAGCCTGCATGTGTTTGGTGTTTAGACATTTCTCTGCTGTTAGCACAAACTAATTCATCTGTTGGCGAGTTTCTCAGAGATTATGGAGTGCTGGAAGAGTTTCTGAGTCCTCATGGAAAGACACTCTAGTCTATGTAGGTAGGAATTGCAGGAAGATCCAAGGACAGACTGTGGTTTCTCAAGTCTCTCTCTGAGTTCTCTCAAGTAACAACTGTCTCTGATTGACACTGCCATGTCTGATTGAGCAGTGACATGGGCTCTCTCCTATTTTTATGTTTGAGAGTGATAACATACCTCTAGTTTCTTTTTCTTCTGAGCTCTAAAGACTCTTTTTTCTTCTCAATCAAAACCAAGTATCATACTAAGAAATACAAAGTTAAAATATTTGTAAGCAAAATACTGATTGTGTTTTACTATCAGTAAAACATGAAATGATATCAAGAGTAAAGAGCAATTTACTGCTTTATTTCACAATTTTATCATTTTTATCATTTATTTTTAGCATCAATCACTAGGGGCAAATTAATGTGATTTCCTATTATTGCCATTTTGTGGTATAAAACTTCTCTGATACATCTAATAATTATTCTTTTCATACTAAGATCCTTTAGCTCTAAGTATTGATAAGACCTTTATAAGACCTTTCTTGACTTTAGGTGAAGAAGTGGAGTGATATTTTTGTGAGTCACCAGTTAGAAGGCTCAAAGGTACATTGTAAAGCAACGGTTGCTTCCATGAGTATTTTGGCAGCAGAACTCATGGTTTCTCAGTCTAGATGTAGGCAGCGCTTTGCTGGAGTGGTAGCCAGCTTACGGAAAGCTGTTGACAGGTTAGCAGGTGAAACTAATCTAAGCAGTTAGACCATTATATATTATTTAACATATTTTATATGTATTATATATATAAATTATATGATAGAATTTTATCTGTATTATATATGTGGTGGAAATAAAATTAATAAGAAAAGGCTAAACACAAATACATATATATATATATACATATATACGTATAAACATATTTGGCTAAAGGAACCTACTTAAGTATATATTATAGAGAATTTTTGGTAAGCATACTTAGACAATTTCTAAACTTTATCTATAGCTAATGCTGTAGACAAACATGAAGTAATACCATAGCTCTCCAAAGAACACTAGTGCTTAAATTCTGAAAAAGAAATCCATGTGCTTATATGTGTTTTCAGTATTGCTTCTTTCTGGGCCCCATGCATTTGAGTAGAAAAGACTACTATGTACAGTTTTAAATGAAACTTCGGAGGCCCATTAGAACTTTGATTCTCCTGAAATTTTGCTTACCTGGTAAACCATTTAGTCTAGCCGACAAAATTTTTCTTAAAAAACAAAACAAAACAAAAATCTTTTCAGGGCAGGGAGAGTTTTAAACTGGAGTTGAAAGGGATCTCTGTGTACTTGCTCCAGAAATAAACCATGTAAGATCCAGCAGGGAAATGAGCGCTAAGAAAGGGGTGCATTAGAATCCTTTCCAGTGTCTAAAGCAGAAGCTACAAATTATTGGATGGACAAAGTTTAAGCTTTGGTAGGAATGGAACTACACATGTGTATGTGCTATTTGTTGACCTGCAAGGTTTTCTTCTAAAGTTAAATATCTATAGCTACACACCTCCACCTCTATGCTACAGCCACGAGCAGCCCTAGGGGGACCAGAGAGTTACAAGCACTCAAACAAAACTCTGTATTTCCTGTACAGAACGGGGATGGGAAACTACTCACAAGACTAAAATCAAAATCAAGAAAGAAACATTGCATAAAAACTACAAATTATAATATAACTTGAATTTTTCTTTATGTTTCAAAGCAGATGAGGATTTAACCAGGGACCTTACTCAGGGTAGGGAAGTGCTTGAGCATGGTGCTATGCCTCCAGCTCTCTTTGTACTTTTTATTTGAAAACATGGTCACTAGGTTACCAATTTCCCCGTGTTGGCCTTGAAGTTGCACTATATCAGACCTTTAAATTTGTGATTCCGCTGCCTCAGCCTCCTTACTAGGTGGAATTACAGGCCTGACTTCCTTTCCACACTTTATTTGTAGATCTTTGGGTGGGTATGAATATCATATATCATAAGTTTGCTAGATAGAAAAAAAAAGACAGGGTGTGAAGTTGGGTGGGTGGGGAGATGGGTGGGTGGGGAGATGGGTGGGTGGGGAGGTAGGGAGGTGAGGAGGTGGGAAGGACTTGGAAGTAGTTGAGGGAAGTAAAATGATTATCAAAATATACTGTATGAAAAACAGGGTTTTTTTTTTCAGTTAAAAAAAGTCTACTATGTATGATGATATTTCAGTCGTCTACTTATTCTTATTTTCTATTATTTTGCCTGTATTTAATTTACTATGAGCAGCCTTCAAATCTTTACATTCTATTATCATAAGCTACATATACACACATATGTAAGGATGTCCACAAAGCAAATATGTGGTGAATATGTGACTGGCTAGTTTTAGAATTAGTGACAAAGGGACCTGGGAATATGAGTGAAAGCGCTAGCTGGCCAAGCCTCCTGACCTTCAAGGTCCAATCCCTAGAACCTAAGTAAAATTAAGCCAGGAAAGTGCTGCATCTGTAGACCCAGCATCTTAATAGAGTTAAGAGGCAGAAACAGAAATTGGCTTCAATGAGGCAGAGGAAATATCAAGAGACTCTGTCCTGAAAATCAAAGTGAAACGAGCAGAAGTCACATTACATTCAGAATCAGAAAGCAGAGTCATGACTGTTGGTGCTGAGCACACTTCCTCCTTTTTAGTTAGTCTGGTTCTCCAGTCCATGGAGTGGTGCTGCCGCGTTCAGAGAGGGTATTCTCACATCAATTAACACAATCTAGAAACTCCCTCACCAATCAGCTCAGAGCTTTGTCTCATGATTCCAAACCTGAACAGGCTGGCATTGCAGCACGTCCACTGCAGCTCCCTGGGCTCAGACCACACTTAGGAGAATCATCAGACTCTGTATGATGTCCTTTCAGCAAGTTCATTTTTTTTCTTCTAGGAAGTATAAGCATTTTAATAAAAAATTTAACTATAATGATCACCCTTAAAATTAAAACTATGTATAATGAGATCAACCAATTTCCCTATGTTTTTGCTGACTCTCTGCTGTATATGCATGTGTACGCATGCACTCACAAGCATAAACACAGATGTACAGAAGCTGTTTTTAAGCTATGCAGGTTAATGAAGTCATTCGTTTGAGTGAAGGAAAAGAACAAAAATCTCTGGCCACACGTTGTATATAGTAGGAGAGAGAAAACAAACCAGTAGTATAATGACTATATTTTATGAGTGAAAAGGATGGATGTGCCAGAAAGAAACAAAACTTTAACAGGGTAAGGGGTGGCCTTTATGGAACAGAATCTCAAAATCCACTGCTCACTTGAAGATGCAAAGTACCCACACAAACACCCAGCAGGAGTTCACACCAGACAAATTAATACTGAAGACAGAGATTTCACAGGTAAGGGCCAAGGAGTTAGGAGTACTTCTCAGTGATGAGTGTATGCCTAGAACTTGCCTGGGTTCCATCTCTGGCAACAATAAATTAAAACTTCTAGAGAGGTGTATATAGGTATACAGTTTTACATTGCTTTAAAGTAATGGATGAAGATTCACATAGTGTTATGTGTTTTGCCCCGCCCCCCTTTTTGACAATAAGCATAGAATTACCTCAAACCCTCTTATGAACATTCAGTATTCCAACAGATGGCTGTACTGAAAGTTATTTCATCAACAACCAACTTTCGTTACTGTGAGGTATACTATAAATGAGTGGTTTTGTATTTGTATTATTGATTTTTGTTCTGTTTTGCATTAGAACAAGAAAACGGTGTCTCCATGCCAAGGAGGTGCACAATTTAAGTCTAAGAACCACACTAATATGAACTGCTACAAGCTGTGAATACACTCTTTCTGAACCTTTTACTTGTCTGCACATGGGCTGTGGTGGCAGTTGGAACGCAGTCCTTGAATGGTGGTTTCTTGCAATCCCAGTACACCTTGATGTCCGCTTACCTTATGTTGATGAGGAAAGGCAAGTGCGTGTGGACTACATTGTATTCTCTTCCCCTTAGTTTTGAACTCTAAGGGTTACTTAGTGACCATTGGCAATGGCAGTTTTCTGTTTTAATAATTTATTTTCTCTGAAATTCAACTGATCATCAACTGATCATGTGAGCCATACTACAGATTTGGTAGGAGAAAAAAAAGTTTCACAATACTTTCAGTCAGTTTTTACTTTCTTTGGCTTTGGGTTTCTTTGGTTTGCTTTTGTTTTTGTTGGCGTTCCCCCCTCATCGTTTTTCTCCAGCCACTCATAGAACATTCAGTTTCCCTGTAGTAATTCTCAGAATGATTTTTATGTGATTTTGTTAATTACTTCTACTGGTTTATGAGAAATGTAACATGCCCTTCCCCTAATAAAACCCAGAACTATTACTTTCCACTGCCAGCAAAGTTCTAGGGAAACAGATATCTGGTGAAATTGAACATGAATGATAAATACTCTTGTATTTAGAGTCAGAAATCACTCTAAGAGGACAATCTAAAATATACATACAGAAAGGCATGCTTACAAGCATGGCCATTGCATCTTTTTCACAGAATTCCACACCAGAGCCTGCATGTTTCCTACAGTTGCCTTAGCAAAGATGGCTTTATTATAGACAACAAAGACAAGTGACTAAATCCAGCAAGAACTTGTCCCCTCAGACTTTCATAAGTCAGGACACTAAAGTCAGGACTCTAACGTCAAGACACCAGAAGAAGGCTGGCTTTCTCTGATGACACGCAGAATGTGTCCCATGCTCCTCTTGTTACACTTCTCTTAATGCCTAGCAGTCCTTGCTGTTCCTTGCTTCTACCTACATCACTCTTATCTCCACTATTCATCTTCAAGTGCCATCCTCCCTGTCGTCCGTGGTGCTGGACGATGATTGGGCAAGCTGACCCATCTTTACCGGATGTCCTGGCTTGTGGCATCAGTAGAAACCATGAACTTGTCAGAGCTGCTATTGCTAAGAGTACATATTCAGGGTGGTCTTCTCGTGCCTTCTGTGTGGGGATTCCCCCTCCTCTCAATAAACCATCCATCAGCATTGTCCCTGCTTCCCTGTCCAAGCTCATTTAAACTCTTCAAGTTCTAAGGGCTGCCTAACCTGGTGGATTCAACCAGGGCAACTTTCAGCAGTTACCTGTATCTGCCGCCCAACAAAATGGAAGAAGATGTTATTAAGACTTAATTTCCAAGCTCTGGTATATGATGAACTGTACTGGCAGTGTCACGCAAATCCCTGGATTTACTTTTTGTGATGGTTAATATGTTTTTCCAATTTGGCTTGATTGAGAAGCCCCTAAGAAAAAACCCCAGGGCATGCATGTAAGGGGTTGACGTTAACTGCTGTTGAAGATCCACCCTACGTGGACAACTTCATTCTATGGGATGAGGTTCAAGACTAAACAATGAAGAGAAAGCAAACTACATACCCGCACTCCTCTCCCTCTGCCTGACTAGGGATACAGTGCGACTTCTTCACTTTGATGGACCTTATCCAGAAGCTGTAAACCAAAATAAGCCTTTTCCTTCCTCAATTTGCTCTCATGGGGGCACTTTGTTAATAATAAAACAAGGAATTAATTTACCTACTTATGAAAATATCCCACTGATGAAGTATTTTCATTTCTAGTGAAATAAGGAGTATTTCAGTACCCCAAATAGCTTTTGTTCCTACCCGTGTCATGGACAACAGAATAGAGGGAAATAACCTTCAGGACTCCACACTGAAGTGTGTGAAGGAAAAACAAGGAATAAATAAAAGAGCATGCAGTATGGAAAGCCATGCTTTCAGATACTACATCAAAATCATCCTACTTTTGACTTATCAGTCATAGACGAAAGATGTAAGTAGCAGTAGAAAGCATCATTTTATCAAAGGCATCAGTCATAGATGAGGCCACTTCATTTATATGCGCTTCAAAGCAGTCATTTGAAACTGCTGCTGCCTGCTCTGGATATATCCAGAATGATAATCACAGAGTGCGTGGCAAGTAGATGTTTGGAAGTAAAACTTTGCCTTGGGCCTATAGGCGTCGAAGGACAAAGCTAACCGCCCTTGTCAGCCATCAGCTTGAGAACAGAATTGTCAATACAGCCGCAGTCCACCCATTTGCTGAGCATTGATGAAAATTAGCCATGGCACACAAATATGGATTAACTTAAGAAAGTAAATTATCTGGGATACGTGATGCTTTTTTCCATTCTCTCTGCAGACCTTGCCTTCCTCTGAATATTCTCTTTAGCTCACAAGAAAAGGAGAAACGGGCTAAATAAAAGCTGTATTACAAGCTCACAGCAAGAAATATGTACTTATAATGGGATTTATTCTTCCTTATTGCTGTTGGAATGGACACTTAATTTTCTCCCTAAAATGAAATGAGGCTTTTAGAAAATTTATGGCTGCTGAGAGAGTAGTTTCTCACATGCCAAGTTATGGTAGCAAAGCTGGGAATAAATCATCAAAGAAATCTGAGTAGTGCTACACTGAGGCTGGAGCAAGGATAATATTTAACTTCCTACCCATGTGAAACTATTGTAGGGTCAGCTAATGTTAATGTTTTCACAGAAATCCAAGAGATGGCATCCTTAAGCCACAGGCAGTCAGTGTCCTTGACCCCTTCTCTTTGTAAATCTTCTTCTTCTTCCCCCTCTTCCTCCTCCTCTTCGTGTGTGTGTGTGTGTGTGTGTGTGTGTGTGTGTGTGTGTGTGAGAGAGAGAGCACTCACGCTCACACGCACACACACTTTTCCCCCTTGCCCTCTTTCCTTGGCCACATCTCTGAAAACATGTTTCTGCTCTGACATTGTAACATATATGTGACTTTCTTGTGCCCCGACTCCATTCTTCTCATCTTCCCATGGTTGCTGGAGTTAATACTACTTTCTTGGATGCCCATCTAGATGACAATGAGAAAATCCACAGGCTTGTCCTCTATCTTTTTCAGATTGCTGATATAACATGAGCTAAGTGGAATTATTCATTTAGAAAGAGAAAAATGGCTGGTGGTTTTCTCATATGAGACTTAGCTTTCTTCCCTTTTTTCCAAAATGTGCTTTATTACTTCCTTGAGACTTCATACACTGTATCTTTATAATATTCACTCCCTCTCCTCAACTCCTCCCAGGTCTACTTCTACTTCCTTACACACCCACCTTCATGTCTTCATTTTTTTTAACCCATGGAATCCAATTGGTGCTGCCCAGGTACTCTTGGGTGTGTGACCATCCGCTGAAGCTTGGTGAACCTACAATGAGCCACACACTTAAAGAACATCAACTCTCCTTGAGGAGCTATTGGTAAGTGTTCCTCAGCTAGGGCTGGGACTTCGTGTGCACCTCCTCTCTCTGCGCAGGTGTCTGATCTGTTTTGAGCTTGTGTGGCTCATGCATGGCGTCACTCACCACAGTGAGGTATGTGTGAAACTCTTCTGTTGTGCCTGTAAGACAGTTTTATGTTTTATTTATTCTTTACTCACACATTATATCTCAAACTCAGTTTTCCCTCTCTCCATTACTCTCCATCCTCTCCTCTAGCTCTCCTTTTCCCAGGACCCACCCCTCGTCCATTTCCCCTCAGAAAAGAGCAGGTCCATCAAGGATATCAGCTGAGCATGGCATAACACATTACAATAAGACTAGGCACAAGCTCATATCAAGGCTGGACAGGCAACCCAGCCGAAAGAAAAGCAGCAGGCAAAAGACTCAGAGACACTCCCATTCCCACTGTTAAGAGTCCCATGAGAACACCAAGCTACCAAAGCATAACATACGTGCAGGGGACCTAGCTGAGAGCCACACAGGCTCTGTAACTGTTGCTTCAGTCTCTGTGAGTCCCTGTGAGCTTCTCAGTTGATTCTGTGGGCTGTCTTCTCCTGGTTTCCTCAACTCCTCTGGCTTCTACAGTGATATTCACCTCTTCAAAAGATATATACTGACAATTTATTTGTTTTACCTTTTTTTTTTATTAATTTATTCTTGTTACATCTCAATGTTTATCCCATCCCTTGTATCCTCCCATTCCCCCCCCCCCATTTTCCCATTATTCCCCTCCCCTATGACTGTTCCTGATGGGGATTACCTCCCCTTTACCTTTGAGCTGATTAAATCTACCCCTTTGGATCTTAGGCACTTTGAGAAAGGCATTGTATTAGTCACAACAGTGTTGGTTTTGACTCTGAGAGAAATGCTGCTCAGAAAAAGAAAATAATGCTAAGAACAGAGTAGTCTGACCTGCTTATGGAAAATAACAACTCGTTGTCTTTTGTTTTCAGGTATTTGACTTGTTACAAGACAGTCATGTGAAAATGAAAGCAAGTTAATTATCGCTTTCTATAAGAATGTAGCTCCGTATGTTCTTGTTAAATACTAGGACTTAGCAAAATTAGTTTTCTAATTTGTCTAGGTCAGAGAATTGTTTTAAAGGAGGGAGGTGTATTGAAAGTATCCAGGAGTAAAGCTGTGTGGGGAAGAGCAGGGGCCCTGTGCTCACATGGGCTATGTAGTTGGTGATTGACTCTTCCATATGTTATATACGTATCTCAGAAATGTGAAACTATTATTCCTACAGCAGAATCCCAAGCCTTTAATCCAGCAAATCTTGCCTTATAAATTTTAACATAGCCAGAGTCCTGCAATTAAATCAGAAACAATTTGTAAACATAAAAGTAAGCATGTGTATAGCATATTAGCTACCTAATGCTTATAATGGCTTTATATTTATTTAATAACTTAAACTTTATAACTAAAGTGTATTCTGCTTTATCCATTTTATAAGTGGAAGAATGGGATCATTTCAGAGTTTATAAGTGATTGTATTCAAGTTACTAGCAATGGGCTTAGCTGACATGTGAACCCTGAATTTTCTTGTCCCAAAGTCCATGTGCCAAAACACTGTGCTAACCCAGGACAAAGTTTCACAAGAAAGTAATTTTTCTAAGGCATTACCCTTGTTCTTGCCTTCAGTTGTCATTACTCCTAATTAGGCTGTGAACTGTGAACCGCTGAACTCTTTCCAGAAGAATCCGAAGGTTATTCACCTTTGAGTCTATCTCAGCAAATGCTTGAACATTCTAGATTGCATACAGATGAATAAACACATCCAAACCAAATCCTTGCAGGAAGGAGGAAGGGACATCACAGTGGGACTCTTCCCAGAAGGTTAGAAACTTGTGTGGAAACCACACCCAACTCTGGATTCTCAGAGACAAAGCCACTCACTCATTCGTTCAAACATTCATGACTGACATCAAGAAGTGGCAACAGTGTGATGGTTAACTCAGATTGTCAATTTGGTAGAAACTAAAATTACCTGGGATTATTTACTGTATGTCCGTCTGCAGATGTGGATGTGGACGGAGATGTCCTAATTAACTAATCAGTTGATGTGGGAGGACACAGCCCACTCAGAAGACACCATTCTCTGATCAGGGGGTTCTGAACTGTCGACAAATGGAGAGATCAAGCTTCGCACAACCAAGCCAGTGAACGTATATTCATTTTTCTCTGCTCTTGACTAGATGTGATGTGATAAACAATTCAAGTTACTGCAGCCTTGATTTCCTTGTAACAGTGGAGCATAACCTTGAATTGCAAACTGAAAGGCTTTTTGCCAAGGCACTTCATCTTATCAGTGGAAATAAAACTAGACCAATGTTCAAATAAGGACCCAGACCAGCTTGTGAATCCCTGGGACCTTTGGGAGAAACCTTGTGGAACAGCACAATTTTTGAGGGTTCAATGACAACATTTCAAAAAAGCTTGTGTGGGAAAAAGCCAATAGCTACTAGCTCTCAAATTCTGTCACTAATAAGGTATGGGGTATGGGGGTGATTTTTTCCGTTTGGATCTTCTCATTTCCTCCCATCAGCATATTGATTATTAATTATTGGTTTATTAAATCGGTCAGTAGGCATTTGGGGGATAAAATGCAGGATGGAAGGATTGATGATAAGAGAATATAAAAGGTTTAAGAGTAACAGTTTCCAGATATCTATGAACCTAAAAGGGAGGCATGTGAGCTGCAGCTCTCTGTCTCTTCTAGAGTCATGAACAGCACTTCTGGTAACACATGGGGTAAATAAAATATATATTAAGTATACAATGACTCATATGTTCACAAATCTCTAATGCTGACTAAGTGGCTAGGTTTGTGCTCAGATTTTCACCTGAGAAGTAGACAAGGCTGGACAAGAGGTTCCCAAAGATCCTCTCAGCTCTGAATTTGGAGGGAGCATCAGTGACAAGACATCAAGGTGTAAATCATCTTGAATCATTCAGGGGATTACAGCCTGAGGAGGAGGGTGAGGAAGAGGGAGGGAGGGAAGGAGGCAGCAAGGGAGGAAGCGTGGAGTTGGCCTTTGGGCTAGCAGTGTCTGAGAAGGCAGAAGGTCCGGTCAAGCTCTTGCTGTGCTCACTACTCCCTATGCCATTCACTGGTCATGATGGTGCCTCTTACAGCATCCCGAAAAGCTACCCAGCAAAGAAAGGCAGGGAGGCAGGGAGGCAGGAAGGAGGAAGGAAGGAAGGAGGGGAGGGACTTAAAAGTTACTGGAATGTTCTTCTAAAAGGAGGAACTAAAACAGAATGAAAGATTCTCAAGCAGCAATCTCTCCAGCAGTCTCTTCAACTACTAAAAACAAAACATTGCAAAGCAAAAAGAAAAGATGGCTGCCAAGAGCTCGTTACTGGGCCTTCCAGTGGTACAGTGCACCAATAGGCACACCGTGAAGAAGTGCCTTACGGATTCTTCAAAAGTGCAAAGCTTCCCAAATTCAAGCACATTTTCTCTTTCAAAAGAGTGATAAATCTGAGACAAAAACAAGTCGTGGACACAGAAGGAATCTAGATTCTTGTCTATTTATTTACAAATATGTACTGTTCTTGCACCATATGGTTTGAACAAAGACATCAGAAAGTGAAAACAACAGCAGGTCTCTGGCATAGCTGCCACAGAGACAGCTCAGTTTCCAGCTCTGGACTGTTCTTACAGAAACATCCACTCACATTCTGTTCAGCTAACAGCACTTCTGTCTTCCAAATAGATCTATGGAACTCCACTCTGCTCCTTGTGGGAGAACTAAATTAATGCTCCTAAGAGTTAGCCTTTCCTGCACAAGTGATCTTGACATTTAAGACTATTTACACTGGAATCTCAAATATTGTTTCAATGATCCTATGAAAGCAAACCACCTCTGAACAGCAGCATGGGCAGCTTGTTCTCAGTCTCATGAGGACCGGCATTTCTGATGCCTCCACACTTCCTCATTTCAGACCCTCTGATGACTTTGCTGCCACTCAGCTATCTCAGGATCTCTCCTTATCCCACACATTCTCCATTTCCCCCAATACTCAATCTGTTGTTACACATATCCTGCAGTTTCTTTTCAGTTCAGATAGAAATGGGGTGCTGACAAGGTGTCAAGAGCCTTAATCCTAGTGCTACACCCCCATAGAAACTGGAGCTCATTATCCTGGGCTACTTCTTGGAACTCTTGCAGGGACCGAGACTCAAAGCGTTTTAGGAAGCTCGGCACTTCTGGGCTCTTAACCTTCTGTAGCCTCAGCTCTCTGCTGTTTTGTTGTTGTTGTTGGTTTTTTTTTTTTGTTTTTTTTTTTTACTTCTCTGTACCTCAGTCTGTTAGGATGCATCCATTCCAGTTCCCTGGCCACACTTTAGAATCATTCTGTTCCTGCTACTGCTTCTGGGTACACCTGGGGGCTGGTCTCCCCAGGAGTTATTTGACCTTTGTGTTACCAGCTCAGTCAGTTCTCCTCTTAATAAAGATTTCAGGTCGATGAGGAAAAAACACCAGAAAAGGCTTTAGTGGGGCCTAGGCTGCCAATGGAGCTGAGGGGCGCAGAGATCAGAGGCCTAAGGAGGAGGCTGTTGACTCTGCCCTGAGAATGGGAAGGTGGCTGTTTATATAGCTGGTCATACTACTTACATAAAACACGGGCTTCTGTCCGACAAACACAGCCTTGTGCACAGCCATACAGTCTGTGCAAGCATACTAGGCCTGCTTGCCCACGCTGTCAGAGAAGAGGTGGTACTCCTCCCAACAGATGTAGGGCAGCTTCAGCCTGTTGATGGACTCATCGGGAACAGTTGTGACAGATGTAGGGCAGCTTCAGGCTGTTGATGGAGTCATCGGGAACGGTTGTGAAATGGGATCCTCTGAACTTGATATGACCCAAGTAGAATCTTCCAGAGTCTGTTGCATCGTATCTGGAGTGACTGTGGCTAAAACAATTTCTTCTAAAGCAGAAGCCATGAGAGTTTCCATCACTCTTGTGGCCAGAACCAACTTCTTTTCAGAGTCTGTGGAGAGACTGGAGCCTTTCTGTGGTGCCTAAGAGGTTTAAACAGCCATAACCTCCACAGTGACAGCTCAGGGACTCTGAAGGGAAGCAGCTTTGTCAGAAGTTCCTGTGGTTTCCACAGAAACATCATGCTACTGTTGTGATTCCTGCAGCCTCTATTCATCTCCAAGAGTAACCGCGGTGGCTGCACTGGTCTTCAAAACTGCTTGATGTAAGAATCGTGGTTCCCTATCAAGCCTCATCCTCTACCTGACATGGAATGGTTGCTGGATTCCAATTTCTACCAGGCATAGAGAAGGGGTCTGAAAGCTGCCAATCAAGTAGCCAAACTGCCCATACCTGACAGCTTCAATAATTAAGAAAAAGAAGAAGAAGAAAACAGGAGGATAGAGAGGAAAAGGAAGAGGTAGAAAAGAAGGAGAGAAAGAGGAGGAGGAGGAGGAAGAGGAGGAGGAGAAGGAAGAAGAAGAAGAAAAGAAAGAAAGAAAAAGAGAGAGAGAAAAAGAAGAACAAGAAGACATACGTAGCTGGTGCTTACAAAAAGATCTATCATGAAAGCAACATTCTTCTGCAGTGATATTTATCTAAACTACTGCTTAAGCCTTGGTCCAAGTCTCTTAGAAAACACTGCATCCTCTTTATCACGTCTCATCTTTCCCCGCAACATATTCTAGACCACACTGACTACGGACATACTGCAATCACCTGCCTCACATGACTGTCATTAGAGCTGGAGCTGAGCCCACCACCATGCCTTCCCTTGCTAGGATGGACTGTACCTTCAGATTCCGAGATAAAACAAACCTACACATCAGCTTGCCTTCATCATGTACACGGAAACAAGGAAAATGATGCAATCTGCTTGTCTGTCTTCATAACTTCTCCGGGAACTCTGCCCAATTTATTTTTCAAGCTAATGATGTATTTTTTTTGCTGTCTATTTAATATTTTAAGTGTAGGATATTCAATGCCATTATTTGTTGGCTCTTGTCCTTAACAATTAGGTTTTATTATGAATTTATTTATCGAAGGTATCTTTCTTACAACCTGACTACTTTAAGCAAGTGGGAAAAGAGGTTAAGGGGAAAAAGAATAAACCTTCCAGGAACCCGTTCCGCGGGGCGAATCCCTTAGTGTCTCCCGGCCTGTACGCAGATTCTCTCACAGAACCAAATAATCCACACCACCCCAACCTTCTCACTCCCCCGCTTCTCTCAGTCCCTCCTTCCCTGGGTGGTTGGTTTGAAGCACAGTAGCCCAGTTGGAGTCTCCGGTTCTTTTCCCAAATTCTGGACCCAGGATGGCTCCTCTCAGTCCATCCCAATGTTCTTCTCGGTCAGGTATCTGCACTGTTTCCAAAGAGCAAAGCGCGCTAAGACTGCCTTCGCCTGAGGCAAAGCCCGCCAAGATTGCTTTCACCCAAGGCGAAGCCCACTAGGACTGCCTTCGCCCGAGGCGAAGCCCACCATCCTTCCACATGTATTTACGTGCACTCGTGCTTCCTAGGCGTCTACAGAGGCCAAAGGAGTGTACTGTATCCCCTGGTACTGGAGTCACAGAGCGATGATCCACATGTGAATTCTGGGGACCAAACTAAATCATCTGCAAGAGCAGCAGTGTCCTTAACCCTGAGTCATCTCTCCAGCCTCTCAGACTCACTTGGCAACTAGACAATTGGAGAAGCCTAGAGAGATTAAGATAACTGTGATGGTTTAAGTGAGAAATGTCTCTCATAGATTCATATATTTGATCTCCACATGGTTGCACTCTTTGGGGAGATCATGGAATATTTGTGTGGTAGAGGTTTGTTTTAGGAATTACATCACCGGGCAAGGACTTTAAGAGTTTATAGCCGTACTCCTTGTCCAATTCACTCTCTCTGATTGCCACTTGGGGTTAAATATGTGATCACTCACATTTTTGGTCCAGCCACTTGTTTCTACTTTTCTTTTGCCATTATGGATTCTCCCTATGGAAACTTAACCCAAAATAAATGCTTTTTCCCTTGAATTGTTTCACAGTATTTAGTCACAATAACAGAAAAACAACTAAAGCAAAACTTGACTAGATTTATGATTCAATTTCTGTTGGTGTGAGCTCAGCATCAGCCTCACCTTGCATGTTTTTATAAGGATGGCCACTTAAAGGACATTATATAAGTCATGAAGCATCTATACAATATAAATATATAAATATAAGTAAACAATATAATTTAATTTTAAGTAATTGCTCCAATCAGGACCATGAAAAACTGCAACGTTTGGGCTTATAGCAGGCTATGATGGAAAAGCTTTAAGCATAAACATTACTGAAGAACAAAATATTGTATAAGAAATAAGTGAGCACATTAGCACTGTAAAGAGAGGAGTACAGTTTCCTGGAGAAGAGATGCTTAGGAGTAACAGAAGAGACTGACTATCCTAGCATCTTGTTGACCTGAAAAATTAGGTAAAAGAGATAACACTAAATAAGGAAACATTTAATATGACTCACAGCTTCAAATATTTTGGTCCAAGCTCTTACTGCCATTGTTTCTAGTCTTGCAGTAACATAAAACTTAATGGTATTTCAGCATGTGGTAGAAGTTATTTGCTTTGTGGTGGTCACATAGAAAAAAAATAAGATGCCCCTTCAAGAATATGCCTTCCAGTGCTCTACTTCAGATATTCCCCACTCACTAAACTTCCAGAACATCCCAAATGATGTTTCCAAACATTACCATGTCAGGATCAGACACTTAACAAATGAAACTGTAGGGTACATTTCATAATCAAACTATAACAGGTAGGGTAAGAACACACTCAATTTAAGAGCTAATGTTTTCTTTTTTGTTCCGGTGTCATTAATTTCTTCAAAGCTTTCCAATAGAGTGATTTAATGTCTCATGATGCTATGTTTCAAACTGTCAAAGAAAAGTTGCACAGAAGTACAAAAGGCAAAGAAGGAAACTCAACAAATTATTGCAACAGTAGGCTCTCCTTCTCTAATGCAAAAACAGAGATTTTTAAGGCCTGGAGTTAGTCAATTAACTAGTACTGTCAGATAAGAATGGTAAGGAAATTAGACCATCTGTGTTTGCTAATTGTTGCTTAGAAAGGTTAGGCTCGGGCTGGAGAGATGGCTCAGAGGTTAAGAGCACTGACTGTTCCTCCAGAGGTCCTGAGTTCAATTCCCAGCAACCACATGGTGGCTCACAACCATCTAAAATGTGATCTGATGCCCTTTGCGTACATGCAGGCAGAGCACTGTATATATAATAAATAAATAAATGTTTAGAAAGAAAGAAAGAAAGAAAGAAAGAAAGGTTAGGCTCCTTCTCTTCCTTCGAGACTAGGAGTGAAGAACTTGAAGTTTTCTTGATGGGCTCATTTCCTTTTGAGATGGGTTGTGGAATGGTAGAAACTCTGGAAGAGAATTTGCCTTCTAAAGGAGATAGAGAGGGAACTTAGTGCTGCAAGTATCCCAAAAATGTGTTCCAAGGAAAGGTAGGTGAGAAGCCCATAGTCATATGAAAACCATCTTAGGTTTAGTCAAGCTGAGGCAACGTTACAGTTCTTGGCCACTACCTACAAGCATATCAGACTATTAGACCTCCTCTTTCCTAAATGCATCCACCCTCAATTTCTCTTTTCCTTATTCAGTCTGGATAGGTCAGTGTCTGTTTTAATTTTAAATGGTTCTCTTGGCCTTTGTAAGCGTCTATAGCAAAATGCAATAAACTGGATGAGTTAAAACCAACAAAATTTTATTTTTCATAGTTTAGAGACCAGGATTGCTTCTTGGCCTTTTGGCTAAGATCAAGTGTAGGTTAGAGCAAAGGAAAAATCATTATCAGATTGTTACTAGAGTTATTAGAGGGTCTCATCCTGGATCCCAGCAGTCCCAACAAACCCAGTACAACCAGCAATCCATCCTTAATGAGCCAATTAAAAGCTAGTAGCAAAAAAACAGAAAAAGAAGAATAAGTCAATGTAACCACATTGTAAAGAGGGACAAAGAACAGAGTCTTAACATAAGTGACATAAGTGTGGGGAAACCCAGCTGCTAAGGTCGCAATCTGCCATGACCAGAAGCCCTGAGCTTGGTACAAAATGGGGGACTCCCTTTGTAGGCAAGGCTTCCTCTTCTCTGCCTGAGGAGCCTGGATCCCCACACCCTCTACTTGAGGAATTGTCATGTAGTCTTTAGGGAAATTACATCTCCAACTTCTTTTCTCCCAATAGGAATTAGCTCAACAAGCACCTGGGATTCCTGAAATGCCTCTCCATGTAAATGAGGCATCTCAGAACCTTAGTCCTTTGGCCAGTAATCTATACCCACCCTGGAAATCCCTACATCACCCCCAGAGTTCTATATACCCTCATTCACCTCAATAAAATTGATCTGCATCCCTGAAGGTGGTCCCAGAAGTCATCACTAAGGTTTGTGCTCAAGGGTCACCAAATCCCCAGTTCGCCACTTCTGCTCCCTTGTCCCCAGGGATGGGTGGCCAACAACACCCAGAACAAGGGAGAGCCACAGCAACAATAGCATTTAAATAGAAGGCAAGATATATGCATAATTACACAATCCTGGTCAAGATGTGGTCCTGCTCATCATTAGGCCATCACTGCCTCTGTTCCAGTCTCTTCTGCAAGGTGATTTGACAAGCAACTTCTAGCTCTTAATATCATCTTCCACATTCACACCAAGACAAACCTTTAAGCTTTTCCTTCCACACTAAAGGTCTTCTTTAGCCATAGACCCAAACTCTTACAAATTTCTTCCCTCAAACTAGTCCCAAGTCTAGAACTGAACTGCTAAGATGTTCACAACAATGGTGCCACTTCCTGGTACCAATTTTCTTTATAAATTACTTTTCCTATTGTAGTGACCAAATACCTGACAAGACACAACTTAAGGGAGAAACAGCTTACTTTAGCTCATGATTTGAGAGTATAGATTATCATGGTATGGAACACAGTGGCGGAAATATGAGAAAATTTTTCATGCTGTGACAATAGTCAGAAAGCAGAGAGAGGTAAATGTTGGTGTTCCCCTGGCTTTTCCTTACTTTTAATTTAGCTCACAACCCTAGCCCATAGGGTGGTATTGGCTATATTCAGGGTGTGCATTCTCTGGTCAGTTAAGCATTCTAGAATTCTATCCTTTGCTTGAATGTCACATACCCAAAGCTGTGTCTCCTAAGCATTTCCAAACCCAGTTAAGTTGAGAATGGAGATTGACCTCCACAATGTGATTAATTGTCCCTTGTTTATTTACTCACATGATGTAAATAGCTTCTCCAAAAATGTTTCTTCAGGTGAATCATCAAAGATGAGTTAGTTTTCCTTGCTGAGTAGCACCCATTGGCTCTTCAGAATGCTTCAATTTTTGTAGGAAGACTCCTTGTATCACTTTCCAGGAAATGAAAAACTCAGGTGCTTAACTATAGATTGGTTAGTGCAAGCAGTTATGGTTTGAATATAAAAACTTATTAAAGGGTCATATCTTAAATGTTTGGTCCCCACAAGTAAATGCTAGTAAAAGGTAATTTAATCATGAAAGAACTAACTTTATCAATGTACTGATAAGTTCAGAGTTGACAAGGCTTATTAGTATATAAGCAGAGTTAGAGGAAGTACATTAATGAAGACATGGTTTTGAATGGTTAGTTGTGTTCAGAGCCTCCTCCAGTTCCTGTTTCCCATCTGCCATGAAGTTTAGATTTCTGCTCCACAGCTCCTTATTCAGTATAATCTGAAGCTCCAACACAAGCCCGTAGCAATGGAATTAAGAGACTACTGATTGAAACCATAAGCTGAATCTGTCTTTGCTTTAAGGTGATTTCTGGGAGACAGTTTGTCATTGTGACAGACAGCTAGCTGATTGTTTGATGAGGCAGTGATCAATGGGGTGGGGCCTACAAGCTTCCTATCTCTACCTTATCATTATTTTATTGCAGACACTCTACTCGGTTATTATCCTTTGTGACTTGGGAGTTTTCTCTTCACCGAGTAAATTTCCTGGTGCTTAGTTTTGCTGTGCTACAGGGAATGGAAAGATTATCTCCAGGTCCAGCTGCCTCTCAGTGCAGACTCTAACCAAGTGCCTTGCTTCAGGCCTGTTTCACCCAGCATTCTGCAGGATGGGGACCTCTAAATCCTAAATCGACAAACCTCATATTTATCCGTTAAAAACACTTGCTTTCCCATGAGTACTTACTTCTTATTTCTCCCTTTTGGCTTCCTATTGGCATCTCTGTGTTCTCTCACTCATCTTCTATTTCTTATCGTTCTTTGTATGAAACTGTTTTCACATATTCCATCCACCTTACTAGTATGTTAGGGGAAATTACAGAAGATAATGAATAAACAAATTCCCATTTTATGATGAAATTAAGATCATTCAGTATCTTTTAACAAGCGTAGGTGATGGTACTGAACGTGTCCATTATTGCTAAGAGGAAAAGTCAGCAGTGATGAAGGCCTGGAGTTGCAGGGAGAAGCAAAGTCACTCATCATAGAAGAAACAGAAGATCTGAGGGAAGAAACTAGTATAGGAGAAACAGTGAAGAAGTTGCATAGACTGTTTTGAAGTTTACTGTGTGTCCTGTGTTATATAGGCAGTGACTCATGTTCTTCCAAGTGTCCCATGCAAAGGGAGCACCTTGCTTTTCTTTCATCATAGGTAGGATTCAAGAGAAACGTGATGAGTTTGCATTGTGAATTACTCATGTAAGTGGTAAAAATCAGTGTCTGTGTACTATATGTATAAATAATACTTCTGCAACGTCTCCAAAAGTTGACAGTTTTGTTTTGTTTTCATAAAAATATCAATGCCAGTATGAGATTCTTCTCCATGGGTTGTTGGCCAGGGAGGCACCAGAGGCCTCCAAAACAATACAGCCTTTGCCATCACTCTTGCTTGCTGGCCAGAATTATAAGGTAAGACCCTAACACCACATATTCAAGTTACAAGATACAGAGAAATCAAGGTAGAAATGGATGGGTGGTCTTCCTACCTAGATAGCATACATGCTACTGGAATGTTCTATGTAGGCTGCTGGAGAAAAAACAAAACCTCATCAATGGTCTTAGTCAGCTGTAGATCCCCTGTGCTATAATACCCATCAGGCAAGCTACACCGCTGGTGCAGGCATAGCATGACTTTGGTGGGGAGTAAGCATTCACATTCTGATTGGATTCAAGAGTTAGGCACTTCATAGGAGAAAGTACATGCCTGATTCTGTAAACCATGTCAAAATCCTATGACTATGGAGGGCACAGGCCCTAGTGGAGAACCTATTACTGTTGTTTTTGCTAAATGCACATATCAACCTGCTCTCTAAGTAGCATTTATACCAATGGAACAGTAGTTTTCTCAACATAGAGCAAAGATGCTTCTTCTTGCAATAGGTGACGGTTAATACCAAGACTTATGTCTCATCTGCTGAGAGTAAGTGGCTATTGAATGTTCACACATAAACAGGAAATCAATATCATCCTTAAAGAATGAGAGACCACTGCAGGAAAGAAGGTCAGGTTCAGAAGGTGGGGAGAAAACAGGCATGAAATGTTTTAAATGGCAAAGAGGACCCATGATGGGTAAGAAAATGGAAGGAGGGGCCATGGCTAACGAAGACAAAGAAGGGTGGAACATAGACTCTGCAGTCATGAGCATGCAGCACACCAGCACAGACCCGCAAACGACTGAGCACGTCAATGCTCTGCCATGAATGAGCTCGGTATCCAAGAGTCCTCCCCTCTCCTCCTCTCTCTCTCTTGCCTTCTCCGCCTCCTCTCTTTTTCTCTCTCTCCCTCCTTCCCTTCCTTCCTCTCTCTCTTCTTCTCCTCTTCTTTTCCCTCTCCCTCCCTCCATCTCTCTTTCTTGCCCTCTCTCCCACTTCCTCTGTGTCTTCCTCCTTCCTTAGTTTTTCCTTCTCCCTCCTCTTCCTCCCTCCATTGTCTCCCTTCCTCCTCTCTTTACCTACTTTCTTCTCTCCTGTTCCCTCTTTTCCCTTCGTGTGTGTGTGTGTGTGTGTGTGTGTGTGTGTGTGTGTGTGTGTGAGAGAGAGAGAGAGAGAGAGAGAGAGAGAGAGAGAGAGAGAGCCCTTGATCATATTTTTCACACCTGATCATCTATCGTTTCTCTTAAGTTTTGAGAGAGCTCATTACCTAAGGGTCAAAACAGGAGAAACAGGAAGAAAATCATTTCAACCAGCCAAGATGGAATGTTTCTGCATCATACAAGCAGGCAGCTCTTTTCTTTAGGACACAGAAATTAAATTAAAAATTAAACATCATATGCCTTTGGCTAGAAATTACTATGAAATGAGAAATCAGTAAGACACATGGCTCACCACATCTGGCTAATATTTTGGAAATGTCAGTTTCCACAGGTCTGAAAAGAAGATGGTGTGGACTTAACGCCATGCAGCACATAGTGTCAAGCCACACCTGCTGGTGCTTTCAAGGACCAGTCACTCCATTTGTCATTAGGACAGAGAAGGATATGGCACTTGGATTTCTTCTTCTTCCTTTATAAATACTTTAAAAAATATGAGATGTCTCACCTAAATGAAGTTGCTGAAAACTAACATTATATCAAATATATTCTAAAAAGAAAAGAATAGGCCATATTTTAAATGTTGTTTCTGTGAGTCATAAAAATACAAATTAGAGAAAAATTCTAGAAACTCAATGGAGTTTCCA
Organism: Acomys russatus; assembly: GCF_903995435.1. Classification (NCBI taxonomy): domain Eukaryota; kingdom Metazoa; phylum Chordata; class Mammalia; order Rodentia; family Muridae; genus Acomys; species Acomys russatus. The sequence continues at coordinate 17,803,678 of NC_067146.1, read as the reverse complement.
TCGCTTGGACCTAATAACACAGATGATAGGTCTGCCTGGACCTTTCATCAGCACATGTGGTCATTCCGGCCATGTCTGTCTAGCATATTCGTTTGCATATTGGCAAGACAATTACTTAAATGTGCAGTTTAAAAAAATAAAAAGACAGACCCAAACAGAAAATAGACGCACTTTTAATAACATGCATTAAATGAGGAACCATTTTCTTTCGTGAAAATATATTACTTGACCTTCTGTAGAGACAAGTTGATTGGATTTAATTTTGAGGAAATGATTTTTTTTTTCCAGCCAGAGATGGTTTGATTTGACTATGGGTTAGGATGCAAACAGGCAATTAGAATGATATTTTAGCATTTTTTCCTAAAGAATGGCCCATTAGTTGCTTGTGATTATTCATCCCGCAAACCTCCTACTCTATCGTATTCGAAGCCGAGCTGTAATATTATACTGTTATTATTGTTATAATTAATAACAAACATTACTCATTAATTTGGTTATCACCAAATTGAGCACTTGAAAAATGTACTCAGGATCCTGCGCTTATAAACTTAATACAAATAGGAGGAAAGATACTGACCCTACAACATGAAATCAAGACCATTGCTGTAGGAATAAAATTTGAAAGTTGATCACACATTTTACTGAGTTTAGAAAAGAAAAAATTTATTTTTATGTGTTCCCTCCCTCTCCTTCCCTCCCTACCTCCCTCCTTCCCTGCCTCCTCTCTGTTTCTCTGCGTGTTTGTGTGTTTCTCTGTGTTTCTCTGTGTGTGTATTTCTGTCTCTCTGTCTCTGTATGTGTGTGTGTGTGTGTGTGTGTGTGTGTGTGTGTGAGAGAGAGAGAGAGAGAGAGAGAATGTGTGTGTGTGTGTGTAAGACACACATGTGTCTGTTCCTGTGGAGGCTGGAAGAGGTTATCAAATCTCCTGAATCTGACTTGATGGCAGCTGCACAGAACTGAACTCAGATCCTCTGGAAAGAAGGAAACTGTTCTTAACCCTGAGCCATCCCTCTGGCCCCTAATTTTTATATCAGTTCTTTTTCAGTTTCTCACACTCAAATAATTTAATGTATCTTTCCAATATATCATACCAAATAAAAATTTAAAAGATAATTTAAAATACCAAAAGCAAGAGGCCTGCCATGCAGCGTGGTTGGGTGGAAGCCACCCAGAGCCTGCCTGCCTTGTGGCCTGCCCACTGGTGGCACCACTGAGATGAGCAAGCATCTGGTAGAGAGATGGGACAGAAGTAGAGCAGTTCGTGCACTATGAAAAGAGGTGGAACTGGAGACTCCAGGATGGATGTCGGTGGCTCATGTAGCTACCAAAAGCCATGTGGACATCCCTGGTCTGGGCTGCTGCCTGGCACCATGTTGATGCCCAAGGGCTTTATAGAGCTGGCTCCTACCCTTAACTGGCCACAGCACTTGGAAGAGTGAGCCTGCACCTTGCCTGGGCAGCACAGTTGCCCTGGCGACTTGGGCCAGGGAGAGTAGGCCCTAGTGCATGTGGGAGAGATGGCCCCACCCCTTGCCAGGGCACTGCTGGAGAGGTGGCCACTGTGGCTTGAGCTCAGGAGAGCCTTTGCTGACTGCCACAGGCAAAAGAGGTGGCCCTACTCTTCATCTGGGCAAAGCAGGAGAGCTGGTGGGCTCCCCAGCTCAGCTTCTACCCAGGCTCAGATCCAGGGCTTTGAGTTGGCCCACCCAACATCAACCCCATCTGTGGAGGGCTGGAGTACAGGAAGGGGCTTGTCCTACATAACAAAAGCTGTCTCCATGACACAGGGCAAACGAGCAGATAGCAGAGAGGACTCCTGGTAAGGATCCAGTATTGATAGTGTACCTGAAGACAGAGGCCTTAAACCAGACTAAGGATTCATTGCAATGAACATTTACAAGTAAAGCTGTTTGGTCAAAGGGGTAATATTATATGACTCACCACAGGTTTCATGGCAAGGTAGGTTTTTTTGTCTTGTTGTCTGTTGGTCTTTATCATTTCCTTTTTCTTTTTGTTTTTGTTTTTGTTTTTTTTTTGTTTTTTGTTTTGTTTGTGTTTTTGTTTTGTTGAAAGGAAGGTTGCAAGGGAGGAGGGCAAATATGAAGAGAGAGAGATGAGTGGGATCGCAATGCATGATGTGAAAATCACACACACACAAAATCAATAAAACATTAAAAATAAAATACCAGAAGCAAGAATAATACTGAAAAGGGCAATACTATGCAACACAGACAGACTAAACTTCAAAATAAAGTAATAATTCTCCACTTTTTGTCCTGTAACCAAGAAAATCTACCTCTTATGTAATCGGAAAAACTAGGGAGTAGGACACATGTAGGTGAGGGCCAGCTGAGCTCAAAATGGCACAGGGGACTAGATAGTTATGACTGAAGGACGGAAAGTAAGATTTTAAACCACACGTCATTAATTTGAAATTTAGCTAAAGGCTAGGTTTGTGTTTATATTTGTGTTATTTGAAAGAGAAAGGGGGATGTACAGCAGGCTCTATTTCCTGTACTTTTCCACTCCTTGACCCACATGCTTAGGTGGAGTTAGGATGGGGGAGGTGTGAGGTGCTATAAAACAGGTGGCCACTGGCAAGAACTTGACCAGACATAATTACTAGGTAGCTAGACAGGAAATTGGGTTCCAAGAGGCCAAGGCAGGTTACTGTTGTATCCGTTGTGTAGGTCAGGAAGTGAAGGGCTCAGTAAAGGTTGCGTCTTCAACACTCCCACAGCTGCTTAATTATAGTACTGGGAATCAACTCAAAGCTTTCTGCTTCGAAAGCCTCCATTTTCCTCGCAAGGCTGTCTCCTGAAAAACACCAAAAGGGACTCATATGGCATCTGACCAACAAAACACCTTTACAATTAGCCCTCCTTTCATAAGAAAACCAGGAGCAAGGCAGCGTGGCTCAGACTTCCCTAACCTTTGTAGATTTTGCTTAACCTCCAGCAAAGCTTGACTTTTCTCATCCTGTGGGCCTCTCAGATATACCGTCAAGACCTGAAGTCTAAACATCTAGAAGTGAAGGCAGCCGTTTTCCTTTACGTTTCTAACTTGCCTGGCACACATTATGACATGTGCTGTGTGGAGACTGGAAGTAATGAAATGATGATTCCGTTTTTTAGACAGGAGCTTTTCTCTCAGTTATTGAAACCAATAGAGGTTTGCTCTACACCAAGTTTTGTTTTCTTCCTCTCAAAATTTACCAGTCCAATCTGCCCATTCTAAGCACCCTGCCCTCATTTGGAAAAATTCAAACCTAAAAGCCTATGTTTTCAGATTTTAAAATTTATATTTTAATTTTAAAAGGATTTATTGTTGTAGGCAGTTTTAGACATCCAAGTAGGTTATACCAATACTACTTTTTAAGTCATAAAATCAACATCCAAAAGATTATTTATTGTGCTTGTTATTACTCAGGCTGTCTCATAAGACAATGGCTCTTTAACCTAAATGTTATAGGAAATTTTCATTTTATCTTAAAATATGATTAATTTAATTAATGTTTTGAACCAAGCTATCTTTCTTAAACATTTAAAAATAAATATCACATATCAGCATATTGTCTATCACTCAACCTGCCTATTCCTCAAGTGTTCACTGCATTTTATAGTTTCTGCCTGTGTTAAAAAGACTCTTGCAACTATGACAGAATACCTAGGGAAACACTTTTAAATAAAAGAAGGGTTGTCTTGCTCAGTCTTGGAGGTTTTGCTCTATGGTTGGCCATCATTTTCAGGCCAGTAGTAAGGCAGAAGCTCCACGGAGGAAGAAAATATATGGTGAAGCATGTTTACTTCATGGCAGCCAGAAAGGAAAGAGGAGAAAGAGATAAGAAGTGACTGAGGACAACATTTATCTTCCTAGGGTATGTCCCTAGTGACATACTGCCTCCTAAAACTCTGAAGAAATTTCTAAGACATTTTGTACCTGTTAAATAATCTGCCTGTAGAACTAAACTCAGTTTACCTCCAAAAATCTCATACAAGATCTTCAAATCAAAGTAAAGTGAAGTTATAAACACAAGCAAGAGACAAAAGCCAGTTATAGTCAATGTAGACATAATTGGACTCACAGATTGTTTAGGAAATATCTGAGCAAAGCTCAGTCGCCTATAATCTCCATGGCTAAGCAGCTCACCCTTCCCTCAAAAGAGGCACCTATTGAACTCCGGTCATGACATTTGGCTAATGCATAGTTACTCATGGTTCTTAGACAACTGATGGAACCAAGACCAATGCGATGTTTAACTAAGACTAGAATATTAAAACTTGCCAGGGAACAAATTCAGAATGAATCAGCAAAAAGGATGGATTACACATTCAAATAAAACTCACTCATAACACTAAGAAACAAGGAGAAACAGAGAACTAAATTAAACCACAACAGTCCTATGAGAATAACTATTAAAAGGAATCCATAACCAGGATGTGGGATCAGGCCACGCATTGGAGGGCCAGACGTTGTTTTTCACAAAATCTCAAATGTTCTATTTTACCAGTGAAAACTCGAGAGCCAGACGCTAGGGTGAAAGCCTGCTAGCTAAGAAAGGCAGAGAAAGCACCTAGCCGACGATTCCTCCTTAGCCTACATCCCAGAAGGAAAAGGAAACCTCTTTCCCCATGCTGTCTAAAAAAATCTCTCATACTGTATGTCCCTCCCTTCTACTTCCTCAAGTCTCTCTATCTGTCCTCCTGACTTCCTCTTATGCTCTATGTTTTTTTTTCCCTATGTTCACTCTCTCTCAACTGGTTGCTTGCTCTGCCTCTTGACCTAGGGTTAACTTTATTTAATCCTCTTTACAATTATCAAGCAGAAAGCTCTTGGATTAAAGGTGTGTGCCAGGACTGAGCCACATCACAATTAGAAACAGGTTTTTTTTTCCAGTAAATAACACACTCTCAGGGTTTGCAGTGTGATCAACAAATAACTCTTCAAAAATCTGTAAGTAGTTTCCTGATACAATTATCTTTCATAAATCTAAGCAAACAATTTCTCATCCTTGTAAAATAAGTAAAACTTCTTCGTGTGTACTTAATTGGAAAAACTATGATCTTGGGAAACATGGCATGTTTAAAGAGAAAATACAGTAGCACAGATACATTTGTGGGGACTTTAAGTCATTCTAATGTAAACAGTCAATAAGAAAAACTCTCCAGTGTGTCTCTATCCCCGTCTCAGGGACTCATTAATTAGAAATAAAGGCTTGGAGTACAGATGAGTGATACAGTTGTTGTCTTTAGTCTGTAAGCTGCTCAAGTGAGTGCAGAACCCATTTAAATGGAGAAAAAAGTGATTCCGACTTTCGGTTTCATTCCCTGAGATATAGCTCCATTGTTCTCAGACTGTGGCAGAGCAAGGCTGCTCACCTCAAACAGGCAGGAAGCAGAGAGAGACAGGGAAGGGGCTCCTAAGACAGTGTAGGTCCCCAAGGCACACCCCAGCGATTTACTTCCTCCAACAAGTCCTGCCATGACAAAACTGCCATGAAACTGTAAATCAACCAAAGTGTTGATTTATTTGTTAGAACAAAGGCCTTGGGATTCAACCTTTTGATAATTGGATCTAATAACTAAAGAGGAAGCTTTTTGTGAATGGAGAACAAGACATAGAAAGGGTCACCAAGCTTAGCACATAAAAAAGCTAGGAGGCAGAAAGGTTGTAAACAATTCCCCTACTAAGGCTACGTGTGATGGACAGAGCATGTGCAGGAAAAGTCTTACCATATGCAAATGAGAGGATGTAGTGGCATCTACCTGGAAACAACACTAAGTGGTTGATATCAAAATGAGCCAGAATCGTAAGGGCTCCAAGCTCTGAATGTTAACCTGTTTCCATATCTGGCCAGTTTCCAGCCTGGACGTGTTTCTCTCTTTAATAAGCGCTTTCATTTTCTGTAACTATCCATATATCTGTCCAAATTGTTCTGAGATTTAGGAAGCCAAACATTTCAGCAAATGACTTCTGAACTCAGATCTGTACCATATCTTTAAAACCTGAACTTTTTGAGGTGCTTTATATCCAAACTATAATACTCTTCTATTTTGATTCACTGACTGTCCTTTCAACATTGAATTGTCTTTGTAAAAGCAATGTCCTATATTATACATTATTTATTTGCCAGTTAATGTGAGATTCTAATTGGCTTATTAGCTGTCTTTGTTAGAAATTAATTAACCATTTTAAAATATAAATTTTTAATATTTGGCAAAACTGAAAAAAAATAGACCTTTTTAAATGTGTGAAAGATGTGGTCATCTTTTTGAGACTCAGACTCCAAAATTTGTTCTCTTCTCTCTCCTCTCTATCCTCTCTCTCTCTCTCCTCTCTCTCTCTCTCTCTCTCTCTCTCTCTCTCTCTCCTCTCGTCTCTCCCCTCCCTCCCTCCCTCTCTCCTCCCTCCCTCCCTCTCTCCTTCTCCCTCCCTCCCTTTCTCCTCTCTCCCTCCCTCCCTCCTTCTCTCCCTCTCTCCTTCTCCCTCCCTTCCTCCCTCTCTCCTCTCTCCCTTCCTCCCTCCCTCTCTCCCTCTCTCCTTCTCTCTCCCTCCCTCCCTCCCTCTCTCCTCTCTCCCTCTCTCCCTCCCTCCCTCCTCTCTCCTTCCCTCCCTCCCTCTCTCCTTCTCCCTCCCTCCCTCCCTCTCTCCTCTCTCCCTCTCTCCCTCCCTCCCTCCCTCCTCCTCTCTCCCTCCCACCCTCTCCCCCTCTCTCTCCCTCCCTCTCTCCTCTATCCTTCCCTCCCTCCCCCTCTCTCCCTCCCTCTCCCTCTCTCCCTCCTTCCCTCCTCTCTTCCTCCCTCTCTCCTCTCTCCCTCTCTCCCTCCCTCCCTCCTCTCTCCCTCCCTCCCTCTCCCTCTCTCCCTCCCTCTCTCTTCCCTCCCTCCCTCTCTCCTCGCTCTACCTCAACTCCCCGTTCCCCTCCATCCACTCTCTCACTCCCTTCCCTCTCCCTCCCCTCCCTCCCTCTATCCTCCTCCCCTATACCTCCCTCCCCTCCCTCTTTCCCTCTCCCTCCCTCTCTTCTTCCCCCTCCCTCTCTCCTTCCCTCCCTCCCTCCCTCCCTCTTTCCCTCTCCCTCCCTCTCTCCTCTCTCCCTCCCTCTCTGCTCCCTCCTTCCCTCCCTCTCTCTCCTCTCTCCCTCCCTCTCTCCTTCTCCCTCCCTCCCTCTCTCCCTCCCTCCCTCCCTCTCGCTCCCTCCCTCCCTCCCTCTCCTCTTGCTCTCTTCCCTACATCTAGTCATTTCCCAGTTACTTCAGCATGATAATTTTTTATTTTAAACACAATGACTTCCACCTCTGTGACCTGAATATTTAGAATTAATTTATACTGTCTTGGATTTACATTAAAAATGATAAATAACTCACATATTTACATAGATGTTATACGAGAGTAAATGTGTAGTCTACTTAACTTGAACCAAAGGCAGTGTTCTAGAGAGGAAAGCACACAAAATCAATCAGTAAGAAGGAGAGTGCCTCCCAAACCTCCAGAGTTTAGTGCAACAAGGATTCTGTAAATTAGAGAGATGCCAGCTTTTGTGGAACACAAACAAGGATCATATTTGGGGCACAAAGCCAGATTCTTTCTGGGGAGACAGACATGCCCGCTTGATCTATAACCTCTTTACACATGACTTGTAAAACCCTCGGCCAGATCACCTTTTTAAAAATTAAGAGATTTGAAGCCACATGATATCTTAATGGTTAGCTAAGCCAATTGCTTAGTACTTATGAGGAAAAAAGGCCTTGTCAGAGCCTTCAGGATCTGCCTTGGTCAAAAAAACAAAATGACAACAAATTGAGTTTAAAGGTCTTACTTAGCTTTGATTCACAATTCTAGAGTCAGACTAGATGAGTTCAAAGGACTCTTGGCTGTACCATGGGGAGCCATCATTTACTGTTAGAAAATGGAAATGAGATGAAGACATGGAGGTGAGATGACTGGTTACTGTTTAGCCTTGCCTCCTCATCTGAGTCAGGTGGCTGCCTAAAATTACTTGCTGTAATCTGTGGAGACACAGCTGTCTGCCACAAAAGGACACTTCTGCATGGAAGCATTTGTAGTTGCTGTACATGCTAAGCCAGGTTAGCAGTCTTCAGAGAAGGTGTCCTCTGCCCACATTCAAATTAATTCAACACTTTCTAGCACTCTGTCTTCTAGGAGTAATCTGGAACCACACAACTGCCTATAAAGAGCTTTGCATAGCCCAACCCTCTTTCCCACAATATTTTTCACAGAGGGATGAAACTCCTTCCGTTCATACTCCTGGATTTATCTCTTGGAAACACTTTGTTAATCACAGTTAAATAATTGATTTACGTAGGTATAATTGACCTCAAATTAACTACTGTTGTCCTCAACTTGTCAGTATTCTCCTCAACCTCTCTAACAAATGAATGTATCACGTCTGCTTCCTGTTGTAATAAGTGAATGATTGCATTTGCTTCTTGTTGTGGGTTCATGCATCTCGCTGTGAGGGGTAGAGGGAAAGACATCACTAAACTGTTGAGTAACAAATTCCAACAGCTAGAGAAAATGTGGAAATGCTCTAAGGTGTCCCAATGGACAAGATAAAGCGTCTTTCTTGAGAAAGAGCTGGGGACCAAGCTGACAAGGGTCTTGTCTTTACTTTTAGGTTTCTGTTTGTTTGTTTGTTTGTTTGTTTTCTTTTGTTTAAATTGGTTAATTGGTTGGTTGGTTTGTTTGTTTAAAAAAAGGTTTCCAGAGAATTGCTATCCTGGTGCAAATTTGAACATGCATTCTTTCATATATTTTCCCAATCTTACCCAAAGCATCTTTTCACAACAGGTAAATATTTAATGAAGAATGACTCCTCTGTGTGTGCAAATAGAATTGAATAACAGTCTTCAAAAAAAATTGTCATTTTTTATCTTTAGAATAAATAAAATTTGGGTTATCATTTAAGTGACATCATATTTTCTAATTTTATTTGGGAAATGGGTTTGTTTATTGCACTCTGCTTCTTCAACCCCAGTTTAATTAACCCATTCCATTCATCAAAAATAAAGTAGGAGCACGGGAGTGCAGCGGATGGCTGCTGGGACAACTAAGTGCGCAAGTTCTGTGATTGGTGCCTGTAAAATTATATGCTTTAAAGGGAAGCATTTTGTGGGTGTGCAAGGGTAAACTGTGGCAAAATGGTGTCAATCCTCCGGAGTTAAGGAGTAATTTCCTGGCATCACATTCATTTGATCAAAAAATATTTACCATAGCATGTCCGGATGGCAAGAATGCATTGTCAGTAGCATAGGAGGCCTTCCGCAGAGGAGCCCTGAGGAGCTGAAAGAGACTCGTGCCATTACACCAGTGCCGTGGAAAGCTGGCTCCTGCCCATTGGTTGACACCTGAGTCTTTTGGGCTTGAAAACGTTTTGGATATCCTCTCTCTCGTCAGAGGTTGTAATTGTAAATTTTAGCAACAGAAAAGATCTTCACAAACGTAGCTGTGAGTAGATGTCACTCACTATTAATAGAAGCAAGGTCTCATGGGAGAATCCGGCAGTTAAGTGCTGTGGGGGCTTTTTGCGGAGGACGATATACAAACTGGATCCTAAGGAAAGGGAGTTGTTTGCCTATAAAGAAATGGAGGAAGGGACACGCAAGAAGAGAAGATGTCTAGGCACAGCTGGAATTATCTTTCTTAGTGGCCATGTTAGACAGTGGCTCAAGATGTGTCTAACACAGTATTTTAAATTCACATCAAAATTAAAAACATTTTGGTTATACTTCGCCCATATCTGGAGGCATTATTAAACATAAATAAATAAAGGGGGAACAAAGTGGAAAATAAGCAATTAACAGAAAGTCATTCAGCCCGAGAAATGTGTGTAAAGCATTTTGGAGGAGCCTTCTGCTGAGTCCCTGGGTGCTGGCCATCCCATAGTCCCTGAACTCTGGCCTGTGGTGCTGGGGAGAAACTGCAGGAAGGTCTTTTGGCTGCCTTTCATTCTCTGAACTGCAGCTGACAAACCACTAAAGTGCATTAATAATAGCAAATTATTCTGCCTTGTTCCAAATGATTTCAATATTATTTGGAGAGTTTTCAAATGCTTTTGAACTAAGAATGATTGCAACCCTAAATTTTCAGAGCATTCAGAAAACTTAAAATAATTCTATTATTTTAAAGTTGAGGTACTTTAAATATCCAGACACGTTGTTTTATAAATGCTTTAATATATTAGAGTCTAAGTGAGTGATTAAATGGCTTTAGAACCTCAATTTCTTCATTTTAAAATGAATCAATATGTACTAAGTATATAAATCATATATATATACATAAATATATACATGCATGTACAAACTTATGTTTGAATGTCTAATAAAGTGAATTATTGTTGCATATTAGCTAGCTTGTTAGAAGTAAGCCTTATGGGGAAAAATTCTTACAGCTTATGAATGTCACCATATGGAGAACCAAGTCTCAGCGGTGATGGCATTGTAGCTGGCTAGGGAGTGAATGGAGAAGCTTAGCTATGCACGGTGCCTCAATCCTGACCTCTAGAGGCTGATCTTTGAATGGCAGAAGCTTCCACTGTTGGAAGAGTTGACTGGATTGTATAAAAGGATTAAAATTGCTATCTGTTCACTAACCTGTCTCAGATCACAGAAAGCACATGAGGGTGTTATCTTATTATACGATCTCGTTCTAGAAAATATAAGTCCAAGCATCTTTATTTATAATACAACCCTTAATTTCAGCTGACTGGAATTTCTAACCTACTCACATGCTGCAATTAATAGTTTACTCACTCCAGGCTCCAGAAAGAATGACAATTCTTCATTTTCTTATTTTATCTTTGGCGATGATTGGAAATTAACTAAAATTTCTTTAGAATGCAGGACTAATATCTAAATCTTTGCCTATTTCTATGTGTCTAATACAAGGCTTTTCTTAGAAAGCCTGTTGACTTTAAAGATTATGTAGCACTGATGGCGATGAATTAATTTGTGATATTTTATGAAAATTTTTACACGTTTCGATCCCCAAGATGGAAAAATACCAGCCTATAAATTTCAGCTAATTAATTCAACTTGCTCACAAGCTAATTACAGAGACCTAGTTAACATGAAGGAATGTTACTTGGCGCTCACTGACAGTCCTTACGCTCCTTAAGTGTTCCTCCAATATAGGCATGTGATTATGATGGTGTTCATAGCCACGTGGGAACCTGCTCTAGTCAAGCCCCGTCCGGGCCCGCAGCTCTTGGCGCTCATTTTTATAAGTCAGAGAACTAACAACTCCTAGAACCAGCCATCCCCTGAACGATTTCAGAAAAATTCTTGTGGTAAAAAAAAATCTACCACACCTCCACTGTTCTCTACCAAGGTCTGGTTTTGTGTGTTTGGTTGGTTGGTTGGTTTTGCTTTGTTTTTCATTCCCAAGATAAGGAGACTACAACTTGCACAGTGTGATCAGATGTGTGGGTCACCGCCTCAGCCTGGAGCAAAGAGGTGGAACTCAGACAAATGTGTGGGTGTCTTCCAGAGTCTTGGTACTCCAGAGGGGTGACTAGGTAAAAGCACCTGTGGTGACAAGGTGCTAAGCGAAGTGGAGATCTACCACAAGCCCACAGGGCGTCTCTGTCAAGAAGAGCAGTGGTTACACACAATGAAGGAGAACTGCAGTGACACTTGATGCAACCAAAATCTCACACTGCAACTCCCTTCTCTTTCTCCATCACAAACAGCTTGTGATGGGCAACAAGAATTAGGTATTTTTACTTTCTCCATATAGATCGTTCTCCTTCTGTATCTCTTTTTGAAGTTCTCTATAGTGATATTTTTGAGGGTGTCTAAGCATCATGATATGTGTGAACTCAGCGTGGCAGTTGTCTTCTACCATGAGTTGGGTCATGGGGATTGAAAGGCTGTTAATCTTGGCAAAAGCCTTCACCCACTAAGCCACCTTGCCAGTCCCATCTGTGCCCAATATTTATCTACATTTCACTCTATCTTGTTTTTTCCCTTCATCTCTATCCTTTTTTTCTTCTGCTTCTTCCCTTCTTTTTTTTTCTTTCTCCCACATGTTCTATATCCTGTATGACTTCAGAAAATATGGGAGAAAAGGGAGATGAACAAATTAATGAAAAATGAAATAAACTTAAAGCAATTTATCATTAAATAAAATAAATCTGTGTAATTATTTTCAACTATATACACAAATATTATTTAGCAACCAGTCAAAATATATGTAGCTGCCAGACCTAGTTTGATATGTCACACCTATATACAAATATTTACATCTCAATGGGTTAAGACATTTATTCAAACTAGGCATAGTGCCACATGCCTTTAATCTCAGCACTCAAAAGTCAGAGGCAGCCAGATCTCTGGGAGTTCAAGACCAGCCTAGTCTACAAAGCAAGTTTCAAAATACCCAGGTCTCTGCTATACAGGGAAACCCTGTCTTGAAAAACAAATTTTTTAAAAAGTTTATTCAGAAATGACTGTTCCAAATGTTGCCTCTTTAGTAAAATCTTACACAAGTGTGAGACATAGATGGATGGATAGATAGATAGATAGATGGATAGATAGATGGATAGATAGATAGATAGATAGATAGATAGATAGATAGATAGATATCGGAGGCCTATACAAACAAGTGGCAATTACCAAATTATCAGTATAGTCTTCTTCTCTAGTTTTTAATCTTTTGTCCCAGTTTGGACATGGCATGGCATGGATAGATGATAGATAGATAGATAGATAGATAGATAGATAGATAGATAGATAGGATGTGTGTGTGTGTGTGTGTGTGTGCACGCGTGCATGCACACGCATGCCTGTGCATGACTATATGGAATGATCTATTTGGTACTTGAGTTTTATCTCTGTCTTGGATTCCCCATTCTGATTACCACCATTTAATCACCATGTTGGATTCTCAAACTTAACTCCCAACTACAGCATTCCATCTGGACATAACCTTCACAGGGAGGCACAAATACCCCCCACAAAATAATGTTAACACCTTAAGCTTCGCAGGTGTACCAAATTCATGAACTTGTCTAACCTTTGAGAATCATGGTGCAACAAAAATCATATAAAGATCATCACCAGCCTCCCAATTAGCACCTCTAGTCTTAATGTGCATAGGGCACTGATCAGGTAAGGGTTAAAATAAGTGCTAATCACCTTTAATAGGAAGTGTATAGTAGACAGGCAGACTTGGGGCTCCATCACAGCTACTGAACCCACAGGTGTTTACTGGAGCCAGTAGCTCTCAACTGGAGGCTGTTCTGTAATGCTACTGGAAAAATTACCTGGCAAATAAAAAGGCAGTGTGGAAATCATTAGGTGCAAACTGGGATTGTGAAAAAAAAAATTGTCTTACATTGCATATAACTCTTGCAAGTTATATCCGACATTAATACATGTGGAAATTTCATATATAGTCAACCCCAGAACCAATTTTCTGATGACAAAATATATGGAGCATAGTTTATATAATTTTATTCATGCCAGATTTTATAAGGGCACTACCATGCAAATTAAGAGAATCATTTTTCTTGGTTTATTTGAGATTTTAAAAGAGTTTTATTCAGTGCTTCACATGAATGGGTTCTGAACAGAACTCTTTCTTTATGGTAGCTGAATCACTTCAGCAAAGTATGTATCAGTTTATATTTATTGCTATTATATCTGTGATAATTCTACGTAAGTACAATTATTCTCATTGAACATTCCTTATCAGAAACACGTGGGAGCAGGATTCTTTCTGAATGGAATGAGGAAATGACCACTCCACGATATGGCGGAAGAGAGGGTTTGTGTTGTGGATATGAGTGAGAGTAGATCCAGGGGCATCTGGAAGGATCCAGACTGACCTGAGGAGAGGTCAAGGGACCAAGATGGTAGGGTTACACAGGGGAGAGAAGCTAGGGGAAGGGTAAGAAGGCCTGGGCTGGAGATGTTTAGAGTCGGGGATGGAGTAAGAAATTCTGCATGGAGCCACAAGTACCTATAGGCCCCATGTGCTTTGGCATGCTAATAGGCAGCACAGTTAGCCATTTGGGATCTAACATGTTCCGATTCAAAATTTTCAGCTTTGGGAACTCTTCTGTGGCATAAAGGGTTGTATTCTAGCTCTGAGATGCAAGTCTGAACAAGAAACTCAATTTTGTCTCATGAACACCTGTGCACATAAGCTGAGGATAATCTGTATGTGACATTTTCTGTGCACATATTTTGTGATCCATCACACAATGCTATGCTTCAGATGTTCCAGTTCTGTCTCATCAGCACCCAACACACTTCCCATTCTAGAGTATTTCAGATTCCAGATGAAAGATGCTCAACCCACATTATTTACATGTTATATTTTTAAGCACATCTTGATCATTGACACACTGACATAGACATTTATTATAAATCGCTTTTCTTTTTATCATTTGTATTTAAAATATTTATTGATTTACCTGTGAAAGTATTGCTATAGTTTCATCTTTTTAAACTTGTTAATATGGTTGTAAACATAGTAAAAAAAAGAGTTGCTGTGAAATATTTTTATAGATAGACTGTGATAGCTAACATTAGGTATCAGGGTTAATAGATTAATCAGAGATGATTAAGCAGATAACCACAGCCAAGTGTGCACTCCAAAGCATGCAATAAAAAAATAAAGAAATGTAAATTTTAGAGTCTTCACTATTTAAAAAAAAAATCACCTAGGAGACAAGCCTCCAGGCACATCTGGATTACTTAGACAAGATTAGTTTCCAGGCAAGTTAATGAGAGTTTATCTTAATTAAGTTAGTTTATGTGGGATGGCATGATCAAGCCCTTGGCCGAAGCTCAAGATAAACTAAACAGAAGTAAGTTGGGTGAACAGGAACATTCGGCGTTCTCTGCCTCCAGACGGCTCGTTCAGTGCAACCAGTTGCTTCAACTCTTGCCGCCAGGACGTCCCCATCCTGACAGACAGTGCCGAGAACTGTGCCAGGACGTCCCCATCCTAACGCACAGTGCCGAGAACTGTGTCAGGACATCCCCATCCTAACAATGCACAGTGCCGAGAACTGTGCGCCGAAACAGACACTGCCTTCAGGTGCTTCTGCCAAGGTGTTTTATCACCACAACAGAAACAAAACCAAGACAAGTGGCTTAGGTCTTCGTAGCTGAGAATCATGGACGTGACTGTGTCTTACCATTTCAAAGTCAGTTCTACTTTGTAAGAGCTTATTTTTTTTTCCAGTTTAGGGAATTAAAATTAAAAAAAAAAAAAATTAATCAGAATGTTTCTTATTTGCCAAGGATAGCAAAGGATGTTTTCTTCCTTTTTTAATTTATTCACTTTGCATACCAATTGTAGCCCCCTCCCTCATCTCCTCCCTGTTTCATCCTCCTTCCTCCCCTCTACCCTCCTCCCCTAGTCTTCAGAAAGGAAGAGCCCTCCTCCCCTACCATCTGACCCCAGCCTATCAAGCCTCATCTGGACTGCCTGTATCCTCTTCCTCTGAGGCCTGGCAAGGCCACCCTGCCAGTGGGAGGTGATCAACAAGCAGGCAACAGAGTCTGTGTGAGAAACTGCCCCTGTTCCCAGTATTAGGGGACCCACATGGAGACTGAGCAGCCTATCAGCTACAATTAAGCAGGAGGTCTAGGTCCTCTCCACACATTCTCCTTGGTTTGTGCATCAGTCTCTGCAGGTACCCCTGGGCCCAGATTTGTTGGCTCTGTTAGTCTTCTTGTGGAGCTCCTATCCCCTTGGGGTCCCTTCTCCCCACTAGTCGATAAGACTCCCTGCATTCTGCCTTAAGTTTGGCTGACCCTCAGCCTCTGCTTTGATCCCCTGCTGAGTGGAGTCTTTCAGAGGACATCTATGGTAGGATCTCTTACTGTTCCCTCTCTTCAACTGCTTGAAAGGAATGTTTTCTAAATAAGGAAGGATATTTCAAAGAATGATGTTTTAAGTTACCTAAAGCATTTCCCCCAAATACTACCACATCCATGTATCTTGTGTATGTTCTGCATTGAAGACACAGCCACCAATGGTGAGAAAGCACAAAAGTCATTACTTTGGGGATTCCAAGATGGTGGCACTGAATGCACACCTTGTTTGATCAGCAGGAGAGCAGTGACCTAAGGACCAATATGAGAACCACAAAACACCAGTACTAGTGACCCACAGGTGAGAGTGGTCCAAACTGTGTGGAACATGGTTATGTTTGGCCTCAGCTCTCAACATCAATGGCCTCAGCTCCCCAATAAAGAGACACAGGTTAACAGAATGGATGTGAAAACAGGACCTATCAATCTGCTGTGTACAAGAAACACACCTCAGCAATAAAGATAGACATTACCTTAGAATAAAGGGCTAGAAAAAGGGATCCCAAGCAAATGAACCCAATAAGCAAGCTGGAGTAGCCACTCTAGTATCTAATAAAATAGACTTTCAATCAACACTAATCAAAAGAGATGGGGAAGGACACTTCATACTCATCAAAGGAAAAATACACAAAGAGGATGTCTCAATTCTGAACATTTATGCCCCAAATGTAGGAGCACCAAAATTCATAAAAGAAATATTACTAAAGCTTAAATTACACATCAAACCCCATACATTAATAGAAGAAGACTTCAACATCCCATTCTCACCAATAGATATATCATCAAGGCAAAAACTAAATGGAGAAATAATGAAGCTAATAGACATCATGAATCAAATGGACCTAACTCATCTATACAGAACTTTTCACCCAAACACAAAAGAATACACCTTCTTGTCAGTACTTCACAGAGCCTTCTCTAAAATTGACTATGTACTTTTTCATAAAGCAAACCTCAACAGACACAAGAAGATTGAAATAATTCTTTGCATCTTATCAGAACACCATGAATTAAAACCAGAACTCAACAACAACAGAAACAACAGAAAGCCTACAAACTCATGGAAACTGAATAACTCTCTACTCAATGACCTCTGGGTAAAGGGTGAAATAAAAAAAGAAATTAAAAACTTTCTAGAATTCAATGAAAATGAAGGCACAACATACTCAAATTTATGGGACACAATGAAAGCAGTGCTAAGAGGAAAGTGCACAGCACTAAATGCCTTTATAAAGAAATTAGAGAAGTCTCATACTAGCAACTTAATAACACACCTGAAAGCTCTAGAACAAAAGAAGCAGGCTCACCAAAGAGTAGATGGCTGGAAATCATCAAAATGAGGCCTGAAATCAATAAATTAGAAACAAAGAGAACAATTCAATGAATCAGCAAAACTAAGAGCCAGCTCTTTGAGAAAATCACAAGATAGACAAACTCTTAACCAAACTAACTAAAAGACAAAGGGAGAATACTCAAATCAACAAAATCAGGAATGAAAAGGGAGACATAACAACAGACACTGAGGAAACCCAAAGAATCATTTGGTCTTAATTCAAAAGCCTTTATGCCACAAAATATGAAAATCTAAACAAAATGGACAATTATATTGATATCAATTACCAAAATTAAGATCAGATAAACAAAATAGTCCTATATTTCCTAAGGAAATAGTGGCAGTCATCAAAAGTCTCCCACCAAAAAAAAAAAAAAGTCCAGGGCCAGATGGATTCAGCACAGAATTCTACCAGACCTTCAAAGAAGATCAAATCCAATTTTCTTCAAACTATCCCACAAAATACAAACAGAATGACACTACCAAACTCATTCTATGAGGCCACAGTCACAATGATATCTAAACCACAGAAAGACTCAAGAAGAAAGAGAATTTCAGGCCAATCTCTCTTATGAACATTAATGCAAAAATACTTGCAAACTTAATCCAAGAGCATTTCAAAAATACAATTCACCATGACCAAGTAGGTTTCATCCCAGGCATGTGGGGGTGGCTCAATATATGGAAATCCATCAATGTAAGTCATCATATAAGTGAACTGAAAGAAAAAAAAAAAAACCACAGTATCATCTCTTTAGATGCTGAAAAAGCATTTGGCAAAATTCAACACCCATTCATGTTTAAAGTCTTGGAGAGAGAAATCATACATCCGACAAAGGGCTAATATCCAAAATATATTTTTTAAAAACTCAAGAAATTAAACATCAACAAACCAAATGTCTTTAAAATGGTGTACAGAACTAAATAGAGAATTCTCAACAGAGGAATATCAAATGGCTGAGAAACACTTAAAAAAATGTTCATGCCCTTAGTCATCAGGGTAATGCAAATCAAAATGACTCTGAGATTCCATCTTATACCTTTCAGAATAACTAAAATAAAAAACTCAAGTGATAGCATTTGCTGGCGAGGATGTAGAGAAAGGGGAACAGTCCTTCATTGATGGTAGGAATACAAACTTGTACAACCACTTTTGAAATCATTCTGGTGCTTTCTCAAAAAATTTGGAATAGTGCTACCTAAAGACTCAACTATACCTGGGCATATACCCAAAAGATGCTCCCCCATACAACAAGGACATTTGCTCAACTATGTTCATTGCAGCTTTATTTATAATAGCCGGAATCTGGAAACAACTTAGTTGTCCACCAACCAAAGAATGGATAAAGAAACTGTGATACATTTGCACAATGAAATACTATTCAGTTATCAAAAACATAAAAATCTTGAAATATGGAAGCTAATGGATGGAACTAGAGACAATCATCCTGATTGTGTATCAGGTAACACAATCATCATGGTGTATACTCACTTATAAGTGGATATTATAACAACATAGACATATTCTTAGAGGCTCCACCCAGCAGCAGATCGGGACAGATACTAAGACTTAAAGCTGAACTCTTGGTTAAGAGCTGCGAGTTACATGGAAGAGAACAGGGATGGAAAGACAGAGAAGGAAATGGCAGAAGTTCCACAAGGACACTACCACTGCGGGTGGATCTGGACCCAGGGCTTCTGCACAAACTGAGACAGCATGACCGGAAAACCTGCACCCCCTGCTCAGATGTAGCTGATTGACAGCTCATTCTCCACATGGAGAGTAGGAGGAGGAAAGAGAGTGGGACTGCCTCTGGCAAGAGCTCTGGTACCTGTGATTTGGTCACTGCCCCTTGGAGGAAAGGCCCTGTAAGAACACAGAGGAAGGGGATGCAGGCTAGACAGATGAGAACTGATAGGCTGTGGTCAGATGGTTGGGTCCTCCTCCCCCACTGGTCAGAGGTCTAGAGGAGGGGAGTAGGGTGGAAGAGAGAGGGAGGGTGGGAAGAGGAAGATAAGAGTGAAGGGATTACAATCGAGATGTAATATAAATAAATTACAATAAAAATATGTATAAAAAAGAAGTCTACTCTTAAGAGTTATACAACTGAACAAAAAATATTTATGATGGGAGGATCTGGGCTCAGGGGTCCTGCTCAAACTATGACACCAGCCAAGGAATATATGCGCAGTAAACATTGAACCCCGACTCAGATCTAGCCAATGGACAGGACATTCTCCACAGTTGAGCGGAGAGTGGGGACTGACTTTTACACAAACCCTCATGCCCCATATTTGACCATGTCCCCTGGATGGGGAGGCCTGGTGGCACTCAGAGGAAGGATAGCAGGCTACCAAGAAGAGACTTGATACCCTATGAGCATATACAGGGGGAGGAAGTCCCCCTCAGTCATAGGGGAGGGGAGTAGGGGGAAAATGAGAGGGAGGGAGGAATGGGAGGATACAAAGGATGGGATAACTATTGAGATGTAAAATGAATGAATTTAAAAAAAAGAAGTCTACTCTTGAGAGTTATACAACTGAACAATGTCATATTTCATATGTCATGTTTCACTACAATTATTCCACACATACTTACAAGTATGTTTTAGTGGTATCTACAATATAGATAAGGGAGAAAACAATATGGCATCAATAACCCATCCAAACTGGCTTGCAGCTCAAGTTCATATCACAGACTCTAGATGAGCACAGAATAAGCTGGAGAGGAGTTCTACTTGTAATTTCACCTTGTATTTACTGAAAAGAAAAATAGAACACCTAGGACAAAATAGCAAAAACTGACAAAACACACTGACAGGCATATTTATAAATATGTTTCTTAGGTTAGTGAAGGCATAACCTGTGTTATAATTAAAAATTTTCCATCTTCTTATAAAGCTTTCTCACAAGTAAGAACTAGGTATGCAGAGGTTTCTAAACCATGGAAAGGTCCCTTCCCATAAAAGACAGTAATATAGGGAAAACGTGATTTATCTTACTAAGCGGCTTAGAGTTTCTATTGTTGCGATAAAACAGCATAATAAAAAACAACTTGGGGAGTTTATTTCTTCTTACACTTCCACACCATGGTGCATCATCTAAGGAAGTGAGGGCAGGAAGTTAGGGCAGGAGCTGATGCAGAAGCCAGGGGGAGGACAGCTCACTGGGGGAACCAGCTGCTTCTCTGTGGTGTCCTCAGCCTACTTTCTTACATCAACAAGATTACCAGCCCAGGAGTAGCACTGCACACGTGAGATGGGCCCTCCCACATCAATCACCAAGCAAGAAAATGTACTGTAGATCTTCTCACAGGCCAATTGGATGGGAGCATTTTCTCAGTTGAAGTTTCCTCTTCCAGAATTACTCTAGCTTGCATCAAGTTGACTTAAAACTAGCCAGTGCACCAAGCCACTGGGCTAAACACCCATCTCTTCTATTTGCTACAGTTGTTCTCTGCATTGAGAGAAACGCTTCAATTTTGATTAGTATTTTGGGAATCAGCTCAATACTATTTCGCCAAGTTTGTATAGGTTATTCAATTAAATTTTAATATAATCATTATCTGCAAATAGTTTTTCAAATCATTAATTAAATAAATTAGTCATTTTATTTTAATGAAGTGAAGAAAAACATCTTTCAAGAGAATATTTTTAATTAATGTATTTATTCTCCCCAAGTTGTAAGACATTAGCATTCATGCTTCGTGTCTGCTCGTATCACTCTTGTCATTAAGAAAAGGGAATTATGACCAGCAGTAAACAATAAAAATATTGCCTAGAAAAATGAGTGCTTATCTCACTAAAGCTGTCAAAAATGTCTTCTGAGATGATGAAGTATTTTACATACCATGAATAAGAAGAGACAACGGTAACTATAGTTACCAAGTATACCATGACCTCTACTTTCCAGAAATGCATACAGACTAAGTATTTATTCCAGAAATGTGTTGTGTGAACACAGTCAGTGTGGGAGGTTAGAAAGAATAACTTCAATGTACCTGTTACAAACAATTTATTATGCACTTTCATTATTAACATCTTTAATGAAACACTTTTACTTCAAATATATACTTTTAAAGATATCTTTTCCTGCATTTTCTATAACATAGAAAAATAACAGTAAATAATCTTTGTCCTGCTATAAAAATGGTATTTATTTTCTTCACATTACATTTCCAGCATGCTTTCTCTGGCATGGGCAGAACTTTGATATTTTTAACAAGAAGAAAGGAAATTCTGTTACTTATCAAAAATTAGAATGACCCACTCACCTTGTTTCAGGAAACAGACACCACCTCCACTTATTTTATGGAGATGAAAATTCTAGTGTGATAACTAACTTCAAGAAATAAAGATATATGTCTTTATTCTACATATTGACACTAGGCGTTTCTGCTTTATTCTGGTGTAAGAATGTAGGATCTAAAATCAGATACATGGATTTAAATATCGGGTCCTTTATTCATCAGATTTGTAAGCATAACTCCGTTACACATTGCCCCTTAAACTCTATTTTCCTGTGATTAAAGTGGAGAAAAGAGCAGTAGCTTCCTTATGGTTTGGTTATAAGGTTTAAAGGATGTCATTCAAGCAGAGAACAAACAGTAGCAGCTGAGTATAGAGATGCCAAGCACTCAGTGAGTGCTATTATTGTTGCTGGAACATTGATATATGCTCATCACAGCACTCAGAAGTTAAGAGGGACAGGGGAACAATCAATAACACTAAGGATGTTTGAGAAAGCTTTAAGGGGGCATATTGTTTTCTATACAGCTAAAAGTACATATACTATATATGAATATATTAAATAAAGTTATTCCACTTGGGCAGACAAGACCCCCCACAAAGAACCATAGATCATCTAAGTAAAACCTCAACACTAGGCATGAGAAGTCTCCTTCCAAGTTGATAATCAGGGGAGTCAAATAGACTTCCAAAGCAATATAGGCTATTGCTTTTTCCTTCCAAAGTCTCTATTGCCGAAAACACCATGTACTTTGGACACAGGACTCAAATGATGAAACTCAGAAATTTCGAGATGGATCTGACCTGAAAGCTTCCTTCCTGAGGACTGATTCTCATAAGACTAGAAGGTGCTATGCAAGCTGCCAAAGCAAGGAATTCATCAAAAATTATACCCACCTGTTATACATATGAATCACCTAAATGGCCAGCCCTGCCAGATACTCTAAATGTGTAATAGTGGCACTCATGTCTAAGTGGCAACCAGCAGCTCTGTAATGGGACTTGAGGCCTGATTAATAGGAGGCACATATGCCTGGGTCTATAAACCTAGCCAGCCACCCACTGCTGGTGATGTCATGAATCCTAGAGGAGGGCCTTCTGCTACCATTTTACTAAGCTAGAATAATCCTTAACTGCACTTGAAATGTTTATCCTTCTACTCACAGATAAGTGTAGCTCTTGCTCCTCATCAAAGAAGCTTCTCGCTGTAGCAGATGAAGGCCATCACAGAAAGCCACAACTGGTCACACACAGAGGGCATCTGATAATGGGGTGGATACATTGACATCGCAACTTCTATCACAGAAGAGGGAGCCAAAAAGATTGTAAGACCTAAGGGAATAGGAAATCAGCTGTGAGATTGTGTCTCCTAGAAATGACAGAGTCAGCATTCATGATGCCACAATATGGCTACATAAGCAACACCTGAACAATGGCATTACAAACAGACATGCTAATATAGAAGGGAGAAATCTCATCAGGTCCCACCCCTAAAAAACAGAGCTCCAGGTAATAAAGAATGCAGAGAGAGAGAGAGAGAGAGAGAGAGAGAGAGAGAGAGAGAGAGAGAATACCAAGAAGTTAATACTTAAGTAGTATGCATACATGCAACATAAATGGATTAGTGGATTGTATTTATATATTTATGCACACATATGTATGTTACATGTGTATGTGTGTCTAACAATAATAAAGAAAAAGTGGCAGTGAATTGGAGAGAAAGTCAGGGAGGGCATGCTTTGTATTGAGGAAGAGACACTGGAGAGGTTGGAGGAGAAAATAGAAGGAGAAAAAGGACATAATTATATTTTAATTTTCTAATATTTTTAAGAAGATATTCACGCAGTCCTGTGAAATGCTATTTTTGGCTTTCTCTGCTTCTGGAGTTGCCTTCTGGAGACAGTTGGCCAGTGCTGGCTGTCTTCTAAGCTGTCTCCTACACTCTGCACATGTCTGTGGGTTTCCCTGACTTCTGCTGTCCCTATGAACTGCTGTCTGGGATGCAGCCTTGGGACAAATTTCCTTGCTTCCTTCTACCAGCAGGTAATCAGTGCTGACTCACAAGGCTTCAAAGTGTCCTAGAGGAAAGCGGGTTACATTTAAAGAAAACAGGACATTGAGTAACAAAATAAAAGACACAAGATGCCACAGAATTCTCAACTTATAGAGGAGCTCTTCATTTTGTGGCCAAATTTTCTAATTACATTTTTATGTGATGTAAATACCAGTTGGTTATTTTTTATTCTTCTAGATTTTCTTTAAAAATTGAGAGATTTAAAATACTTGTAAAAGAAAGTTTTTCTAGGTATAAATACCTCAGATAGTCTTTAGTTACAGACTCTGCTAGATAAGTACACATCCAAACGTGAGTCAAAAATATTTTAAGGGACCATTAGTATGATAGAAAGAGTGTACATATTTATATAACTAAAAGAAAAATAATAAAATACAATTATTCAATCAAACAAAAGTTAAGACGAGAAAGGAATAAAGCAAAAATAGGCAATTAGGCCTTCTGCATTAGGATGGACAGCAGCTGGCTCAAGTATAAATACAAGCTGTAATGTGGACATGAGTGAAGTCATTCACAAGGTATTAAGTAGCAGACAGGGCAGGGCTCTGAGTCTTTAGGGGAAGAGAAATATACACAAACCAAGCCTTGAAACAGCCCTGAGTCTCTGCCTGGAGGTGACTCTGCTGCAACTTTAGGAGATGCTTTCCCTGTAAAAGAACAAGAGTTGGCGGATGAGAGTAAAATTGCAGGCTGCTAGATGGATGAAAAGAAGACCAGAGCTGCCACACAGTAGGGGGACAAGTTGGAAAATGCACAGACTGCACACTGGTTACAGGTTTGGGCTGCATATGCCCAAGATGAGACTTTGGAAAACTTACTAGACTGTCTGCTACGGGGCAGAAGGATAGAGAACACCACCACAAGTGAAACAGGGCTGAAATATATTAAGATTCTGATTCAGCCACATTGAAAGTATCTTGCTGCTGGGCTGTGGAGGCACACTCCTTTAATCCCAGCAGTTAGGAGGCAGAAGCAGGCAGATCTCTGTGAGTTTGAGGCCAGCCTGGTCTACAGAGTGAGTTCCAAGACAGAATAAATAAATAAATAGTTAAAAGGACATGGCTAAGAATCTCAGAGATTCTGAAGGGCCGAGTGAGGGTAGGAGGGACAGGCATAGCTTAGAAAAATGGTCGTGTCTCAAGTTTAAGAGCAAACCCAAAATGCTCACACCAGCAAGAACTAAACCTGCCACCATGCCTTCAAATAAACGTCAGAGCTGTAATATAAACCTAAGTCTTCCTGACCACCAAATCATATTTCTGGACACCCAGAGAAAGAGTCCAGCCT
Organism: Acomys russatus; assembly: GCF_903995435.1. Taxonomy (NCBI): domain Eukaryota; kingdom Metazoa; phylum Chordata; class Mammalia; order Rodentia; family Muridae; genus Acomys; species Acomys russatus. Next base: position 17,778,886 of record NC_067146.1, on the reverse strand, counting down.
TCAGATGGGTCCAGGGTCACCAGAAATAAGGATGAAACATGCTCATGATAGACAGACACCCACCAAAAATTATACAGACTAATTTTAAATCATTACTAGACAGTCTGAGTCCAGATAGAAAAGTGATTAAGGACGTAAGTCAGGGTTAGGGTTTAATCATTGTGACAATTAATAATGGCGATGATACGACAAATGAGCAATTCCAGGTATTTCTGGCCATTAAGAGTAGAGATCCATATTGGAGATTGACTGATTCTGAAAAGAGGGGCACATAGCTGTGAGTGCTGTGCTGATAACACAAAGCCCGAGTAGAGAACTGCAAATACACAATGGTTTCTTCCTTCTGTGCGCGCGCTGGCTCGCATCCTGGTGATGTAGATTGAGTCCCGGCATGTGCAGCCCTGCCAGTCTGCTTCTTGGTCTCCTGCTGTGTTTTCTGATACAGCATCCACAGAGACTTTATTTATTCTTCAGCCCGTCTTCAACAAAAACAACTGAATTGTGCAAACACGTCATGAGGTTTCAGGTCCCATCCATTGACGACATCCCATTAGCAAAGAAGTGAGATGCCCAAGCCCAAGGTGAGTGATTAAGGAATACCACACCCCTTTCGTGAGGTGTGAACATGTGGGGTAATTCAGGGTAGTAGAGAACAGGGACCATAATTCAATCTAGTATGAGATCAAAAGACTTTATAGCTCAGTTTCAATGCACAATTCAATATAATTTCACAGTTTGAGTAACAGGAAGCATGACATGACACAATGACTTCTTCTTTCGTTTTGTTATACAATGTTTATTTGTTTGTTTGTTTGTTTGTTTACAGAAAATGAGTAATGAGGACCAGGAGACAGACTAGGCAAAAGGTAAAGTTGGAGCTTTGTAGAATTTGAGTTTTCTGAACATCCAAGGATTAATTTTCAGCACACGATGGCAGCCATTTCATCTTATTTTTTTTAATTGGAATCTAGAGGTGCATTTCCATAAAATATAAACGAGTTGTTATTATTTAGAGTTAATTGCCAAAAAGAACTGGAAACTGCATGCAAATTGTAGCTGTCACACATCCATTTGAGTGATTCATTCGATTAATATTCAACAAATTATTGTTTTGTGTTATGACAGGTTCCGCTCTGAGAATGGGCATTGAATGAGTCTAAAAGGCTTTGCCATCATGGCACGTGACCTCATCGGCGCTCATGCTCACAGAATCTAAATGGTTGAGTTGGGTTTTCCGCCAAGGGTAAGAGTGGTTTGGGGAGTAATTTCTCTTTTCAAAATGTTCCAGTTTATTTGGCTTTATTATTTGTCTTATGTAGGCTTTGAACTCTTCCAAGACTACTTTATTTTGTGTTCTTTAATGTTTATACCTCCCTTCCACCCCACCTACCCTAGACAGGAGAGAAAAGAAGTTAATAGGAACAGGACAATTGGACCTTTTTTAGACTTAGCTCTTTGGAATACTTCCACGGGTATAGTCGGCAGGATTCCAGTAGACCCGTTAAACAGCAAGCCCACAATTCAGCAGAGGTGACTGGAACCTGGAGCAGCAGCTGGAACCTGGAACCTCAAAGCATTCTCTGGAGCAGTTCTCTCTAGGGTTGTCTTGAAGTGGAGTGATAAACAGCGAAGATCAAAAAAGCCATATATATGAGGAGAGAGAGAGACCTCTCAGAGTCCATACCAGGATGTTTATCAGTTGGCAAAGGCCATGCCCCTACAATAGGAGGTTCCTTTTCCAGTAGATAAACATCACCAGTTCTCTCATAAGTCTGTTTTCAGTGGAAAAACACCGCACATTTACACAAGTCTCTTTCACATCCCATACTTGAGGTCAAAACAAAAATATGTTTACATCACTACAATCTGTTTCTATTGCTGTGATAAAATACTAGTCAAAACTACTCTGAAAGAGAAAAGGTTTATTTGACTAATATGTTCTGATCACAGTCCATCATGAAGGGAAATCAGAGCAGGAACTTGGAAGCAGGAACTGAGGCAGAAACCGATGAGGAACACTGCTTACTAGCTTGCTCCCCTTGGCTTGTCCAGTTTGCTTTCTTACACTTGCCGGGAATACCAGCCCAGGGATGGCACCAGCCACAGTGGACCCCATATTAATCATTAATTAAGAAAATGACATCCATCCCCAGATTTGCCTACAGGCCAATCTGATGCCAGTAATTCTTCAATTGAGACTACTCCCATATAAGCCCAGGTTTGTGTCAAGTAGACAAAAGAACTATCACATTATTGAGTATAATAGATGACTAAGAAAACATTTAATCTCATGTATGCCAAAATAATTAAGTGCTCACATATAGGGTCAGACATGTATAATATACATGAAATTCTGTAACACCAGGAATTAATTCTTTTTTAATTTTAATTTTTAATTTATTCACTTTACATCCTGATTGTAGCCCCCTCCCTCATCTCCTCCTGGTCTCACCCTCCCTCCCTCATTCTCCCTCATGCCTCCTCCTCGCCTCCCCTAGTCCTCAGAAGAGAGGAGCCCTCCTCCTCAATCATCTAACCCCAGTCTGTCTAATCTCCTCTGCCTTTGAGGCCTGACAAGGCCGCCGCCCACCCCTCAGCCCCCCTCCCACCCCCACCACTGCCGCCACCACCACCACCCACACTAAGGGGAAGTGATCAACATAGAAGGGGGCAGAGTCCATGTCGGAGGCATCCCCTACTCCCCATGTTGTGGGACCCACAAGGGGACTGAGCTGCCTGTCTGCTACAGCTGAGCAGGGGTCTAGGTCCACACCATCCGTGGTCCTTGGTTGGTGCGTCAGTCTCTGAGCATCCCACACAACCAGCCCAGATTTGTTGCCTCCATTGGTCTTCTTGTAGAGCTCCTGTCCCTTCCAGGTCCTTCTATTCCCCAACTCTTCAGTAAGACTTCACACGTTCCACCCCAAAGTTCGGCTCAGTCTCAGCATCTGCTTGGAGTCCCCCACTGGGTGCAGTCTTTCGAGGCTCCCATCCTGTTCCCTCTCTTCAACTGCTTCTGGTGACTATTCTATTTGCTGGGAATTAATTCGAAAGATATCGTTCAAGTAATAGAAACAGAGTACCACTAGAGGCTAGGGGTACAGGAACTGTGGGGACACTGGTCAAAGCACACAAATTTTCAGACAGAAGGAATTATTTCAAGAGATATTGTATCTTGCTGTTACTACAGTCTAATAACAACCTAGTCTATGTTTGAAATTTTGCAAAGATAGTAGATTTTAATCTCACCAAACATGAAAAGAGTATGTGCAGTGGTTTGAATGTGAATTTTTCCCAATATTGGCTCAGTCTTCCACCTGATAAGGATGAGGTAGGTACAACTTTTTGCAAGAACAACAAAACCCTAGCATCAGATTATGTGTTGATGTTCTTGTCAAAAAACAAAGGTAACAAAAGAAAGAATTGAAATAAATACACTATTTCACTAAAAAGATATAACTTACTGTTTGAGTAGAGCATTTGTTTTTCATTTTGGAGTTTGTTTGTCTGCATATGATATTTTAAGACTTGTGTTAAAATGCTTTTGTCAGGGAAAGAGTATCACTTTTTGATTTTATAATGTAATTCTTTATACTGTATGTAGACAATCAAGTCAGAAAAAATAAATCAATGTAAATTTTGCTTCACAAATACCTTCCTGAATTCAGAAATCCACAGGTAGACCAATAATCTAAGCAAATTACACAATTAGTTTAGGCTTCATTTCACTGAAAAATCAGAACATTCCTTGATGCAAGAAACTGGAAAACAGCCTTCCTATGAAATGTTCCTTGGGTAATCAGCATGCACCATACTTCTTTCTGGTGCATTTACAAATATTTTATATAAATTGAAAATAATCAGTGGAAAGCGCTCTTTCTGTAGTTAAAGTGAACTGCCATTGTATCAGTGACTACACTCTAATCTTAAGAAGGTTCATCCAAGATTTCCCTTGGATGAACATTCAAATCATTCACTCCAGAAGTGCTGATGACTGAACTCAAGTAAGAACAAAGATAAATGTCATCTCGCCCGTCTGACTGAATGCAAAGGTGTGAAAATCTTAACAATCAGTACTTAAAAACATTGGCTATTGTTAGTAGGTATAGAGCTCTCTTTCAGAAAAAAAAAGTGTATAGAGTGGCTCAGTCATTGAAACATGTCAATAAAACAGCACGGGGTCTCTTTCCTGATGTTTTTGAGACTGGACTATTCTGGGGGCCAATATACATTTAGCTTGAAATCATCAGCTATAAGGGACCCACTGTGATTTCAAGTGTCAAGGAACTTGAACATTAGATCAAGACATAATTTGTATACTTTTTTGAATTATGAAAAAATGTTTCCTCATATTTAATTTTAGTTTAGAGTTTACATTTCTGACTGCTAATACCTGGATTTTTTTCTTTTTTCTTTTAAATAGAACTTTACGGAATTCCACTTCTTTTGAAAGGGATATTAACCTGTAATTATTAGCACAGTTACTGATTTCATTAACACAAACAATTTTCAAGGTAATTAAAAATCTGATTATCAGGAAATGTGTCTTAAGGACATGATTCTATAAATCTAATGCACATTAGAAAGTGTTTATTTGTGAAATTTTGTACTGCAAAATGTTTCCTGGGCACTATGATAGTCATTTGGAATTTTTTTTTCTTTCTTTTTTTTTTTATTAATTTATTCTTGTTACATCTCAATGTTTATCCCATCCCTTGTATCCTCCCATTCCTCCCCCCCCCCCCATTTTCCCATTATTCCCCTCCCCTATGACTGTTCCTGAGGGGGATTACGTCCCCCTATATTTTCTCATAGGGTATCAAGTCTCTTCTTGGCTACTTGCTGTCCTTCCTCTGAGTGCCACCAGGTCTCCCCCTCCAGGGGACATGGTCAAATGTGAGGCACCAGAGTATGTGAGAAAGTCGTATCACACTCTCCACTCAACTGTGGAGAATATTCTGACCATTGGCTAGATCTGGGAAGGGGTTTAAAGTTAGGCATCCTATTGGGACTCTAAATGAGAGACGCATGGGAGAACAGCAAAATAAAAGGATACAGAGGGTCCTAGAAATCTACAAGTAGAACAAAATGATAGGCAGATTTGGGCCCAGGGGTCCCGCTCAAACTAAGGCACCAGCCAAGGACAATACAGGAGGTAAACTTTAAACCCCTTCCCAGATCTAGTCATTTGGAATTTGAAAGGAAGCAAAGTAGGCAGAGTACTTTTGGATGATAGATTAAAAGTGGCAACTTAAAACATCTGTCTAGATTTAAAAACATCTTAACCCCTAAACAACTAAGCCTCATTGTAAACTAAGCTACCTGGTCATCAACCCCATCAGAGACTTGAGAAGGAATAAAATTAATTACCTGAGTAAACTGGAAGTGCAGGTTAGCAGCTTCCAAGGTGGAAAAAAAGAAATGAAAGAGACAGATCACTACCTCAATAGTCACCCAAAACTCTCTATAATGTTGGAGCATCATCTTCAGCCTTCTGGCCCAATATATCTGACAGATATATTTGCAACACAGGAACTATTGAGGACTTGCTTACACTGTCTTGCCAGAGTTTGGCCGTCAACTCTGCCTGCATCCAAGCTTGCCCGTTTTTTAGGCAGAATTCTGTCTGTGGCTGAAATGAGGACATTCTGCCCAGTGCCTTGCTCATCACATTTGAAACCATCTCCATAAGGAGGTTCTTTGATGTTCATCATCTTCTTTGAGGTAGGCTGGTGTCGCCAGCAATTAACCTATCTTATTGTCGAAGAATCCTTAAAACAATAAAAAACATCTTTAAATGCCATATTCTGTAGGTCTCTAAGGTTTTTGAAGACCTGATATAACTATTTTATCTTATCCATCTATAGAATCATATCTATATTAAATATAGGATGTATATTCTTGTGATAAAAATAGACAGTAGCTGACATGGGTTGCGGGATGGTCTGATGTATTTTTATGTTAATTACTGCTTGCTGTCTGTGTGACCCACCTTTTGCTTAATAAAAAGCCATCCCACCTGAGCAGGACAAAGGAGATAGGTGGGGCTAGGAGAGACAGAAATTCTGGGAAAAAAGAGAGACTGCCACGAGGAGAAAGGAGAGAGACCTGAAAGGAAGAGTGGAAGGCTGCCATGGGTTAGATGGAGAAGACGCACATGGTTGGTGTGGATGGAAAATCCAGCCCAGATGAAGAACATTAGCAAGTATTTGGGATTATGGATGGGAGGGAGCTTGATAGAAGTTATTGAAAGCAGATGGCATGGGATTGAGGCAGGGATCCCATACCTGCCCCACTATGGGAAGTAGTTTAGAGGATTGATATCTGCCCTGCCCCAGGTTAACTAAGGCTGTTTTAAAATATAACAAATGTCTATGTCTTGATTGATGCTAGCTGGGCCTACAGGTAATACAGATAATTTTAAAAACAATAGACATGACCATGATTCGATCAACAAAACACTGTAAATGTAACATTAATATAATTCCTGATTGTTTTGTGGTTCTTCTTGCTGTATGCAGTTTATTTTATATATGTGTAGTAATATAAATATATATGTAAAAAAATAAAAAATATTGAAAGGAAAAAATAAAATAAATGTTTAAAAAGAGCCAATGAATTTGAAAAGAAACCACATGTGGGAGGATATGGAGGTAGAAAACAGAGGAAATTATATCATTGTATTATAATCTCAAAAAAAGATAATCACACAAGATGGATTCTCCTTTTATAAGCTCAGAATGCCATTTTTAAGACAATCAACAAAAGTATTAAAAATGGGTATGCTTTGTTCTTAGGAAGAACAAAAGCAGCAGAAGGTCCCCATGATGCTTAGGATTCTTTGACCTTAGACCAAGAAAGTTACACAGAACTATTGCACTAACCAAGGACAATATAAGTAGTAAACATCAAACCACTGCTCTGATCTAGCCAATGGACAGGACATTCTCCACAATTATGTGGAGAGCGGGGACTGACTCTGACATGAACTCTGGGGCCCCATATTTGACCACCGCCCCTTGGTGAGGAGCCCTGATAGCACTCAAAGGAAGAATAAGCAGGCTACCAAGATGAGACTTGATAGCCTATGACCATACAGTGGGGGAGGAGGTCCCCTCGGTCATATACCTAGGGGAGGGGAATAGGGTGAAAGCAGGAGGGAGGGAGAAATGGGAGGATACAAGTGATGGGATAACAATTGAGTTGTAATCTCAATAAATTAAATAATGAAAAAAGAAGCCAGGCAGTTAACCACAGAACTACTAAAGCAGGATGTGGAAAGCTTGGAGAAGGAGCCAGGAAGCGTGCATCTCAGCTCCTTTGTAAAAATATTATATTGACATTTCTTTTCACCAAAACAGAGTGTGGGCCTGAGTTATCCTTTATTTCTGTGAAACACAGTCCAATAAAATTGCTAAAACAAAATGCATGAACTTTGTTTATCTTGAAACTCTGTTATTTTCCATAAGTTAAATACTTAAGTTCTTTTAAAACACAAAAATAAATTTCTATCCTGGAATATTTCTATCTCTAATATATTTCTTAAAATAAAGAAGAGCAACAGACATCATTTGAAAATTGTATTTTTAACCTTGAACCGATGAAGGTACTTAAATATTTTCTTGAAAATACATACTCCTAAAAAATGTGAAAAACATTCTAAAACAAAGGCCATAATATTAAGTCAAATAAAAACAAGGCAAAATAGAAAAGGTCTCACCCACAACCAAACACCACGGAAAATACCAACATACTAGAAAATGTCAAAGAAGACTGTTAACCTTTCTTTAAAAAACAAAACAAAACAAAGAAACCTTTCATTTTCCACTGGCTTTAAGAATCTTTCCACTTTAAACAAATGTTTTTTTCTTTACTCCTCACTGTAAGAAAGAATATGAATCAATGTGGCATTGTCCCATAAAAAACAGATTTGCAATGTATTACCTCTACTAATGTAAAACATCTTTTTCCCACTGCTGTCTTCCTGCAAGGGCCTTAGAGCATGACCAAGAATAAAGGCTTAGAATAGAAGTGCTCAAAGAGACTCACAAGAGCACCACGTTCAGTCTTTCCCTTTGCCCAGAGCAACAGAGCAGAGTGGAAGGGCTGCCAGCTGCACAGTGGCTCGGGTGCCATCCCGTATGTTTGTTGTGCCCTTCAGAACGAAGGCCTGGAGCAAATGGAAGAGGCCGCTCTGCCTCCATTACTCACTAGCCGTTCACCTTGGCATCTAGACTTTCCTGTTGTATTGAGCAGGAAAATAAAGCTACCTTGTTCATGTGTTGGTTAAGGAGATCAAATACCAGGGGGAAACACAACAAACCACACACAGTGTATCTTTAAATATATGTGCAGATCTACAAATCTGCACGTGTACAGACCCTCATGAAGGCTTAGGATATGGAAAATGGGGTGTGGCTTAAGAGTGTTTTCTTGATCTCTCTTACAGTTGACCTCTACTCCACTTCATGTTTACTCATCTGTTCTATTCTCATCACACTTAAACAACCAAACCTTAGTAATGAAGTGATATTCCTTTTTTTAGACAAGAGCTATTCTCTCAGCTTCTGAAGCCAATAGAGGTTTATCCTACAATTCTGTCAAGCAACGAGAGGCATTCACGCAGATGCCTGCGTTCATGGTGCATGACCGGCCTAGAGGAATTGCTGACATGAGCGAGGAGGGCTGAGCCAGAGAGAGAGCAAGATGTCTGCTCACAAGTAGATGAGTATCTGAGCTATTAGTGGCCAGAAGGGTGTCCTTGCCAAGACACTGTCACTTGCCAGACAAAGAGTCAAGTCTCAGTGGTCTTCTGGTCCTCACCAAATGTTCAAAAATAAATCAGAACAGGAAGAAATATGACTCTGGGTCCCTTCCTTAAGTGTGTCTATCATTGATCATGCATCAAAGATTTTGAGCCAGAATCAGTTTTTCTTAATAGAGATAGTTCTCTCAGAGTGTGTGACTCATTATATTTATGCCAATGAGTCAACTATAATCTCCCTATATTGAGTAATAGTAAATATTTTAACTTTTTTGTGTTTTTATCTTCTTATGGTCTTTTATTTTATTATTATTTTTCTTTTTTACATATACATTTATATTGTTACACATATATACAATAAACTACCTACAGCAAGAAGAACCATGAAACAATCAGGAATTATATAAATGTTACAGTCATAGTGTTTTGGCTATTTGTATTTGGCAGCCTTGAAGAAAGCATCTTTCCTATCTTGGTGAGTCTAAAATTATGAATGTAAATCAATACTTACCATATCTCATCTTAATCCACTTAAAACATCTATCCAGACTTGAAAACACCTTAACTTCTAAACAACTAAGCTTAGTTGTAAAATGAAACTATCTGGTTATTATTGGCCTTTTTCAGAAAGAAAACAAGTTTGGATTCAGGGAATTCTCTCTTTTCCTTTATCTTTCTTTCTTAAGTTTGGAGATTGGTGTTGAAAAGAAAGAGGGGGAATATAGAAATATACAACGATGAGAGGACAAAAAGTAAATTGTTGAATCTACTTCTCAACTTAATGCCTTAATTGTTCCTCACAAGGTTATTTTTAATTCACTGGTATAGAATTTTGTATATTGATGAGAAGTAAGTTTAATTTTGATACTTTGGTATAGAATTCAAATATAAGATTATTCTTTACACACATTATATACACTTCTACTCAAATATGAAGTACTGTGCCCGTACAACTCACCTACATTTCAACTTTCATAATTAACTCTTTTTTTTTCCTTCAGTCAACTTTATTTATTTATCCAGAAGGAAGACAACTCCTCATATTTTGGCAAGGCTTAAGATTAGATCCAAGCTTTTGTAGAAAGAAATCCATAAAAATTGTAGTGAACTCATGAATATTTGGAATGATGCCCCACTGGGAAAGATTCAATAGATTATTTTATAGTGTATGGTGTGCAGCCTAATAAATACCCTGGAAGTTCAGTTTAGACAGAATTTCAAATAAAATTTTTCTCAGAATAAGGTTCTTATACCTGTTTTTTCTCCATTCACAAGACCTCATTAAATAAGATTTCATTTGTTAGTAAAATACAGTTTTTGCTATTCAACTCTAAAATTATTTTTAAATTCACTAAACTATGACATATTGAGAAGTGAGTACTTAAATTTTTATATGCTGCCATAGGATATCTGTGGGATTGCCACGTGAACTTTGTGGTTCCAATCATTAATCAGAATGGTCTCCCAAACCACAAAAATGCGAAAAGCAACTATCATGTGTCAGTGGCACATACATGTATTGTAATTCTGAGACACACACCGCCACTGTGTGCAAACAGCATAAGGATGTGCCGGGGCTCTGCAGCCAGGCTGGCCACAGAGACACATCTCACTATCGCGTGAGGACTGAGAGCGTGATGGAAATCTGCAATCCCCCAGACAGGTCCTGCTCACTCCTTGGTGTTTGCCTTTTATGAAAAGAAGCCTTACGTTCCCATAATGAGCTACAAACAAACAAACAAGCAATTTGCTCATTTAATTACTATCAAAGTCAAGCATGTGGTGGGACAGGTAGGTAATAAAACACTAGTTGCTAATTGTATGCCATGGCTTTTAAAGACGACTGTATCTGCAGACAAGATGATCAGCTAAAGCACTTTATGAAAACAGTTTAAAAAAAAAACTGTAACAGTGAAGTGCTTATAATTTCAATTTATTTTTAATGCCTCCTTTCTATGCAAGTGTTTTTGAACCTTTGGAGAAAATACTTTAAATTTTATGAAGAGATGTATTTATGGGCAGAATGAGTTTTGAATGTCATTAAACAAACGGAAAAGATTTTTCATAATATATTCGCCGTTCTTTAATAAAAAGTAGAGAGTAGATTTAAAACTAAGTTGCTTCCATGCAAATTATTTTTTTTAAAGTTTGAAGAATCAGAGATTTACTGTGAAAACTCCTAAATGCTGCTCCAAAATAAGAATTAAGCATCAAGATTGACACTGGATGCTTTCAGGCACCAAGCACAATGTCAAGCTTTTCACCCATCATTTTGATATCTCCATTTTGAACTTGTGAAAAACAGCATGCAAAAATCCATCATTAACTTCTCTGGCATCCAATTAGATAAGTAGTTTAATGTGGCTTAAAACTAGAGTTCTACAGGCCTATTTAACCGCTAACTGAATCGTAGCCTCTTTCACTGAGAACTCTGGTAGGTGAAATGCCCAGGGCAGACATAGAAACAATGTCTGGTCACAGCATTATTTCTAATAATTCGTCATGAGCTGAAAAGGACATTTTTATAAAATGTAATGAAAATTCAAAGCTGCTATGAGGAAGGTAGAAATGCACGACTTCAGTGTTTTTCATATAAATAACTCTAGAGTGGTTAGATTTCAGATATCTTCTGTTTCTAATTGTATCATGCCTTCAAATTTTTATTACACTTCTCAGGATTCTGCAGCTAACGCTCCATTCATCAAAACTCCATGAGAAGTTTACCAACTCTCCACAAACTCACTCCCTGCTCCAGCTTGCTCGTTTTATTATCCACTCCTTCCCTCTCTTCCTTTCCTGTTCTTACCACAGCGTGTGTGTGTGTGTGTGTGTGTGTGTGTGTGTGTGTGTGTGTGTGTGTTCCCCCACCCCCTCTTTTGTTTTGTTCATTTTTCAAGACATGGTTTCTTTGTGTAGCAGTCCTTGCTGTTCTGGATTTCACTTTGTAGACCAGGCTGGCCTCGAACTCACAGAGCTCTATCTGCCTCTACCTCCCGAGTGTTGGGATTAAAGGCCTGAATCACTACCCAGAAATATTCTTTTGAGGTTTTTTTCCTATAGATTTAGAGTCAAGAAATCCAAGATCCAGGTATTAATTTTGTTGGGTTCTAGTGCAATGTTTCCTCCTTCCTTGCAGACAGTAACCTTTGTGTTGTGTACTCATTAGGGACTGAGAAGGAAGTCAGGGAGAAGAGAGGCAGGGTCAAATAAGAGAGTAGAGAAGGGGGTGAGAGAGGAAGGGAGAGGTGTGGAGAGGACAAAAGAGAGCCTGGAAGGAGAGGGGAGGGGAGGGGAGGAGAGGACATTGTCAGGTCTCTTTCTCTAAGGCCCAGGGCCAGGGCCCAGGGCCATCCAGTCACTAAGTGTTATGTGTTGCGTGTATATATATATATACATATATATGTATATATACATGCACTCATATATATTCTAAGTGTTATATGTATATCAATGCATCCTTTCTATTGATTTATACTTTAATTCAATCACTCAAGATACTGGCGAATTCACTGGAAGAACTGATATTATTATAACTGAGTTTTGTCAAATCACTAGAAAATTATAGCCAAATACTAGATGTATCCTAAAGACTAGTGAGTGAGGCAATGAATGTTCTAAGAATTGGATAAGAAGTACATGTTAACAGGCCCAGAAAACAAATCAGTGAAGAATATACAAAACAGGTGGGCAAAAGCAAGCACCATAAAGATGCACGCATGTCAGCCTGGGCTGAAGCCACTTCATGTATGTGCCAACTTGACCGACTCTTTCTCTCTCTCTCTCTCTCTCTCTCTCTCTCTCTCTCTCTCTCTCTCTCTCTAGCTCTCTCTCTCTTCTGAACTGATTATATGGTTCTAGAGGGGACCTAATACAGCAATCATTTCCAACTTAGCCAGGTTTAAGATTATCGTGAAAATAAAGTTGTAGGTGGCTTTGTGAATGTGTTTCCCTGTTGGGTTCATTAAAGCGAGACACGTCTTCAATGTGAATGGCGTCTTCCAATGGGCCGGCCTTACAAGGAGAAAGACAGTGGAGCCCTAGCACGCATCTCTTTCTGCACTGTAACTACGGTGTGATGCTATGACTTAGTACCTCACACTCCCACTGGCATGACTTCCCTGCCAAGGTAGACTTTATTCTCAAACTGTGAGCCACATAAACCCTTACTCCCGTACGTTGCTTTGTCAGGTGTTGTGTCATCACACTGAGAAATGTATACCTAAGAACATTAGCTGGAGGCCTTTGGTCAGCAAGAACTTTTTATTAAAGCTGGTTTACTTTTTTTTTTTAATTGGTGGCTATAAATCAAGGATTGTCCCATAGTAAAACCCCTGGATGTTTAACTACAGAGGTAATTGTTACCACTGGCTAATAATCTTTATTCTGTACAGACCAAAGGGATTTCAGTCCTTAACAACTTTTGCAGAAAACCAAGCCTCCATATTTTTATGAAGATTATTTAAGACAATATGAAAGAAAGGCTGGTTGTACCCAGTGATTACAAAACTGAAGATAGTTCAGAGAGTCTTTTCAATATTTGGCTGTGTCTACTTGCAACTGGAAAGAGCCACCAGAATCAATCTCTTTGTTATGGTCATTTTTCATCACTAACAAGCTTCTTGAGAGAAATCAACTTAAAAGAAAAAAGTATATTTTGTCTCATGGTGTGAGAACATGGTCAGAAGAATGAGGCATGGTGAAGTATACTGATCTAGTCACCTCTCAATGGTACTGCCCACTGGAGACCAAGCCGTCAACACAACAGCTTGTGGGGTCGCTCTGTATCAGTCTGTAACTTGGCTCATTTTCATTGAGATCAATGACAACATCTTAGAACAAAGAAGTTCAAAGGACTCGCACACAGATCGGACATCTTTTCATTTTAGAACCACATTGTTTTTTCTTTTGATCTCTTTAGTTAAGAGTCCCAACAAGATGAATGCCATTTTATAGTCTGAATAGCAAACAAAACACAAGCAATTTTCCTTAACCAGTGTACCTTATTTGGTGACTGATCAATACAGAGGCCAAGCAAATAACATCCAAGACATTTAGAGCCGTTACTCTGAAACTTATTCTTGAAATAAAATGCATTTGGAGATTTGTGTGAGCTTTGGAATGCTGAACACAACAAGACAGGGGACTTGATAAGAATCTATGAAAAGAAGCTGCGATCTCTCAAAAACAATGAGGCCTCTTTCTTTCTTTCTTTCTTGTTTTGTTGTTGTTGTTGCTGTTTGTTTGCTTGTTTGTTTGTTTTGGTGTTTTGAGACAGGGTTTCTCTGGCTGCCCTGGTGTTGCTTTGTAGACCAGGCTGGCCTTGAACTCACAGCAATCTGCCCACCTCTGCTTCGATGAGTGCTGGGATTAAATGTGTGTAGCCCCTCGTGCAGTTGGCTAATGACATCTCTTTCCATCAAGTTTCCTACATTTAAAGCATCATGGTTCCTTCTCTAACCAAATATTTCAGTTCTGTAACTACTACCAAATCTAACTCAGTCTGCTTCCCAGAGAATTTGCACACTCACCACTCCCTCACACCTCCATGGATTCACATGATTCGGCATCTCCTCATAGGGCCATGAAATAAAATCCAGAGTGAGTCTAGCTACCTGATGGAGTCTCTAAATAATAAGTACAGTAACTTTTTAAAGAGAACTATTCCAGATACCTTGCTCCACATGTTTTCCAAACTTTCCATGAGCCACGTTACTGTACAAATGTGCTGTGTCTCAGCAGTTTCAGTCTAACGTGTTATTCCTTCCAGTCTCACTTCTTCTGTGTGCTACTTGGATCATGCATCCTAGGCATCCTGCTGCCCCCAAACCAGATGCTAATCACACACATACACACATACACACACACACACACGCACGCACACGCACACACACACACACACAAACTCTTTCCTCGTCTTTCCTTGGTCTGAAATGTTATCTATACTTATCTGAAAGTTTTCATGTTTCCTTAAAATAACTCCACCTTTTTGTAGGCATCATATATACCTTAAGGTACCTTAAGTGGTAATCACTGTCTTCCAAAGTTTTCTGTACCTGCCTTCTTATCATTTTAATTGTATTTTGTCTCAGTTATTTTGCAGTGTCTGATTCAGCTCCCTGTGGCTCTCTGAAAAGCAGTGCCTGTACATGAATTATCTTTGTACTTACAACAAATACGTGTCAGATGTACCTGCTAAGAGACTATGTAGCAAAGTCCACAAGGGCAATTGTTTTAGAAAAGTGAACTTTATTCAAACTAATTACACTTTTAAGAGAGATTTTTTCTTCCCCAATTTTACCTTGATTTCTGCAAATTACGTAAATATGTAAGTACTTTCATTTCACAGTTATGTATTTTTCCATGAATGCTCTAGAAAGTCAACAAACCTAAATAAAAAAGTTTTTAAAATAGTTTCTATTGAGAGAACACTAGCAAAATCAAACTGAGAGTAAAATGTTCCTCTTTATAGATGTATGACTCCTGATTAACTTCCGTTTGAATTGAATGCTATTGTACATTATGGGCATATTATATTTATTAAGACTACATTTGTATATATATAGCTACAATTATTTTAAATGCTGATAAGATAGAAGCAAAATAATAGATTTAACATCGAAAACAAATTGTCCCCATTTGGTTGAAAGCTCTGTAAAAGAAAAGAATTAACATAGGTATCAAATCTCTATCATCAAAATACTGTCATGCTTGGCAGTGACAGATGAAGATGACTGCACTGGAGTTTTGGGAAGTCAGTGGAGATGCTTATTGTGGATCCACTGCCATGGTGATTCAAGGTCCTCAAAGGACACAGATGCGTTTGCATTTGCAGCAGAGACTCTGGAGTGGTCTGATGGAAAACATCTCCTCAAATTCCCCTCAACTATTTATTCTGACAACCATGGGGATTTCAGAGTTTCTTGGTAATCTTTTGAGTCTTCTCCTATCCCTGGAAGTCAAAATCGAAAGAAAAAATACTTTCCGTTAGATTTGGTAGACTCCATAGGAAGGTCCGTGTTTATGTTCTCTGACTTGGTTGGGCCTGCCTGAGAAGTATTGGTTTACAGTGCCCTGTGGGAAGGACTGTAAGCTTTGTCACAGGTGGAAGCAGTTTGGTGGGCTTTACCCTTGGACACACCATGGATACTCCCTGAGATAGACTGGATGGAGCCATCTGGCCCTGGAATTCAGGAAGCAGACCTGGAGACTCCACCTGGACTATTGTTTTTCTAATAGACCCTCAATGGGAGAAGGAGACCACCCTTCACACGTGGGACAGGCAGGTGGAGAGGAGAGAGGAGCAGCAGGGTCAGACCGGGCTTGTGCGCACGTGGATCAGAAGGAAGATCAGAGAACAGGCCGGACCAGCGCGCAGGCCAGAGACACCTAGGGACCCGTCTTGTGGAACGGATACCGGAAGGTTCACTCTTTTTTCCCTTTAACCTTTTTTTCCTCTTGTGTAAGCTAGTTGGGTTGTATAATACAGTTTTATTGTTAGGAAACAGAGCCAACAGTGCCCACTGTCATCACTAACTCAGGTGTGACAGATTAGTGTTTAAATGACTCTGGGAAAACTGAATATGCACATACAAAAAAGATCGAAACTTTACCTTTGTCTATCACCCTGTATACACGTCTGCTGAGAATGAGGCAAAGCCTTGCAGTAATAGCTGCCATTGGCACAGGAGGCAGTTTCCTGGATCGTGCTCTAAAAGCACAAGAAACAAGCAAAAATTGACAAATGAATTTAAATAGAATTTTTATTCTTTTTATATGTTTGTTTGTTTTTCGAGACAAGGTTTCTCTTATAATCCTGGCTGTCCTGTACTTGCTTTTATAGACCAGGCTTGTCTTGATCTCACAGAGATCCGCCTGCCTCTGCCTCTCAAGTGCCGGGATTAAAGGAGCGCACCACCACTTCTGGGTTTTCTATTCTTTTTTTTTTTTAAATCAAATTTTTAAACTGACATGAATGAAGAGTAGCATTCAGAATGTGTACATAACTCAAAAAACAAGCAGTGCAATTAAAATGAGAAAATGACATATATTGACAATTTATCAAAAGAATAAATGTAAATACCCAATACATATGTGAAAATTATAGCATATTGTTACCAGAAAGGCAAAACTAACAAATGCTGTCATAGAAGTAGTCAACGGATTCTTACAATGTCGAGATTCTTCAAACAACTAAAAATAGTATTACCATATGATCTAACTAACCTACTACTTGCCTTATGCCTAGAGGAAATGGAATCATAACACAGAAATCATACCTACCTGCTGGTATTAGTCTCTGCCCTGGCTGCTGAGTCAGCCCCGGTACCTGTAACAGGTGAACAGAGTATTGTCTAACCACAACATAGGATTAAATATTGTAATTCATAGCAAAATGTTAGATAAAAATAGGCCAGCATAGGAAGACAAATATCCTGTGTTGTTTTGTTTGGAACTTTTAAAAATATCTTAAATAATCAGCCTGAAGAAGACAAATTACTAGATTAGACTAGACTAGATTAGACTAGGTTAGACTAGACTAGACTAGACTAGATTAGAACTACTAGACACTAGCAAGAGTGCTAGAGTGGTAGCAAAGGCAAAAAGGCGATGGGCATGATCAGCGTGGCATCTGCACGTACTGCAACACTACAGCAGAGCCTGTTACATTGTGTAATTAATTAATATGCACTATAATAACGGGTTTCAATAAATAGTATGGGCAGGTGCACAATTCTTATTTTAAAACACTACATTGGGGAAAGAAGACTAGTGTTGTGTCACAGTTTCCTCCTAGATTGAACCGTTACATTCAGAAGAAAAGCTCCTGGGACTGGTAGGAGCAGAGGGAAGGGTCTACAATAGAGATGTAAAGTGAATAAATTTTAAAAAAAAAATGACAATTTGAATTAATGCAAAAAAAAAAAAAAAAAAAAAAAACCCAGGAAGTTAAACAACTCAAAATAGCTTCAGGAATTCCCTGAATCTGACCAGACTCTTTAAAGGACTCTCTACCTGCTAGAGTAAACAAACCATGCTGCAAAGACTCTCTGACAAACAACATTGAAACATCAAAACTAGAACCCTCAGACACCAGACCAGTGAGCTTGACAAGGTTTAGATCAATTGAGTCACTTGAAAGATACACTCTCTGTAATATTGGAGCATCCTCTCTATTCATGTAGCAAACTGTCTCTGTTATCTTCTCATTTGGAAAGCTACTAACCTGCACTTCCTGTGTACTCAGGTAAGCAATTTTACTCCTTCTGAAATCTCTAATGGGGTTGAAGACTGGATAGTTTAGTTTTACAATTAAGCTTAGTTGTTTAGGGGTTAAGATGTTTTTAGGTCTAGATAGATGTTTTAAGTTGATAATGACAAGATATGATGGAGATTGATTTACATTCAGAATTTTAGACTCACCAAGACAGGAAAGATGTTTTCTTCAAGGCTGCCAAATACAAATAACCAAAACACTAAGAATGTAACATTTATATAATTCCTGATTGTGTCGTGGTTCTTCTTGCTATAGGTAGCTTATTGTATATATGTGTAATAATATAAACGTCTATGTAAACAATTTTTTAAAAATAGTCAAAATTTAAAAAGGTACACTCCATGTTGAGCTGGTTGTAGGCTGTGCAATGCACTCTAGGTTCTCAGCTTCTGTGAGCTGTCACCCGTGCTGGGTGGGCCTCGATAACACAGCTGTCTTTGAGTTATATTTGCCCCTGTAAGTTACCCCTCACCCATGGTCCTGTAAGTAACCCCAATAAACCTCACTGGCTCTCTAAACTGGACTTTGATGGTATCTGGACTGTGGTCTATCATTGTCTATCATGGTCTATCATAGTCTGCCTATCAGGGACAGTGGTGTTCAACCTTCCTAATGCTGAAACCTTTTAACACTGTTCCTCGTGTTGTGCTGACCTCCCAACCATAAAATTATTTTCATTGCTACTTTATAACTGTAATTTGGCTCCTGTTATGAATCATAATCTAAATATCTGTGTTTTCCGGTTGTCTTAAGTGATGCCTGTTAAAGGGTCATTCGACCCCCAGGTTGAGAAGGTCTGGGTTAGCAGATGTGTGCTGTGACTGTCCCCAAGAGAAGCTTTGTCACACAACCAGCAGAAGTGGGGTAGGGAAACAGAGGGTGAAGAGGGCCGAGGGCAACCAAAGCACAGTGTGGAAACGGGTAGAAATCATTACTTCATATGCTAACTTAAAACAAGCTAAAAAATTTATAAAGTCTTGAGTCCTTTAAAAATATTAATTCATTTTCCTTTCACATCAAAAAGTTACAGACTAAAATGTTTTCAAATATGGATTAGATGTACTTCATGATACCACTCTCTTTACCCCAAAAGCGGAGAAAACCCTTTAGCAAAAGACTCCATATTTTCATTTACCTGTGAATTTATTTATTCCAATGTCACTATGTAAATAGACTCTGAGCACCAAGTATTTTAACAGGCACATCAGATAGAAAAAATCAATTTAGAAGTGAATAAAAGGCTGTCTCTCATCCTTGAAACAGTTGAGGAAACATGCAGTGGAGGCCATTTTATCGGAGTGTGAGAGAGAACGCAGGTGGTGTGAGAGCCTGAGAGAAAGGCACCCCCGGCAAATGCGTGAGGGGTGTGAAGAGAACGTAATGTTGCCTTAGTCTGGGCCCATGGTGAAAACAGTCTTGGGATGCCACCCCGCTGATACTTTGTCTCTACGAACTGATAAACACGTGAGATAGACTCTGAGGAGAGGAGGAAGCATCAGCCCAAGGCAAAAGACAGGGCCCAGCGACTCAGGCCAGTCTATTGTATTGCAAAATGACCATAGATGGTGAAGGGAACCAGAGAGAAACAGACAGGAGATTCCTGCCCTAGAGCTTTCAGGGAGTTTGAGGATTGGCTACAGCTGAGCAGAGTGGAGGTCTCGGCCCTTCCTTGGATGGTGCAGATGGTGCGGATTCTTCTGTCAGATGATGATCTGCAAGACTCCTGAGAATTACGCCAGGGGAACTGCCCCACAGAACTAATACTCAGAATGTTTCATTCTTGTTCTCCTTAATCTCCTTTCCCTCCTGTTTAGGGCAGTCAGGTTGTAAGGAAGGTACATGCCTTTAATAAATTCCTAATAAAGTAGAATCGTTAAGGAATCAGAACCAACAGAGGAGGGGGCTCAGGTCCAGGAGCAAGTCACATATCAGAGGATTTGGAGTAGTGAAAACAGGTGACAAGAGCATCCCATGTTTTAAAAAAAAAATGCTCGAGGAAAACGAGGGCATCCTTGGGAGGGAACTGGCATCAGTGTGGGTGGAACTGACAGAAGGGCCAAGTGAGGATGGCCAAAGCCGGGTAAAAGACAAACTGAATCACGTTTCCCAGCTTGTTTGTCTTAGCAGTTTGTGTCATTATGACAGAATTATCAAGCACAGGAAATCTGTGACAAGCTGAAATCTGGTAGACCACAATTCTAGAGATTGGCAAGGCCAAGAACAAAAGGACAGACAGCTTTTGCCATGGATCTTGCAAGCCTTTGCAAGCCCGGACAGAAGAATGAAAGGAGTAAAAAGAGAAGTTGACTGTTAAAGTGAAAGTCAATTGAGGTGTAATCTGAATTGTTAATAAAGTAAAATAAATAAATAAAAAAACAAAGTGGAAGTCAGGCAGCAGTCAAGCACTCAACCGTGTAGCATTTCATCCCTTGAGCCACAAACTCTGTTCTATACCAATAGCATGAAAAAATTTCATTTTATTCCACTATCAACACTAAACTTCTAATGAGAAGGGTTAGGACTCAAAACCCTGACTGTCCTGAGGAAATGTCTCCAGCTGTGAGGTTATGAGATCAAAACATATCATCTACGTCCAAAGTTAATTGGTTTGGGAGGCATATAATAGACACTGTCGTTTCAGATGGATGCGCGGACAAAGGAGAGGAGTAACTGGTCCTACATAGGGAATAATATCAGGACCGTAAGTAAAGCTCTAGAATGGCTCTGAGCAACTTTACACAGGACGCAAGGTACAAAGACTGGCCTTCAAGTGATTCTGCTAGAGTCAGCCCACACAGCTGCTCTCAGGAGCTAAAATCTCATGCATGCTACTCCCGTGGTTGGGGTTGTACAATGTCCAATCTACAGTTCTGGAGAAGCGGTCATGACTGTACCCTGTGGCTCTTCTGGCATTGCTCCAGTGGGGTTTGTGTGCAAAGGATCCTTCCTTTGTTGAACTCCCTGCCTAAAGGACTCTAACCAGCCTGAGCATGGCCCCACTGGAAACCACTAGATCACATCCCCGAAGGTAGCCACCGGGGTCTGTTCCCTTATTTGGACACTTCCTCCTCCTGAGGCCAGCTACCAAAGTCCAGCTATCAAAGTATTGAAGTCCAGTAATCCAAAGTCCCCTTGGCCTCACCCAATTGACATACCTAATTAAAATTAAACACCTCCTCCTAACATGGGTTTCCACTTTTACCTTTATAAGCCACAATTTTCCTATGGGTCATGTCTGTCTTCTGTCTATCCAGAGGCTGGTTTTGTAGTCATCCTCCACCACCCCCAGCCCCCCCCCCTCACCCACGTCGCCTACAAAGACCCCTTTTCCTTGTTCCTTGTCTCCTGTCTTTTTCTCCTATTCCCTTCCCTTTGTTCCTCTGGGACAAATAAATCTCCCTTATGTTGAGAACTTTGTCTTGGGGTGTCCTGAGCCAATACCCATCCTGTTGCTCCCAAGTCCTTGGGCTCCCCTCAGGTACCTTTCTTCTTTCTTTTTCTTTCTTTCTTTCTTTCTTTCTTTCTTGTTTGCTTTTTTTTCCTAGACGGGGTTTCTCTGTGTAGCCTTTACTGTCCTGGACTCCCTTTGTAGACCAGGCTGACTCAAGCACACAGAGATCCATGTGCCTCTGCCTTCCCCAAATGCTAGGATAACAGGAACATGCAACTGAGTCCAGACTTCAGCCACCTTTCTTTTTTTTTTATTAATTTATTCATATTACATCTAAATTGTTATCCCCTCCCTTGCATCCTCCCATTCCTCCCTCCCTCCCTCCCATTCTCCCCTTACTCCTGCCCCCTATGACTGTGACTGATGGGGACCTTCTCCCCCTGTATATGCTCATAGGGTATCAAGTCTCTTCTTGGTAGCCTGCTATCTTTCCTCTGAGTGCCACCAGGTCTCCCCATTCAGGGGATGTGGTCAAATACGAGGCACCAGAGTACGTGTGAAAGTCATACCCCACTCCCCACTCAACGGTGGAGAATGTCCTGTCCATTGGCTAGATCTGGGTATGGGTTTGAAGTTTACTGCCTGTATTGTCCTCGGCTGGTGCCATAGTTTGAGCAGGACCCCTGGACCCAAATCTGCCTATCATAATGTTCTTCTTGTAGGTTTCTAGGATCCTCTGGATCCTTCAACTTTGCCATTCTCCCATGCTTCTCTCATCTAGAGTCCCAACAGGATGTCCTTCCCTCTGTCCCAGTTTCCTGGTTAGTGAAAACTTTCATGGGACGTGCCCATTGGGCTAGTATGCAGATATAAGTGAGTATATACCATTTAACTCTTTCTGCTTCTGGGTTAACTCACTCATTATGATCATTTCTAGCTCAATCCGTTTGTTCACAAATTTTGGGAATTCCTTGTTTTTAATAGCTGAGTAGTATTCCATTGTATATATGTACCACAGTTTCTTTATCCATTCTTCTACTGAGGGACACTTAGGCTGTTTCCATGTTCTGGCTATTATGAATAAGGCTGCTATGAACATGGTTGAACAAATTTTCTTGTTGTGTGCTGGAGCATCTTCTGGGTATATTCCAAGGAGTGGAATAGCTGGGTCTTGCAGAAGCCCTATTCCCAGTTTTCTGAGATAGCACCAGATAGATTTCCAAAGTGGCTGTACTAGTTTGCATTCCCGCCAGCAAAGAAGGAGTGTTCCTCTCTCCCCACATCCTCGCCAGCATGTGGTGTCGCTTGAATTTTTGATCTTAGCCATTCTGATGGGTGTAAGATGGAATCTCAGAGTTGTTTTGATTTGCATTTCCCTGATGACTAAGGAGGTTGAGCATTTCTTTAAGTGTTTCTCAGCCATTTGATATTCCTCTGTTGAGAATTCTCTGTTTAGTTCCAAGCCCCATTTCTCAATTGGGTCATTTGGTTTTGTGGTGTTTAATTTCTTGAGTTCTTTATATATTTTGGATATTAGACCTTTGTCAGATGTAGGGTTGGTGAAGATCTTTTCCCAGTCTGTAGGCTGTCGCTTTGTTCTCTTGACAGTGTCTCCTGCCTTACAGAAACTTCTCAGCCTCATGAGGGCCCATTTATTAACTGTTGACTTTAAGGCCTGGTTCAGCCACCTTTCAAATTCAGATGAAGGCCATCCTGGCTCCACAACTGGGATGCTTGCATGTGTGTAGACTCTCCAGGCTTACCATTTGTCTCCTCTAGAGAAGCAGTTCAAATAGCAGCAGGGACCTTACCTGTGATGACCAAAAAGTGATTTCCTGGAATGCAGGGAGCTGAGTCTGGATGTCGTCAAGGACCTAGTACTCGTGGACTGCAGCTGGGGGATAGAGCTCAACTCCTGAAGCCATTCTGTTCTCCCAGAGCTCTGGACGCACAACGGGAAGATCTGCTCGATGCCTTCTGTGCTGTTAGCACCGTGCTTTGATGTTCCTGCCTGGCCCCCTTGTGTGAATGTCAACCCCTTTATCACATGCTCCCTTGCCTGCAGGCTTCGATGTCTGCTCATTCTTTACATAACAAGGCTTCACGTTGTCCAAACGGTTGTCCTCTGCGTCATTAAAGCTGTGGGTTTCATCTTTAAATTCCTTCTTTTTTATTGCACATTTTATTTTGTTGAGCATTCATGACACAGAGGGGCATATAGTGTTGTTGTTATTTCCTTTTTACACCTTAAGCCTCTTCTTTCTTCTCTCATTTAACTGTGTACAATTCAGAGAAAATGCACAGCACCCAGAATGCCTTGCTGCATATTCTTCTACAATGTGTCATAGTTTGTTACTCCCAAGTTCTCCCTTCCACAACACTGTAGAAGTTGAAGCAAATTCAAGCAAGTTCTCTGCCAGGTTCTACAAAATGTAACCATCCAATCTGTATACTTTCTCCCTCATTTCTATCTGACTTCTCATCAGAATGACCTTTACTACCATATTTCTGTCAAATATGATAATGGTCACCTAAGTGTCTATAAGAAGTTTTAATATTTCTATGTATCTCTCCTCCTCTTCTCGGTGATCACTAAAACCCTTTGTATTGGCTCATTCATGAGAATAAAGGCTTCATCCACAGACTGTCCCACTTCTACCCACTCCCAAACTCTATAGCCAGCCACACACACATACATATGCTTTGTTTTCCTCTGTGACTCTGGAACACATTTTCTTTTTTAATCTGTATTTACTATCAAAACATAATTTATAATGAGCACATTTGCATTTGAACATATGTAATTTGACATTGTTCCAAAGTTCTGGAGGCCAAATGATCTAATACAAAGGTGCTTATGTCTCATGGGAGCCTTCTTACGGCATTCAAATCACAGTGCTATGGAGTCTTCTTACTCTATCCTAAAAGAAAAACCCAAAGATTTTTTCTTTCTTATTTTTCTAATAAGTTCTTTGAAAATTTCATACAATGTATTTTTATGATATTTAGCTTCCTCCTCCAAGTCTTTTGAAATCTACCCCTCCTTCCTTAACCAACTTTGTGTCCTTTTTAAAAACCTCACTGGGTCTAATTTTTGCTGTCCTAATTTTATTGGAATCTTCTACTGGAGTGGGGAAGATCTGCTACTAGAACTAAGAAAAAAACACAAGCAGGCATAATTGTCCTAATACTGGGAAAAGTAGACTTCAAACCAAAATGAGTTAGAAAAGATAAGAAGGGACACTTGATACTCATCAAAGGAAAACTCCACTAACAAGATATTGCAACATACATGCACCAAGCACAGGAGCATTCAATTTCATAAAGGAAATACTAGTAGATCTAAAACAACGTGTTGGTCCCAACATAATGATAGGTAGTGGTTTCAGTACTTCACTCTGTTTAATAGATGTGTCATCCAGAAAAAAATTAAACAGAATCTAACAATTTTTAAGTAGTAAAATGGTATTAAGTCATCTAGTAGATGGGTTTTTCCAATTTTGTGAGATATTGCCTATGATTTTTTTCATAAGTATCTTCATAGTCCTATGCCTACAGATTTATTATACTACCTTCATTATTGTCTAAATTCCATTTCTTATTTCTATGACAAAGTATTCTGATAAAGAAACAACTTACATTTCATTATTGTAGAGAAGTCAAAGTGCCAGGAACTTGAAACAGCTAGTCACAACACACTCACAGCCAAAAGCAAAGAGAAATGAATTCACTCTTATACAACCCACTATCCGTGGCACAGGCACCACCCACAGTGGGTTTGTCTTCTCACCACAAAAAACATAACCAATAAAACCCCACATTATTGCACATAGGACAACTTAATATTGACAATCACTCATTGAGACTTTCTTCCTCAGGGTTGATGTTGGTGTGAATAAACTGGTCTCCATAGGCTCAAATATTTGAATGCTTAGCCATCAGGGAGTGGCATTATTTTAAATGATTAGGAGGTGAGGCCTTGTTGGAGGTAGTCTGTCAGTGGGAATGGGCTTTCAGGTTTCAAATGCTGATACCAGGCTCTGTCTCTGTCTCTCTCTGTCTCTCTTTCTCTCTCTCTTTCTCTGTCTCTCTCTGTGTGTGTCTCTGTCTCTATCTCTGCCTCTCTCTGTGTCTCTCTCTGTCTGTCTCTCTCTCTCTGTGTCTCTCTGTCTCTCTGTCTCTGTCTCTCTCTGTCTCTCTCTGTCTGTCTGTCTCTCTCTCTCTCTCTCTCTCTCTCTCTCTCTCTCTCTCTCTCTCTCTCTCTCTCTCTCTCTCTCTCTCCATGCCTGTGGATCTGTATATAGCTACTTAGCTCCTTCTCCAGCACCATACCTGCATGCCACCATGCTTCCATCCATGTTGATAATGGACTAAGCCTCCAAAACTTTACCCAAACCCCCAGTTAGATGCAAGCACAGGCCTTGCCATGGTTGTTGTGTCTCTTCACAGCAATAAAACAGTGACTAAGACAGTGGCAACTGACAGTGTTCAGTTGACAATTAAAATCAACCATTACACTGCTTTAATTGCACAGATAAATTTTCTTCTCAGAGAACCGGTGTAGTAAAGTGAAAAAGACACAAGGGATTTTTTTAAGCATATATTAAGAAATAAGTTGTCAGTTGGCCTGGGATTTAAGCTGAAACAGACTCACACAAAAGCACAGAGAAGAAGGTGATTGTAACAAGACAAAGAGATCGCAGGACCAGTGAATTCTGGAGCCTGGTGGGATCAGAGGATGGCTTAGATCGGATGTCTAAAGGCAATACACTTTTAGCCAGGAAGTAGGAGGCGATAGGTTCAAAAAGAGGTATTTGAAGTTGGAATTATAGATAGCTGTGTTACATTATATTCCGGTGTTGCACTGTGCATTTCTGCCCACCTGAGGTGGAAAGCAATCTCCATAAC
The DNA here is from genome assembly GCF_903995435.1 of Acomys russatus. NCBI lineage: Eukaryota > Metazoa > Chordata > Mammalia > Rodentia > Muridae > Acomys > Acomys russatus. The sequence goes on along the minus strand of NC_067146.1, from coordinate 17,752,549 downwards.
TGCCCTTTGTACTGCAGCTCACTCCTTACTAGTGTAGCTTAGTTCCAAGGACTCCTCTGTCCAGCTTTTTTGAGTAGGGCTGATTCTCTTCTGGCCTTCTGAATGGAGAAGATATGCTACAGCACACTTGTGTTGGAAGTAGAATAAAAAGGGAGCCTCCTCTTCACAGTGGGTCAGTACAGTGGGACAGGGTCAGTACATCTGCCTGATACTTGAGTTCAAAATGGCATGTTCAACAGTTTCTAACGCTAACATTTCTTGTGAGAATTGGGAAAAGGAATTGCTGCTGAGAAATTGAAACTGAAAGTTGACCTATTCTAGGATATTTGCTTCTGAAGAGTTGTAGAATCATTATCTAAAAAGCTTTTTATTAGAAAACACAAGGCGGAAGCTAAGTGTGTTAACCTACAAGCCACACACAGAGGGATCTTCTTCCAGGAGCCAAAGGAAAGGGCCAGAGAAGGTCATTCTAGCACTCAAAGGTAGGAGTGGGAGGGACTGTCAACAGGTCCTGAGCTCATCAGCTGGGAGCTAATGAACACAGTACTGAAAAGAGCATGGACCCAGAGCAAAGCAAAGACTCCTAATGTAATTTACACACACACACACACACACACACACACACACACACACACACATACACACACTTAAGCCAAGAAGCTTCTTTAAACTCAGCATTGATCGAACGCTAATGACCTACAGTTGGACCCAGAGCAAACCAAAGACTCCTGATGTATTTTACACACACACACACACACACACACACACACTACATATGCATGTGCGCATGCCCATATGCACAATTTTAAATCTAGGTTCTACATATTAAAAAACACAGTTGTTGTAAACTTGTTAAAAAACAAAACATTTTTTCTATCTGGAAAATGAGGTACTAATATCCCATTTGCCAAGATATTGAGAAGGTTAGGTTTCCCCCTTTACTAAAAATAGATTATTTTTTCATACACTATATCCTGATTACAATTTTCCCACCTTCTATTCCTCCAAGATTCTCCCCAACTCCTCTCAAATCCAGATGCACCCCCTTTCTGTCTCTCATTAGAAAAGTGCAGGCGAAATGCTCTGGCACTGTCACCCCAGCCCTCACTGGGCACTGCGAGGAAAGAGCCAGCGACGGGGAGATGAAGGAGCAGAGAGTGGTGCATGAGCTGGCGAGAGATGCACAGCTGATGAGAGAGGAGGGAGGGCTGACGTCGATGACGTCGATGACGGATCCTGTCATTGCCCAGCAGAGTCGATGGGATGCTGTACAGCAGCCCAGGGCTGAAGCAGATGCAGCTCAGCCCCCAAACAAGCTGCCCAGCCACACAATCACTCTAGATCTTGGCAATGACAGAGGCCTGAGATGAAGAGCAGTCCATTTGTAGCTTAAACCTCCTCAAAGGACCACCATGGCCTGTGATGCTGCTGAGGGCCAGGAGTAGGTCAGTGACCCTGATATGGCCTGGTTTCTGGCTGATATCCAAGGACTATGTTGTCACCTGGTAAAAGTTGGATGCTCATGGCCTGTGCCGTGGCCTGAGTCCATGTTGATGCTCATGAGCCATGCTGCCCCTGAGGACTCTCAGTAGCCTGCACTGCCACCTGGGACTGTCGTGGTGTCGGGATCCAGGCTGCTGAGGTCCATGTCTGGGTCTGAGATCCTGCTACAGCCAGGGTCTATGCTGATGTCCATGGCCCGTGTTACCACCGAAGGCCAAGCGAGAGGTTCCTGGCCTGCACTGCTACCTGAAGCCATATTGATGTTTGTGGGCTGTGCTGTCTCCGAGGGCTATGTCTACATATATTGTCATACTGCAGCTTGATCTGTGTCAGTATCCATGGCCCATGCTACCACCGAAGGCCACAGGGACGTCCATGGTCTGTGATGCAGCCTGGAGCCATGTTTGTGGGAAACACTGCCTGCAGGGGTTTGCATTGATGCAGGGTGACCATGGTGATGCCTGGGCCTGTGAGGCCACTGGGGGCTGTGTCTGGGTCCGTGGTCCTGTTCTGGCCAGATCTGTGTTCATGTCCGTGGCCCGTGTTACCACCGAAAGCCAGGCAGCTGGTTGTGGTCTACGCTGCCTCTGGAATCCGTGTTGAAGTCCATAATCCCAGCTGCATCAGAGGGCAAGATGCCGCAAGAAGAAGCCCTGTTTGTGGTCTGTGCAGGTGCCAGAAACCACGTGGAAGGAAGCCAATGATCCTACAAATAAGCTACTTTTACAATGATATTGATGACTGCAGAGGCACAGCTGAGAGAGAGGGACCCCTACCTCCAGCTAACCTCCCTCAAAAAGCAGCCTAGACAGGAAGCCATTAAAGAGAACTCTTTACAACCATAATAAGATGCAGGGGTGTCACCCTTGACAATAAATGACTTCCAGCAGACATTCTGGAGAGAAGGAACTCAGCTCTATTTAAGGGGCAGGCCACTGAGAGTTCAACCATGTCCCATTATATAGAAAACACAAATTGAACTTTTTTTTTTAACTAGGGCAGGGGAAAGTCACAAGGGGGAGGGGGCAGGACAGGGAAGGACTGGGAAGCGAATGTGAAAGAGGTGTATGATGTGAAATCCCCAAAGAATCAATAAAAATATTATGTTGAAAAAAGTAAGCTTCTAAGTGATAACAACAAAGCATAACAAAATAAAATAGAATAAGATTAAAAAAAAAAAAAGCCATCACATTAAGTCTGGACAAGATAAATCAACAGAAGAAGAAAATGAGCCATAAGAGAAGGCACAAGAATCAAAGATGCACTCATTCACATACTCAGAAATCCCATAAAATATTAAACTGAAAACTGTACTATACATGCAAAGGACCTGGCATTGAGTCCTATAGGTCCTGGGCTTGCTGCTTCAGTCTCTGTGAGTTCACATGAGGCTAGCTCAGCTGATTCAGATAGCCTTGCTCTCCTGGTATTCCCCATTCCTTTTGATCTTACACTCTATCTCTTCTGCTGGGTTCTGTGAGCCCATGTGGGATTAGAGGGCTGAGATAGAGAAATCTCATTTAAAGCTGTGTGTCACAAGGTCTCTCTCTCTCTCTCTCTCTCTCTCTCTCTCTCTCTCTCTCTCTCTCTCTCTCTCTCTCTCCATTCCTCCTCCATCTTTCCCTCTCTCTGCATATCAGCAGGATGCGGGTCTCTGAAATTAGTCTCATCTTCTGCATGAGAAAGCTTCTCTGATGAGACTAAATAAGGCACTGATCTATGAAATTAGGAGACATTCTATTGTTACATGTTTTGCATGTTTGTTTGTGTTTTTAAGAACAGTAGCTCTAAGAACAGTGGCTCTCTTTGTCAGTACATTACTAAAATTGGAACAATACAGCAAAAATTAGCATGGCCCCCTGTGCAAGGATGATGCACAAATTCATGAAGCATTCCATATTTTTATAACCAGCAAAACTTTTAATCATCATATAAGGAAAAAACAAGAAAGTCCATGACTAAAACAAATTTAAACAGTACCTATGCACAAATCAGCCAAATAGAAGATACTATAAGGAAAATTCCAACCCAAGGAATCTAACTAATCCCAGGAAAAGACAAGAAATAAATAATCCCACATCAGCAAAACCAAAAGAAGGGAAGTAAACAAATACACACTCTACAACCACCACCATCAAAATAACAGGAATCAACAACCACTGGATGCAAAAACAGGAAGAGGACTCCAAGAAGAAGACTCTAAGCGCCACTGCTCAGAAAACATTTTCAACAAAATCATAGTAGAATATTTCCCTAACCAAAAGAAAGAGATGCCTATAAACATAGAAGAATCCTACATAACTCCAAATATATTGGACCAGAAAAGAAAATCCTCCTACCATATAATAATCAAAGCATTAAATGTTCAGAACAAAGAAGGAATATTACAAACTGCAAAAGAAAAAGGCAAGGTCACATATAAGGGCAAACCTATCAGAATTACATCTGACTTCTCACCAGAGCCTATGAAAGCCAGTTGGACCTGAATGGATGCCACACAGACACTAGGAGACCACAGATGCCAATCCAGACTACTATACCCAGCAAAACTTTCAATCACCATAGATGGAGAAATATTCAACAACAAAACCAAGTTGAAACAGTATGAGCCAAATGTGCAGCCCTACAGAAGATACTAGAAGGAAAAGTCTGACCCAAGAAGGCTAACTACATCAAGGAAATGAGCAACCCAACATTGGCAACACACACACAAACACTACCAACAACTACATTAAAATAATAGGAATCAACAACCAGTAGTCATTAATGTCTTTGAACATCAGTTCTCAACTCCCCAACAAAAAGACACAGGCTAAGAGAATGGATTCGAAAACAGGGTCCATCATTCTGTTGGGTACAAGAAACACAGCTCAGCAATAAAGATAGGAATAACCTTAGAGCAAAGAGCTGGAAAAAGCTTTCCAAGCAAAACAACCCAGGAAGCAAGCTTGAATACCATTCTAGTATCTAACAAGATAGACTTTCAACTAGAAGCAATCAAAAGAGATGGGGAAGAACACTTCATACTCATCAGAGGAAAAATACACCAAAAGGATGTCTTAATTCTGAACATTTATGTGCCAAACACAGGAGCACCCACATTCAAAAAAGAGAGATTACTACAGCTTAAATCATACATTGAACCCCATACATTAATAGTGAGGGACTTCAACACCCTACTCTCACCAACAGATACATCATCAAGACAGAAAGTAAATGGAGAAATAATGAAACTAATAGACATCACGAATGAAATGTTTCTAACAGATATCTAGAGAACATTTCACCCAAATATAAAAGTATATAACATCTTCTCAGCACCCCATGGAACCTTCTTGAAAACTGACCATATTCTTGGTTACAAAGCAAACATCAACAGATACAAGGAGATTTACATAATCACTTACATCTTATCAGACTGCCGCAGATTAAAGCTGGAACTCAACAACAACAAAAGCAACAGAAAACTTACAAACTTGTTCAAACTGAACAACTCCCTACTCAATGACTTCTGGATCAGGAATGAAATGAAAGTAATAAATTAAAAATTTCCTAGAATTCAATTAAAATGAAGGTATAAGATACCCAAACATATGAGAGACAATGAAAACAGTGTTAAGAGGAATGTTCATAGCACTAAGTGCCTTCATAAACAAATTGGAGAGATCCCATACTAACAACTTAACAGGACACCTGAAAGCTCTAGAATAAAGAGAAGCAAACACACAGGAAATGACCAAAGTTGGGGCTGAAATCAATAAATTAGAAACAACAACAACAAAAACAATTCACATAATCAATGAAACCACGAGCCAGTTCTTTGAAAAAAAAATCAACAAGATAGAACAAACCCTTAGCCACACTAACTAAAAGTCAGAGTGAGAGTATTCAAATCAACAAAATTAGAAATGAAAAGGGAGATATAATTACAGACACCTAGGAAATCCAAATAATCATTACATCTTACTTCAAAAGTGTATATGCCACAAAATTTGAAACTCTAAATAAAATGGACAATTTTCTTAATAGATATCCCTTACCAAAATTGAATCAAGATCAGGTAAACAAATTAAGTGGTCCTATATCTCCTAAGGAAATAGAAGCAGTCATCAAAAGTCTCCCAACCAAATAAAAGCTCAGGACCAGATGATTTCAGTCCAGAATTCTACTAGATCTTCAATGAAGACCTAATATCAATTCTCTCTAAACTATTCCACGAAATAGAATCAGAAGGAGCATTGCCAAACTCATCCTATGAGGCCACAGTCATGTTGATATCTTAACCACATAAAGACCCAACAAAGAAGGAGAATTTCAGACTGATTTCTCTTATGAAAACTGATGCAAAAATACTTACTGAAATATTCATAAACCAAATCCAAGAGCACATCAAAAACATCATGTCAGGCATACAGGGGTGGTTCCGTATGTGGAAATCCATCAATGTAACCAATCATATAAACAAACTGAAAGAGGAAAAAAAACCCACATGGTCGTCTCCTTGAATGTTGAAAAAGCATTTGACAAAATTCAATACCCATTCATGTTAAAAAGTCTTGGAGAGATCGGGGATACAAGGCACATACCTAAGAATAGTAAAGGCAATGTACAGAAAGCCTATATCCAACATCAAACTAAATGTAGAGAAACTTAAATCAATTCCACTGAAATCAAGGACACAACAGAGCTGTCCACTTGCTCTGTATCTCTTCAATATAGTACTTGAAGTCCTAGATAGAGCAATAAGACAACTAAAGGAGAACAAAGGGATATAAATTGGAAAGGATGAAGTCAAAGTATTACTATTCTCAGATGATATGGTAGTGTACCTAAATGACCCCAAAAAGTTTACCAAGGAACTCCTACAGCTGCTAAACCCTCAGCAAAGTGGTTGGATACAAAATCAACTCAAAAACAAAAACAAAACAAAACAACAACAAAACAGTATCCCTCCTTTATATAAAAGACAAACAGGCTGAGAAAGAAATTAGGGAAACAGCACTTCACAATAGCTACAATAACTAAATAATAAATAGAGAGATAATCTTGGTGTAGTTTTAACTAAGGAAGTGAAAGACTTATACAAAAAAAAAAAAACCAACAAAACAACAAACAAACAAAAAATAAAACAAAACTTCAAGTCTCCTAAGAAAGAAATTGAAGAAGATATTGGGAAGAAGGAAAGATCTCCATGCTCATGGATCAGTAGGATTTACATAGTAAAAATGGCCATCCTACCAAAAGCAATCTACAAATTCAGTGATATCCCTTTCAAAATACCTGCACAATTCTTTACAGACCTTGAAAGATCAATTCTCAATTTCACATGGAAAAACAAAAAACCCAGAATAGATAAAACAATCTTGTATGATAAAAGATCCTCCAGATAAATATCCATCCCTGATCTCAAGATGTACTATAGAGCAACAGTAATAAAAACATCATGGTACTGGCATAGCAATAGTCTGGTTTATCAATGGAATTGAATAGAAGACCCAGAAATGAATCAACACACATATGGACACTTGATTTTTGACAAAGAAGCCAAAACCATACAATGGGAAAAAAGATAGCATTTTCAACAAATGCTAGTCTAACTGGATGTCTACATGTAGAAAAATGAAAATAGATCCATATTTATCACCCTGCACAAAACTCAAGTCCAAGTGGATTAAGGACCTCAACTTAAAACCGGACACCCTATCTTTTAGAAGAAAAAGTGTGAAGATCATTGAACTCATTGGCACAGGAAACAACTTGCTGAACAGAACACCAACAGTTAAGGCTCTAAGATCAACATTTAATAAATGGCACCTCATGAAACTGAAAAGCTTCTGTAAGGCAAAGGACACTGTCAACAGAACAAAATAACAGCCTACAGACTGGAAAAATATCTTCACCAACCCTATATCTGACAGAGGGCTAATATCCAAAATATATAAAGAACCCAAGAAATTAAACACTATCACAACCAAATAATCAAATTTAAAAATAGGGTACAGAACTAAACAGAGAATTCTCAAAAACTAAATATCAAATGGCCAAGAAACACTTAAGGAAATGCTCAACATCCTTAGTCATCAGGAAATACAAATCAAAACAACTCTGAGGTTCTATCTTACACCCATCAGAATGGCTAAGACCAAAAACTCAAATGACAGCACATGTTGGTTAGGATGTGGGAAAAGGGGTAAACTCCTCTATTGCTGGTAGGAGTGCAAACTTATACAATTACTTTGTAAATAAATCTGGTGCTTTTTCTGAATATTGGGAGTAATGATACCTCAAGACCCAGCTATACCAATCCTGGATGTATATCAGAAAGATTCTCCACTATACAACAAGGACATTTTATCAACTATTTTCATAGCTGCTTTATCTGGAAACAACCTAGATGACCCTCAACTGAAGAATGAATAAAGAGACTGCGGGACACTTACACAATGTGATACTACTCAGCTATCAAAAACAGTGAAATATTGAAAATTTCAGGCAAATGAGTGGAACTAGAAAAAATCATCCATCCTGAGTGAGGTAACTCAGACCCAGAAAGACACACCTGGTATATACTCACTTATAAGTGGGTATTAAACACATAATACAGGACAACTACACAACAATACACAGGCATAAAGAAGCTAAATAACAAGGAGGACCCTAGGGAGGCTGCTCAATTCTCATTCAGAAGGGCAAATAGAACAGACACTGGAAGCAGTTGAAGAGAAGGAACAGGATCAAGATGGGAGCCTGCTATAGAGGTACTCTTGAAAGACTCCATCCATTGGAGGATTGAAGCAGATGCTGAGACTCAAAGACAACTTTTAGGGTAGAGTGCAAGGAATGCTATGGAATTGTTGGGGGAATAGAAGGACCTGGAGGGGATGGGAGCTCTACAAGGAGACCAATGGAGGCAACAAATCTGGGCAGAGAAGGAGGGTAGCTGCAGAGACTGATGAACCAACCAAGGACCATGCATGGTGAGGACCTAGACTCTCTGATCAGATGTAGTCGATACGCATCACAGCTTTCTTGTGGGTCCCACAATATGGGGAGTAGAGACTACCTCTGACATGGACTCTGGGGACCACTCATTGATCACTTCTCCCTGGCTGGAGGGGCAGCCTTGCCAGGACACAGAGGAAGAGGATGTAGACAGTTCAGATGAGACTTGATAGGCTGAATCAGATGTTAGGAGAGGAGGAATCCCCTTTCTGAGGGTTAGGGGAGCAGGATGGACAGGAGGGAGGGAAAGTGGAACCAGGAAGAGGCAAGGGAGGGAGCTACAACTGAGATGTAAAGTGAATAAATTAATAATAATAATAATAATAATAATAATAATAATAATAATAATAATAAATTCAGCAAATTTCCACTGCATTGAGTTTTCATAACACCTCCCAAATGCTCCTCAATTTTAGCTGTTCCTTTCTCCATTCTTTCCCTCCAATCCGTCTCTCCCCTCCTCCCTTTACATGATTTTCCTATCTCCAGTCCACCATAAAATCTGTTCTATTTCCCCCTCACAGGGAGATCCATGTGTCCCCAATATCCTTCCATCAATACCTAACCTCTCCCAGTCTACTGATTGTATGTGAGTTACCATTTATTTCAAGTCTAATAAACACATATAAACACATATATACCATATATCTTTCTTGGTCTAGGTTACCTCACTAAGTATGATTTTTTTTTTTCTAGTTCCATTTGCCTGCAAATTTCGTGGTGTCATTTTTTTGTAGCTAAGTAATGCTCCATTCTGTAAATGTATCATGTTTTCTTTATCCACTCCTCTATTGAGGGACATCTACGTTGCTTCCAGTTTCGGGCTATTATGAAAGGAGCAGCAGTGAACATGTTTGAGCAAATGTCCTTGTGGCAGAATGGAGCATCCTGGTATGTGCCCAAGAGTAGTGTAGCTGGATCTTCATGTAGCTCGCTCCCCATCTTCCTGAGGAACTGCCACACTAATTTCCTTAGTGGTTGTGTCAGTTTGCACTCCCACCAGCAATAGATAAATGTTCCCCTTTCTTTCACATCCTCACTGGCATGAGCTGTCACTTGTATTATTGATCTCAGCCATTCTGACAGGTGCAATATAAAATTTCAAAGTCATTTTGATTTGCATTTGCCTGACGACTAAGGATGTTGAATATTTCTTTCATTGTTTCTCAGCCATTTGATTTCCCTCTGTGGGTAATTCTCTGTTCAGACCTGTGCCCCATTTTAATTGAATTATTTGGTTTTCTGATATTTAGTTTCTTGAGTTCTTTATATATTTTGGATATTAATCCTCTATTGGATGTGGGGTGGTAAAAAAAAATATTTTCTCATTATGTAGGCTGCTAGTTTTTCCAAATGGCATTCCTCTGCCTTATAGAAGCCTTTCGGTTTCATGAAGTCCCATTTATTATTTGTTCTTCTTACTGCCTGTGCTCCTGGTGTTCTGTTCAGGAAGTCTTCTCCTGTGCCAATTAGTTCAGAGCTATTTCCCACTCTCTCTTCTAGAAGGTTCAGTGTATCTGATTCCATCTTGATGGCTTTAGTCCATTTGGAGTTGACTTTTGTAGGGTGATAAGTAAGGATCCACTTGTATTCTTCCACATGCAGCAGCCCGGTTTGATCAGCACCATTTGTTGAAGATACTGCCCTTTTTCAGTATATATTTCTAGATTTATTAAAAATTGAATGTCTGTGTATGTGTAGATTTATGTCTTTAATAGAATTTCACTGGTCAACATATTTGCTTTTTATTCCAAGACTATGCTATTTTTGTTATGATAACTCTGTAGTACTACCTGAAATCAAGACTGATGAAACCCCAAGCAGTTCTTTTATTGTTCAGGGTTGGTTTCAGCTATACTGGGGGTGTTGTTGTTGTTGTTGTTGTTGTTGTTGTTTCAAATGAAACTGGTAAGTGTTCTTTCCATCTCTGTAAAGAATTGTGTTAGATCAATCCATTTATCCACAAATTTCAGGAACTAGAAATGACCATAATGAGTGAGTTAACTCAGAACCAGAAAGAGTCAAATGGTATATACTCACTTAATCTGCACACTAGCCCAAGGGGCATGTCCCATGAAAGTCTTCACTTACCGGGAAACTGGGACAGAAGGGAGGACATCCTATTTGGACTCTAGGTGAGAGAAGCATGGGAGAATGGGGAAATAGAAGGATCCAGAGGGTCCTAGAAACCTACAAGAAGGACATTATGATGCGTGGATCTGGGCCCAGGGGTCCTGCTCAAACTATGGCACCAGCCAAGGACAATACGTGCAGTAAACTTCAAACCCCTACCCAGATCTAGCCAATGGACAGGACATTCTCCACAGTTGAGTGGAGAGTGGTGTCTGACTTTCACACGAACTCTGGTGCCCCATATTTGACCACAGCAGGCTACCAAGAAGAGACTTGATACCCTATGAGCTTATACAGGGGGAGGAGGTTCCCCTCAGTCACAGTCATAGGGGAGGGGAGTAAGGGGAAAATAGGAGGGAGGGAGGAATGGGAGGATACAATGGATGGGACAACAATTTAGATGTAATATGAATAAATTAATAAAATATATTTTTAAAAAAGAATTGTGTTAGAATTCAGATGGGTACTACAATAAATCTGTAGATTGCTTTTGGGAGAATGGCCATTTTTCTATGTTAATCCTACTGACCAATGAGCGTGGGAGATCTTTCTATTTTCTGATATCTTTTTCAATTTCTTTCTTTGAAGACTTTAAGACTTATTCATACAAATCCTTCACTTGCTTGGTTAAAGGTACCCCATGATATTTTATATTACTTGATGCTATTGTGGAAAATGTACCCTGATTTCTTTCTCAGTTTCTTTTTCATTTGTATATAGGGGGGTCTACTGATTTTTAAAAGTTATTTTTGTATCCAGCTACTTTGCTGAAAGTATCAACTGAAGAAGTTCTCCCATGGAAATTTTGGAGTCATCTATGTACACTATCATATATCTGAAAATAAAGGTCCTTTGACTTCTTCCTTTCCAATTTGTAGTCCCTTAGTCTCCTTGAACTGTCTTATTGCTCTAGCTAGAACTTCAAGTACTATATGGAATATATTTTAAGTACTATATGAGAGAGTGGACAGCCTTGTCTTGTTCCTGATTTTAGTAGAAATGCCTTGAGTTTCTCTCCACTTAAGTTGATGTTGCCTATAAAATTGCTATAAATTGTCTATATTATGTTTAGGCATGCCCGTTTTATCCCTAATCTCCACAAGATTTTTATCAGGAAAGAGTGTTGGATTTTGGCCTTTTCTGCCTCTAATGAGATGACCACATGTTTTTCCTTTCCTTTCAGTTTGTTTATATGGTAGATTACATTTATGGAATTTTTATATATTGAACTATTCCTGCATCTCTGAGATGAAGTCTACTTTATCATGGTGAATAATATTTTTGCTGTGTTCTGCTGTGTTCTTGGTTTTAGCTTGCAAATGTTTTATTGAGGATCTTTGCATCAATGTTTATAAGGGAAAATTGTAATTCTCTTTCTTTTCGGTGTCTTTATGCAGTTTGGGTTTCAGAGTAACTGTAGCCTCATAAAATAAATTGGGCAATGGCCCTGTTGTGGTGTCTATTTATATGCCAGGTCAATACAGGTTACAAAATTTTATTGTAATCAAGCCACTATAATCGATCAGGGCTGAAGAACAGACTTGGAAGCTGAACTATGACCCTGCAGGGACATTGTACAGCATGTGTAATAGATGAAGCCATAAAGCAAGGGAGAGAAGAGTGGGCTATAGCAGTGTGCAATCATATTTTGATATAAGGAGTAGAGCAGAGGCATTTCCAACAATCAGGATAGGAGTAGGTTCCTGGGCCTGGTAACGCGAACTTGCTTGACCCTGACAGCAAGATGGAAAAGTTGATCTTCTCTGGACTCAGACCACTGACTCCTTACAAGCTGTCCCTGAGATGTCTGGACTCAGACAACTGACTACTCACAAGCTGTCCCTGAGATGTCTGGACTCAGACAACTGACTCCTTACAAGCTGTCCCTAAGATGGCTGGACTCAGACAACTGTCTCCTCACAAAAGAAGCTGTTCAGCTAATAGGAAGTCCCCAAGTTCCCTAGGACCTGGGACCTTGAATTTGGTTTGTCCTTATGATTAAACAGAGTCTGAAAATGAAATGGTAGGGCCTAGAGTAAAAATCTCCTGCTTGTTTTCAACAGTCCTTCTGTTTCTATTTTGTGAAATAATTTGAGGAGTATTGATGTTAGTTCTTTAAAATTATGGTAGAATTTCTGTGCTAAAATCATCTGGCCCTGTATTTTTTAGGGGAGTGAGAGACTTTTAATGACTGCTTCTATTTCACTAGGAACTTTAAGTCTCTTTGAATTGCTTATCTGACCTTGATTTAACTTTGGTAGCGGTACTGTTGAGAAAATGATCTATTTCTTTTAGATTTCCCAATTTGAGGGAATGCAGGTTTATAAAGTATACTTTATTCTCTGGATTTTCTCTGTGAGTCTTGTTATGTCCCTCTTTAGTTTCTGGTTTTGTGAGTTTGTCTATTCTCTCTTTCTGCCTTTTAGTTAATCTGGAACAGTATTTGTCCATCTTATTGATTTTTTCTCAAAAAACAAAACAAAACAAGACAAGAAAAACCAAACTAACAACAAAACTCCTTGTTTCACTGATCCTTTGCATTGTTCTCTTTGTTCGTGTTTTGCTGGTTTCAGCCCTGAATTTACTCCTTTTGGGTGTGATTTCTTCCTTTTGTTCTAAAGCTTTCAGGTATGCTGCTAAGTTGCTAGTGTAAAATATCTTCAGTTTTTCTAAGTTTTTTAGGCACCTGTTGTTATGAACTTTGCTTTTAGAACTTCTTTCATTGTATTCCATAAGTTTGTATATGTTGTGTATTCATTTTTATTAAATTGTAAAGTTTTTATTTCATTTTTTTATTTTTGTCTTCACACACTTTTCATTCAGTAGAGAGTTACTCAGTTTCCATGAGCTTGTAAGCTTTCCATCATTTTAGTAAATGTTGATATTCAGCTTTGGTTTGTGAGGGTCTGATAGGATGCAGGGAGTTGTTTTCTTTCTTTCTTTTTCTTTTAATCTGTTGAAATTTACTTTGTGTCTGACTATGCAGTCAATTTTAGAAAAAGTTTCATGAGGTGGATAACAAATGTATATTCTTTTGTGTTTGAATAAAATATTCTGTATTTTTTAGGTCCATTTCGTTATTAGCTCCAAAAATTCTCTCTAGGTCTTTTCTGGATCACAGGTCTATTGGTGAGAGTGGGTATTAAAGATTCCTACTATCAAAATGTGGGGGTCAATATGTGATTTAAGCTTTAGTAGTGTTTCCTTTACAAACTTGTAATTGGGCCATAGATGTTAAGACTTAAAACATCATTTTGGTAGATTTTCCCTTTGATTAATGTGTAGTGTCCTTACTCATCTCTTTTGATTAGTTTGGTTTAATGCCTATTATGTTAGATATTAAAATGGCTACACTGGCTTTTTTCTTAGGTCAATTTTCTTGGACTATCTCTTTCTAACTCTTTACCCTGAGGTAATGTTTATCCTTGATGTTGAAATGTGTTTCTTGGATGCAGCAGAGTGATGGAGCCTGTTTTCACATCCATTAGTCTGTGCCCTTTTATTAGAAATTTGACATTACTGATATTAAGAAATATCAATGACTAATAACTTGATTCCTAATATTGGTGGTGGTACTGTGTGCATGTGCTTCCTTCTTTTGATCTTGTTGTTCTCAGATTATTTATTCCCTATGTTTTCCTGGGTATAATTAACCTCCTTAAGTTAAGAGTTTTCCTTCTAGCTCCTTCTGTAGGGCAGGATTTGTTGAAAAACTGTTGTTTAAATTTGGTTTTATAATAGAAAATCTTATTCTTTCTATCTAAGGTGATTGAAAGTTTTGCTGGATATAATAGTTTGAGCTCACGTCTGTGATCTCTTAAAGTCTGCAGCCCATCTGTCCAGTCCCTTCTGGCTCTTAGATTCTACATTGAGAATTCATATGTAGTTCTAACATGTCTGCCTTGATATGTTATTTGGTCTTTTTTCTTGTAGATTTTAATACTATTCATATGTTATAAACATTTACTGCTTTGATTATATGAGATGAAGAAGGGACTTTCTCTTCTGAACCAATATATTTAATATTCTGTGTGCTGCTTCTACTTTCATAAGCAACTCCTTCTTTAGGTTAGGAAATTTTTCTTCTATAATTTTGTTGAAAATATTTTCTGTTCCTTTGACATGGATTTCTTCTTCCTCTATTCCTATTATTTTTAGATTTTGTCTTTTCATACTGTTCTAGATTTCCTAGATGTTTTGTGTCAGGAGTATTTTTAGACAACATTGTCTTTGACTGACGTATGCATTTCTTCTATCATATCTTCAATGTCTTAGTTTTTTTTTTCCTTCTATCTCTTGTATTCTGTTCCTGAAGCTTGCCTCCGTAGTTCCTTTTAGAATTCCTAAAATTTTCATTCTCAGAATTCCCTCACTTTTGGCTTTCTTTATTGATTCTATTTCTAT
Source organism: Acomys russatus (assembly GCF_903995435.1). Taxonomy (NCBI): domain Eukaryota; kingdom Metazoa; phylum Chordata; class Mammalia; order Rodentia; family Muridae; genus Acomys; species Acomys russatus. Next base: position 17,737,507 of record NC_067146.1, on the reverse strand, counting down.
TTTTAGGTCTTGAATACTTATTTAAATTTTATTTCTTTCTTTATTCGCTTTACATCCCAGTCAGAGGCCCCTCCCTCTTCTCCTTCAACTCCCACTCTCCCTTCCCCATTCCTCAGAAAAGAGGAGCCCCTTTACCCACCCACCACAGCTCACCAAGTCACATCAGGACTGAGTTCATCCTCTTCCTCTGTGGCCTGTCAAGGCAGTCCTGTCAGAGGGACATGATCAAAGAGCAGGCAACAGAGTCCATGTCAGAGACAGTCCACGCTCCCCTTACTAGGGGACTCACATGAAGCCTGAGCTGCCCATCATTTACATCTATGTAGAGGACCTAGGTCTATCCCCCATTTATCCACTAGACTCCTTATGCGTTGCCCAGTGTTTAGCTGTGAGTCTCAGCATCTGTTTTGAATCACTGCTTAGTGGAACCTCTCAGAGGACAACTCTGATAGGCTCCTATCTGCAAGCATAGCAGAGTATGATTAATAATGTCAGAGGCTGGCTCTTTCCACGGGGTGGGTCTTAGATTGGGTCAGATATTGGTTGGACATTTTCTCAATCTCTCCTCTATCTGATCTTGCTACTAAGAGTCTCAGCTAGAGTGTGTAGATATTTTTTCATGTCTCCTCAGAAATAAGGTCCCACAACACATAGTAGTAAAAGTACTTATCAATATAGTTATCGAGTATAAAGTGAAAGTGAGAATCACTTTTATTTGTTCATGCAGTGGCTTTCCCGAATGCCTAGTAAAAGCATTGATCTCAGCCCAGGAGATAGTGCACTCAGGCATTTTCTTTAGTTTCTCTTAGATAATGGAAGCTAAGACTCATTCTCAAACCAGTTTTTTCAAGACTCAAACACTATTAAATGTTACAATGCATTGAGTCTTACTGAAGAGTAGAGAGTCTACAAGAGCAGGCAATGAATGGAGCCCTTCTGTGCTCTCTAGGCCTGGAAGCCAGTGCCGTTCCTCCAGCTGCTTAGTGACTCACCTATTTACTCAATGTTTTGGTCTGAAAGATGAACAGATTGAGCATTAGAGCCAGAAAAACTATATGAGGAGCAATTTTTAATTAAATTGGAAAGGGAAACAATCATAAAATAAAGTAACTAATGAAAGTATTTCTTTCCTTGTTAAGGGTGATTTGTATCATTAAGACAATTATTTTAATTTGTTATCCCATCTGTCTCTTAATGACTGAAGAGACTACTCCCAGTTTTTTTCATAATTTTATTGCCAAAGCATTGTTGCCGATGGTACTAATCTTATTTGATGGGTGGGTTTTTCTTTTCTTCCATCTAGAGTGAAAAATTCACTAGGTACATTTAATTTCTCTCTTGGCATCTGTAGATTTTACTTAAGTAAACTTGACCTCTACGATGATGGTAATTAATTCCTCTTTAAGGATTTCATTGAGAACATGACCTCAGCTTTGCTAAGGAAGTGGTCACTGGCTGTTGCTCTGGAACACGGCTCAGTTTCACATTTGCTGAGTTGCACGTGCATAATCAGCTTGTGCCGAAGCCCCTTGAGGGCTCGTGGTCACGATGCAAATGCGCCATACAGAAGTTCAGACGTGTTTAGAAGATGATTTTTTTTTAATGTAAAAGGATTGCTATAGGATTTGTTCTACCACTTATATTGCATGTCACCCACCCTTTTAAAACCTATTTAAGACCTTCATGTTTCCCTCTGTGAGGTCCTATAGAGCGTGTCTGGCTGCTCCCAGGGAGTTTAGCAACAGAATAAGATAGAGCTACTTAAGAGACAACTAGAAGGCTAAAACTGTAAATCCATTTTAAATAGGGGTATAATTGGCACCTTGTAAACATGGAAGGAAATATACGTTCTGACAGAAATATTAGTGACAGCCCAGGAGCTGAACTTTTAGCTGATCTTTAGCCAAGCAGTAGAAACACTAGACAAAGATGAGATGACAGGCAAGATGGCTTGCTGTGACCTCTGTCACTCTATCTCTTATTGGTTTGGTTGGTGTGTTCTAGAAGCTTTTAGTGCATCAGCCAAGGGCTCACATATCTATCCTCTGAAAGAGTGTCACGGACATCGATGGTTGCAGCTTTCTTGCCCTCAGTTACCTCACTAACAATGGCCAGTCATTAACTGGATGGCTTCCAAAAGCCTTTGTCTCAGGGTCAAGCAGTTCCTGTGGATCAGCTGTCATTTCTTGTTGCACCCTGCTGACCTTAGTCTGTTGTAAAGCTACATTCCACTAAGATTCCTTTATTCACTTTGCTCTACCGTCTTCCTTCCATCAGCTTGTGCTATGACAGTGATACCAGCTCTGATGTATGGAATCGAGTCAAGAATCAGTTTCTGGTGCCTGAAAGTGAGCTAGAGTTGGGCAGGGTGCAGAATGCAGAAATAGATTAGTCAGTGTATTACTATAGGGGCATGTTCCTGCAAGAAAGAAACACATGCCCTGGCAAGAGCCAGAATGCCCCTCTGGGAAGTCTTGTAGGAACATGAGGAAGTGTTAGCTCCTAGTAAGAGAACACATGAGTTGCACAGGCAGAAGGCTGGAGGGGATTAAAGGCACAGTGGAGCAGGTAGGTAGAAGGCTTGGCTATGCAAGTTCTGTAAACACGATTGATTGTGTTTCTCTGCAGATCTGGAGACGTTCCCCTCCCTTGGTTGGCCCAGCTTCAGTTCTTCCAGGAAGAAAGGTGGGAGCAGAGTTTAAAGGCAGCAGGCCTTGCCTGGTAGGTATCATCAGAACACATTTCAAAGAGAAATTTGACAAGTGTTACAAGATAGACCTCCAAAAAACAATATGGGTCAGATTTCATTAAAAAGTGTATGGGAAATAAAGAGAAAAAAATTGGAGAATTTAAATGCTGTCAAAAAAATCAGGAGAGTTAAAAATAATTCAGCATTAAGAAAAAAAATTTCTCTTCTTTAGAGAAAGGCAGCACTAATTAATATTGACCCAATCTGGAGACTATTAATTGGGACTGAGTATTGACCCAACATACAGAGTTTTGTGTTGGGGCCAAAGCAGTACCAGCATCTCACATATTTTTCTTGATCCAGCCATCTCATAATGGGAGAGGAGCTACTTAGCATGTAATCATAAGACCCTGGCAGACACACAGAACAGAGCATGTACGTGGCCACGGAAGTGTAGCCCAACCAGAAAAGCTAGCATTTAAAATGGAGCAGAAGGTGTAACAAGGCTACAGCCAGGGCAATCACAGCCTTGAGGATTAGTGTTTTTGCTGTTTTGTCAAGAAAAAGGAATCTGGAGTCAGTGGAACATGGGGTGCTAGAAAGGAGCATAATGCAGGCCCCCAGAGTAACGTACTCTGTAGGCATGAGAAATGTCCTTTCCTAACATCTGTCACCTTTGCTTATGCCCAAAATGTGGTTACTGTTGCTTTTCTCAGAGTGTATTTTAGACTCTCATTTTCAGCAAAATCTCATGCACGCATGCGCGCGCGCACACACACACACACACACACACACACACACACACACAGCTCATCAATCCTTTTGCAACATTTGCTGACACATATGGATAGAGCAGCGAGCAGCAGAATATGATTGGTGAAGAGAAAATAAAGACCAGAGCCAAGATGAGTTCTCATCAGTTAACCCAGAGTCCCCCAGGGATGGAGTCATAGGAACAAGGACATTTGCAAAACAGAGGAAGCACAAAACTCTGGACATAGACTGCCCAACTCCTGTCATCTCTGTGTTTAAACATAAGATAAGCCAGCAGCACACAAACAAAGCATTCATCACTGAGCACATCCCAGCATCTCTACCCTGACACCAGTTATGATTTATATGCATTTGGCTCTCGTCAGATCTTTCATGTTAATAACCTCTATTTCAAAACACTGGGCCAACCATTTTGTAAAGGCTCAAGTAAGGAAGATTGGATTGACTTGTCTTTATGAGATACGGATTTATCATCTGAAAGAATGAATGTCTTTTTAAATCAACTCTGTTCTAACCTGGCATCTACCTTTCTTCACTGACCAACATCAGCATAATAGGATCATAAATGGCATGGCTGAAAGCCTGAAGATGTACAGCAGCCCAGGGTGGCCAGTGATTAATACTATCTCCTCTAAAAACTTACTTTTTTTTCTCCTTCAGAACATCTGCATAACTATTGTCTTGGATAAAGGCCAAAGCTTTTATCTTTCAATGTCCTTTGGCATAGCTGATCAAAAACAGATCTTTCTAGCAACAGAGATGGTACTAGTTGCAGGACATTTTCAAATATCTATCATATCTTATAGAACGCACTTCCTTTATCTTATTTTCTGAAATAATGACATGGCCCAGACTAGCTCAAAATTAAGGCGTTTTTCTTCCCCCTGATGGGAAATACCACATAACCAAGAAGAGGGAGGGGGAGGAAGAGAAGAGGAAGAAGAGGAGGAAGAGGAGGAGAGGAAGAGGAAACAGCAGCAGCCTTTACTGCCTTCTTGTTCAAATCAACTCAAAATACCCAGGAAAATAAATACTGTTTAATGCAAAGCCTTGCCCATGAGAAAATGAAATTCAAAGGAATTTAGGAAATCTAAAACCATGTCGCATAAAAACTTACAAATCTCGAGGGTTAAGTCTGTTCTTAAACTAGCCATTTCTCATGGGACTTAGGTCTGTCTATCCTTGGATGCTTTGGTTTAATGAAACAGACAAACCAAGGCTCCAGATAAAGATGGTATATCGAAGTTAATGTCTTCTATAGATAACAGTAATACCAAGCAAAAACAATAAAATAAAATAAAATAAAGGGTTGAGGAAGAAGGTGTGTCCTCAAAGAGGTTGACATAGAGGAAACTGACTTCCCCTGAGAGATCACAACCAGCAGCTCTAAGAAGCATAGTCACTGGTGAGTTGTGTGGCTCCAGTCCAATTTTATGTGAGACCACAACCTCCCAGGTTGAAAAATCAGCTTACAGCGCTTTGAACTGGCTGTTCCACCAGCCCATGGCAGGGTAAATGGTAATTTCCCTATGAAGAGAAGCATTTCACTTTCGGCCACTAAAGTCTAAATTCAGCCAAATGGGAATTGATGAGGAGCTAGCGTTAGAGGCTTTAACATTGTTCTGTGTGTGAGCCAGTGATTTGGGGGCTTGGATTTCTGCTAAGTGAGAAGAAAAGGAAAGGATCCAGACTCCACAGAAGTGTCCTTCAGTAAAAGTACAGGCTGAAAGAAAATCTGCCTACACGAGACCTCAGAAAGAACAAAAAAAATGAAAATTCACTACAGTTCAACACAGTGTGATACTAGCAGTTTTAGAAATGTTTGGGCTATAGACAGGTTTATATTAAGCCTGGAATTTACATGTAACTTAGTTACATGGTCAAGAAAGTCTTACACCTAAAAGAAATAAGGGCTGGTAAAGTGGATCTGCTGGGAAGGGTGCTAGCCACCAAGTCTAATGACCCAAATTCAATCCCTGGAGCCCACAGGCAGGAAAGGCAGAACCAACCACCTACTGTAGTTGTTCCAGACTTCCGCGTGTGTGCCTTGTATTTATGCACCATGTATACTCACACACACACACACACACACACACACACACACACACACGTAAAAGATAAACAAACAAACAAAAAAGGAATAATAACTCATGAAAAGCAATAGGAAAAAGGATAAGAGGACCAAATTCAAAATGTGTTAAAAATATCTGCCAAGAACTCAGAGGTGGCTACATATAAATAGATCGAGTTAGTATGCTTGGTTCAGCTCAGCAGATGTGAGCTCTTATACCCAAGTGGGACATTATCTGAACTCAAAGCAAAGGGAAGTTTCAGTAAATACGCGACAACTGAATTACTAAGAAGGAAAAAAATACTGAGCCCATTAGTCTCACTCTTCCAGAATAAAGTGCAGATTTGTCAAATATCTAAGCATGAACAGCAATTCTAATGGACGTGCACTTATCTATAATATTGAGCTCAGTATTTACATTATAGCATGAGATCATGCAAATAGGCCAGGTGGCTGAGCACGAACAATTCTAGGGTCCATGTACTGAATTCATTTACAGATTTCACTAACAACTGGTTTGATAAATGAATTAATCAATCAAATGAAACAACATTGAAGTTTATCAGCTATCACAACATCTTTATAACAGTTTGATTATAATATAATTCATAAGCCGTTGCCAATACACAGTGTTCAAACCATGACTGGAGCGGAGAAAATAATATTGGAAAATCCTCTGTGCTTCCTTTATGATCACTGTACATATGGGGCACTTTTGCAAAAGCTGGTCAGGGGGTTCTAAATCAAGACCCTAACTCTAATAAATTAGGAGTTCACTTAAGAGAGCAAACTTTCCCAAGCACATAGGAGCTATGATTTTCAAGCAAATCGTTTGGGCCTACTTGTCTCAGAAAGAATGATACCAGGTTAAAATTGAGAGTCCTTTCTGACCACTATGTTTTTCTTCTCTGTTTTTCTTCCTCCTCCCATCCAGATCTACCCTGTTTCATCTCTCATTGGAAAGCAAATATGCTTCTAAGGGAAAATAATAAAATAAAAATAATAAAACAAATTACAATAAGAAAAAAATAACACCTGGATTGGACAAAACAAGGAAACAGAAGGAAAAGAACTCAAAAGAAATCATAAGAAACAGAGGCATGCTTGTTTCCAAATTCAGGAATCCCGTAAAAACAGTCAGCTGGAAGCCTAATATATACACAAAGGACCTGGATGGTTAAAAGAAGAAAAATTTATAGATTAAATAAAGTAACAAAAATTAATACTACAACATTTCAACAAAGGCCTTGGCATGACATTATGAGACAAGGAGCCTCTGAAGATAACCTTAAGTTCATTTTCTGTTAGCCATCGACTGTGGGAAATGCTGCCTACCCTCAAGAGTAGTTTGTTTCCCGGTGAGGCTCCCTGGGAGGAAACTAAATTTACATTTGCAAAAGAGTATCAATTCAGCCAAGGCTACACAGAGAAACCTTATCCTGAAAAAGCAACAAGAACAAAAGATTATCAGTTGGAGATGCTTCTGGGTTAGGGATGGAGGCATGTGTCCAGTTCTCTGTTGGGCCCTAAGGCCATAACAGGCCATGTGCATGCCACTTCAGTCTCTACGAATAGTCATTAGGTGCATCAAGCCTTCTTTTTCAGAGTTCCTTTTTTTCATGGTGTCCTCCATCCCCTCTTACAATCTTTCTTCCTCCTCTTCCACGGGGTTCCGTGAGCCCCGAGGGGAGGTATTTTATGGAGACATCCCATTTAGGGCTCAGTGTCCCATGGTGTCTCACTCTGTATGATATCTGTCTGCGAGTCTCTGTATTTTTTCCCATATGCTGCAGGTGGAAGCTTCTCTGATGATGAGGTGCTGATTGATGAATATAGCAAACTGCCATTAGAAATCATTTTATTGCTATGTATTTTTTTAGAATAGTAGTATTCTTGTACAGCCACTCTGGAAATGAGAGCCACAGTTCCTCAGAAAGATGGGAATCGATCCATCCCAAGATCTAGCTCTATCACTCCTGAGCGTATACTCAAGGGATGCTTCCTCCTACCGCAGAGATAGCTTCTCTACCATGTCCATTGCTGCTCTATTCATAATAACCAGAAATTAGGAACAGCCTAGGCTAACCTTCTTAACCTTGAGTTTCCCCAGCTCCCCGAATAAAGACTCTGAGACTTATTATTTATTAATAAATGCCTAGACCATAAACTTTGGCTCATTCCCCTAACTAGCTTACAGCTTATATTACACGTTTATTCAATTCTGTGTGTACCACATGGCTGGTTACCTCTTGTCACTTTCATAGTACATTCTTCTGGGAGTCTGGGATGAATCTCTGGCCTCTGTGTATCTCAGAGTTTATCTTTCTTTCTGCTGGAACTTCCACCTCCTATTTCCTGCCTCAGCTAATAAGCCATCAGCTTTTTATTGACAGGTGATGGTTCCATACAGTGCACAGGAGGTTCTCTCTACAACCTGGATGCCCCTCAACAGAAGAATGGGTAAACAAAATGTGGCACATATACACAATGGAGTATTATTCAGCTGTTAACAAAAATGACAGTTTGCAATTTTGCAGGTAAATGGATGGACATACATATCCATTCTGGGTGTAGTATCTCAGACCAAGAAAGACAGATTTGCTATGTATTCTCTTATCTGTGGGTATTAGATGTTAATTAGATGTTAATTAAGTCAGTGATAATCAAGCTACAGTCTGTAGAACCACAGAGAGGAAGTACAAAGTCGGGGACTAGAGGGAACAGATAGCTCCCCGCGCTATAAAAGGGAAATAGAAAAGATAATTATGGGTGGATGGGGGATGTGGAAAGGGATGACCAAGTGTGAAGGGGAAGGGAACAGGGGGTTGAGGGAAGGAATATGGGAAGAGACAGCTAAAATTAAGGAGCATTTGAGGCATAATATGAAACCCTCATGCAGTAGAAACTTCCTGAAATACATACACACATGAAGGCAATATCAATGAAATCACCAAATAATGATGGAGACAGAGTCCGGCCGTATAGGTTACCATCAAAGCTTCCAGCCTGGGGATTGGGTTACCTCTGCTTGAGTCATCAGCCAAAGAGGTCCCATGGGAATCCCCAAACAAGCCGGGCTGTTGCCAAGACTATGGGTTGTTCTCCACAAACTGACGGCAAGGCACCATTGCTGAAGACAACACATGCACAACTCACTACTGAACATGAAGAAGTCAAACTGGTGCCTACATAGAGCCTTTACTCCTATGTGCTAGAGTCTCAGGTACAGGAAGGTACTCTGCAAACTACCAAAAGAGTAACATAAACACCAAGCCAGAAACACGGCTGATCCACAATGGTATTTTCCCTTGCAAATTATGGTAGTAGAGTGGTGGCACAGACCTTGTGTGAGTAACCAACCAGTGTCTGATTTCACTGAAGGCCCATTGCCCTAGACCTTGATTCGATACCTACCTTCTGTGGTTCCATGGATTGTAGCTTAGTTATCATTGATTTAGCAGCCCATATAAGTGAATACATAGTGAATTTGTCTTTCTTAGGTCCAGGGTATTGCACCGGATAATTTTTTCAAATTCCAACCATTAACCTGTAAATCCCACGTTTTCATTTTTCAGTGGCTGAGTAATACCCCATTGTGTAAATATACTGCATTTTCTTTATGCATGTTTCTGCCGAGGGACATCTAAGTTGTTTCCAATTTCTAGTTATTTTGAATAGAATAGCAGTGAACATGGCCGAGCAAGAGTCTCTGTGATGCGATGAAGTGTACGTTGGGTATTTGCTTAAGAGTGGTATAGCTGGATCCTGAGGTGGCTTCCTGATAAACCACCACACTGATTTCTATAGTGGTTGTACATTCCCACCAGCAATGAATGAGTGTTCCTCTTACTCCACACTCTTATCAGCACAAACTATAACTTGTGTTATTGATCTTACCCATTATAATGGGTGTAAGATGACATCTCAGTGTAGTTTTTGTTTGCATTTCCCTTATGACTAAAGCTGTTGTAAGTTTCTTTAAGTATTTCTCAGCCATTTGAGTTTCCTCTTTTGAGAATTTTCTGTTTAGATTTATACCCCATTTTTAAATTGGGTCATTTGTTTACTTGATATGGAGTTTTTTAGTTCTTAATATATTTTTGGATGTTAGCCCTCTATCAGATGTGCAGTTGGTAAAGTTATTTTTCCTTTTCTGTAGGCTGCTTCTTTATCTGAATGGCTGTGTCCTTTGCTGTACAGAAGCAGTTCCTCTTGAGGTTCCATTTATTAACTGTTCATCTTAGTGCCTGTGCTAATGATGGACTGTTCAGAAAATCTTTTCTTGTTCCAATGAGCTCACGGCTAGTCCCCACTTTCTCTTCTATCAAGCTCTCTGTATCCGGTTTTATGTTGTCTTTGATCCATTTGAAGTTGAGTTCTGTTCAGGGTGATCAGTGTGGATTTTTGTTGGAGGCACAAAGGTCCTTGTATTCACAGAGGAGCCTAAGAGAACCAGGAATGTTACTCACAAAGGGGTGGCTCCTCAAGGAGGAAATAAAAACCAAATGCCTAATTCTCTCCAGAAATCTGAGAGTAGATTCTGTTAACAACCTGGTTACGTTTTGCTATCTGTGGATGCAGACCTCACCCAAACTCCCCAGAATGATTATACCAGACTCTTCCCTCCCTAGACCATTCCCCATGCTTAGGGGAGATGTCACATTGCCTGTCTACGCTGCCTGGCAGAGACCACACCAGATTCCAGGCCTTTCAGCTATAGCACCCACCCTGTGGTCACATGTACTTTGTAAAAGAGTTTCTATGTAGGCATGCCTTAAGCTTTGTTGTGCACCTGGAATTGCAGTGATTGCCTGGAAACTTTTTCCCAAATTGAACTATGTTTTATATATGCTGACAGTGAACCAGCTGGCTTTATATTCCCCAGAGTCTGACCCAGGTTGATGCACTTGGCTTCCTTGCCATGAAAGCTGCAAGGGCGACCTCAGATCCATTCGGGCTTTTCTACGTGTAGGCATTCAGTTTGGCCAGCAAGGGTTGGCCTTTTTCAAACAATTTTGTCAATAGGCATTGACAAAAACCATGCTGATTCTTCTTAAAGCACATTACGTAATTAAGATTTTATTATGTCAAAATGAATTTCCTCTTCACTTCTTTCTACATCACAGTTAATTCTTTATTATTAGTTTCCTGGTAATTAAATACTCAAGCTGAAAACAACTTAGGGAAAGAAAAGTGTGTTTTTTAGTTTATAACTTCAGGTCAGAATGCATCATTGAGGAAAGCTAAGGCAAACTACTCAAGGCAAGAACTTGAAGACAGGTCGGCTTACTGATGTATAAGGTGTTTCTACCAATCAAGGAACTCACTTCACAGCCAACAACTTCTCTTACACTGTTTAGGGCCACCTGGTAGGGATGGTGCTGCCCGCTGTGGGCTAGGCCCTGCTGTGTGAACTAAGAAGATAATCCCCTATAGATGTGCTGATAAGACAACCTACTCTCAGATGACTCCACATTGAATCAAGTTCACCGTTAAAGCTAAGACACTTTATCACTGATATTTTGCAACTGATCAAGGTAAATTACATGTGTTTGTCTGTTTGTCTATCTGTTTGTTTGTTTGTTTTTGGTATTTTGAGACAGGGTTTCTTTGTGTGGCCTTGGCTGTCCTGGACTCAATTTGTAGACCAGACTGGCCTCGAACTCACAACGTTCCACGTGCCTATGCCTCCCTGACAGCTGGGACTAAAGGTGTGCGCCACCACGCCCAGCTTCATTACATGTTTTTGCATATTATTTTCTTTGAGGATACACTGTGTACTGTAGACTGGTCTTGAACTTAAGAAGTTTCTGCCTTAGTCCCTCCAGTGTGGGAATTATAAGAATTTACTACTACAGCAGGCTATAAATCTTGAGTTTCAATAATCACTTTCCTATGATTTAAACAAAGCTTCAAATTGACTCAAAACCTGTGGGAGACAGTTATTGGTCCATTTTCTAAAGGAGCTTTCAGGGGAAAGAAATTCAAATAAAATCTTGCCATGGTCTCAAACTTTAGAACTAGCCAAAGTAGTAAAAAAAAAAAAAAAAAAAAAAAAGACATGCTTTCCGATAGATCTGCAATAGCTAAGTCGACACAGAATGTAGTCCTCAGAACAATTCCAAAAGCATCCGTCGGTTCACTTGTTGTGATTCTGAATAACTTTCCACACCAACCACAAAGAGATCCATGCTTAAATGTTGGAAGCTCATCCGTCATTACTCATAATACCCTCATCTTGCAAGCAGACTTTCCATTCTAATACAAGCCTCCTGCCTTCTCCCTACTTAGAACTGTAATTTGTGAGCATTAGAATTGCTAAACCTGGAAATTAGCAGTTACAGACAATTCCCACAGTAGGAGAAAATCCCTCGGCATGTCTACAGCCTTCTCGGTGCTTTTGAAGTAAATCGTTTTTATTATGCCTTCCTGAATTTCATAAAATCTATTGTCCTTGCTCCTAGCTTGTGCAGGTGAGAAGCCTCCTTGCAACTCTATGCAGTGAGCTCCTGAGGGGAGGGAAGATGAACGGGCTTGAATAAAGCATGAAAAAAAAGTCTAGCTAACCAATTCAGTAGCAGGTTGTCCTGTTATTAGAGACTAGAATTGTTAAATTCATTAGAAACAACAAGGTATTCAAAGCAGCCCTGCCTGCCTCTTCCTTCCTAAACCTTGGCTTCCCCGTGTATTCTTCCTCTCTGAATAGATGCAGGTACCAGGCTTCAGGTCTATCCTTGCCTTTCCTCCACCTCCTCAGTAACATGGATTAACTTGACTTTCTTATTTTTTTTTCTCATATATGTCTCCTGTCTAAACCTCTCTTTAGCACTCTGCTGACCTCATTCTGAGCCTCTAGCCTTTTCATTTCTTCAAGTTCTATTGAGTTGGATTTAGATGAAGATATTAGAAAAATTACTGTCTTAACTGCTTTTTTCCCATTTGCAAACTTTACAGTATACATAAACAGAGAGGGGGCTAAGGAAATAGGATATACAAACTTGAGAGTATTGATAGAATTTTATAATTCTTCTTCCCAGCTACTTCTGAAGGGGTTTCCATTTGAGGAGGCAGGTGAATAGACTTTTTATATTTGCCTCAAATTCCTCAAATTGCTTTCATGTGTCTTCCTGATAGATGCGCGTACTACATATTTTGATTATCTATTGTAAAAAAAAAGAAAAGAAAAGAAAGAAAAGAAAAATGAAAAGAGAAAAAAGAAAGGAGATACCAAGTGGAAAGAATCAAGAATTAATATATTTGCCACCACCCCCTCGGCCCCATACCCAGGCTTAGCTTGGAAGTGTGCTGGTTTCCCTAACTATGGTTCATCATTTCACAGTAATAAGCAAATATGTGTGCATCACCAAGGAAACTGAACCTACATCTCTCTACACTTTGACCCCTATCTTTAATCACCTACTTGCTATTCATCTGCAAAGAATCCAGTCATCAGAATTGTACTCACTGAAGAAGTGATGGCTTAGCCAGACCCGGTGGCCATGAACTCTATCTAGTTAAGGATGCCTTCATCCACTGACGTCTGACATCTACACAAATGAGAAAGCAGAACTTAGACACCGTTTCACTTCCTTCCCCAGACACCAGATAGCTCTGAAGCAAAGGCAGCCAAAATTACCTCCAATATTTATTCAGTCCTTAATTTTTTGTGTAGACCATGAGGACATACCTCAGGTCACACACTTAATTACTAGTGTCTCGTAGACTGTTTTACTATTTAACCTGCTTACAATTCAACATTTATGTTTGGATATGCTAGCCTACAACCTAACTGTGAAATCAGCAGGAGGTCGTTTAACTAGAATCACAGTGCAACTGAGTATGAACCGAGAAACACAAAGCAGAAGAATGTGACTTCCAGCGAGGTCTTAGTGAAGATCTGTGAACCCAGAAACACAATCTACCACTTTTCTTGTTAATCAGTATACAATGGGGAAACTATAAACTACTCTAGATACCAGCAGGAAAGCAACCGAATCTGGGGGGAGATGGGGGGTGGAGGGGTGGGGTTGGTGATGAGTGTGTTTCTATAAAGGCTGATGAGGGAAAGATTCCCAAGGAACAGAGAATTTCCACTACTGTTAGATGGAGCCAGAAGCCTAGACGCTCCACTGACTCTGAGAAGTAGCTGTCCTCACTGCCTAGTCCTGGACACACTGGTGACAGCTCAGCAACTGTGCTGGAAAACAGGGCCACTTCCTGGGCATCAGAGCAAGACTTCCTTTACTTTATCCCACAGGAGACATTTTACACGCGATCCACTAATGCAATAGGTGCTTTCAAAAGTGAGCTAATAAGTAACTGGATGGGCAAATAACTGGATAAGTGCAGTAAGGTGGTCAGTGTTGTAAAAGACACTGTGGAAGCTGCCAGAGGCTGGGGTACGGATGGCATCCGGTATAGGGGGAAATAGAAAGATACAAGCTAGATCAGGAGCCTGTGTAGGAAAAGAGACAGTAATATTAGGATACCAGGCTCCGATATTTAGAATTATAGAAGTTCGGGCACAACAGAGGAACACAAAAGGAAAAGGTGGTGAGTTTTCCCTGGAACTGGCCAGCTGGCTGATGACTTTGGCTTTGTGTTCAATGGGAAACACTTTTGCTGTGCCCATGAGCTTTGCAAGGAGAAAATTTGACAAAGGATCAATCAAATTTGAACCAAAAGAAAAACAATGAAGATAAGACACTTTCTTCTAAATATCATGACCAGAATAAACTATGCTAAAGACAAATATATCCCAGCTCTCTGGCTGGATGACTGACTTGTGAAATCTGTTAGCCAGCTCCGCTGCTTTCCAATCACAGTCACCCACAGAAGCTGCAGGGAAATCTCTTAGAGACGCCTGTGGTGAGCAGGGAGCCAGTTCCAAGCAGAGGAGTGGGGGGGGGGGGGGGGGGGGGGGTGAGGGAGATAAAAATAAGAATGATGACAAGGCAAGTGAAGTTAACACCAGAAAGAGAAAAGAGCTGGGAATCTAAGTGCACACAACCAGCAGAGGCGGCGGCAGCTGCTCCTTGGCTTGGTGAGGACATTGGAGAAGCAGACATGGCCCTTTTCCTTTCCTGACAGTTTTCCACTATGCCTCTCACCCATCAGCCCATAGCCTTCCAGCCCCTCCCACTGCATTCTCGACCTGGCCTTGCTTTCCTTGGCACGCAGCCAGCAAAGACGCAGACCTCCACATAACAGAGCACAGGTGTTCCTCCTTGACAGTAGACCTGCCTGAGCCGCTGGCTTCCTTGAATGCTTATTCAACATGACCAGCATGTAGATGTCCTCCATGGATTAAAATTTAGTACACTTAACTGAGGACATTACATCAGGAAGCAGAGCACCTTCCACCGCTCTAGCAAGGCTTTGGCAGTCGGTTGGAGCCTAACGCAAACAGCTTGCCTTGCCACAGTCACAAAAGCAGCATGGATTATTAATGTGGATAAGCACAGTCAACAGCGAAATTAAAAACGCCATTAATGAATTTCATCATGTACTGCCTGGTTATTGCTCTGTGGTACTCTGAAAGTCTTCTGAATGGAAGGCATACGATAGGGGTGGCAAAGCGTGTTAGAATATATGCATAATTTGAATAGTCTTTCTGATTCAGGTCTATTGAAGGATCTTTGCAAATGTTTATATGTAGCCAAATGAATCAGACACATCAAGTTCTGTGGTGGAGTTGCTAGGTTTAACAAGTAAGTACAACACACACAACTGGGTATGCGCTCTCCCCCTCTCTCTTTCTCTCTCTCTCTTTCTCTCTCCATCTGTGTGTCTGTGTGTGTGTGTGTGTGTGTGTGTGTGTGTGTGTGTGTCTGTGTCTCTCTGTTTCTCTGTGTGCCTCTGTCTCTGTCTGTCTCTGTCTCTCTCTGTGTCTGTCTCTGTATCTCTGTCTCTGTCTCTATGTGTTTGTGTCTGTGTGTGTCTGTGTATCTCTGAGCCTCTAAGTTTCTGTGTGTCTCTGTCTCTCTCTGTCTCTCTATCTGTCTGTCTCTGTATCTCTGTCTCTGTGTGTGTGTCTGTGTCTCTGTGTGTCTCTGTGTGTCTCTCTATGTGTCTCTGTATCTTTGTCTCTGTATCTCTGTCTCTCTGTCTCTGTCTCTCTTTCTGTGTGTATGTGTGTGTGTGTGTGTGTGAGAGAGAGAGAGAGAGAGAGAGAGAGAGAGAGAGAGAGAGAGAGAGAGAGAGAGAGAGAACTCTGTCCTATAAGCTCTTATTTTATGTCATGGTGCGAGACACATAACTTCAAAGAAAAATAACTGTCTAAGCTTAGTGTGTAACACAACCTTTTAAAAGCCTGTCTCTTTGTAGAGTCAGACAGCAGTAGCACACTCTCCATGAAATAATTAAAATTATTTTCTTTAATATGAAACTTAATATTTGTTTCCCATATAGAAAATAATGTTACCATGATTGAAAAGATGGTGGCTTTTTAAAACCAGTACACGAAACTATTAGAATATTTGCAAATAAAATTCAACCAAATCTCACTGGTTTTGTTTTGTTGTTTTTAACTTTAAGAATGGGTTGCTTCTATAAGTATTACACAAATAGCAAAAAAAATCTGTGCCTCAATTCTACATTGGTTACCTAAGTGGCCCAAGTAAAGAAAATCGATGGTAGCCCTCCTTCCAGCACACCTCCATCCCTTGGAGACACTACCTCTTCATAAAGGTGCAGTTTTTCCTACCAGCCTTTTCTTCTAGCTTATCTCATTGCTCTATGAGTCCTGCCTACCAGCAGTGACCCCCAGTGGCCACACTAGTCTGGGACTCAGGTCAGTGCATTGTTCAACCTTCATCACAGAAGCTTCTTCTTTCAGTGTGATGACTTTATCATATCCCACCTCAAGGCTCAAGGCTCCATGTGGAAGAAGAGGCAGAAAGATTGTAAGGGCCCGAGATGATGGATAACTTCCTCATACCCAGGAATAGCTGGCCAACACAACACAAAACTCAGTGTTTGGGCATTTTTGTTTGCTGGTTGGTTTGTTGTTCATTTTTATTTTTTATTTTTTTTGTTTTTATTGAGAGATAGAAAATAAGAACTTGGGTGAGCCAGGAGGTGGGAAGGAGTATAATTATGAAAACTAATTTTAATTAA
Organism: Acomys russatus; assembly: GCF_903995435.1. NCBI lineage: Eukaryota > Metazoa > Chordata > Mammalia > Rodentia > Muridae > Acomys > Acomys russatus. The sequence continues at coordinate 17,720,855 of NC_067146.1, read as the reverse complement.
AAAGGAAAATTGACCATTTAGATGTAATATGAATAAATTAATAAAATAAAATTTAAAAAATAAAATAAAATATTCTTAATCTTAAAAAAAAAACAGAAAATTGATAACGGAAAGGATACAAATAGGACAAAAGGGCAAGATCAAAGACAAGCACGTGAGACTTGTTTGGCATGCATGACATTTTAAAGAGGATTATTTCCAGCATTTGGACCTGAAAATGTAAATAAATATATGCTATTTTGCCTACTCTGGGCCAATTGGAAGTGTGCCCTGACCACCATCAAGCTACCAATAGCGGTTGCCTCCTGAATTTCACGCCGCCCCCACTGTTGCCTGGCACCTTGGGTGAGTTTGGTCCCGTTGATCAAGGCCGTGTATGCACAGTTGGCACTTCTATACTTCATCTACCTGGTACAATGATGCTCCCTGTGTGATGTAGGACTGTCTCCAGCAGCAACTGCAAACTACACAAATAAAACTGCAATTGAATAAAGAAATCAGAGGAAGGACAGCAGGCTACCAAGAAGAGACTTGATACCTTATGAGCATATACAGGGGGAGGAAGGCCCCCTCAGTCACAGTCATAAGGGAGGGGAGTAAGGGGAAAATGGGAGGGAGGGAGGAATGGGAGGATACAAGGGAGGGGATAACCATTGAGATGTAATATGAATAAATTAATAAAATAAAATTGAAAAAAAGAAATCATGGGGTTAGCAAGCAGAGTCTTGAAAAAAAAATCCTTTAAATCAAGAGATTTCAAATGCTTGTGCTTAAATACCTTTGTTCTGCCTAACATTTTTATATGGAAATCTAATTTTGACCATATTTTTAAACATCAGAGATGATATAATTTCCGCATGTCTGTCTATCTTTTGTCTCAAGTCCTCTCTGTGTGTTGGCTAGTTTTCTATTGTCACACAATAAGTGATAAAGCTGTGTGGATTTTGCATTGTCGTCTACTGAATGCCACAGTTCCATTCCTCGGACGCTGAGAAGTCATTGTCCCCACGTCCCCGTCTGATGTCACTTTCTACTAATCCTCACTGCGTTCTTCTTCTGCAGAACTCGGAGAGCAATAAGTGCAGAAATTGGATTACAAGCAAGGAAAGTGATATATCACCTATG